>NW_027361732.1:68080000-68687500 GCF_039654945.1 Dendrobates tinctorius | reverse complement strand
GCCATGGTCAACACCCATCTTTAAAAGTTTCCCTCTTCCTATATATTAATGTGCCACAAACAGGAAGTTGATATCACCAACCATTCCCACTTTATTTAGATGTGTCCATATAAATGGCCCACCCTGTATATCATTAATATCATTAATAAATCAATGTAATGTGGCATAACATGCTGTTATAACTAAGTTTTGATTGCATTTGAAACATATTTTGTGTGTTATAGGAGTTTAAAGAAGGCACTGGGGACTGACATTTAGCTTTCACAGTAGCAGCACAACACTTTCAGTGTCATAATACGGCACCCCATGGTCATAGGCGATAACAGACAGACGCTGACCCTATCATAATATAGATGTCACTGCTGTGAACTGGGCATGCCTATGTGGGCTGTACAATTCACAGTAGTGGGAGTGTTCTGCTGCCATTTTCATGGAGCCCTCGGCATACTACCTATGTCCATCTCTCTCCCCTCAGTCTCCATATGTCTCTCTCAGCCAGATTACATGGATCTCTCACCACCCTCCATAATGCCTGGCCATTCATTGCATACCTGCAGCTCCTTATCTTATCTTACTGAGGAATGAATCACAGCTCCTGCTCCATAATGATGCTCCACATGCACAAGATGTCTTCACTCTTCCTCCGGTCCAGATGATGCTGAATCCACTGTCTTCTCCTCTGTAAACAAGTGGTGCTTCTAATTCAGTAACTGCTAGTGATAGCAGATCACAGGGCAGTCAACCACAAAATGGCACTGCACTGTGATACTACTCTTCATTCTGCCCTAGGAGTACTAGAACACCCAAAAGGGGAGGGAAATGGTGATGTCAGCAGTTACTGCCCTAATTTTACAGCTAACAGTAAAGCTGGTAAGTCTTACTATATTTGATTGAGGTCTAAAATGGAAAATGCTCCCCCTAGTGGTAATTATATTTGTAAAATTTGTAAAAAAAAATAATATTTTTCATATAGAAATGTTTGCAAACATTGCATACATTTTAATTACTATTTTAAGCTTAATTTCACAAAAAAAAACTACAAGAAAACTGGTGGCACCTACCCTTTAAAGAAGCTTGCATTTTACACAAATGGTTAGAGAAGAAAAAATATCTAAAAGAACTATTGAAAGACGCCTACAAATGTACCAGGAATTTAAACCAGATAGATTGTCTTAATACGGAAGGGAAGCCCCATAAAACAATCAATACAGCAACTAACGAACCAAAAAAAGAGGATTTTGAGCTAAGCAAAAAATGACAATTCAGTTTTATTACTACGTTTAACCAATCTTACAAAAATATAAGAAGTGTTCTGACAAAACACTGGACAATACTAACAAATAATCCTATTCTTTCAGACACTATACCAAAAAATCTAATGCTATTTTCCGCAGGAGCATGAATTAAAAAAATCACTTTGCACCTAGCAGGATTAAATTACACACATCCTGCAATCTCCTCATACCAAGATCCATTCCACGGGCCCTTATTATAGGATCATACTGCTGTAGGGGAAATAAATGTCTTTGCTGTAACATAATGTCACACGGTAGTGCTGAATTTCATTCTACGTTCACAGGGGAAGATTTTTGGATCAACAAATTTTTGAATTGCAACACTAATTATCTAATTATGTGGTTCATTTAATGCAATGCAACTGCAATCTATAATACGCTTGTCGAACTATACAATCAGTTCACAACAGGATGAATAAACATAGATACAATATAAGGAATGGTATTGTTAATCATAGGAAAAGAGATAAAAGTAGTTATTCAGCTTACCTGTATAGTGCATGGTCAAAAAGCTCAAAGTAGTGATTAAGGACCACAATGGTCAGAAACGTGTTGCCTTTTTATGGTTTTCCTCTATACCTCATTGAGTACTGTTGTTTGAACTGTTGTTGATTTTATCTTTATTGGATTAAAAACATTTTGTACAGAAGAAGGGAGTGCTGGTCTCTTCCCAGACTTTCATTGTTAATCATAGTTTGTCAAAACCAGGGCTGTGGAGTCAGAGTCGGAGCCCATTTTGGTGGAGTTGGAGTCGGAGTCGGTATCATGGAAACTGAGGAGTTGAAGTTGGAAACAGAGGTTTGGCTTACCGAGTCCACACTCCTGGTATGAGGGAGTTGTGGAGTCGGAGTTGGAGTCGGTGTCATGGAAATTGAGGAGTTGGAGTTAGAGTTGGAGGTTTGGCTTATCGACTCCACAGCCCTGGTCAAAACACATCTAAATTGAACACGAGAAAAATCCCGATGGTTTAAGACTAATGATCAATGAACAGAAAGTGGATAATATTCCCAATCGATTTAAAAAACTGATCAATAGGGAAACCTATAGGATATTTAAATTATCCACTATATGAACTGAGGGCCTCAACAAATGCATTGAAAACGCCATCCAGTAATGGGTTAACAGAAGAGAACTCCCTGCCGATAGCTCTCCTTCTTTTTTTCATAATTGTATACTAGGTATTTAGTGGAATACCGCATAGTATGTTTTTATAAACAGCTTTTATTCAATATTGTGTTTTTTATTATATTTTATTGGTTGACATTAATTATCTGTGATCTTGTGACATCATTGTTGAACGACATTAATGTCAGCCCACATTTCCTTTGCGTATGTGCCTGAGGAAGGGGCTGGACCAGCTACGAAAAGCAAAGCTTTAAAAAAAACAGGGTTTTTTGATCCCTGCATCTCATTTTTTTGGCAGTGCTTGTTGGAGCCCAAAGAATTTTTCCTTATTTTTTATTTCATCACCGGACATTTTATCTGAGATCTACTGGGTGCAACTGCAGCTGTGGTTGAACCTATCCTGCAATCATCAGTGTTGTGACTGACGTTGCCCAACACTTTCACTACCCTCACCTATACCTGTACATGCCTCACCTCAATCGATATGCACTAGGGGTGCTTCATGTCTTTATTCATTTTTTATGTTATACTTATGTTTATTTATTCTACAATGAAGAAGTTGTGTAGTTCTCCCCACATACTATAGATTACGATCACATTTTAGCAAGTAAAGGCTCCGTTACACGCTTCAATGTCCCAGTGATCCCACCAACGATCCGACGTGGATGGGATCGCTGGGACATAGTTAGCTGATCGCTGGTGAGCTGTCACATAGACAGACCCACCAGCGATCAGGACCAGTGAGCAAGCTGGTATCCAAGGTAAACAGCGGGTATCAAAGAGCGGTGTGGCTCTTAGATACCCGCTGTTTACCCTGGAAACCAGCGTGCACGCTGGTTTCCAGGGTAAACAGGGGGTAGCTAAGAGCCACATGGCTCTTAGATACTTGCTGTTTACATTGGAAACCAGCTCACAGCGATCTCGGTGGCTATGTGACAGGGCCTTTAATCGGAAGGGATGTTCCACAATTAAAAAACTGATTAATATTAGAAGACTCTCTACTTGTTATTGATGTGAAAGTTCAGCAGCCATGCTTTATAATCAAGCAGCATTGCCTCACTGGAAACATCCTTTTAATTTTGGAGACAAGGATAGTCTCAGCGGTCTGATTTTAGTGATATTATTTACTTTAGTGGTATTATTCAATTAAAAGGATGTTTCCGGTGCTGCAATTCTAATCAATGGATGGCAACCAAAGAAACTTTTAATATTCATAATGTTTTTAATTGTGGAACATCCATTGTGATTTACCTGCTTGAATGTTTTGTAATCTACAGTATGTTGGGAAGGACTACACAACCTCTTCATTGTAGAATAAATAAACATAGATATAATGTCAAAAATGGTGGTTTGAATCATTCTTTGTTAAGACATTTTTATTACAACATAAAAAGACAGCACAAGTCTAAGGCTTCGTAAATTAGAACATATATATCTGATCACATTCCAAATAGATATCCGAAACTAATAAATCAGGAGTCCTTCTGAATTTTTAGGCTAATCAAACAGGCAACTGAAGGGTTAAATTAAACCATTGAAACCCAAGATAGGGACTCAAGTTCTAGCAGATCCACACTTAGAAGTAGGCGACAGATATAAATAGTATGCTTTTTTTGTATTTTGTTTTATTAATTTTAAGACATCACACATATACTCTACATAATTCACATTTATATGTAACAAATGGTCTTTTGATGCAAGCTGTGTAGAAGGTACATCCCTTCCCTATTTTAGGGAGTAAGCTCTGTTTAACATACTGTACCAGATGGAGTCAATCCAACTTCGAAATGTTTTTATAAATGACCATCTAGAGAACATGCACCCTTATTTTCACTCTGTGGCTGCGCCTTGGAATCACTGCTCTTTCTCCTGTTAAGCACTATGGAATTAATGGCGCTATACACAATGTCTAGCTTTTGAGGTTCTTTTGGTCTACTTGACTTTGTCAGGCAGGTCCTATTTAAGAAATTTCGTGATTGAGACAGGTAGGCAGTAATCCAGCCTGGGTGTGGCTAGGGAATTTGAGCTCAGCTTCCCAAAGATGTAATAGATCACAAGTAAATTTATGTTTTTAGGGAAGTGGAGAGGCAGTCACCTTTTTACACAGGGCCCTGTAGGTTTGGATTTCCTTTTTCCTTACTAATGAGGACCTTAATTTAAAAACTGCCTTTTGTTTGTTTACTTGTGTTATCTTCATCTAATATTTAAACTTGTTTGATGATCTGAAACATTTAAGTGTGATAAACATGCAATAGAATAGTAAATCAGGAAGGCTGATGTGAATAAAGATGAAAAATAAATATTACCTATCTCTAGTGAAGATATAATAAGTTTGCTACATTTTAATAAAGGCTGAACATAGAGCCACTGGTGGCCAGAACTTTGTAGTAAGCAATGAAGTAAATAATTTGATTATGTAAGCTCCTGAAAATTAGATGTAATTTTCAAAAATTTTATGTAATATCAGCCAAATAGTTTTGATCTAGTTAGTCAATTCTCATAGAAATAAATATTTAATTTTGTAGAAAAAAACACATGAAGTTAATATAGACAAATATTATTCACAAAATTCACCAAAACAATTTTTACTAAAGTAAATTATTTTTTGAAAGGGCCAAATAATTTTTTAACATAAGATAAAAAATATATGAAAAGTAATTGAATGGGTTAGTGATTCTGTGCTACACTTTTTTTTTAAAGTTCCAAATGCAAGTTCCCACTATTCAAATGAATTACAGCTATGATAGACAATGGGGTCATGAATAAGAACTAGTACTGTGAAAAACCAGCGACAGAGCACAGGGCAAACACCATATGCTTACTTTCTAAATTTACATTGAAAAGACAAAGATAAATCTTATCTGGTTGCTAATAGCAAAATTACTTTTAATATTACAAGTTTTCGAGCATTACTACTATTGAAAGAGTTAGTCTTTAATTTGTCTAAAAATGCACATTTTTGTCTCATATTATACATATTTCAAAATGTTTAACACTCAAAGAAACAGAGATAATTGACAGCATCAAGTACACGTAAAAGTTGAAAACAAAACTTTGTATCAACTTGTGAACTGATAACTCAGCACAGTGACTTTGTCAATTGATTTCCTTTTTATCATTTATATTCTTTATGATCCATAAAATACTTTTTACAAAATTGTGTTTTACTTCTACTCAGCTGTTAAATCTTCAGGGAAATTAATGCATTGAACTGAGGAGGGCGGCTGGCACATCACGTATTCTTGCTGGAACTTACAATAGCTAAGTGGATACAATTAGTGCAGATATTTAGCAGATTGCATGGACATTATTCATTTATAAACAAAAGACACTTGACACAAATCACTTTAATTTTGAGACTGAAACCTTCAATAAGCTGGACAGGGGAATATACATGAATAGACAACTAGTGACTCTATAATTCCCAGTAGTAACGCCACGACTAGTTTTTGATGTTATTGGAGAGTGATGAAATGTTTTAGAACAAGAGTTTCAAAAGTTCTTGACTTGTTGTGTCTTGACCTGCAAATGCTCTTATTAGAAGCAAATATAATTTATGATGGACTAACCTAACTACAGATTTAGTGAATAATATTTGACTATTTTCTTTTTAGAAATAGAACTTGCAATTATACCTGATTCATATTTAGACATGAAAACCTAACTCCGAAACGAAACCTATACTTTTAAATTTTTCTTTCTTACTTTAGTCGGTTTCTTATTATGTCTAAGACCATAATTAGCATCCTGAATAGGACCTGTGCACAATATATGCCATATGGGAATAAACATGCTAGAAATAGGAGGAAACCACTATGGCTAAATAGAGTAAGGGGTGCAATAAGAGATAAAAATAAAGCATTTAGAGAATTAAAGCAAATAGGTAGTGATGAGGCATTAAATAAATACAGAAAATTAAATTCTGTTAAAAGCAAATCAAGACAGCAAAGATTGAGACAGAGAGACTCATTGCCAGAGAAAGTAAAAATAATCCCAAAATATTCTTTAACTACATAAATAGTAAAAAGCTAAAAAATGATAGTGTTGGCCCCCTTAAAAATAGTCTGGGTGAAATGGTGGATGAGGATGAGGAAAAAGCCAATATGCTAAATGACTTTTTTTCAACAGTATTTACACAAGAAAATCCCATGATGGATAACATGATCAGGGATAAAAATTCTCCATTAAATGTCACCTGCTTAACCCAGCAGGAAGTGCGGCGTCGGCGTCTAAAAATCACTAAAATTGACAAATCCCCGGGCCCGGATGGGATACACCCCCGAGTACTGCAGGAATTAAGCACAGTCATAGATAGACCATTATTTTTAATCTTTAAAGATTCCATAATAACAGGGTCTGTACCACAGGACTGGCGTATAGCAAATGTGGTGCCAATATTCAAAAAGGGGACAAAAACTGGACTTGGAAATTATAGGCCAGTAAGTTTAACCTCAACTGTACTGTAGGTAAAATCCTGGAGGGTTTTCTAAGAGATACTATACTGGAGTATCTGGAGAAGAATAACCTCATGACCCAATATCAACATGGGTTTACAAGGGACCGTTCCTGTCAGACTAATCTGATAAGCTTTTATGAAGAGGTAAGTTCAGGACTGGACCAGGGGAATGCAGTGGACGTGGTGTACATGGACTTTTCAAAAGCTTTTGATACGGTGCCACACAAAAGGTTGATACATAAAATGAGAACAATGGGGATAGGGGAAAATATGTGCAGGTGGGAAAAGAGCTGGCTCAGGGATAGGAATCAAATGGTGGTTATTAATGGAGCACACTCAAACTGGGTCACGGTTAGCAGTGGGGTACCACAGGGGTCAGTTTTGGGCACGCTTCTTTTTAACATATTTATTAATGACCTTGTAGGGGGCATAGAGAGTAGAATTTCAATATTTGCAGATGACATTAAACTCTGCAGGATAATCAATACAGAGGAGGACAATTTTATATGACAGGAGGATTTATGTAAACTAGAAGCTTGGGCTGATAAATGGCAAATGAGCTTTAATGGGGATAAATGTAAGGTCATGCACTTGGGTAGAACAAACAAGATGTATAATTATGTGCTTAATTGTAAAACACTGGGAAAACTGTCACTGAAAAAGACCTGGGTGTATGGGTGGACGACAAACTCACATTTAGTGGTCAGTGTCAGGCAGCTGCTGCAAAGGCAAATAAAATAATGGGATGCATTAAAAGAGGCATAGATGCTCATGAGGAGAACATAATTTTACTTCTATATAAGTCACTAGTGCGACCACACTTAGAATACTGTGTACAGTTCTGGTCTTCGGTGTATAATAAAGACATAGCTGAACTGGAGCGGGTGCAGAGAAGAGCGACCAAGGTTATTAGGGAACTAGGGGGTCTGCAATACCAAGACAGGTTATTACACTTTGGGTTATTTAGTTTGGAAAATCGAAGGCTTAGCGGTGATCTTATTACAATGTATAAATATATGCGGGGACAATACAAAGACCTTTCTAATGATCTTTTTACTCTTAGACCTGTGACGGGGACAAGGGGGCATCCTCTACATCTGGAGGAAAGAAGGTTTAAGCATATTCACAGATGCGGATTCTTTACTGTAAGAGCAGTGAGACTATGGAACTCTCTGCCATATGATGTTGTAATGAGTGATTCCCTACTAAAATTTAAGAGGGGTCTGGATGCCTTTCTTGAAAAGTATAATATTACAGGGTATGTACACTAGTTTCCTTAATATTGCGTTGATCCAGGGACCTAGTCTGATTGCTGTATGTGGAGTCGGGTAGTAATTTTTTTCCCCAATGTGAAGCTTACTGTTTGCCACATGGGTTTTTTTTTGCATTCCTCTGGATCAACATGTTAGGGCAAGTTAGGATAGGATATGGGTTGAACTAGATGGACTTAAAGTCTTCCTTCAACCTTAATAACTATGTTGCTATGTTACTATAATTTGTACTGTTTTAGGACAGTGACGTGAAAAGTCTATATAGTCAATGACAGTCATTTGTTTCTCAGATGCACAGTGGACTTTTTGCAAAGTAGATGGTATTTCATTAAACTGGAAAAAGTCAAGAGCATGACATACTAGAAGATTACAAAAGCTTTTATGTTCTTATCACCTTTCTACTGACCCTGTGACCAGCTGATACTCCACAGAGACAATTTAATGGTCACTGATTAATATCACTTTCCTCAGTCATTAACAGTAAAGAACATTTATGCTGCTAGGTGGTATTTCATGTTTTTTTATGTATCATATAGTTTTTTTTCTGCTAATAAAACAGACACAACATGCTCAGTATTAGTGTAAGAGTAAGTTCAAACTGGGCGTTTGTGCTGCTTTTTTTCTGCAGCAAAACCCGATTTCTTGGCAGGAAAGAAGCTGCGTCAAAAATGCAGGTTTAGGTGCATTTTTTGCTGTGGTTTTGGTGTGTTTTTTGGACTAATTTGTGTCTCTTTGTGCATAGTGCCCCCATGACCTTTCTGCAGAAAAAACACTTTAAATAATGATACCTGCGTTTTTGGTGCGTTTTTGCAGCGTTTTTTGCAACACCCATTCAAGCCAATGGGTGAAAAACACTGCAAAAATGCTGAACAAAGTGACGTGCTCTATGTCCAAAAAAAGAAGCAAGGCACAAAATCCTGATGACACAAAAACAATGTGTTTGCATGAGATTTCTGAAATCTCATAGGCTTTGCTGGTACTGTAAAAAGCAGCTCAAAATTAGCATAAAAAAGCTGCAAGAAAAAAACGCAGCAAAAAAGTCCAGTGTGAACTTAACCTAATTGTAGTTCTGAACACTGACTTCTGTAAAAGAGAAAACATTGATCGTCATGTGTCAAATTTTGTTCTGTCACACTATATATATAATAAATAAATAATATGCTGCTATTTAGTAAAATAATAGCAGTTATCCGAAGCATATTTTGGAATCTTAGCCCCCTCAGTACTCATCACTCAGGGTCAAACTCCCACTCTTAGATATGGCCCTGCAGTAATAATAAAAGCTTCCTTTTCAATACACTGATATCTTATAGCTTATTAAGCTTATTATATTTCTTCTTTCTTTCCATTACATCTGTTGCATGTTTTATCCTGCATAGTTCCTGTTCTATCTTCTCATATTTTCATCTGCAAGAACACAAAAGGACTATAAACCCCCCAAAAAAAGTAATTAAAAAATTGTTTAATTATTTTCAAGGTTGAACGAAGATACAAGACCATTGAGATCAATATATAACCTAACGCTAAACTCCTATCTCTCACTTCCTCCTTCGGCCTCACTCAATGGTCTTCTACAGCCACCCACAAAGATGGCCACACACTGGACCTCATCTTCACCCGCCTCTGCTCCCTATCTAACCTCTCTAACTCACCTCTTCCTCTCTCTGACCACAACCTTCTCACATTCTCTTCCCTCTTCACTCCATGTCTACAATCCCCACCCCACAAACTTTCACACCCTCGCAGGAATCTTAAACACCTTGACCTACACTCATTCTCTGAATCCCTCCTCCCTCTTACAGATATAAGTTCCTTACACAATGCGGATGATGCTGCCGCTCTATATAACACCACAATAGCTGTAGCTTTGGAATCCGCTGCCCCACTTACACATACCAAAACTCGCAAAATCAACAGACAGCCCTGGCACACCAGCCTGACCAAAGAGCTGAGGCGAGCTTCCAGGGCTGCTGAGCGCAGATGGAAAAGATCCCACTCCAACGAGCACTTCATCGCATTCAAATAGTCCCTCACTACTTTCAAGACCACACTCACCACAGCTAAACAAACCTATTTCTCATCTCTCATATCCTCCCTGTCTTACAACCCTAAACAGTTATTCAACACCTTCAATTCTCTCCTCCGCCCCCCAGCACCTCCTCCCTCCCCACTCATCTCAGCTGAAGACTTTGCCTCATTTTTCAAGCAGAATATTGATAACATCAGAGACAGTTTTGGTCAACAACCCCCAGAGCCCTTCCTCCCGACTTCCCAGCCCTCCACCTTCAAAACCAACTTCTCCACCA
The DNA here is from genome assembly GCF_039654945.1 of Dendrobates tinctorius. Classification (NCBI taxonomy): domain Eukaryota; kingdom Metazoa; phylum Chordata; class Amphibia; order Anura; family Dendrobatidae; genus Dendrobates; species Dendrobates tinctorius. The sequence goes on along the minus strand of NW_027361732.1, from coordinate 68,677,047 downwards.
TTACAGAAGATCGACTCTCCACTCTACTCTCAAGATCACATCTCACCACCTGTGCACTCGACCCGATCCCATCCCACTTCATACCAAACCTCACCACAGTCTTCATCCCAACCCTAACCCATCTCTTCAACCTATCACTAACAACTGGTGTTTTCCCCTCAAGCTTTAAACATGCCTCCATCACACCTATCCTCAAAAAGCCCTCTCTTGACCCATCCTCTGTATCTAGCTATCGCCCTATATCACTTCTCCACTACGCCTCCAAGCTCCTGGAACAACACGCCTACCTTGAACTGTCCTCCCATCTCTCTTCTTGCTCCCTCTTCGACCGCTTACAATCTGGCTTCTGGTCACACCACTCCACTGAAACTGCCCTTACTAAGGTCACCAATGACCTCTTAACCGCCAAGAGCAAGCGACACTACTCTGTCCTCCTCCTCCTGGACCTGTCGGCTGCCTTTGACACAGTGGACCATTCCCTATTATTACAGACCCTCTCATCCCTTGGCATCACAGACTTGGCCCTATCCTGGATCTCATCATACCTAACAGACCGGACATTCAGCGTCTCCCACTCACACACCACCTCCTCACCTCGCCCCCTATCTGTTGGAGTCCCACAAGGTTCAGTCCTTGGGCCCCTGCTGTTCTCTATTTACACCTTTGGCCTGGGACAGCTCATAGAATCTCATGGCTTTCATTATCATTTCTACGCTGATGACACACAGATCTACATCTCTGGACCAGATATCACCTCCCTACTAACCAGAATCCCTCAATGTCTGTCCACTATTTCATCCTTCTTCTACGCTAGATTTCTGAAACTCAACATGGACAAAACAGAATTCATCATCTTTCCCCCATCTCACGTGACCCCCCCTACGAACCTATCAATTACAGTAAATGACTGCCCACTCTCCCCAGTCCCACAAGCTCGCTGCCTCGGAGTAATCCTTGACGCTGATCTCTCCTTCAAACCACATATCCAAGCCCTTTCCACTTCCTGCCGACTTCAACTCCAAAATATTTCACAAATCCATTCATTCCTCACCCAAGAATCTGCAAAAACCCTAGTCCATGCCCTCATCATCTCTCGCCTTGACTACTGCAACCTCCTGCTCTGTGGCCTCCCCTCAAACACTCTCGCACCCCTCCAATCTATTCTAAACTCTGCTGCCTGACTAATCCACCTGTCCCCCCGCTATTCCCCAGCTTCTCTCCTCTGTCAATCCCTTCACTGGCTCCCAATTGCCCAGAGACTCCATTACAAAACCCTAACCATGACATACAAAGCCATCCACAACCTGTCTCCTCCATACATCTGTGACCTCGTCTCCCGGTACTTTCCTGCACGCAACCTCCGATCCTCACAAGATCTCCTTCTCTACTCCCCTCTTATCTCCTCTTCCCACAATCGCATACAAGATTTCTCTCGCGCATCACCCCTACTCTGGAACTCTCTACCACAACATATCAGACTCTCACCTACCATCGAAACCTTCAAAAAGAGCCTGAAGACCCACCTCTTCCGACAAGCCTATAACCTGCAGTAACCACCGATCGACCAAACCGCTGCACGACCAGCTCTACCCTCGCCTACTGTATTATCACCCATCCCTTGTAGATTGTGAGCCCTCGCGGGCAGGGTCCTCTCTCCTCCTGTACCAGTGATGACTTGTATTGTTTAAGATTATTGTACTTGTTTTTATTATTTATACCCCTCCTTACATGTAAAGCGCCATGGAATAAATGGCGCTATAACAATAATAATAATAATAATAATAATAATAACATGTCGATTTAGGGAAAGGCAAAAACCCCATGAGGTAGATGCTGAATTGCCCTCTATATGGGGTAAAGAATTTCTTCATGACTCCACATACATCAGTCAAACATCTAGAACCTTGGATCAGCATGCTATAATAAAATCTAGTAACCGTAACCTGTAATGTTATATTTTTCAGGGAAGGCATCCAAGCCCTCTATGAATTTGTTTAGTGACTTGGCTGTTACATGTTACAGCAGAGAGTTCCATAAGTGGCAGAGAGTCCATCAAGTTCAACCCATAGTCTAATATGTTGATCCAGAATAAGGCAAAAACCCAATGGGGCAGACAATAATAGCTCCATATTAGGGGAAAAATTACTTGCGGCAATCAGACGAGTTCCCTGGATTAACTCCCCATCACAGAATCTAGTGCCTTTAACCTGTAATATTATATTTTTCCAGATAGGCATCCTGACCCCTCTTAAATTTTAGTGAATCAACCATTACATGTGGCAGTTAGTTCCATAGTCTCACAGTAAAAAATCTCCATCTATGAAAACCTTCTTTTCTCTACACATAGAGGATGTTCCCTTACAGGCCTAAGCGTAAAAAGATCATAAGAAAGATCTCTTGTGCCTTTATATATTTGTACACTGTAATAAGATCGCTCTAAAACCTTCCTTTTTGCAAACCAAATAAACCCAAATTTAATAGCCTGTTTTGTTATTGCAATGCACCCATTCCCTTAGGTCCCATTTCACTTAGCGATGCACCACAGATCCTGACAACGATACGACCTGGTAGGGATCACTGGTGCATTGCTAAATGATCTCTAGTAAGCTGCTAAACAGGCAGATCTCTTCAGCGATGCAGCAACGATGCAGCAATGATCCAGCGATCAAACACAGCGATGCATGCCGGCCAGCGGGATGCCAACGACAAAAAAATGGTCCAGGACATTGCTGCATGATCAGCGATATCCAGCAGGGGGGCCGGTCGCTGATGCCTGTCATTTGTAGCAAGATCGCAGGCGAGATCGCTGTTGCGTCACAAAATCGGTGACACAACAGCGATCTCACTAGCGATCTCGCTATGTGAGACGGGGCCTTTAATAACCTTGGTCGTTCTTCTCTGCACCTTCTCTAGTTCAGCTATGTCCTTCTTATACACCAGAGACCAAAATTGTGCACAGTATTGTATTTGTGGCCACATTACTGACTTGTAAATGAAAATTGTGGAATACATTATGTGCATGGGACCAAAAGAATCTCAATTAGTCACATGGCAGATATATATAAAACCAGTACACATGCACATGAAGGACAAATAGTCTGGACAACTGCAATCACAAGGAATCAAAAATAAATGAAACGGCCAGCAGTCAAAAATGTCACATAAAATCAATACTTTATTAATGATCTATAATTGGACAAAGGTACATGAGAGGGGGGGAAAAAGGAATCACCAAAGGCTAGACAAAAGGCCTAGTATGTCACCCACATCGAACAGGATAACAACCCCGTATGGTCACAGTAATAAGGAGTTCATGCAAAGTAGCTCCATAATTGGTAAATAAAATATACATTAGCATGATAACCAGGGGCACCAGGAACTAACTGACAGTAACGAATATATATAATAGAGAACAAATGTTCAAATAATATGGACCTACACAGGGTCTATAGTATTACCTGGACGAAGTGGAAATGAAACATACAGCGGCCAAGACCCCGACGCGCGTTTCGGAGCGTACTGCTCCTTCCTCAGGGGGCATGGCTGGCATAATCAATGATTGGAGTTTATAACGTGCCAGCTCTGCAATTATTGGATGCGCCGGCTGCATGTCATGACTGAGGTAGCGCCCTCCTCTAGACGAAGCGGAAACACGCGGGCCCCACGTGATCCGGAACGTCAGAGGGAGGAACCACCAACAGGCCGACCAGTCAGCGCATAGACATAACCGGAAGTGCAATATCCGCCATTTTGGAAAAGGGTAAGTGGAAGGGAATGGACAAACAATAAATAAAACAGACAAAGTAGAGAAAAACAATTTGAGTAAGCCGGACATCAAGTAACAGTATATAGAGGCATGTATAGTTACAGTGCCAATAACTAAACACGAAGTGGGGAGGAAAATGCTTTCCACCTATATCAATGTGTGGAAGTCCTGGCACGAACCACACATACATCCATGAATGAAATTAAAAAACAGACAATGTAAATTGTCGCAGAAGGGTTACCGCATAACAAATTCTACATAAAATGTCAATAGTTAATGATTGACCATAATAGTATTCATGGTGGGTAACATGTACAGTGCACATCTGTCAGGTGGACTAATAACAAAAATAGAGATGGCATCATAACATATGGTGACATGTACACATAAAAAACCACAGCCAATGCAATATATGTAAAAAACAATAAAGGCATATGGAGAGCCAATGTGTAACAAGATGTTACCCCAAATGGGCATACATATGTCAGCATATATATTTGTGCGCTACGTACATCGTTATATGTACACATATAACACGCACGCAACTTGATCGAATCAATGTCCAAAAAAGGAACATGCCCATAAAAGGGGATACCCCAAAAGACCATTGTTATACGTAAAAAGAATTGTACACACAAGCGCACAAAATGCAGAATTGGACCGATAACCACATTAACAAAAAAGATTAAATTGTCCATATGGCATACTGAATTAGCCACAAAAAAGAAAGACAGTTATCTTCTTGAAAGCATCTTCATTGATGATATTCCGGCCAGCACAACAACTTGTTGTTAAAAGACATTCCTCCAACAATTTCCAAATCATCCATACTGCACAGTCCGATATTTCAAAAGACGTGCCTAGATGTTAAAGAGAAATGAAATTAAAATCAATAAAAGGCAACAAAACACCAATAAACAAAACCAAAGAAAGCCGCAGTGATATCGCTAATGTTCAGCAGGCGGGGACTATAAAAACGGAGCATAGGATATGTTCTCATTTAGACCATTTGGATACATGGTACCTAGTCTCCATATCCACCGAGTCTCAAGTTGAGCCAGGCGACCAGACAACTTACCACCCCTTATATTTATTTTAAGGGAATCAATACCCCGAATCCTAAGTAGTGCAGAATTGCACTGATGGTACTCCTTAAAATGTCTGGGCAACGTTTTTAAAAAGGAGTCATCAGTACAGGTCAGAGCGGCCTGTATACCTAGAACATGTTCCCTTGTACGGACTTTAAGCTGCCTTGTGGTCATGCCCACATAAATTAATCCACAGGGACACGTAGCATGGTATACCACATATCGAGTGATGCACGATATCCGACACTTGATCTTGAATGTTTTTGTACCATCATGATTGACAAACGAGTTACAGCGCTCGATGTTCGGACAGGCCACACATTTACCACATGGCGAGCAGCCATGTCCAACTGGAAACGCATCCAAAAAGGTGGACGCTGGACGGTGGACATAATGACTAGTAACCAGCTTGTCCCGTAAGTTGCTGGCTCGTCTGAATGTAATGGGGGGAGATTTAGGAAGAAATTTAGCTAAAATGGGATCAGCCTTGAGAATAGGCCATGCCTTCCTCATTGCCGTCCGAACCATCTCATGTAACGGGTGAAAGGAGGTAATAAACCTCACGGTGTTAAAATTTTTATGTTTCGTCAATTGGGCATTCCTGTAAAGGAGATCATCACGAGTCGAATATTTAGCACGTTGATAGGCTTTCTTGACACAGCGTTTACTATACCCGCGTGACAGGAATTGTGCTTGTAATTCCTTAGCTCTACTGTAAAAATCATTATCTGAAGAGCAAATTCGACGTAACCTTAAAAACTGACCCACAGGGATAGCCTTAATGAGATGGTGCGGATGGCAAGAGGAGGCATGGAGGAGAGAATTAGTAGCAGTTTCTTTGCGGTAAATGTCTGTCTGGATATTCCCATCTCCATCCTTCTTAATAGTAACATCAAGGAAGTTGATTTTAAATGAATCCCATGTCAGAGTAAGTTTGATGTTATAGTCATTGGAATTCAAAGAGGACACAAATTGCAGATGGAGAAATTGGAGATGGGAATATCCAGACAGACATTTACCACAAAGAAACTGCTACTAATTCTCTCCTCCATGCCTCCTCTTGCCATCCGCACCATCTCATTAAGGCTATCCCTGTGGGTCAGTTTTTGCGGTTACGTCGAATTTGCTCTTCAGATAATGATTTTTACAGTAGAGCTAAGGAATTACAAGCACGATTCCTGTCACGCGGGTATAGTAAACGCTGTGTCAAGAAAGCCTATCAACGTGCTAAATATTCGACTCGTGATGATCTCCTTTACAGGAATGCCCAATTGACGAAACATAAAAATTTTAACACCGTGAGGTTTATTACCTCCTTTCACCCGTTACATGAGATGGTTCGGACGGCAATGAGGAAGGCATGGCCTATTCTCAAGGCTGATCCCATTTTAGCTAAATTTCTTCCTAAGTCTCCCCCCATTACATTCAGATGAGCCAGCAACTTACGGGACAAGCTGGTTACTAGTCATTATGTCCACCGTCCGGCGTCCACCTTTTTGGATGCGTTTCCAGTTGGGCATGGCTGCTCGCCATGTGGTAAATGTGTGGCCTGTCCGAACATCGAGCGCTGTAACTCGTTTGTCAATCATGATGGTACAAAAACATTCAAGATCAAGTGTCGGATATCGTGCATCACTCGATATGTGGTATACCATGCTACGTGTCCCTGGGAATTAATTTATGTGGGCATGACCACAAGGCAGCTTAAAGTCCGTACAAGGGAACATGTTCTAGGTATACAGGCCGCTCTGACCTGTACTGATGACTCCCTTTTAAAAACGTTGCCCAGACATTTTAAGGAGTACCATCAGTGCAATTCTGCACTACTTAGGATTCGGGGTATTGATTCCCTTAAAATAAATATAAGGGGTGGTAAGTTGTCTGGTCGCCTGGCTCAACTTGAGACTCGGTGGATATGGAGACTAGGTACCATGTATCCAAATGGTCTAAATGAGAACATATCCTATGCTCCGTTTTTATAGTCCCCGCCTGCTGAACATTAGCGATATCACTGCGGCTTTCTTTGGTTTTGTTTATTGGTGTTTTGTTGCCTTTTATTGATTTTAATTTCATTTCTCTTTAACATCTAGGCACGTCTTTTGAAATATCGGACTGTGCAGTATGGATGATTTGGAAATTGTTGGAGGAATGTCTTTTAACAACAAGTTGTTGTGCTGGCCGGAATATCATCAATGAAGATGCTTTCAAGAAGATAACTGTCTTTCTTTTTTGTGGCTAATTCAGTATGCCATATGGACAATTTAATCTTTTTTGTTAATGTGGTTATCGGTCCAATTCTGCATTTTGTGCGCTTGTGTGTACAATTCTTTTTACGTATAACAATGGTCTTTTGGGGTATCCCCTTTTATGGGCATGTTCCTTTTTGGACATTGATTCGATCAAGTTGCGTGCGTGTTATATGTGTACATATAACGATGTACGTAGCGCACAAATATATATGCTGACATATGTATGCCCATTTGGGGTAACATCTTGTTACACATTGGCTCTCCATATGCCTTTATTGTTTTTTACATATATTGCATTGGCTGTGGTTTTTTATGTGTACATGTCACCATATGTTATGATGCCATCTCTATTTTTGTTATTAGTCCACCTGACAGATGTGCACTGTACATGTTACCCACCATGAATACTATTATGATCAATCATTAACTATTGACATTTTATGTAGAATTTGTTATGCGGTAACCCTTCTGCGACAATTTACATTGTCTGTTTTTTAATTTCATTCATGGATGTATGTGTGGTTCGTGCCAGGACTTCCACACATTGATATAGGTGGAAAGCATTTTCCTCCCCACTTCGTGTTTAGTTATTGGCAATGTAACTATACATGCCTCTATATACTGTTACTTGATGTCCGGCTTACTCAAATTGTTTTTCTCTACTTTGTCTGTTTTATTTATTGTTTGTCCATTCCCTTCCTCTTACCCTTTTCCAAAATGGCGGATATTGCACTTCCGGTTATGTCTATGCGCTGACTGGTCGGCCTGTTGGTGGTTCCTCCCTCTGACGTTCCGGATCACGTGGGGCCCGCGTGTTTCCGCTTCGTCTAGAGGAGGGCGCTACCTCAGTCATGACATGCAGCTGGCGCATCCAATAATTGCAGAGCTGGCACGTTATAAACTCCAATCATTGATTATGCCAGCCATGCCCCCTGAGGAAGGAGCAGTACGCTCCGAAACGCGCGTCGGGGTCTTGGCCGCTGTATGTTTCATTTCCACTTTGTCCAGGTAATACTATAGACCCTGTGTAGGTCCATATTATTTGAACATTTGTTCTCTATTATATATATTCGTTACTGTCAGTTAGTTCCTGGTGCCCCTGGTTATCATGCTAATGTATATTTTATTTACCAATTATGGGACTACTTTGCATGAACTCCTTATTACTGTGACCATACGGGGTTGTTATCCTGTTCGATGTGGGTGACATACTAGGCCTTTTGTCTAGCCTTTGGTGATTCCTTTCCCCCCCCCTCTCATGTACCTTTGTCCAATTATAGATCATTAATAAAGTATTGATTTTATGTGACATTTTTGACTGCTGGCCGTTTCATTTATTTTTGATTCCTTGTGATTGCAGTTGTCCAGACTATTTGTCCTTCATGTGCATGTGTACTGGTTTTATATATCTGCCATGTGACTAATTGAGATTCTTTTGGTCCCATGCACATAATGTATTCCACAATTTTCATTTATTGTATTTTTACTGTGTTATGCACAGGTGGCCTAATTGTGGACAATATGGATTTTCGAGCTAAAGAAAAGACTTGGCTCGATCAAGTGGACCAGGTTTTTGGGCCTGGGGGGGGCACTGTTCAGCAGGCGGGTACTTTCAATTGGGACACTAAATTTCAAAATGTTAAAACACTATTACTTAAGAGATCCAGACTATGGTGGAACAGAGCATTTTTGGAGAAGTATGTAGCGAGTAATATGATCCCAAGAGGATTACGTGTAAAAGTGATCCCCACTTTTCCAATAGAGGATGACAAATTTACCAATAAATGGGAAGAAGCATGTAATACATGCTCCCTAGTATTTTTACAACTTCTTATTAATTCTAATACGGTGAATATAGAAACACTGGACAAATCCATTGACTTAATTCAGGAAGAGATACGGAGGGATTGCCCTGCTGATAGAGTTAAAGTCTTCGAATCAGAATTGGACAAGGCCATGGACTTATTGGTCAAAAATATCAAAGAAAATCAGCTGTCCAAATTTAATAGAGATTCTAGAGACTATCAAAATAAGAAGGTCTATCTGTGGAGGAGTGTGAACAATTCCAAACTTCATCGTACCACCTCTGATATTTCAGTCTCATCCCTAAGTGGCCTTTCTGATACATCTCAGACTTCGGTCTCTTCTTATGGAATAGATGGGTCTCACAGACTAAGGGATCACTCTTTTCACCCTTACAAAAGACGCCTTGCAAATCAATCGGATACCAACAGGAGAGATAATAAGGTGATTAATCTTAGTAATTACAATCTTACTGAGGTGGACCTATCCTTATTGGGGAGGGGTCTCACTTTTTCACCCACTTCTAATTTTGACACCTTTTCGGCGGTTAAAGATCTAAATTTATTTGCCAGATCCTTATTGTTTAAAAGGCATTTCTTTAATAATGATCTACACCATCTCTTTCCTACAGAGGAAGAACAGGAGGCAATAAGGACTCTTGAGGAACTAGCGGCTGAACATGATGATGACCATGGTAAGATTCCTGCATCCATCCGTCCACGTTCGACAAAGTTTCCCCCCTTACATCGTGTCCAAGTATAGATCTATTTGTGCGGGTGGTGACTGAGGATTTTAGAAAAATTCCTAAGTTTGGCAGAGGTGATAATCTGACTGGTGATGAAAGGATGAGGTTACATCACCTTAAAAATTTGACAGATGTGGTGTTAAAGCCAGCCGATAAAGGTGGCAATGTGGTGATCTGGCCAACACAAATGTACGAGAGGGAGGCATTTCGGCAGCTGGATAATCCAGTTTGCTACAGGAAGCTTACGTATAACCCCCTCTCGGCATTTGTTGCAAAATTGGATAAGATTCTTGATAAAGCCATAGTCGATGGCATTGTCACAAAACAGCTGGCTTCATCACTCATCGTCAAAGAACCTACTATTTCTACATTCTACCTCTTGCCCAAAATCCATAAGAATATTAACTGTCCACCTGGTAGACCTATAGTTTCGGGGAGGGGGAAAATGTTAATAAATGGATTGACCATCTTCTTCAGCCGCTGGTTACCAGCTTACCCTCCTTCCTCAAGGACACGGGTGATCTATTGCGTAAGGTCGACGGACTATGTCTGGAGAGTGATACTCTTCTGGCTTCTGTGGATGTTGAGTCCCTATATACGAGCATTAGACATCTAGACGGCCTGCGGGCAGTTCATTTTTTTCTTAACACATCTACGATCCCGCTGGGACTTAGTGACCTCATCCTGGAGCTATTAGAGTTCACTCTCACGCACAACTTTTTTGTGTTCAAGGGGTCCTTTTACCTGCAGCTCCAGGGGACTGCCATGGGGGCGGCCTTTGCGCCTTCCTATGCCAACCTCTTCCTGGGGCTGTGGGAGAGGGACCTCTTCCTGTCTGACGGACAGGGGTCGATAGACCGTGTTCCATTTTGGGCGCGCTATATCGACGATATCTTGTTTGTCTGGCAGGGTAGTTCCGTCGACCTCATGCAATTTGTGTCCTCTTTGAATTCCAATGACTATAACATCAAACTTACTCTGACATGGGATTCATTTAAAATCAACTTCCTTGATGTTACTATTAAGAAGGATGGAGATGGGAATATCCAGACAGACATTTACCGCAAAGAAACTGCTACTAATTCTCTCCTCCATGCCTCCTCTTGCCATCCGCACCATCTCATTAAGGCTATCCCTGTGGGTCAGTTTTTGCGGTTACGTCGAATTTGCTCTTCAGATAATGATTTTTACAGTAGAGCTAAGGAATTACAAGCACGATTCCTGTCACGCGGGTATAGTAAACGCTGTGTCAAGAAAGCCTATCAACGTGCTAAATATTCGACTCCTGATGATCTCCTTTACAGGAATGCCCAATTGACGAAACATAAAAATTTTAACACCGTGAGGTTTATTACCTCCTTTCACCCGTTACATGAGATGGTTCGGACGGCAATGAGGAAGGCATGGCCTATTCTCAAGGCTGATCCCATTTTAGCTAAATTTCTTCCTAAGTCTCCCCCCATTACATTCAGACGAGCCAGCAACTTACGGGACAAGCTGGTTACTAGTCATTATGTCCACCGTCCGGCGTCCACCTTTTTGGATGCGTTTCCAGTTGGGCATGGCTGCTCGCCATGTGGTAAATGTGTGGCCTGTCCGAACATCGAGCGCTGTAACTCGTTTGTCAATCATCATGGTACAAAAACGTTCAAGATCAAGTGTCGGATATCGTGCATCACTCGATATGTGATATACCATGCTACGTGTCCCTGTGGATTAATTTATGTGGGCATGACCACAAGGCAGCTTAAAGTCCGTACAAGGGAACATGTTCTAGGTATACAGGCCGCTCTGACCTGTACTGATGACTCCCTTTTAAAAACGTTGCCCAGACATTTTAAGGAGTACCATCAGTGCAATTCTGCACTACTTAGGATTCGGGGTATTGATTCCCTTAAAATAAATATAAGGGGTGGTAAGTTGTCTGGTCGCCTGGCTCAACTTGAGACTCGGTGGATATGGAGACTAGGTACCATGTATCCAAATGGTCTAAATGAGAACATATCCTATGCTCCGTTTTTATAGTCCCCGCCTGCTGAACATTAGCGATATCACTGCGGCTTTCTTTGGTTTTGTTTATTGGTGTTTTGTTGCCTTTTATTGATTTTAATTTCATTTCTCTTTAACATCTAGGCACGTCTTTTGAAATATCGGACTGTGCAGTATGGATGATTTGGAAATTGTTGGAGGAATGTCTTTTAACAACAAGTTGTTGTGTTGGCCGGAATATTATCAATGAAGATGCTTTCAAGAAGATAACTGTCTTTCTTTTTTGTGGCTAATTCAGGATGCCATATGGACAATTTAATCTTTTTTGTTAATGTGGTTATCGGTCCAATTCTGCATTTTGTGCGCTTGTGTGTACAATTCTTTTTACGTATAACAATGGTCTTTTGGGGTATCCCCTTTTATGGGCATGTTCCTTTTTGGACATTGATTCGATCAAGTTGCGTGCGTGTTATATGTGTACATATAACGATGTACGTAGCGCACAAATATATATGCTGACATATGTATGCCCATTTGGGGTAACATCTTGTTACACATTGGCTCTCCATATGCCTTTATTGTTTTTTACATATATTGCATTGGCTGTGGTTTTTTATGTGTACATGTCACCATATGTTATGATGCCATCTCTATTTTTGTTATTAGTCCACCTGACAGATGTGCACTGTACATGTTACCCACCATGAATACTATTATGATCAATCATTAACTATTGACATTTTATGTAGAATTTGTTATGCGGTAACCCTTCTGCGACAATTTACATTGTCTGTTTTTTAATTTCATTCATGGATGTATGTGTGGTTCGTGCCAGGACTTCCACACATTGATATAGGTGGAAAGCATTTTCCTCCCCACTTCGTGTTTAGTTATTGGCACTGTAACTATACATGCCTCTATATACTGTTACTTGATGTCCGGCTTACTCAAATTGTTTTTCTCTACTTTGTCTGTTTTATTTATTGTTTGTCCATTCCCTTCCACTTACCCTTTTCCAAAATGGCGGATATTGCACTTCCGGTTATGTCTATGCGCTGACTGGTCGGCCTGTTGGTGGTTCCTCCCTCTGACGTTCCGGATCACGTGGGGCCCGCGTGTTTCCGCTTCGTCTAGAGGAGGGCGCTACCTCAGTCATGACATGCAGCCGGCGCATCCAATAATTGCAGAGCTGGCACGTTATAAACTCCAATCATTGATTATGCCAGCCATGCCCCCTGAGGAAGGAGCAGTACGCTCCGAAACGCGCGTCGGGGTCTTGGCCGCTGTATGTTTCATTTCCACTTCGTCCAGGTAATACTATAGACCCTGTGTAGGTCCATATTATTTGAACATTTGTTCTCTATTATATATATTCGTTACTGTCAGTTAGTTCCTGGTGCCCCTGGTTATCATGCTAATGTATATTTTATTTACCAATTATGGGACTACTTTGCATGAACTCCTTATTACTGTGACCATACGGGGTTGTTATCCTGTTCGATGTGGGTGACATACTAGGCCTTTTGTCTAGCCTTTGGTGATTCCTTTTTCCCCCCCTCTCATGTACCTTTGTCCAATTATAGATCATTAATAAAGTATTGATTTTATGTGACATTTTTGACTGCTGGCCGTTTCATTTATTTTTGATTACTGACTTGTGTAGAGTTAAAACTATGTTCCTGACATGAGCATCTATGCCTATTTTAATGAATCCCATGATTTTATTGGAATTGGCAGCAGCTGCCTGGCACTGGTCACCGAAGTTGAGTTTACTGTGTTCCAATACACTTTTCATTGACAGTTTTACCCAATGTTTAACCACTTGGTACACAATTCTCAACCCAAGAGCATGACCTTACTTTTATTTACATTAAACTTCAATTACCATTTTTTGGCACAAGACTATAGATTACCTAAATATTTCTGTTATATTAAATAATACTCTGTTGTGTTTATTAATTTGCAGAGTTTAGTACCATGTGCAAATTTTGAAATTCTACTCAGTATGAACTCTACAAGGTCAATAACAAATATATTAAAAATAAGAGGTTCCAATGCTGACCCTGGTGGTAGCCAACTGTTAACTGTGACCCAGTCAGAGTGTGTTCCTTTCATAGCCACCCTCTGTTTCCTATCACTGAACCAGTTGTTAACCTATTTCCACATATTTTCCCATAGTCCCATTGTTCTTATTTTTTATACCAACCTTTTATGTGGCACTGTATTGAATGCTTTTGAAATGTCTAGATAGAAAACATCCATGACCTTACCATGGTCCAGTCTGAAACTTAATTTCTTCAAAGAAACTGATCAGATTGTTTTAAACCCATGTTGATTCTGGTTTATGAAATGATTATTTTTTGTTATATAGGATGGAATCTCTTAGAAAACCCTCAAAGACTATATCCACAATAGAGATTAAACTTACAGGTCTATAGTGTCTAGGCCCAGGTTTTTACACTTTTTTGAACATTGGCACCATATGAAGAAATAGATGGATTTGTACAAGTCTACAACCACAGATCTATGGTTAGTTATCCAATATGTTTTTAAAAACCTCTTTGTACAGTTCCTTCAAACTGTGAAGAAGGAAAAGGATGGTCACATTTATTTATATTTTTCTTTTGTTCATACGCTTAGCATTTTGATAATTAGTAAAATTAAACTCTTCACGCTCAAACTTTTTAAAAGCACTTTTATTTTGCAGCATTTTGTTCACATCTGCCTAAAACTTTATACATATATACTATATATATAAATATATATAGCTGTATATTAAAAAATACCATATACAGTATGTATATACTGTGTGTGTGTATACTGTATATACAGTGGGGCAAAAAAGTATTTAGTCAGTCAGCAATAGTGCAAGTTCCACCACTTAAAAAGATGAGAGGCGTCTGTAATTTACATCATAGGTAGACCTCAACTATGGGAGACAAACTGAGAAAAAAAAATCCAGAAAATCACATTGTCTGTTTTTTTTTCATTTTATTTGCATATTATGGTGGAAAATAAGTATTTGGTCAGAAACAAAATTTCATCTCAATACTTTGTGATATATCCTTTGTTGGCAATGACAGAGGTCAAATGTTTTCTGTAAGTCTTCACAAGGTTGCCACACACTGTTGTTGGTATGTTGGCCCATTCCTCCATGCAGATCTCCTCTAGAGCAGTGATGTTTTTGGCTTTTCGCTTGGCAACACGGACTTTCAACTCCCTCCAAAGGTTTTCTATAGGGTTGAGATCTGGAGACTGGCTAGGCCACTCCGGGACCTTGAAATGCTTCTTACGAAGCCACTCCTTCGTTGCCCTGGCGTTGTGCTTTGGATAATTGTCATGTTGAAAGACCCAGCCACGTTTCATATTCAATGCCCTTGCTGATGGAAGGAGATTTGCACTCAAAATCTTGCGATACATGGCCCCATTCATTCTTTCATGTACCCGGATCAGTCGTCCTGGCCCCTTTGCAGAGAAACAGCCCCAAAGCATGATGTTTCCACCACCATGCTTTACAGTAGGTATGGTGTTTGATGGATGCAACTCAGTATTCTTTTTCCTCCAAACACGACAAGTTGTGTTTCTACCAAACAGTTCCAGTTTGGTTTCATCAGACCATAGGACATTCTCCCAAAACTCCTCTGGATCATCCAAATGCTCTCTAGCAAACTTCAGACGGGCCCGGACATGTACAGGCTTAAGCAGTGGGACACGTCTGGCACTGCAGGATCTGAGTCCATGGTGGCGTAGTGTGTTACTTATGGTAGGCCTTGTTACATTGGTCCCAGCTCTCTGCAGTTCATTCACTAGGTCCCCCCGCGTGGTTCTGGGATTTTTGCTCACCGTTCTTGTGATCATTCTGACCCCACGGGGTGGGATTTTGCGTGGAGCACCAGATCGAGGGAGATTATCAGTGGTCTTGTATGTCTTCCATTGCTCCCACAGTTGATTTCTTCACTCCAAGCTGGTTGGCTATTGCAGATTCAGTCTTCCCAGCCTGGTGCAGGGCTACAATTTTGTTTCTGGTGTCCTTTGACAGCTCTTTGGTCTTCACCATAGTGGAGTTTGGAGTCAGTCTGTTTGAGGGTGTGCACAGGTGTCTTTTTATACTGATAACAAGTTTAAACAGGTGCCATTACTACAGGTAATGAGTGGAGGAAAGAGGAGACTCTTAAAGAAGAAGTTACAGGTCTGTGAGAGCCAGAAATCTTGATTGCTTGTTTCTGACCAAATACTTATTTTCCACCATAATATGCAAATAAAATGAAAAAAAACCAGACAATGTGATTTTCTGGATTTTTTTTTCTCAGTTTGTCTCCCATAGTTGAGGTCTACCTATGATGTAAATTACAGACGCCTCTCATCTTTTTAAGTGGTGGAACTTGCACTATTGCTGACTGACTAAATACTTTTTTGCCCCACTGTATGTATATACAGTTTTGCTCAAAAGTTTACATACCCCGGCAGAATTTTTGCTTTCTTCGCCTTTTTTTCAGAGAATATGAATGATAACACCAAAACATTTTCTCCACTCATGGTTAGTGGTAGGTTGAAGCCATTTATTGTCAAACTACTGTATTTTCTCTTTTTAAATCATAATGACAACCCAAAACATCCAAATGACCCCG
The DNA here is from genome assembly GCF_039654945.1 of Dendrobates tinctorius. Taxonomy (NCBI): domain Eukaryota; kingdom Metazoa; phylum Chordata; class Amphibia; order Anura; family Dendrobatidae; genus Dendrobates; species Dendrobates tinctorius. The sequence continues at coordinate 68,660,779 of NW_027361732.1, read as the reverse complement.
ATCAAAAGTTCACATACACTGGTGATTTTGGTCTGATAACATGCGCAGAAGTTGACACAAATGGGTTTGAATGTCTACTAAAGGTAATATCCTCACCAGAGACCTGTTAACTTGTAATCAGTGTGTGTGCATAAAAGCTGAGTGAGTTTCTGGGATCCAGACAGACTCTTGGATTTTTCATCCAGCCCTTGAGATTTCTAGATTGTGAGTCATGGGGAAAGCAAAAGAATTGTCAACAGATCTACGAGAAAAGGTAGTTGAACTGTATAAAACAGGTAACTGATACAAAAAGATATCCAAGGAATTGTTAATGCCAGTCAGCAGCGTTAAAACTGTGATTAACAAATGGAAAATCAGGGGCTCTTTAAAAAGAAAACCACGGTCAGGTAGACCAGCAAAAATTATGTTCACAACTGCCAGGAAAATTGTTCGGGATGCAAAAAAAACCCCACAAATAACATCAGCTGAAATACTGGACTCTCTGAAAACTAGTGGTGTGGCTGTTTCAAGATGCACAATAAGTAGGCACTTGAAGAAAAATGGGCTGCATGGTTGAGTCACCAGAAGAAAGTCATTACTGTGCAAATGCCACAAAGTATCTTGCCTACAATACGTAAAACAGCACAGACACAAGCTTCAAAACTTCTGAAACAAGGTAATTTGGAGTGATGAGACCAAAATTTAACTTTTTGACCACAACCATAAACATTACATTTGGAGAGAGGTCAACAAGGCCTATGATGAAAGGAACACCATTCCTACTGTAAAGCACGGAGGTGGATCGCTGATGTTTTGGGAATGTGTGAACTACAAAGGCACAGGAAACTTGGTCAAAGTTGATGGAAAGATTAATGCAGCACGTTATCAGTGAATACAGGAGGCAAATTTGCAATTGTCAGCCTGGAAGCTGTGTATGGGATGTACTTGGACGTTCCAACATGACAATGATCCAAAACACAACGCCAAGTTGACTTGTCATTAGCTACAGCAGAACAAAGTGAAGGTTCTGGAGTGGCCATCATTGAGCCACTCTGGGGAGATCTCAAGTACGCAGTTCATGCTAGACAGCCCAGGACTTTACAGGAACTGGAGGCTTTTTGCCAAGAAGAGTGGGCAGCTTTACCACCTGAGAAAATAAAGAACATCATCCAAAACTACCACAAAAGACTTCAAGCTGTCATTGATGTTAGAGGGTGCAATACACGGTATTAAGAAATAGGATATGTAAACTTTTGATCAGGGTCATTTAGATGTTTTGTGTTGTCATTATGATTTAAAAAGAGAAAATACAGTAGTTTGACAATAAATGGCTTCACGCAATCACTAACCATGAGTGGAGAAAATGTTTTGGTGTTATCATTCATATTCTCTTAAAAAATGCAAAGAAAGCAAAAATTCTACAGGGGTATGAAAACTTTTGAGGACAACTATATATATATATATATATATGTATATATATATATATACACATGTACATATATGTATATATATATACATATATTTGTATTTATATATGTACATATATATAAAATATAGTTTTATATAGTTTTTATTACCTTTGAATTCTATCAATTGCTCTTCAGGGAGACTGAGCAATTTGAATACTGGTAATGTGTGCAACTGATTAGTCCTGTCAAGCTAGCTACAGGTTAACAGGCCTCATTTCCCATTTCTGACAGCAATATATGCTGTTTCATGCTTCATTCACATTCCCTATGTTCAACACAAACCAGGGTCATTCTATATATGGAAATTTCTGTCTCCGGGGCAAAAAAATTAAAAAAGGTGAGATTGTCGCTTTAACCTCACTGGCCTTGGAAAATATGTTTTAGTCTGATACATTATACTAGTGGGAATTATTTATCAAGAAGATACAAGCCTGATATTTCAGAAATAATGAGATGTTCTGCTTTTGCAGCTGAAATGTTATGGTCTGAAGAGCATCAGCCATGAATCCAGGAATTAAATAAACTTAGAAATGATATATCATCCTGAACAGTTACGTGGCTATTCTCATATAGTCTTGGGAAGTGTTGATGAAATAATCTTTACAATGCTTTAATCTTTATTGAGACATTTATTTTTCATCATTCCGGCCTGATGTTTCCATACATGACATTTTACAGGCTTGTCGTTCCTTAATTAAAGTGAAGAGAATAGTTGGCTGCAGTGTTTTATTCAATTAAGGAACCTGTTATATATGTGACGTCCATAAAATTGTGCATCTGCTGATCATTTGCTTTGTGTTTAGTGTACATACCCATCATAATAAAAAAGCATCAATTTGGAAATATTTTTTATTGGGGCTTCCTGAAAATTTATAACATTTTCTCTAAGGTAAGGACATTGCTCTTGTGATCTTTGCAGTAAGTGATTATAACAATCACCAGACTAATACTAGTTTTTGGGGATAACAAAATGCAATTTTTTTCAAATCACAAGTCCTCCTACAGCTCCATTAATGAAAAAAAAATTATTATTATTTTAAGTAATAAAACATAAACTACTTATGGACTTCCCATAGCCTATAAATGTCTGACAGCTGCAGGAGCAGGGAGCTAAATGTCAGACACATAGAAAAGGCAGAGATAGTTTATTACTCTCATTGCCTTCCTGATCTCTGTATATGCAGCGCTTAGCAAGCAAAGTGTATACAGTAAATGGGAGCAATAAGCTTCTTCCTCCAGACACAGCAGTTATGTGATTGCTGCGTGTAGTGGGGAGCAGGAGGTACTGGGTCCTAGGAGATCCAGTCAGCCAGAAAACTACATTTCCACTATAACTGGGGCTGATATAACAGCCCTAGTTACAGGTGAATTCAGGTAAAAAAAAAATTAAATGCTGAAATGTTCCCCTTGAGGTCTTTTGTGACTTTATGTGGGGCACAATATGTGAAATAAATTAAAAATTGACACAAAAATAAATAAAAAGCAAGAAAAAAATAAATTGTTTTAAGGCTGCTGACAATAAAAATAGCTCTTCCTAGCCCCACCCCCTTAACCGAAAAAATAAGTGTCCAATATATAAAAATTATTGTTATGGAAAAAGGAGCAACATTTTAAAATGTATTTCAGGGTTTTTTTGTTATAAAAAAATAGACATACTTATTTCCTTTTCCCATAGGTATCAGCAAAAAGATAAAAAGGGGAGTAATTTTTTGTACATGTTCAATACCTGTACAAAAAATTACTCTCCTTTCTATCTTTAACCACATTTATAAAAACAAATCAATGAAAATATGCTTGGTCACAAACGGGCCGTGTATTGTTCTTGCACAGAGGTCTTCATCATTGGTTACAGCCCCTGCATAAAAATCTAGATTGATTATTTTGTTTAGTTCCAATCATGTTATTCTTTGGTATGTATATTCTCCATGAATATTTGTATTTTTTATACTAGTCAGCTCACATTTTGTATTTTAGACCTATGTTTTGTATTTGTTTTTGGTTAGTCCAAGGTACATATCTCAATGCTGAAACGGTAGGACTGTGCAGACCGACTGACTTTTAATTTAATCTAATTAATTTAATTAATTTAATTTAATATTGTGTCAAATTTTTTCTTTACATGAACATAATATGTTTAATTGTATACATTAAAAATGATGTTGTGAATGGTAATACATACTTCGGGATGGCAACAGCTTGTATTTTCAAAGTAGTTTTTTTTTAACTTTAGTATTGCGAGACTAAGCTCTTTTTGATTGGTATAACCATTCATATTCAGAAACTGATTGCTTAAAACTTGTGCTTTCTTTTTTACATACGTCCTTCACTTCAGTGTTCCAGAACGCCCGTCAAGTAGTCTTTAGAAGGATTATGGGAAAAAGAGTCATCAGAAAACAAAGTGTTTTCAGAATTCCACTCTGCTGCTTTCAGACTGTTTCCATCAGGGCTCTTATTCATTTTGATTTATTTCCATCCATAAACAGACTAGCACTTTTCTATACTTGTATTGTTCTTCAAGAATGGGCCTTCTATTGGAGAAAAATGATGTCTCTGCGACCACCACTTTGCTCAATGCAGATCTTCATTAATCTGCAGCCACAGTCCAAGCTTTTAGCAGCAAGCTCTGTTGATGGGAATTGAATTTGATACTGCATTATACTTGTAAGACGTCTCACAATAGGCTGCGTTTTTTTTCCTGTGTCTTTGCACAATCGGAGAGACCCAATTAAATAATTTGGTGCATTAATAGGAATGAAAAGAGTATGAGGGCTTAAAGTGAGGCGTTCTGCATTTGTGCTTCTTTCTCTATATCATGCTAATTAATTTCCTGCTAAATCGAAAGAACCGGTACAATGGTGAAAGAGCCCAGCTCACCTACGACATGGACATTGTAAATGTAGCCTGTATGCCTAAACAAAGGGAATTCTGTTTATTTATGCTGAAAGTCACATTTCTGGGAAATGCTTACATTTTTAACTATTTTATTTCATACAGTTTGCCGTAATAGCACAATAAATCATAAAACAAAATGTATTCATCTATCAATGACCTATTTATCTTTTTATCTTTTTTTACCTTCTCTCAAAGCTTGCACAAAGGACATGCAAAGTATAACATATTGACATACATTTGAAGGGAAAAATGTTTGCTTCACTTATAAATATGTCACAGTTGCCATTTACACAGTTGTATGTACAGTGGTGACCAAAAGTTTTGCATTTTATTTAAATATGTGATTACTGTATATACTATAAGCCCACCCGAGTATAAGTCTAGGCAACTAATTTTACCTAAAAAAAGCTGAGAAACCTTAGTGACTTGAGTATAAGCCAGGTAGGCATTGTCCCCACATTCCCATCCTGGCATGCATGACTTCTCATTCCAATCCTGGTCTGCATGGCTTCTCATCTCTATCCTTGTCTGCATGGCTTCTCATCACCCTTCCTGGTATGCATGGCCTCCTCATCCCCATCCTGGTATGCACGGGCTCTTAGTCCCTATCCTTGTATGTAAGGCTCCTCATCCCTATCCTTGTATGCAAGATTCCTCATCCCTTTCCTGGTATGATTGGCCCCCATCCCTAGCCTTTTATGCATGGACCCCATCCCTAACCTTGTATGCATGGCTCCATCCCTATTCTTGTATGCATGGCTCCATCCCTATCCTTGTATGCAAGGCTCCATCCATATTCTTGTATGCATGGCTGCTCATCCCTATCCTAGTATGCATGGGCTCCTCATCCCTATCCTTGTATGTAAGGCTCCTCATCCCTATCCTTGTCTGCATGGCTCCCTCATCCCTATCCTTGTATGCATGACTCCTTATCCCTATCCTTGGTATGCATGACTCCTCTTCCCTATCCTTGTATGCAAGGCTCCATCCATATTCTTGTATGCATGACCCCATCCCTATCTGTGTATGCATGAGCCCATTCTTATCCTGGTGTGATTGGCACCCATGAAAAAAAACATAAAAAAATAAACCATTACACTTACCTTCCTGTGCTCCCTCACAGTGTTTTGTTCCGGTGCCAGCAGCTGCTTTAAGCTTGTAAGCAGTGCATGGCAGGGATGTTATACACTGCTCGCAATCAGAGCACAGCTGCTGGAATATTCACCGCTCCCCATGCTGGAACTACATGTGTGGAGGGCAGTGAGTATTAAGCAGTGCACACAGTCTCAGTCGCTGGGCTTTCACGTGTGCTGCTACTTAAGAGAAATGAATATTCACCTCTCTTAAGTAGCAGTACACGTGACCGCCCAGCAGCTAGAGGAGTCGACTGTTGCGGCTGACACTGTGCGAAATGAATATTCATTGCCAGTGCAGTAAATATTAATTTCTCTTTAGCAACGAGCACTGTTACAGCCGCAGCTGCTGGCACCTACCTGTGTGACCCTCTGCTCCGCCGCTGCCCCTCCCCCTCAATGTTCTGGACACCTCACTCGAGTATAAGCCGAGGGGAGGCATTTTCAGCACAAAAAATGTGCTGAAAAACTCGGCTTTTACTCGAGTATATACAGTACTTCTATCTGGTTGCTGTGATGCCATTTTTCCTGGTGACGAATTGAAAGTGTATGAAGTTGTCATCATGCAAGACCTTAATTTTAGCTAAAATGCTTTAGAATAATGTTATGGTCATTTAGTTAAAGAAAACTGTCTGATAAAATTTTGGCATGTAATATTTATTGATCACAACATAGAGTACAATGAATTAGTATTTTGTAGCATAACCTCTTGCTTTAATTACTGCACCACACCGACGGGGCAATGAAGCCACTAGGGTATTCAAGACATCTTGAGATCGTGCTCCATTCCATTTGCAAATCTGCAAGCAATTCATCTTTATTGCTATGGGCCCGGGCCCCAAATTGTGACCCCATGACCCTCATGACAAACTTGCTCTATAGGGTTTAAATCAGGTGATTGGCTTGTCCGTTGCAACAGGTGAACATTTTTCTTTGCTAACTAATTTTTAACTAAATTGCATGTGTGCTTAGAATCATTTTCTTGCTGGAATTTCCAGCCACTGCCTACTTTAGTTTTACCATGTGGCAGCATTACATTCTCCAATATATCCTTGTACATGGTAGCATTTATTGTTAGGAACGGCGGAACGCACTAAATAAATAAATAATAAAGTGCGTTCGCGCTCAGGGTCCACTGTGCAGAAGGTGTTAACACTGCTGCTAGATAATGGCGAACACTAAATATGGCGGTATTATTGCACGTGGGTTGGACGTCACCCGGTGTGCGCTGGGCATACTCTGCTGGCTGCACAGAGACGCCTAAGACATTAGCATAAATACTGAGCCTGTTGGACTCACAGGTCTCAGAGAAGTGCACGCACGGTATGTGGTCACAGGAGCTGGGCCCTAGGCAGAGGGTCAGAGTCCATCTAGACCTACCATGTGTGCGGCGTCGCAACTGCGGACGCCGAGAGGAGCTGCAGACTGCAGCGTGGCGACAGACACTGCCGCTAATCGACAATGCCCGGTAGCAGGTGCACTGTCGGACGCTAGCACTGTGGAGGATGCTGTTGTGGCTTGTAGCTTGCCACTGGCTGGCGCAGACTCTAAAGCTAAGTCCCTATACAAACTCATAATATCAGAGGAAGGGGATCTTAATGAGTCATTCGCAGGTTCATGCATCCATCATCATTCACACAGTAGCAACTAGAGACTATACTAGCGCATAGTCGAGCGGCCATGAGGATCTTTTATAGCCGTGCGCTTCCGGGACCTTCCAGATCTCTGAGATGGACCAATGAGATCGGGAGAAGGACCTGAGCATGTGACTCCCGATCTCCAATGGGAGATCGTCTCGTGTGCATGCCCAGTAGCGTGACGAGAGGACTTAGCCTCTGGAGCGTTTTGCTGCAAAGCAGCCTGCATTGCTATTGCTGACCCAAAGGTGGCCGCAACAGCCAGACCCACAGAGCAGGTCTGGGACGCTGAGACTGCTGAGCAATCTCCTCTGCGGTTGATAGACAATGAGAGACAGCAGAATGTGAGGCTCTGGATTCCTGCTGAGCCGCTGCAGGAACCCGACGCCTAACAATTTATATTTCCATCAATTCTATGCAGAGGGCCAATGACAGATGCATAAAAGCAGCTCCAATCCATGACATTGCCACCACCATGTTTCACTGTAGGTGTTTGGTACCTTATATCATTACATTTTCCATATAGTCCGTATAGTCCTTGCCATCACTACCAAACAGATTAATCATGGATTCATCTGACCACAACACCTCATACCAATCTGACTCTTTCTATTGGCTGTGTGCTTTGGCAAACTAAAGTTGGACCTTCTGGTTCTTTGCAGAGATGAAAGGCTTCTTGACTGGAACTTACCACAGTTTGAGTTTGATAACTCACTTTGACCCATGTTCATTTTGTGCTAAAGCTGTATAGCACTTTTATGGACATCAGATATTGACTTTTTCTTAATAATGTGATCAACTTTGGAGGAACGTTTCCGTGGTCGTCCACTTCTAGGTTTGTCAGCTGTTCCATAACCTTCTTTTTCTTTCTTTCTTATGCATGATACTTGACTCTAAGAACAGTTGAATAATAAGCTTCCGGACATGTGATTATACATTTGGCTTTGTCTTCGCCATGTTTTAACATAAAAACACACAAACAAAAAATAAAAATGTAGGCAAAATTCGACTACCCATGACAAAATATGCAAAACATTTGGCCTTGCAAATGTTGAAAATTAACACATAAAGGGATAAAACAATGTCAAACACAATTTTCATCCTTATAGCTGACAACCATTTGCTTTTACTTTACTAAAATCGCCAGGAAAATGGCATCACAACAATCAGACAGAAGTAATCACACTTAAAAAAAAAAGCAAAACTTTTGGTCGCCACTGTATATCTGTATACAAAATGAATATATATTCACTTTATTTTTTGGATTGTAAGATGCACGTGACCATAAGACACACCTAAGTTTCAGAGGAGGAAATTAGGGGAAAAAATTGAAGCAAAAAATGTGGTCATTTCTGTACTTAATATCCCTTATCCTGGTATATATTGTCCCCTCATCACCATCCTGATACATATGGCACCCTCATCCTTATCCTGGTATTCATGACCACCCTCATCCCTACCCTGGTATGCATGGCCCCCCCTCATCCCTACTCTGGTATACATGGCCTGCCTCATCCCTACCCTATTATGTAAGGCCTGCTCATCCTTATCCTGGTATGCATGGCTCACTCATCCCTATCCTGGTGTACATGGTGTCCTTATCCCTATCCTGGTGTGTATAGCTCTCATCCCCATCCTGATATGCATGCCTCCTCATCCCTAGCCTGGTATGCATGCCCCCTCATCCCTATCCTGATAGGAATGGTCTCCCTCATTCCTATCCTGGCATGCAGGGCCCCATCCTTAACCTGGTATGATTGACCCCATCCCGATCCTGGGATGCATGGCCCCCACCCGATCCTAGTATGCATAGCCCCATCAGAAAACATTAAAAAAAATTACACTTACCTTCTCGGCGCTCCCTCGCAGGATCCTGTTTCAATGCCAGCAGCTGCTTTATGCTTGTAAGCAGCACATGGCAGGGACGTCATGCGCTGCTTGTAAGCCGAAGAACAGCTGCCGGAACACTCAATGCTCTGCATGCCAGGACAGTGTGTGTGCAAAGCAGTGAGTATTCACTGCTATCTAGCAAGCACAGTGTCAGCTGGAGACTTGCTGCAGCTGCTGGGCTGTCAGATGTGCCGATACTTAAGAGAAATGACTATTCATGTCATGGGGTGAATATTCACTTCTCTTAAGTATTGGCACACGTGACTGTTGGCAGCAACAGGAGGGCTCCGTCTGACACTGTGCTCACTAGAGAGCAATGAATACTCACTGCTTTGCGCGCACACAGTCCCAGCGTGCAAAGCATTGAGTATTCTGACAGCTGACCTTCGGCTTGCAAGCAGCACATGACAAACCTGCCATGAACTGCTTACAAGCATTAAGCAGCTGCTGGCATTGGAGCAGAACACTGCGAGGGTGCGCTGGGAAGGTAAGTGTAATGGCTTGTTTTTTTTTAATGTTTTCTGATGAGACCATATATACCAGGATGGGGGTGGGGGCCAATCATACCAGGATAAGGAAAGGATGGGATCATTCATACCAGGACCGGGATGGGTGCCATCATACCAGGATGCAATTAAAGAGAAATTAATATTCATTGCCCTCCACGCCCATGGGCATGGAATGCAATGAACATTCATTTCTCTTTAGCTCTGCCAAAACCACTCCCCCACCTCCCAACCACAGTTGGTACATCTGGACTATAAGATGCACCCCCCATTTTCCTCCACATTTTTGGAGGAAAAAAGTGCATCTTATAGTCTGAAAAATACTGTACATACACACATATATATATATATATATATACACATCTATATATGCCCTCTTTTTTTCACTATCTTCCACTCAAACTGAAGGAAGAGTAAGGCTTGATTGCAACACATGAGCATATAAGAAATTTGTCCCATTCTCATTCATAAAATGGGACGATTTATTTCTCAGAGAAGGAAAAAGTTGATGAAGTTTCTGATTCATAGTTCAGGGAGATGTCGTTAAAATCATGAAGTCTTTATTCCAGGAGAATTAAAAATCAGTAGAAAAGTTCAAAAACACAAAATGCAGGAAATCAACATCCTCTATGATGGAAGAGTAGTGTGGGGGACACGAAAAAAATGAGGATTCCAGACACGTTTCAAACGCAAGTGCGTTCTTAGACTTCATTAAAACACAATACTGCAAAGAAGGGGGGAGACGTATAAAATGCATATAATTAGTCTGAAACAAATGCACGTGAGTGAGAAAGAAAATGATATTTGAAAAAAATAATTACAATAAAGAAAAAACATAATATACAAATTCTAAAATAAAAATAACAATAAATAGCAACAACAATAACATTAGACTCGTAACTCTATGCATTAGTAATGTAACAAAATCTCCCTCCTGAAATTCAAATCAGAAGGTGCTCTGGTATTTAAAGAGAAAATATAATAATCTTCTGTATTATGGAGCATTTTTTTCACGGTCTCTGCCCCGTGTGTTTTTGGACAGTTGTAGGTCTGTACTGGCAAGAAATAAAATGTTTAGATGCATTAGAAGCATTGCAGTTAGATGGATATATAGTATTAGATGGATGTAGAGTAATATCATATAAGTGTTCCCTAATTCTGCATTTTCCTTTCCTAGTAGTGGAGCCTATATATTTTAAATTGCAGGCTACTCATTCGATGATATAGATAAAATGATCAGTGTTGTAGTTTATGAAATTTTTAATATGATATGTTTTACTGTTATCATTATTCGTAAAAGATTGTTTTTAACAATGATTAGTAGTTGCCTTTTTATGATAGGGGATAGTCTATTGTCTATTGAAGGTGCTTTGCGTGGAATAATTCTTATACCTGCTTGGAGTATGGTATCCATAGTGCTATTTTCTCTTTGGAGATGAATATTCTGTTTTACTATTTTAGAAATAGCTGGAAAAATGCCCTATAAGCCAATACTAGACTCGATTTAATGACTTTATTTTTAGAAGCACTATTACTGTAGTTTTTTTTATTTGTAATTTTTTTTTTTTAGAATTTTTATTTAGTAGAGAATGTCTACTTTTTGAGTCCACAATCTCAGAGGCACAAGACAAAGACCAGCAGGGATAGTGTCTATTAGTTAGTCTATGTTGAAAAATGTGAGATTCTTCCTGAAAGGAGATGGCCCTTTCTTTTTGCCCTTGTTAATTCACCTATTGGAATTGCTTTAATAATGTGTGATGGGTGGAAACTATGTGCGTGTAAAATGGTGTTTCCAGAATTTGATTTCCTATATGTTCTGGTTGCTATTGGAGACCCATGATAGCCTGTTAGTTCTAAATCAAAGAATGTAATGTGATGTTTATCAGAAAAGCTGGTAAATCGTAGGTTGAATTGATGATTATTTAAACAGGCAAAAAAATGTGGGATGGCTGAAATTTGACCCTCCCAAATAAGCAATAAATCATCAATAAACCTAACATAATGAGTAACAGATACATCAAATGGATATTTCGTATTATAGATAAACATCTCTTCCCACCAAGCCATATCCACTTTTTTGTGCCCTCCCACTACACCTCCATCATAGAGGATATTTGCTTCCTGTATTCTGTATTTTTGATTTTTTCTACTGATTTTTAATTCTTCTGGAATAAAGACTTCATGATTTTAACCACATCTCCATGAACTGTGGATCAGAAGCTGGATCAACTTTTATCTTCCCTGTGTCCCTGTGTCTAAGTAATGCCGTGTGGTGGTGTGGATCGCGGGCTTCTGTGCAAATCGAGCTACATTGAGGGGTGAGCTGTTTTTTTTCCTTTTTTCTATTCTCTTCCCAATTTATTTCTCACTTGTCATCCATGTGTTGTCCGTATACAATCCATTTTTTTTTAATCAGCAGCTATTAATCTTTTATAGGACTATTTATAGTTTCCTATGTGACAGAATGGTAATGTATCTGAAAAATCACACGCCATACTGGTGGTCTGATTCTTTTCTTGCACTGAACAGATTTCGGAGTCAAATCTTAGAATGCTGTGAATTTTTACTAATGCCGAATACACCTGAAAACCCCCCACAGATCAGCACTATCTCACTGAATAACACTGAACCGAGTGTAATATCTTATTATACTCTTGTGTAAGCGAGCCCATAGTGGAAGCCTCGTAGAGGCAGGAAAGAAGATTTTCCAGGCTAGGATCACATCATGAAAAAAAAATGGTAATATATTTCTTATAAGATTGCATTTAACACAAAATTACATTTTATAATTAGAATTTTAAGAACTGATATTAAATAAGAACATATACCTATATTTAAGGTCATTTTCTAATCACTTTCCACTTCATTACAAATGTTTAAAAAAAGGAAAACGTAAAAACAATAAAGAAATAAATATCTTGTAATAAAACAAATTCTCAGCCAAATTGCCTCAAAATTTAGCTTACCTTGTCTACTAATAGATTTCAACCCCTACATGCTGCCTGAGGTAAAGGGTAGGTCAAGAAGTAAACGTTAAAAGTACTATTTTGTCAAGGTTCTTAATCTTTACCCAACTGGGCGCACGCAGTGTTCACACTGACAAATGTAGATATAGACAGCCCGGCCTGTGTGTTATCAATAGGAAACAGAGGATTATCATTTCTTATGTTGTAAATTGTCTTGTGGGAGAAGAAGTCATTAACTACCTGATACTTCACAGACATTTTTCTTAAGAGGTAGGACTCACACCTACAGCTACTGTATAAACCTACATATCTGGCATACATTATAGATTTTGACCACAAACATTATTAAATATTTGTTTCTAGACCTACCATGAAATTTCAGCCTTCTCTATCTCTGAGGTGATTGAATATTAGGATTCATTACTGTACTGACTTGATTTGTGAATGATCTCTTCCACTAATTCTTCACTTCATTAATAGTTCAAAAAAGGGGCATGCAAAGTGGTAAAGTGGCACAAAAACAAAGGTTGCACTCTCTAGTTTGATCTAGAAATCTGTCCCGGCTGTGCCCAAGTTTAATAACTTTTTTATATACATCCAGAGGATACCTAAGCCATACATGTGTTACAGTGTATTTTATCTATAATAGCATGTGACATTTTTATCAATGATGTTGCAATTAAGGAAATTTTGCTTGGGCCATATTCCAATGCTCAAACATTAGTAAAGCTGAAATTCCATCTACCTTTTTAGGTTAATGCTAGCAAAGTTTGTGCTGTCACTTCACTCTCTTAGGGTGGTTTCACATTAGCGCTTTTTAAGCGCACGCACGGCCGGGGGTAGCTCCGCCCCCGAGCCGGCTCTCTGCCCGGCGTGCCCGCCCCTTGCTTGTAGCACCGCCTCCTAGCGCACAGCGGCGCCTGCGATCGGCGCACCCTATCTTTAGCATAGGGTGCGCAGATCGTGCGCTAGTTGCGCTTTGACCTGCGCTGCGCACTTTTGACGGTGCGCCGTGCGCGCCAAAATCTGAAAAGTTTGATTTTGGCGCGCACGGCGCACCGTCAAAAGTGCGCAGCGCAGGTCAAAGCGCAACTAGCGCACGGCCTGCGCACGATCTGCGCACCCTATGCTAAAGATAGGGTGCGCCGATCGCAGGCGCCGCTGTGCGCTAGGATGCGGCGCTACAAGCAAGGGGAGGGCACGCTGGGCAGAGAGCCGGCTCGGGGGCGGAGCTACCCCCAGCCGTGCGTGCGCTTAAAAAGCGCTAATGTGAAACCACCCTTAAAGATGCTTCTTGGCTTCTTCAAACATTGCAGCTGGCAGACATTGTTGCCAGTTCTCTGTATATCTTACCTGGTTCATATTTCTACTATTAAAATAGTCCCTAATATTGTTTCCGCTTAATTAGCGTTTTACAACCTAAAACCTTTTATTTCTAGAGGTCATGAAGTGGATACTTTGATTTTCTTGCTCATTCTTACATTGAATCTTCTGTGATACAGAGTTTTTCTCTGTCAATGCAAATGACTAATATTGCATTGTAACCACCTGGGTGTTTTCTGTGCCACAGAACAAAATCTAAGCTTATTTATGCACTTTTTTTTATTGGAGTTGTTCAGAACACAAAGCTGTATCTTGAATTGATCTTCTATTAAAATGTACAGTGTAGACTCTGTTCACAATATGGATAGCAAAAAAAAAATTATTGTAAAAATTATATAAATAAATAACAATACCAATAAATTAATTAGCTTTATTTATTGGTGCAAACAAAATAAATTAAAAACAACATACAACAGGATATATTAAAATTGGAAGTAGGCAAGAGGAGCAACAAATTGTCCAAATCAAAATGTTCTGAAAATGAATATGGTGCAACCACATAAAAGCGAAAAATAAATTACGGTAATGAATTTAGCAAATTAAGAAGTGCAAGGGCATAAGGGTAATAAATATTAGGTAAATACATTATATATACATACATATATATATATATATATATATATATATATATATATACCATAAATAATTAAAAACAATAATAATCATATATTGATTATGGTTACTATATATAAATAAGGTGTAGACACATACAATACATGGTGCAAGTGTAGATGCATATTGTACATGCATATTGAACATGGTGCATATTGTACATACAATATACTGTCCTGAACAATAATAAGGTGCAAGTGCCAAACGAAAAAGTACTGAACACTGAATATACAAATAGATCTTATAGGATAGGTTAATAATATTGACCAATAACCTGTGAAAAATACCATTGATCCAGATCTGTGGTTATGTTTAATGGCGACTCCCTGCCACACACCACTATGCGCGTTTCTCAAGTTGCTTCCTCAGGGAGTAATATGGAGGGGAGAACAGGAAGACCTTATATAAGCAGAGAGAAAATAGTCACACCAATGAAAGAGTTGATACCTACCTCGTAATTATCAGGCACCTCTGAGAATGCTCTCTGATGTTGACAAGTCCTAGACACCCATAACGGTGCGTATTCTCAGCAATTTGATTTGGGCAGCTTGTTTCTTTTGCCGATTTTCAATTTTAATATGTCTTGTTGTATGTTGTTTCTATTTCCTTTTTTGCTTCAATAATAAACATAGTTAATTATATTATTGGTATTATTGTTTATTTATATAATTTTGACTAGATTTTTTTTTCCTACTTTCCATACTGGTATACTTTGGTAGTTTCTTCTAATGTTTTTGTTACTTTTGGTATTTTATTCTTTTGATAAGATCATCTTTGGAGGTATATGTCAGTAAAATTTCCTGTTGTAATCTCCAACACAACGCAGGAACAATACAAAGGACTTATTGTTTGGCAGCATTATTAATCAGGCAAGATATATACAGAAAACTGGCATATCTAAACATATACCTTTGACAGATTATTCTAGCACAGTGTGAACATAGCCTACATTGTATTTTGTAACAAAAGACCCAACTTTCTAGTTTGAGCTAAATGCTAAAAAAAAAAAAAAAATTTGCCTATACATGGCCGCCCAATGGTGGAATATTTTGATGAACAATAGATGACTATGCTTGGCATAGGCACTATGGCTTTTCAAGGCATGTGCAATGAACGTAGTTTCTTAACGGAATGTGAACAAAATCTTAAACCTTATTTGTTTCACTAAATGTAGGTACAGAATGAAAATAAATGGTTTTTTTTTATTTTTTTGTTTTTTGTTTTTTTGCTTTTTACCAAGAACCAAGATACAAGTCCATTAAAATATTATTTTATATTACATGTCTTTGTCATGTTCTTTATTACACAATGTATCATTATGGAATACATTGTTTGTCATGATAACACTTATTTCTACACTCCTAAGCTTTGAAGAACTCTCATGCAAATGTTCCATAAGAAGATTATAGCAGTGAATAATTCATTTAGGGTTAAATGCTGTTAGGGGCTGGCGGAACGCACCAATTAATAGAGAAGGTATTTAGCTGTGTTCACAGCCCGGGGTCCACCGTGCGGAGGTGTTAATTGCTGCTCGGTAATGGCGGACGTGATATGGCGGTATAATAAAGGGACACACGGGGTTAACCTCACCCAGTGTGTACAGAGGCGGACTCTGTTACCTCACAGAGCCGCACAACCGCCAAATAATAAATGTCGTAGCCTGTTTGTACTCACAGAGCTCGGCAGTGTCAGCGCTAGCGTATAGTCACAGGACTCTGCCCCTGAGACACTGGGTTAGAGTCCCTCTAGACACGCTAGTGCTCGGCACCGCAGCTGTGGTGCCAGCTTAGTATAACACGTGCAAGTGTGCACAGTGCCGCTCAGGCGAACTCCACTAATCGCCCAGGATTGGGCCAGATAAGCGCAAGGCGTTGCACAGGAGTGGCTGTTACTTGCCGCGGTATGATAGTGCCCTGCAGTGGGCGACACCATCGGACGCTAATGTGCAGAAGGCTGGACTGCACTGTGGCATATACAGTAGCCACTGACAGGCGCCGACTCTAACCACTGAACCCTAACAACAAACACAACCAAGGGTAGGGGTTTTATAATGAGTCAGTCACCTGATACATGCATCCATCATCATACACTCCATAACAATTTGAGTCTATACTAGCGCATGGCCGTATAGCAGCGTAACCTTCCTGACCCTCCTGATGGTCCAATCCGAGCTGGAGAAGGACCTGAGCATGTGACCTCCGATCTCCAATGAGAGATCGCCCCACGGGCATGCTCAGTGGACCGAATGGAGGACTTAGTCCCTGGAGTAGCTCGCTGCTGACCAGCATGCATTGCTATAGCTGGACCAGAGGTGGCAGCAGCAACCAAACCTACAGAGCTGGTCTGAGCAGAGCGCCTGGATCGAACGAGTCTGCTGAGCAGCCTTCTCTGTGGCCGGAGAGGAATGGGAGACTAGCAAGGCTCGGGATTCCTGCTGTGCAGCGACAAGAACCCGACTCTTAACATTACGCCCCCTCCTAGGACCCCCTCCCCTCTGAGCCTCACTATGCTCAAATGCTGCAATGAGGAGCGGAGCATGGATGTTCTCCACTGGCTCCCAGGTCCGAGCCTCTGGACCATGACCCTTCCAGTCCACCAAATAAAACTTTTTACCACGTACCACCGTGCATCCCATGATGGCATTGTCCTCAAACTCATCTGAAGACAGGTTAAATGTCCTGGCAGATGACTCGGAGAACCGGGACATGTAAACAGGCTTAAGGAGGGACATGTGGAAGGTTTCAGAGATAGCCAAGTGTGGTGGCAGGGCCAGACGGTAGACAACAGTGTTGATCTGCTCAAGGACCTTGAAGGGGCCAATGTAGCGAGGTGCGAATTTTGCGGACACGACCCGCAGCCTGATGTTACGGGCGGAGAGCCACACTAAGTCGCCAGGAGCAAAGGTCGAAGCGGGGCACCGGTGCGTGTCAGCGGAGGCCCTCATTCTCTCCTTGGAGGCCCGGATAGCATCCTGAGTGCAATCCCAAATGTCTCGTGCCTCCACCGCCCAGTCTGCCACCCTGGAATCGGTGGATGACACGGGCATGGGCACAGGGACGTGCAGATGCTGGCTGTAATTTAGGAGGAAAGGGGTCTGGCCGGTGGAGTTGGCCACAGCATTGTTGAAAGCGAACTCCGCCCATGACAGCAAGGATGCCCAGTCATCCTGCCAGGCCGAGACAAAATGTCATAGATATGTGACCAGGGTCTGGTTGTCTCTCTCTACCAACCCGTTCGTCTCGGGATGATAGGCCGAGGAGAGATTTAGGTCAATGCTGAGCAGGCTACAGAGCTCTCTCCAGAACCGAGATGCAAACTGGGGGCCCTGGTCACTGACAATCTTGTCCGGCATGCCGTGCAGGCGGAAAACGTGCTTAATAAACAACACTGCCAGGCCCCGTGCAGAAGGTAACCGAGAGAGAGGTACCAAGTGCACCATCTTGGAGAAGTGGTCGGTGACAACCCAAATGACTGTGCTGCCACTGGACTTGGGCAGTCCCACCACAAATTCCATACCGACCATCTCCCAGGACCTGTCCACTACCGGCAGAGGGTAAAGTAGCCCAGCAGGTCGCTGCCGAGAGGACCTATTCTGGGGGCAAGAGATGCACGCCTGAATATAGTCCCTGACGTCATGGGCCATATGTGGCCACCAGTACGTCCTCGCCAGAAGCTCAGAGGTCCGTGTTGTCCCGAAATGTCCACCCACCCCTGGACGAATGAGCCCAAGAGAGGACCTCCAGTCGCAGATGGGCAGGGACAAATGTCTTGCCTGGAGGTACTGACTCAAGCACGACTGGAGCCATGGTCCTCAAGCTCTCGGACAGGATGATCAGCCGAGGCTTCTCCTCCTCCGATGACAACACGGAGCGGGAGAGAGCATCGGCCCTGACGTTCTTCTCACTGGATAGGAAATGTTAGGGATGGCGGAACGCACTAAATATTAAATAACAGAAAGTGCATTCGCCGCCCTGGGTCCACCGTGCAGAAGGTGTTAACACTGCTGCTAGATAATGGCAGACGTGCTATATGGCGGTATATCGCACACGGGTTGAACGTCACCCGGTGTGCACTGGGCGTACTCTGTTAGCTTCACAGAGGCGCCTAAAGCATTAACATAAATGCTGAGCCTGTTGAACTCACAGGACTCAGAGAAGTGCACACACAATATAAGGTCACAGGAGCTGGGACCCAGGCAGAGGGTCAGAGTCCATCTAGACCTACCGTGCATGCGGCGTCGCAACTGCGGACGCCAAGAGGAACTGCAGACTACAGCATGGTGAGAGACACAGTCGCTATTCGACAATGCCCAAGAGGGGGCACACTGTCGGATGCTAGCTGTCATGTCGGACACTGTTCACACCAGGGTGTCTGGCAGACAGCGGTAATACCCTGTTGGGTATTCTGTTCCAGTCGGGATAGGGTTAACCAGGTTGTCATGCTGGCTGAGGGCTGGGCCACGCCCTAGGTCTTTAAATAGTTCGTCCTGACTATGGGCGTCGCCGACTATAGCTTTAGCCTAGTGCTAGCAATACCAGTCAGCAGTGGTGGTGTTGGAGCGTCTGATATCTGGTGCAGTATATCCCTCAGTGGTTCTTTCTCCAATCTGTTATATATATATTTGGTTGCCCTTGCACATTATTGTATTCCCTTGTGTATTTACTGTGTGGTGTTTTCTTTTACCCCTGTCCATACGTATTTGTGGGGTCTGGTGTCTGGTCCCCTCACTGGGTGGAGGGAGGTGGGTTCAGCTTAGGGCTGGAGAGGAGACAGGGACAGGGTGGAGGCTCAGGCAGGCACACCTTCAGTGTAAACCCTGGGTAGAGGGACAGACAGGGTTCCCCTAGTCTGAGGGACATCACAGGGGTCCCGGGGTTTTTGCCTAAAGTAACCTAGGCATTCCATGACATTATAGTCGGCCCAAATAATAAAGTGAAAAAAAAAAAAAAAAAAAAAGAATATAGGGGTTACTTACTATGGATCCTATACTTTCCCTAACCAAGCAGCTGGAGGCTCTATCCATACAGGTCACTGAACTCAGGGGGGCGGTCCAGCAACAAGGCCTGTCAGCTCCTGCAGTACCTGCTGAGGCTGCAGCCAGGGCAGCTGAGCCCAAGTTTCCCCTTCCTGAACGATTTGCTGGTGATCGTGGTAAGTTCACGGTGTTTCGTGAATCATGCAAATTGTATTTCCGTATGCGTCCACATTCCTCAGGTAATGAGGCTCAACGCGTGGGCTTGGTGATTTCTTTGCTGAGTGGTGACCCACAGGCCTGGGCCTTTTCACTCCCTTCAGACTCACCGGCATTTGAATCTGTAGATTTTTTTTTCTCTGCTCTGGGTTTGATCTATGACGATCCAGATAGATTAAACTTAGCAGAGTCTAAGATACGCTCACTGCTACAGGGTGATCGACCAGCTGAGGATTACTGCACGGAATTCCGGCGCTGGGCGGTGGACACGCAGTGGAATGACCCTGCGCTTAGAAGTCAATTTTTGCATGGGGTTTCTGGAAGGGTTAAACAGACTCTCCTAATGTACGAGACTCCCGCCTCTCTGGAGGCTGCGATGGCACTTGTAGTACGCATAGACCGACGTCTCCGTCAGGGGGCGCTGGTTTCGTTGCCTCCGGGAGGTGGGGGAGTGGTCGGTGAGGTTGCCGCGGGTGAATCCGTGGAACCCATGCAGATCGCTGGTATAGCACAGTCACCGAGTAACAAGCCTAAACGTCCTTGGCACAGAAGGCAGGGGCTCTGTTTTTTTTGTGGCAAAGGAGGACATTTTATTAACGCTTGCCCCCTGGTACCTAAGAAGGGCGCGCCGGCGGAAAACTGATAGGCTCAGAGGGTTTGGAGGAGTCTAGTCTGAGCCTTTGTGTATCCTCCGTCATGGTTTCCCAGTGTATGCTCCCTGCTAAGGTGGTACTTGGGGGGCAAATGCTCTCTATTACAGTATTTATTGATAGTGGCTCAGCTGCCAATCTCATTGATGAGAGGTTCGCGCATACAGCGGGATTTCCGGTGGAGAAATTGCCGAACCCCATCCGGGTGGTTACCATCAATGCTTCCCCGTTGTCTCAAGGGGAGATCACAGAGTGTGTGTTGGATATACAACTCCACATCGGAGTATTACACTCAGAGCGGGTAACTTGTAAGGTGCTTAGTAACTTACCGGCTCAGATGGTTCTGGGCTTTCCATGGTTGTCAATGCATAATCCTGTTATTGATTGGAAGACCCAGGACATAATTCAGTGGAGCAGGGAGTGTCAGGAGAGGTGCCTGGCTACATGTATTTCCGCTTTGACCCCCAGTATCCCGGAGCCGTTGCTGGATTATGCGGATGTATTTTCTGAGAAGGGTTGTTCGGAACTACCACCGCATCGCCCCTATGACTGTGCTATTAGGTTGAAACCAGGGGCCAAGTTACCTAAAGCTAGAATGTTTAATATCTCAGGTCCCGAGAGGCTAGCTCTCAAGGAATACATTGCGGATAGCCTGAGCAAGGGTCATATTAGACCTTCCTCTTCTCCTCTGGCTGCTGGCTTCTTCTTTGTTAAAAAGAAGGATGGCGGTTTACGCCCGTGTCTGGATTTCAGAGAACTCAACCAGATTACGGTCCGTGATCCTTACCCTATGCCACTTATACCCGATTTATTCAACCAAGTGGTTGGTGCCAGGTGGTTCTCCAAACTGGACCTCAGGGGGGCGTACAATCTTATAAGAGTCCGTCAGGGGGATGAGTGGAAGACAGCGTTCAATACCCCTGAGGGTCACTTTGAGAGTTTGGTAATGCCGTTTGGGTTGACTATGGCACCGGCGGTCTTTCAACACTTCATTAATGATGTCTTCTCTCAGTTGTTGGGGAGGTTCGTTATAATTTATCTTGACGACATCCTCATTTTCTCTCGCGACCATGATACACATATAGAGCATGTTAGACAGGTTCTGCAGTTGCTCAGAGAGAACAGGCTCTATGTCAAGCTTGAAAAATGTGTGTTTTTCGTACAGGAGCTACCGTTCTTGGGTTATATAATCTCCGCCTCAGGTTTTAAGATGGACACCGCAAAGGTGCAGGCAGTACTACATTGGGATCGGCCTGATAATCTTAAGGCGCTTCAGCGATTTCTTGGCTTCTCCAATTACTATAGGAAATTTATTAAGAACTTCTCTATGATTGCCAAACCACTGACTGACATGACTAAGAAGGGTACCGACTTTTCTGACTGGTCTGAGCCTGCGGTACAGGCGTTTGAATTCCTCAAGAATAGTTTTGCCTCAGCGCCCATTCTGGTGCAGCCCGATGTCTCCTTACCGTTTGTCGTGGAGGTGGATGCGTCGGCGGTTGGAGTGGGGGCTGTACTGTCTCAGGGCCCTTCTTGGGCCAAGTTGCATCCGTGTGCCTTCTTCTCCAAGAAGCTGTCGCCTGCGGAGCGTAATTATGATATTGGCAACAGGGAACTATTGGCCATCAAATTGGCATTTGAGGAGTGGCGACACTTCTTGGAGGGGGCTGTTCATCAGATTACTGTGATAACAGACCATAAGAATTTGCTTTATTTAGAATCTGCTAAGCGCCTGTCCTCCAGACAGGCTCGCTGGGCATTATTCTTCACCCGGTACAACTTCATTGTTACCTATCGCCCTGGGTCGAAGAATGTTAAGGCAGACGCTTTATCCAGGTGTTTTCCTGGTGGAGAGTTATGTGAAGAGCCGGTGCCTATTCTCCAAAAGGGTGTGGTGGTATCTGCCATCACAACAGAGATTGAGGCAGAGATTGCGGAGGCTCAGGAGGTGGTACCGCCGGGGTTGCCTGCTAATAAATCTTTTGTGCCGCTACATCTACGCTCTAGAGTGTTGGGCGAACATCACGACACGGTACTGGCAGGTCATCCAGGGGTTAAGAGCACTCTGGAACTGGTATCGCGTCGTTTTTGGTGGCCTAAAATCCGGCAGGATGTGGCCTCATATGTGGCTGCCTGTAACACGTGCGCACGGGCCAAGACTCCTCGTTCCCGTCCCGCTGGTAGCTTGCAGCCTCTCGGGGTGCCCAGTAAGCCATGGACTGAGATTTCCATGGATTTTATTACTGACTTGCCCGCCTCGGCAGGGAACTCGGTCATTTTGGTAATTGTTGATAGGTTCTCCAAAATGTCACATTTCGTTGCTTTACCGTCTTTGCCCAATGCTAAGACTCTTGCTCAGATATTTATTCGCGAGGTGGTCAGACTTCATGGTGTCCCGTCTGACATTGTGTCTGATCGAGGTACGCAGTTTGTGGCAAAGTTTTGGAGAGCTTTTTGTTCTCGCCTTGGAATCAAATTATCTAATTCATCGGCTTTCCACCCTCAGTCGAATGGACAGACTGAGCGGATGAACCAAAACCTGGAGCAATACTTGCGCTGCTTTATTTCCGACAATCAGGAAGAGTGGTCAGCGTTTCTTCCTCTGGCAGAATTCGCAATAAACAACCATTGCCAGGAATCGTCTGGGGAATCTCCTTTTTTTTGTGTGTATGGTCAACATCCTCAATTTTGCACCTTGCGTCAGGGGTGCTCAGTTGGCGTCCCTGAGGAGGACCAGTTGGGAGCTCAATTGTCGTCTGTTTGGAGGAGAGTCAAGCAGCGCTTGTTGAAGGTGGGTTCCAGGTACAAACGGGTGGCTGACTGCAGACGTGTGCCAGGTCCGGACCTGTGTGTGGGTGATTGGGTGTGGTTATCTACTAGGAACATTAAGCTCAAGATACCGTCACTTAAGTTGGGTCCCAGGTTCATTGGCCCATTTAGAATCTCCGCAGTGATCAACCCCGTGGCATTTCGTTTGGAGTTGCCGGCTGTGTATAAGATTCATAATGTATTTCACAAAGCATTGCTAAAGAAGGTCGTGGGTTTGGTGGATGGTTCCCCCGGGCCACCACCTCCCGTCTTGGTGGATGGCGCGTTGGAATTTGAGGTGTCCAAAGTGGTGGACTCTAGGGTTGTGCGTCGCACTCTACAGTACCTGGTCCACTGGCGTGGCTATGGTCCTGAGGAGAGGACATGGGTGCCGGCCTCTGACATTCATGCTGATCGACTGGTTACTATGTTCCATCGTCGCCATCCAGACAAGCCAGGTCCTCGACATGGTGAGGTTCCGGAGGTCCCTCGTAGAAGGCGGGGTACTGTCATGTCGGACACTGTTCACACCAGGGTGTCCGGCAGACAGCGGTAATACCCTGTTGGGTATTCTGTTCCAGTCGGGATAGGGTTAACCAGGTTGTCATGCTGGCTGAGGGCTGGGCCACGCCCTAGGTCTTTAAATAGTTCGTCCTGACAATGGGCATCGCCGACTATAGCTTTAGCCTAGTGCTAGCAATACTGGTCAGCAGTGGTGGTGTTGGAGCGTCTGATATCTGGTGCAGTATATCCCTCAGTGGTTCTTTCTCCAATCTGTTATATATATATTTGGTTGCCCTTGCACATTATTGTATTCCCTTGTGTATTTACTGTGTGGTGTTTTCTTTTACCCCTGTCCATACGTATTTGTGGGGTCTGGTGTCTGGTCCCCTCACTGGGTGGAGGGAGGTGGGTTCAGCTTAGGGCTGGAGAGGAGACAGGGACAGGGTGGAGGCTCAGGCAGGCACACCTTCAGTGTAAACCCTGGGTAGAGGGACAGACAGGGTTCCCCTAGTCTGAGGGACATCACAGGGGTCCCGGGGTTTTTGCCTAAAGTAACCTAGGCATTCCATGACACTAGCCCTGTGGAGGATGCTTATTGTGGCTGTAGTTTTCCACTGGCTGGCACTGACTCTAAACCTAAGTCCCTATACACACTCGTAATATCAGAGGGAGGGGATCTTAATGAGTCATTCACAGGTTCATGCATCCATCATCATTCACACAGTAGCAACTAGAGACTATACTAGCGCATGGCCGAGCGGCCATGCAAACATTTTATAGCCAGGACCTTCCGGAAGCTTCCAGATCCCTGAGATGGACCAATCAGATTTGGAGAAGGACCTGGACATGTGACTCCCAATCTCCAATGGGAGATCGTCTCATGAGCATGCTCAGTGGAGCGACAGAAGGACTTAGCCTCTGGAGCGATTTGCTGCTGAGCAGCCTGCATTGCTATTGCTGACTCAAAGGTGGCAGCAACAGTCAGACCCACAGAGCAGGTCTGGGCAGAGCGTCTGGAATGCCGGGACTGCTGAGCAAACTCCTCTGCGATCGATAGACAATGGGAGACCGCAGAATGTGAGGCTCTGGATTCCTGTTGAGCCGCTGCAGGAACCCGACACCTAACAGGAAATGCAGGGTGAAATGGAACCGGGAGAAGAACAAGGACCATCTGGCCTGACGAGAATTTAGCCGCTGGGCTGTCAGTAAATAAACCAAGTTCTTGTGGTAGGTGAACACCTGGAAAGGGTGGCGAGTCCCGTCCAGGAGGTGTCTCCACTCTGAAAAGGCCAATTTCATCGCTAGAAACTCCCTGTCCCTGATGGAATAATTCCTCTCTGCCGATGTGAAGGTCTTGGAGAAGAAGAAGCATGGGTGCTTCCGACCTTGCGAGTCCTTCTGGAACAGGACCGCTCCATCACCAGCAGAAGAGGCATCCACCTCCAGAATAAAAGGTTTATCCACATCGGGGCAATGTAGAATGGGAGCACTAGCGAAGTGGAACTTAATAGAGGAGAAGGCCTTGGAGACAGGTTCCGACCACAACTTGGGGTTTGCACCCTTCTTGGTGATGGCTACCAAGGGGGCTACCAAAGTCGAGAAGTGGGGGATGAATTGGCGATAGTAATTTATGAACCCCATAAAGCGCTGCACCACTTTGAGAGAATGGGGTTCCTGCCAATCCATCACCGCCTGTAGCCTGCCGAATGCAAGGCTCGGGATTCCTGCTGTGCAGTGACAGGAACCTGATGCCTAACAGAGGCTTTACAATTTCTGTGGATAAAAGGCTAAATTCTTACATATTGTAATATATTGTTGATTAATAGGTTTTCCAGTTACAAGTCAATATATAATACATTTATTTTTAGGGCATTCTGATCTACTACAGATGACATCTACCAAGTGGAAAGCTACATGGGCATCTGGTAAGAAACAGGCAGAGCAGTAGAAGAAAGCAGATGAATGTCAAGAGAGATAAGTAAGACTGTACATAAAAGGGTGAGTATTTCTTGTGTCTGGCACTAAGACTATCTGACCGACATCAGTGATCATTGGATGTATTATGCCTGGAATGGGAACACCAGTGACTGGTACTCTATAGGTGGACACTGTGACTGACACATTAAGGGATGGTCAAATGTATATTTTGCCTTGGAAATTGAGAAGCTTTGACGAGTATTGTATGGAAGCACACTTTGACTGACACGGTAAAAAATGACAGGCACAATGCGTGCTGTGGTTTACTTTGAAGTATGTGTGGGATAACTCCGCTTTCCAAGTCTACTAAATTGTTTAACCATGCCATACCAACCATAATCACTAATGGCACTGAATGGAAATCACACTCTGACTTGCATTGTGCAATATACCTCATTTCTAGTTAAAATTTAATGGTTTGTGCTATTCAGTTTGTAAATAGTGACATAAAGAGGTTTTGCAGCGGCTCAAACATGTCTTTTATGTAATAATGAACCGCTTAGTATGAATTATGGAGAATGTTAAAGTCACCTTATGAGTTATACAACCTGTACAAAAATCACTCTGATAGAAATTTAGATCTGTTAGGGATCCCAACAGCAAGCGTTTAATTCCCTTGCAGTGTTACTAAAGATGAAAAGATAAAAGTTTTTAGTACACCCAGTTGAAGTCAATAGGCTGTAATCGGTTCATCCGGAGAGAGATGCTCTTTATGGCTTTGTAGATGAGGAACCTGAATGGGGACAACCTTTTATTAACTTAGAATTCCCTAATAAGGTACTTGAAAATATGCTCTCCAGACAAGCCCACCAAGGCTCGAAATGTAACACAGTCAATTATGTACTTAGTAATATGTCATTATTTCATTAATACACGGTGCTTCCATTGATCAGTTTCTGGATCTAGTTAAAATGCCATACTTTTGTTGTGCTCTGGTTATAGCATACTGCTTTTTCTTTTTTGGTTAGTTTATTTGATTTATGCATTACATGTTATGGCTATGAAAAACAGAATTCTCATTAGTTTTATTTGAAGTGTTGTGAAAAAATGCAGAATGAATGTAACAATCAGCAACTATTTCCTGTTATGATAATTGAAAGACCAATCGGCTCCATTCCAGCCCTTGTTGTATATTTGTGGCGTTTCATGGAACTCTTTCTTTGTGTATCGCTGATTAAAAACGACTTTTCTCAATACCGCTAGTAATATTGAAGCTGTTTGTAAATGTTTCCTGTAGTGACTACCTTAGCACTAGGGTTTTAATGATGAAGTTAAGTGTTTAGAATATGAATGCTGTGCACAGTACAATAATTTGACCCCGTGTAATTCCAGCACTTGACTAGTATGTAGGAAATCCCACAGCTAAGCTGTGATCAATAGTAAACTGAGTGAATTAATATACACCATGCAGTTCTCATTAAGCAGTCACTTGTCCTAGCAGCTCAAGAAAGAATTATTGTGCTCATGATAAATTGTTATCTTAAATTAAGCAGTATATAAATCTATATATTTTTGCATGAAATCAATATTTATCAGGATACATATGAATCACATTGGGAATATTGTAAAAGTGAGGCAAGATCAGCAAATCTGGAACAGTCGTGTTATATAACAGTCATGTAAGGAATTGATTCTGATTCCTTGCAGCTGAAATCAATTCATTTTAATTCATAGTGTAAAGAGACAGGGGGGTTTTAATAAAAAGTACTGAATGTAGGAAATAATGACATACATAAACAGACATGATATATATATACATTTATTACTTGAGTGTAACTATACCCTATGCCATAAGATCTTGGCTAGAAAAGGCAAATAGTGTGGATCAGAAAGGATTCTTCCTTTTTCAAGGAACAGTTTGACTTAGCATCACGTAAAAATAAAAATTACAATTTTACACAGAATTGGACATTCTAGTGAAATAAATGGTTTAAGATGAAGTGTTACATTTTTTGTGGTCTGATGTTTTTATATAAATTTTAAAATGTTGACATACGCTGTTTCTAGGCCTAAATTTTACAAGGTTACTGCAAAGAGGTTTTCCTAGATCAACCTCTCTGTGAAATGTTTTTTCTGAACTCAGCACATGATGTGGGATCTATTTGAATATAATAATTTAAAGCTCAGATACTTTATTCTTTAAAAAAGAGCAAACACATTGTACAGTATGTATACAAAATTTACGAATTCCAATTGGACAAAAAATGGGGGTTTCCCATTTCCGATACCGTATGATGAGGAAAAAACTAATTGGTGTATTGGATTAAAGTCTGCCAGATCTTTTGCTTCCATTGGACCGAAGTCACAAGTTGGGACAGATCAATGGTTTTTAGTGGAGATGAACAAATAAATTTTGATCAAGTTGTATTATACTTGAATTTTACAAAAATGCACAATCGTCAAAAAACTGATTTTTTTTGTCATTAAATTCCATGTGGATTCAGCAAAATGGCAGCCACTTGTAGACATTTTTTGAGAATCATAATGGGTTATCAAAATTTAAAAAAATCATTATATTCACCTCACTGTTCACCTTTTTTGTCTTGCCACTACTTACCATTGGGTCTTTACAGAATCTTCTCATTTATTGCAACTTGCAATTTAATCTTTGGACCTTTCATATTGTTTCCAGGTATTATGGTGTCCGAGTGGGTTCTGTGGCTGCGCGTGGAAGGTCACGGTGCATTTTGTGACATCATGACGCCAATCACTTCCTGTGCACTTGTGCAGAACTCTCTCAGGTGCTATGACACTCAGAAGTAAAACTCAGTGTGAGAGGACCGAAGATTCCAATGTGAGTGAATGGGGATAAAAGGATGTGGTGAGTGGAGGGTGAGTATTACAATTTATCCCTATTTTTTACATGTTAAGTTCATTATGCTATGGAGTCTGGAGAGACCCTAGAGCATAAATAGGGACATAAAATTAGCAAAGAATTAAATTTCCTGGAAAAAATCATGTGACCAAATTTTTACCTGATCCACTTACGTATGGTGTCTGGACGTATTACGTACAGCCCCAATTTAAAAAAAAGTTGGGACACTGTAAAGGTAAAGAGAACAAGAATGTAACTATTTAAAAATCTTTTATAGACATATTTTATTCACAACAGAACAGAGGACATATCAGAAGATGAAAGGTAGACATTTTTACATTTCACTTGAAAAAACTGAATGTATTTAGAAATTGATGGAAGCAACACATCTCCAAAAAGTTAGGACAGGCTCATGTCTACAATTGCACATCATCCTCTCTTCTTTTTACAACACTTTGTAAACATCTGCCAAGTAAGGAGATCAATTGTTGAAGTTTTGGGAGGGTAATGTTATCCTATTCTTGTACTGTAGTATTCTAACTGCTCAACAGTCCGGGGTCTACTTTGCTAAATTTTTAATTTCATATTGCGCCAAATGCTTTTTTTTACTGATAAAAGGTCTGGATCAGTTCATTACGTGAACTATTCTATTAAGTCATACTGTTCTGATGGATGCAGAATGTGGTTTAGCATTGTCTTGTGGAAATATGCATGGGCTTACCTGAAATAGGCATTATCTGGATGAGAACATGCAGTATGCTGTTCTAAAACCTCCATACCATGCTCAGCATTGATAGTGCCTTTCAAGTATTTGTAAAATACATATGTTATAGGCACGAATGCAAGACCATACTATGCAGATGTTAAACTGTGCGCCAATAACAAGTTGAATGATGCCTCTTTTCTAGAGTCTATATTATCTGTGATTTCCATAAAGAATATCAAAATTTCACTCATCCTATCACAGGACAGTTTTCCATTTTTCCTCAGTCCATTTTAAATGAGTTTTGCCCCAGAGAATGCGGCAACATCTCTGGATTGTGTTAATATATTGCTTTTTCTTTGCAAAATAGAGCTTTAACTTGCATTTGTGGATGGCACAGTAATCTGTGTTTATATTCATCCACTCAATGCCGACTTTTATTCCCCATTGACTTGCATTGGGGTCGGGTTTCGGACGAAACTCCGACTTTTTTTTGCCCTAGTCGGACCAGTTTCATCCAACTCAAATTTTGTTTCATGAAACCTGATCCAACCAAAGTCGCTCAACTCTGTAGACAATGATTTCTGGAGGTTTCCTTGAGCCCATGCAGTAATTTGCATGACCAAATTAGCCAGTTTTTAATTCATTGTCACCTTAGGACAATATGTTATGAGCATCTGATATTGATTGTTGGCATTGACCATTGTGCACATGGATTTCTCCAGAATCTCTCAATCTTTAAATTACATCATGTACTGCAGATGGTGGGATATGCAAAATATTTGCAACTTTATGTTGAGGAACATTTTTCTGAAATTGTTCAACTGTTTTAGATGCAGTTGTTCACAAATTGGTGAACCACGAACCATGTTTGCTTGGTAAGGTTTTAATACTAGAGTTTTGAACCATTCCAATTGGGCACATCTTGTCCCTGGTGGGATGGCTTCTACACTTTTTTTGATAAAAAATAGTGATTACTAAGCACCCTGCATTACTTACAGTATATACACTATTGCTTTTTACTTACTTACAGCAGGGTATATGCTCATTTTCTTTCTATCTTAGGTTTTGTCTGTTTAACCCCTTTTGAGACTAAGACTGTTTTCATCTTAAGGACATGGCCAATTTTTACAATTCTGACCACTGTCACTTTATGAGGTAATAACTCTGGAACGCTTGAATGGATGCTGGTGATTCTGAGAGCGTTTTCTCATGACATTGTACTTTATGATAGCATTAAAATTTCCTCGATAGGACTTGCGTTTATTTGTGAAAAAAAAACAGAAATTTGGTGAAAATTTTTTATGCCCTTAAATCAGAATCATATCATACAAAATAGTTAGTAAATAATATCTCCCACATGTCTACTTTACATCAGAACAATTTTGGAACCAAAATTTTTTTTGTTAGGAAGTTATAAGGGTTAAAAGTTGACCAGCGATTTTTCATCAAAACCATTTTTTTAGGGATCACATGTTAGGCATCAGGATTCTCTTATTGCACGGGATGGATCTCAAACATTGTCTGGTGCTGTTGTCTCCCATTTGGACCTGGCCGCTGAGATTCCTGCTCAGCACAGACGTCGGTCCTAGTGTCATGCTGAGGCTCGTGCAACACATTTAGTTACTGCTGGCTTTCCAGCCAAGTCTATGGTGACCAGTGATATGCAGTTGCAGCCTTGCACTCTGGAGTCCAATGATCACCTTACTGAGCATGACCGTGATGTGGCGTCTTCTCATTGATGGTCAGACATTGGCTGCTCTGGTGATGTGTCAGCTCCGGATTGGCCCGCTGGCGATGTGACTGCTGACTGGGCGTGAGTGTTTGGGGTGGAGCCTAGCACATAAAAGGCTCTCAGGGTATTGGATCTAGCGTCATAAGAGTTCTTTCTTTTGCCTCAGCATCTGCTTCATTCATGTGTGCAGTTAGCACAGTTTAGTTGCAGAGCGAGCTCAACTCCTGTGTTAACTTCCCTGTGATGTTAACAGGGTAAAGTACTTAGCATACTTAGTGCAGTACCTCTCTGTGTAATAACAGAGGTTGGTACTCAGTATTCCGATCACACTGTGTTGCGTTAACTCAGCGTATCGAAGGTATACGCTCATTGCTTGGTTCCATCATTGTTCACACTAGCGGCAGGTTACATCTCTGCACGGTGGACCCCTGGTTGTGATTGCACTTTATTTTATATTTTACTTAGTGCAATCCGCCAACCCTAACACCATATCACATTTGAAGTGACTTTGAGGGGTATATATAAAAGAAAATACCCAAAAGTGACACCATCCTAAAAACTGCACTCCTCAAGGTACTCAAAATCACATTCAAGAAGTTTATCAACCCTTCAGGTGCTTCACAGGAATTTTTTGAATGTAGAAGGAAAAAATAAACATTTACTTTTCTTTCACAAAAATTTTCCTTTAGACCTATTTTTTTACTTTTGCAAGGGTAACAGGAAAAAATAGACCACGCATTTTGTTGTGCAATTTCTCCTGAGCTTGCCAATACCCCATATGTGGGGAAATCTACTGTTTGGGCACACAACAAGGCTCAGAATGGAAGGAGCGCCATTTGACTTTTTGAATGTAAAATATGCTGGAAAAATTAGGGGATGCCATGTCGCATTTGGAGAGGCCATGATGTGCCTAAATAGTAGAAATCCCCAACAAGTGTCACCATTTTGGAAACTAGATGCCTTAGGGAACTTATCTAGATGTGTATTGAGCACCTTAAACCCACAGCTGCTTCACAGAAATTTATAATGTAGAGCTGTAGAAATAAAAAAAATCACATTTTTCACAAATAATTCTTTTTAACTCCAAAGTTTGCATTTACATAAGGGTAAACGGAGAAATTGTGCCAGACAATTTGTTGTGCAATTTCTCCTGAGTACACTGATACCCCATATGTGGGGGAATACTACTGTTTGGGTGCATGGCAGGACTTGGATGGGAAGGAGTGCCATTTGACTTTTGGAATGCAAAATTTGATGGGATAATTAGAGGACGCCATTTCATGTTTGAAGAGCCCCTGATGTTCCTAAACAGTGGAAACCCCCCCACAAGTGACAACATTTTGGAAACTAGACCCCTTTAGGACCTTATCTAGATGTGTATTGAGCACCTTGAACAACCAGGTGCTTCACAGAAGTTTAGAACACTAAGCCGTGAAAATAAAAAAAAATCTTTTTTTCCAACAAAAATCTTTTTTAGCCACAAATTTTGTATTTTCACAAGAGCAAAAGGAGAAAATGGACCCCAAAGTTTGTTGTGAACTTTCTACAGAGTTCACCGATACCCCATATGTGGTTGAAAACTACTTTTGAGGCACAGTGCAAAGCTTAGAAGGCAAGTAGTGCCATATTACAGGGCAGATTTTGCTGCACTTGCTTGAGGGTGCCATATTACATTGACAGAACCCTTGAAGCTCCAGGACAGCAGAGCCCCCATTTTACCAAGTAAACCTATCAATGAATTAATCTAGGGGTGCAATGATTATATTGACACCACAGATGTGTAACAAACTTGTCACACATTTTTTGCTGATTGGAGAAATACCCCATATGTGGCTGTACAGTACTACTTTGCCATACAGCGTGACTTGGGAGGGACAGATCTGTATTTGCCTCCTGGAGCACAGATTTTCCTAGACTAGTTTGTGGATTCCATATAAAGAGCCCCCTAAGTGCTAAAAAAGCAGAATCTCCCCTCAAGTGACCCCATTTTGGAAATTATAACCCTTTGGGAATTTATCTACAGATGTAGTGACGATTTTGACTCTATGGGTGTTTTTCAGAAGCAGGCGGCAGTGGATATTGCTGAGTGAAAACTGCAAACTGCTGTTGTAGTAACCAGTACGCTGTAGGGACCAGTATGTTGCAGTCACCAGTACATTATGCTCAGCTCATGCTTCTGGAGACAAACACCTGTATATTAGGTGGGTTCTCATCACTACAGAAATGCCAAACATGTGGGCGTATAAGTGGTTTAGGCACACTGGGGCTGAGAAGGGAGGGGGGCATTTGGATTTGGGAGCTGAGAATTTGCTGAATTTCTTTTGACGGCTGAGAAGCCATTTCGCTTTTCCAGAGTCTTTGTGCTACCAGTAACATGGAAGCCCCCTATATTTCCATCAACAGATGACATATCTGAGTGGGGATTTGGTTTTTTTGTGGACTGAGTGGAAGCTTTTATTGGGAACATTTTACATAATGTTTGGGATCACAGTTATCTGACGGTCTACTTTGGAGTTTCCATCTAAATCTCTGAGTGACGTCATTCTGATGAATCATTCGATGGATCCATTCACTATAGTGAAGCAGCAGTGTTACTCTGGACTCCATCTGGCCTCTGTTCCATAGTGTCCTTCTTTTCAGAAGTGCACAAAACTGTGGCCGACGCACTTTTATGCAATCCTAAAAAGACGGCCGCCGCCGTATCTCAGGTCAGATGATGTCCACAGTGCCTCCATCAGCCTCATTATAGGGAATCTTCTGCTGGGGGTTCCATCTGAATCACGTATTTCAGAGATTTACATGGAAACCTGGGTGAAAGCGCTCAGCATAGAGCGCAGGATAAATGTGCGCCGTGCCTTACTGCGATCTTTGGAAGGCAGAATGAAAAAAATCAACAGCATGTGAAGAATTGGTTTTATTTATTTTTTTATGCCATTCCTCATACGGTATAAGTGATTAGGCGACTTTATTCTTAGGGTCGGTGTGATTACAGCGATACCAGATTTATATCGGGCTTTTATGTTTGGCTGC
Organism: Dendrobates tinctorius; assembly: GCF_039654945.1. Taxonomy (NCBI): domain Eukaryota; kingdom Metazoa; phylum Chordata; class Amphibia; order Anura; family Dendrobatidae; genus Dendrobates; species Dendrobates tinctorius. The sequence continues at coordinate 68,626,899 of NW_027361732.1, read as the reverse complement.
TGTCACACATTAAAAGATGCTTATTATTGCGAAAACTAATTTTTACGTCACCATATTTTGAGAGCTATAATTTTTTTATATTTCAGCTGACAGAGTCATGAGAGGGCTTTTTTTTTTGCGGAACGAGATGATGTTCTATTGGTGTCATTTTCGTGCACATTACAGTTTTTAATCGCTTTCTATTCCGATTTTTGGTAAGCGGAATGAGCAAAAACCAGCAATTCAGGAATTGCTTTTTCTTTTTATACTGTTCCGCATGTGGTAAAATTGGTAAGGCAGCTTTATTCTTCGGGTCAGTACGATTACAGCGATACCCATTTATATTTTTTTATGTTTTGGCGCTTTTACACAATAAAAACTATTTTATAGGAAAAAATAATTATTTTTTCATCGTTTTAAGGGTCTCCATGTAAACTATCGGGACATCACAATGCGATCGCGATGTGCTGATGGAAGTGTGCAGGGAGCCCCCTCCTTGTGCGATGCTTCTCTATGCTGCTGTCACTACTGACAGCCGCATCAGCGGGGTTAAATGCCCATGATCGATGAGGCCGCGAGATCATGCTGCTGTACTAGTACTGCTCTGGGCACAAACGCACACCCGCAGAGCAGCACTAGTATGGCAAAGGTCACGAAGGGGTTAACACATTTACCCCGAAAGGTGGTTTGCATGTTAATGACCAGGCCAATTTTTACAATTCTGAACACTGTCCCTTTATGAAGTAATAACTCTGAACTCAATGGATCCCAGTGCTTCTGAGATTGTTTTTACGTGACTTATTGTACTTCATGATAGCAGTAAAATTTATTTGATATGACTTACTTTTATTTGTGAAAAAATGGAAATTTGCTGAAAATTTTGAAAATGTCGCTATTTTACAACTTTGAATTTTCAGGCCCTCAAATCACATAGATGTGTCGCATAAAATACTTACTATGTAACATTTCCTACATGTCTACTTTACATGAGCACAATTTTGGTACCAAAATTTTTCTTTTACGAAGTTATAAGGGTTGAAATTTGACCAGCAATTTCTCATTTATGCAACAACATTTTTTTAGGGACGACATCACATTTGAAGTCACTTTGAGGGGTGTATACGATAAAGGATACCCAAAAGTGACAGCATTCTAGAAACTGCACCCCCAAGGTGCTCAAAACCACATTCAAGAAGTTTATTAACCATTCAGGTGCTTCACAGGTAAATTTTTGCGGAAAAAAATGAACATTTACATTTTTTCACAAAAAAATTACTTTCTGATCCAAATTTTTTTATTTTGACAAGGGTAACAGGAAAAAAATCGGATCACAAAATTTGTTGTGTAATTCCTCCTGAACATGTCAATACCCCATATGAGGGAGAAAACCAGTGTTTGGGCATACATCAGAGCTCGGAAGGGAAAGAGTGCCATTTGAGTTTTTGAATGCAAAATTTGCTGTAACAATTACCAGATGCCATGTCACGTTAGGAGAGCCTCTGATGTGCCTAAACAGTGAAAACCCTCCCACAAGTGGCACCATTTTGGAAACTAGACCCATCAGGGAACTGATCTGTATGTGTGGTGAACATATTGAACCCTCACGGGCTTCACATAAGTTTATAATGTTGAGCCGCAAAAATAAAAAAAATCAAATTTTCCCACAAATATGATTTTAGCACAAAATATGGTATTTTCATAAGAGTAACAGGAGAAATTGCACAATACAATTTGTAGTGCAATTTCTCCTGAGTACGCTGATACCCAATATAAGGGAGAAAACTACTGTTTGGGTGGCTGGCAGGGCTTGGAAGGGAAGGAGCATCATTTGACTTTCTGAATGTAAAATTTCCTGGAATCATTAGCGGATGTCATGCCCCATTCTGAGAGCCCCTGATGTGCCTAAGCAGTAGAAACCCCCCACAAATAATCCCATTTTGGAAACTAGACCCCTCAAGGAATGTATTTAGATGCATATTGAGCACCTTGAACCCCCAAGTGTTTCACAGAAGTTTATAACGTTGAGCCGTAAAAATGATAAAATCACATTTTCCTCATAAAAATTGTAATTTAGCCCCAAATTTTGCATTTTCATAAGGGTAACAGGAGAAATTGCTCCATACAATATGCTGTGCAATTTCTCCTGAGTACATCAATACCCCATATGTGGAGGAATGCTACTTTTGAGGTGTAGTGCAAAGCTCAGAAGTGAAGAGGCACCATATTGGAGTTCAGATCTTATTGGAATGGTTTGAGGGTGCATGTCACATTGGCAGAGCTAGTGAGGTTCCAGAACAACAGAAACCCCATATATGTGAACTCATTTTACAAACTAAACTCCCCAATGAAACCATTTAGGGGTGCAGTGATCATATGGACACCACATGTGCCAGACAGAGTTTTATACCACTGAGCAGTGAAGAAAGAATAAAATACAATTTTACTATTAATATGTTGTTTTAGCCCCAAGTTTTTAATATTTCTAAGGGCTAATAGGAAATTTTTTTTACAACAAACTGAGGATCATTTTTTCCTGAGTGCGCCAATACCCTACATGTAATCGGGAAATATTTTTCAGGCACAGTGCAAAGTTCAGAAGTCAAGGGGCGCCAGATTTTACTGTTAGATTTTCTAGAACAGGTTTTGGACTCCATATACAGAGCCCTTAATTGCTAGAAGAGCAGAATCCCCCCTCAAGTGACCACATTTGGGAGACTATACCTCTTGAGGAATTTATTTACTGGTGTAGTGACGATTTTGACTCCATGGGTATTTTCAAGAAACAAGCAGCAATGTATATTGCTAGGTAAAAATTGCAAACTGCTGTTGTAGTGACCAGTACGCTGGAGTGACCAGTATGCTGTAGTGACAAATATGTTGTAGTGACCAGTACATTGCAGTCACCAGTACGTTTTGCACAACCCGTACTTCTGGAGACATGCACTAGTAAGTTAGGTGTGCTATCATCGCTTCAGAAATGTCAAACGTGGACACAATATGTGGCTTATGTATACTTTGAGGCTCAGAAGGCAGGGGGGCATTTGGATTTGGGATAGCAGAATTTGCTGAATCTCTTTTGGTGGGTGAGGAGCCATTTAGCTTTTCCAGAGCCTTGGTGCTTCCAGTAACGTGGAAGCCCCCAAAATTTCAGAGCACTGCTGGATCATGCTGTCAGATGTCAGCATGATCCTGCAGCTGTGACTGTGACCTGTGGTAATGCTAACACAGACTGTTGGTCAGAGTGCTGCGGGGTAACACTGTCAGATGTTAGCATGGTCCCACAGCTGACTGTGCCCGGCAGTGGTGACCTGCGGTAAAAAGCTGGCATGGGCCAATGAGACTACTGCTCCCGTTGGGCTATGTCTGCTGTCACCTGTCTGCCGTAGTCCAGGTAATCCGAGTGTCCCACAGCAATCTCAAGTGTAGAACGGTCACATTGGGAAATGTGACCGCTCTACCCGGCTACCAGCAATACACTGATAGGAGGTAATTGCTCCCCCAGTGTATCACTGACCTGCCATGAGAGTTCACTGGAGTTCATCAGCTGATCAGCTGTCACGTACAGCACTGCTGTGTGAGAACTTTCCTATGCAGCAGTATTGCCGTAATGGCGATCACCTGAGCTGAACAGCTGATGAACTCTGGTGAACTCTCTCACTGCAGCTCAGTGATACACTGCGGGAGTGATTACCTCCTGTCGGTGTATCGTTGGCTGTCCTTGAGAGCAGTCACATCACTGATTTGAATGTTCTTAAAAAGAGATCAGGATCATCGTGGGACATTATAGATTACTTTCTAGGTGGACAGGTGAGGAATAATGTGGTTTATTTTTTTAATTTTTGTTGCAGTAGATGTTGGCTTCGGTGGATTAGGCATTTGGTAAGTATGGTTTAATTAAGGTTATTAAACGCGTTTGTGTCATTATTTCAAATAAAGGACTTTATTTTGGGTGTCTGTGTTTTTATACAATATTACTATGGGGTTACTAATGGATAGGTGTCATATAGAAGCCTCTCCATTACTAACCTGTGGGTATGATGTCACCTGACAATACAAAGGTGACATCAACCACACAAATATGAAAAACTTGCCACCGCTACAGGACAAGTGGGAAGAGCAAAGCTAAGTGCCAGATTTGGCGCATCTTATAGAGCTGATGTTTTTAGTCTGGGAGGGGCCACTATTCATGGCCCCTTCCTAGGCTATTAACTCCTTTCTGACATATGACATGCTATCCCGTTCATGTGCCCTGGGCCTTAATGCTCATGGATGGGATAGCATGTCATAAGTGATCAGCCGTGCTCATGGGTGGAGTGTGGCTGATCACGGCTGGGTGTCAGCTGATTCTCACAGTTGACACCTTGCACTAAGTGCCAGGCGTGGTACAGACCGCTTCTGGCACTTTATCCCCCTGGAACACTGCGATCAAATATGATCCCAGCATTCCTGAAGCAGGCAGAGGGGCTGTCAGCTGTGACAGCCCCTCTGCCTTTGGATTGGAGACCTCGCGGCATGACGCGGGGTCCCGATTGCTCCCATGATAACCCAATGTCGTCATGATGACATCTGGGTTACCAGAGCTCAGAGACTTCCTGTCAGGTGCAGTGCATGTCTGGAAGTCTCTGAGGTCAGTGTGCACAGAGTACAGCACTGACAGCTTATATGGCATGCAGATCTGCATGCCATATAGGCGATCAGCCTGCACAAAATGAGTGTCCCATAGTGGGACAAGGTGTAAAAGTTAGAATGAGATAAAAAAAAATTTTAAATAATTGTAAAAATATAAATAAATAATAAAAATAATAATAAAAAAATTAATTTGTATTCCATCATTAAATCAATATTTGAATAAAAAAATCAAATCAATAAAAATACACATACTTAGTATCGCCACATCCGTAAAGACCCACCCTATAAAACTGTCCCACTAGTAGTGTTGAGCGATACCATCCGATACCCTAAAATATCGGATCGGATGGTATCGGCCTGATACGAAAAAAAAGTATCGGGTATCGCCGATTCCGATACCGGAAGTCCCATTCAAGTCTATGGGACTTCCGGTATCGGAATAAGAAAAACCCTTTTCTGTCCTTGTACAGCCTCTCGGGGGTGTGTACGGACTGCCGGGGGGCTGTACCGGCCTGCCGGGGGGCTGTGCCGACTGTCCGGGGGGCTGTGCGGAGTGGCGGGGGTCTGTACCGGCTTGCCGATGGTCTGTGCCGACTGTCCGGGGGTCTGTGCAGGCTGCGGGGGTCTGTACCGGCCTACCGGGGGGCTGTGCCGGCCTTCCGGTGGTCTGTACCGACTGTCCGGGGGTCTGTGCAGGCTGCGGGGGTCTGTGCAGGCATCGTCCGATGGGACTACAAGTCCCATCGGGCGAAGCCTGCTACCATGACGGTGATTAACACATTAGCCAATGATGGGACAGTAGTAGTCCCATCATCCGGCTAATGTTTTGAATGTAAAAAAAAAAAAAAAAACATGCTACATACATACTATATACATGCTACATACATGCAACATACATACTACATACATACTACATACAGTGGGGCAAAAAAGTATTTAGTCAGTCAGCAATAGTGCAAGTTCCACCACTTAAAAAGATGAGAGGCGTCTGTAATTTACATCATAGGTAGACCTCAACTATGGGAGACAAACTGAGAAAAAAAAATCCAGAAAATCACATTGTCTGTTTTTTTTTCATTTTATTTGCATATTATGGTGGAAAATAAGTATTTGGTCAGAAACAAGCAATCAAGATTTCTGGCTCTCACAGACCTGTAACTTCTTCTTTAAGAGTCTCCTCTTTCCTCCACTCATTACCTGTAGTAATGGCACCTGTTTAAACTTGTTATCAGTATAAAAAGACACCTGTGCACACCCTCAAACAGTCTGACTCCAAACTCCACTATGGTGAAGACCAAAGAGCTGTCAAAGGACACCAGAAACAAAATCGTAGCCCTGCACCAGGCTGGGAAGACTGAATCTGCAATAGCCAACCAGCTTGGAGTGAAGAAATCAACTGTGGGAGCAATAATTAGAAAATGGAAGACATACAAGACCACTGATAATCTCCCTCGATCTGGTGCTCCACGCAAAATCCCACCCCGTGGGGTCAGAATGATCACAAGAACGGTGAGCAAAAATCCCAGAACCACGCGGGGGGATCTAGTGAATGAACTGCAGAGAGCTGGGACCAATGTAACAAGGCCTACCATAAGTAACACACTGCGCCACCATGGACTCAGATCCTGCAGTGCCAGACGTGTCCCACTGCTTAAGCCTGTACATATCCGGGCCCATCTGAAGTTTGCTAGAGAGCATTTGGATGATCCAGAGGAGTTTTGGGAGAATGTCCTATGGTCTGATGAAACCAAACTGGAACTGTTTGGTAGAAACACAACTTGTCGTGTTTGGAGGAAAAAGAATACTGAGTTGCATCCATCAAACACCATACCTACTGTAAAGCATGGTGATGGAAACATCATGCTTTGGGGCTGTTTCTCTGCAAAGGGGCCAGGACGACTGATCCGGGTACATGAAAGAATGAATGGGGCCATGTATCGTGAGATTTTGAGTGCAAACCTCCTTCCATCAGCAAGGGCATTGATGATGAAACGTGGCTGGGTCTTTCAACATGACAATGATCCAAAGCACACCACCAGGGCAACGAAGGAGTGGCTTTGTAAGAAGCATTTCAAGGTCCTGGAGTGGCCTAGCCAGTCTCCAGATCTCAACCCTATAGAAAACCTTTGGAGGGAGTTGAAAGTCCGTGTTGCCAAGCGAAAAGCCAAAAACATCACTGCTCTAGAGGAGATCTGCATGGAGGAATGGGCCAACATACCAACAACAGTGTGTGGCAACCTTGTGAAGACTTACAGAAAACGTTTGACCTCTGTCATTGCCAACAAAAGATATATCACAAAGTATTGAGATGAAATTTTGTTTCTGACCAAATACTTATTTTCCACCATAATATGCAAATAAAATGAAAAAAAAAAACAGACAATGTGATTTTCTGGATTTTTTTTTCTCAGTTTGTCTCCCATAGTTGAGGTCTACCTATGATGTAAATTACAGACGCCTATCATCTTTTTAAGTGGTGGAACTTGCACTATTGCTGACTGACTAAATACTTTTTTGCCCCACTGTACATGCTACATACATGCAACATACATACTACATACATGCAACATACATACTACATACATACTACATGCTACATACATACTACATACATGCTACATACATGCAACATACATATTACATACATGCTACATACATACTACATACATGCTACATACTACATACATGCAACATACATACAACATATATACTACATGCATGCAACATACATATATACCACATATATACTACATGTGTACTACATATATACCACATGCATGCAACATACATATATACTACATATATACTACATGCATGCAACATACATATATACTACATGCTACATACATACTGCATATATACTACATGCATGCAACATACATACTACATATATAACACATATAAACTACATGCATACTACATATATACCACATGCATGCAACATACATATATACTACATGCATGCAACATGCATACTACATATATACCACATATATACTACATGCATGCAACATACATATATACTACATATATACTGCATGCAACATACTTATATACTACATATATACTACATGCAACATACATACTACATATATACTACATGCATGCAACATGCATACTACATATATACTACATGCATGCAACATACATATATACAACATATATACTACATGCATGCAACATGCATACTATATATATACCACATATATACTACATGCATGCAACATACATATATACTACATATATACCACATGCATGCAACATACAGATATACTACATATATACTACATGCAACATGCATACTACATATATACCACATATATACTACATGCATGCAACATACATATATACAACATATATACTACATGTATGCAACATGCATACTACATATATACCACATGTATACTACATGCATGCAACATACATATATACAACATGTATACTACATGCATGCAACATACATACTACATATATACCACATATATACTACATGCATACTACATATATACCACATACATGCAACATACATATATACTACATGCATGCAACATACATATATACTACATGCATGCAACATACATACTACATATATACCACATATATACTACATGCATACTACATATATACCACATGCATGCAACATGCATATATACAACGTGCATGCAACATACATATATACTACATGCATACTACATATATACTTCATATATACTACATGGATGCAACATACATACTACATATATACCACATATATACTACATGCATACTACATATATACCACATGCATGCAACATACATATATACAACATATATACTACATGCATGCAACATACATATATACTACATGCATGCAACATGCATACTACATATATACTACATGCATGCAACATGCATACTACATATAAACTACATGCATGCAACATACATACTAAATATATACTACATGCATGCAACATACATACTACATATTTACCACATATATACTACATGCATGCAACATGCATATATACTACATATATGCCAAATGCATACTACATATATACTACATATATACTACATGCATGCAACATACATTCTACATATATACCACATATATACTACATGCATGCAACATACATACATACTACATATATACCACATGCATACAACATGCATACTACATATGTACTACATGCATGCAACATGCATACTACATATATACTACATGCATGCAACATGCATACTACATATATACCACATATATACTACATGCATGCAAAATACATACATACTACATATATACCACATGCATGCAACATGCATACTATATATATACTACATGCATGCAACATGCATACTACATGCATGCAACATAAATACTACATATATACTACATATATACTACATGCATGCAACATGCATACTACATATATACCACATATATACTACATGCATGCAACATACATATACTTCATATATATACCCCACATGCATGCAACATGCATACTACATATATACTACATATATACTACATGCATGCAACATACATATATACTACATATATACCACATGCATGCAACATACATACTACATATATACCACATGCATGCAACATGCATAATACATATATACCACATATATACTACATGCATGCAACATACATATATACTACATATATACCACATGCATGCAACATACATACTACATATATACCACATGCATGCCACATGCATACTACATATATACTACATATATACTACATGCATGCAACATACATATATACTACATACAATACATTCATACAATACATACATATAGACATACAGTACATATAACATAGAGTACATACTCACCATCACTTGTCACTTTGTTCCCCGAAGCCATTGTCATCTATGGAATAAATAATAAAATAACAAACCACAAATATACTTACCCCTGATCCGCAGAAGTCCACGAGTGTCCCACGACGATCTTGCGTGGAGAACAGCAGCATCAGCTGATGCTACCTTTCTCTACGGGCTCCAGGAATCCAATGAAGGGAGCTAGGTATCCTTCCGCACTGTATTCCTCCGCCACAGTAAAAAAAAAAGTCCCTAGTCTCACTTTATGGCAAAAGCTGCGTGGGAAATTTCTCACACAGCAATGCCATAAAGTGAGACTAGGGACTTATTTTTTTTACAGTGGCGGAGGAATACAGGGCAGAAGGATACCTACCTCCTGTCAATGGATTCCTGGAGCCCGTAGAGAATGGTAGCATCAGCTGATGCTGCTGTTCTCCATGCAAGATCGGCGTGGGACAATCGTGGACTTCTGCGGATCAGGGGTAAGTATATTGGTGGTTTGATATTTTAATATTTATTCCATAGATGACAATGGCTTCGGGGAACAAAGTGACAAGTGATGGTGAGTATGTACTCTATGTTATATGTACTGTATGTCTATATGTATGTATTGTATGAATGTATTGTATGTAGTATATATGTATGTTGCATGCATGTAGTATATATGTAGTATATATGTAGTATGCATGTGGCATGCATGTAGTATATATGTAGTATGTATGTTGCATGTAGTATATATGTTGTATATATGTATGTTGCATGCATGTAGTATATATGTGGCATATATGTAGTATGTATGTTGCATGCATGTAGTATATATGTAGTATGTATGTTGCATGTAGTATATATGTTGTATATATGTATGTTGCATGCATGTAGTATATATGTAGTATATGTATTATGCATGTGGCATGCATGTGGTATATATGTAGTATGTATGTTGCGTGCATGTAGTATATATGTAGTATGCATGCTGCATGTAGTATATATATGCATGTTGCATGCATGTGGTATATATGTAGTATGCATGTAGTATATATGTGGTATATATGTAATATATATAAATGTTGCATGCATGTAGTATATATGTGGTATATATGTAGTATGCATGTTGCATGCATGTGGTATATATGTAGTATGCATGTAGTATATATGTGGTATATATGTAGTATATATGTATGTTGCATGCATGTAGTATATATGTAGTATATGTATTATGCATGTGGCATGCATGTGGTATATATGTAGTATGTATGTTGCATGTAGTATATATGTATGTTGCATGCATGTGGTATATATGTAGTATGTATGTTGCATGTAGTATATATGTATGTTGCATGCATGTGGTATATATGTAGTATGCATGTAGTATACATGTGGTATATATGTACGTTGCATGCATGTAGTATATATGTGGTATATATGTAGTATGCATGTTGCATGTAGTATATATGTAGTATATATCTATGTTGCATGCATGTGGTATAAATGTAGTATGCATGTAGTATATACACTCACTGGCCACTTTATTAGGTACACCTGTCCAACTGTGTGTTAAGACTTAATTTCTAATCAGCCAATCACATGGCGGCAACTCAGTGCATTTAGGCATGTAGACATGGTCAAGACAATCTCCTGCAGTTCAAACCGAGCATCAGTATGGGGAAGAAAGGTGATTTGAGTGCCTTTGAACATGGCAAGATTGTTGGTGCCAGAAGGGCTGGTCTGAGTATTTCAGAAACTGCTGATCTACTGGGATTTTCACGCACAACCATCTCTAGGGTTTACAGAGAATGGGCCGAAAAAGAAAAAAAATCCAGTGAGCGGCAGTTCTGTGGCCGGAAATGCCTTGTTGATGCCAGAGGTCAGAGGAGAATGGGCATACTGGTTCGAGCTGATAGAAAGGCAACAGTGACTCAAATTGCCACCCGTTACAACCAAGGTAGGCAGAAGAGCATCTCTGAACGCACAGTGCGTCGAACTTTGAGGCAGATGGGCTACAGCAGCAGAAGACCACACTGGGTACCACTTCTCTCAGCTAAGAACAGGTATCTGATGGCTACTTTCAGCAGGATAATGCGCCATGTCATAAAGCTCGAATCATCTCAGATTGGTTTCTTGAACATGACAATGAGTTCACTGTACTCAAATGGCCTCCTCAGTCACCAGATCTCAATCCAATAGAGCATCTTTGGGATGTGGTGGAACGGGAGATTCGCATCAGGGATGTGCAGCCGACAAATCTGCGCCAACTGTGTGATGCCATCATGTCAATATGGTCCAAAATCTCTGAGGAATGCTTCCAGCACCTTGTTGAATCTCTGCCACGAAGAATTGAGGCAGTTCTGAAGGCAAAAGGGGGTCCAACCCGTTACTAGCATGGTGTACCTAATAAAGTGGCCAGTGAGTGTATGTGGTATATATGTAGTATGCATGTAGTATATATATAGTATATATGTAGTATGTATGTTGCATGTAGTATATATGTAGTATATATGTATGTTGCATGCATGGAGTATATATGTGGTATATATGTAGTATGCATGTTGCATGCATCTGGTATATATGTTGTATATATGTATGTTGCATGCATGTGGTATATATGTAGTATGCATGTAGTATATATGTATTATGTATGTAGTATGTATGTAGTATGTATGTATGTTGCATGCATGTAGTATATATGTAGTATGTATGTTGCATGTTGTAGATATGTATGTTGCATGCATGTAGTATATATGTAGTATATATGTAGTATGTATGTTGCATGTAGTATATATGTTGTATATATGTATGTTGCATGCATGTAGTATATATTTTGTATATATGTGTGTTGCATGCATGTGGTATATATGTAGCATGCATGTAGTATATATGTGGTGTATATGTAGTATGCATGTTGCATGCATGTGGTATATATGTAGTATGTATGTAGCATGTATGTTGCATGTAGTATATATGTATGTTGCATGCATGTGGTATATATGTAGTATGCATGTAGTATATATGTGGTATATATGTAGTATATATGAATGTTGCATGCATGTAGTATATATGTGGTATATATGTAGTATGCATGTTGCATGTAGTATATATGTAGTATATATGTATGTTGCGTGCATGTGGTATATATGTAGTATGCATGTAGTATATATGTGGTATATGTGTAGTATGCATGTTGCATGCATGTAGTATGTATGTTGCATGTTGTATATATGTTGTATATATGTATGTTGCATGCATGTAGTATATATTTTGTATATATGTATGTTGCATGCATGTGGTATATATGTAGCATGCATGTAGTATATATGTGGTGTATATGTAGTATGCATGTTGCATGCATGTGGTATATATGTAGTATGTATGTAGCATGTATGTTGCATGTAGTATATATGTATGTTGCATGCATGTGGTATATATGTAGTATGCATGTAGTATATATGTGGTTTATATGCAGTATATATGAATGTTGCATGCATGTAGTATATATGTGGTATATATGTAGTATGCATGTTGCATGTAGTATATACAGTGGGGAAAAAAAGTATTTAGTCAGTCAGCAATAGTGCAAGTTCCACCACTTAAAAAGATGAGAGGCGTCTGTAATTTACGTCATAGGTAGACCTCAACTATGGGAGACAAACTGAGAAAAAAAAATCCGGAAAATCAAATTGTCTGTTTTTTTTTTCATTTTATTTGCATATTATGGTGGAAAATAAGTATTTGGTCAGAAATAAAATTTCATCTCAATACTTTGTGATATATCCTTTGTTGGCAATGACAGAGGTCAAACGTTTTCTGTAAGTCTTCACAAGGTTGCCACACACTGTTGTTGGTATGTTGGCCCATTCCTCCATGCAGATCTCCTCTAGAGCAGTGATGTTTTTGGCTTTTCGCTTGGCAACACGGACTTTCAACTCCCTCCAAAGGTTTTCTATAGGGTTGAGATCTGGAGACTGGCTAGGCCACTCCAGGACCTTGAAATGCTTCTTACGAAGCCACTCCTTCATTGCCCTGGCGGTGTGCTTTGGATCATTGTCATGTTGAAAGACCCAGCCACGTTTCATCTTCAATGCCCTTGCTGATGGAAGGAGGTTTGCACTCAAAATCTCACGATACATGGCCCCATTCATTCTTTCATGTACCCGGATCAGTCGTCCTGGCCCCTTTGCAGAGAAACAGCCCCAAAGCATGATGTTTCCACCACCATGCTTTACAGTAGGTATGGTGTTTGATGGATGCAACTCAGTATTCTTTTTCCTCCAAACACGACATGTTGTGTTTCTACCAAACAGTTCCAGTTTGGTTTCATCAGACCATAGGACATTCTCCCAAAACTCCTCTGGATCATCCAAATGCTCTCTAGCAAACTTCAGACGGGCCCGGACATGTACAGGCTTAAGCAGTGGGACACGTCTGGCACTGCAGGATCTGAGTCCATGGTGGCGTAGTGTGTTACTTATGGTAGGCCTTGTTACATTGGTCCCAGCTCTCTGCAGTTCATTCACTAGGTCCCCCCGCGTGGTTCTGGGATTTTTGCTCACCGTTCTTGTGATCATTCTGACCCCACGGGGTGGGATTTTGCGTGGAGCACCAGATCGAGGGAGATTATCAGTGGTCTTGTATGTCTTCCATTTTCTAATTATTGCTCCCACAGTTGATTTCTTCACTCCAAGCTGGTTGGCTATTGCAGATTCAGTCTTCCCAGCCTGGTGCAGGGCTACAATTTTGTTTCTGGTGTCCTTTGACAGCTCTTTGGTCTTCACCATAGTGGAGTTTGGAGTCAGACTGTTTGAGGGTGTGCACAGGTGTCTTTTTATACTGATAACAAGTTTAAACAGGTGCCATTACTACAGGTAATGAGTGGAGGAAAGAGGAGACTCTTAAAGAAGAAGTTACAGGTCTGTGAGAGCCAGAAATCTTGATTGCTTGTTTCTGACCAAATACTTATTTTCCACCATAATATGCAAATAAAATGAAAAAAAACCAGACAAACTGAGAAAAAAAAATCCAGAAAATCACATTGTCTCCCATAGTTGAGGTCTACCTATGATGTAAATTACAGACGCCTCTCATCTTTTTAAGTGGTGGAACTTGCACTATTGCTGACTGACTAAATACTTTTTTTCCCCACTGTATGTAGTATATATGTATGTTGCATGCATGTGGTATGTATGTAGTATGCATGTAGTATATATGTGGTATATATGTAGTATGCATGTAGTATATATGTAGTATGTATGTTGCATGTAGTATATATGTAGTATATATGTATGTTGCATGCATGTAGTATATATGTGGTGTATATGTAGTATGCATGTAGTATATATGTTGTATGTATGTTGCATGTAGTATATACACTCACTGGCCACTTTATTAGGTACACCTGTCCAGCTGTGTGTTAAGACTTAATTTCTAATCAGCCAATCACATGGCGGCAACTCAGTGCATTTAGGCATGTAGACATGGTCAAGACAATCTCCTGCAGTTCAAACCGAGCATCAGTATGGGGAAGAAAGGTGATTTGAGTGCCTTTGAACGTGGCATGATTGTTGGTGCCAGAAGGGCTGGTCTGAGAATTTCAGAAACTGCTGATCTACTGGGATTTTCACGCACAACCATCTCTAGGGTTTACAGAGAATGGTCCGAAAAAGAAAAAAAATCCAGTGAGCGGCAGTTCTGTGGCCGGAAATGCCATGTTGATGCCAGAGGTCAGAGGAGAATGGGCAGACTGGTTCGAGCTGATAGAAAGGCAACAGTGACTCAAATTGCCACCCGTTACAACCAAGGTAGGCAGAAGAGCATCTCTGAACACACAGTGCGTCGAACTTTGAGGCAGATGGGCTACAGCAGCAGAAGACCACACTGGGTACCACTCCTCTCAGCTAAGAACAGGAAACTGAGGCTACAATTTGCACAAGCTCATCGAAATTGGACAGTAGAAGATTGGCAAAACGTTGCCTGGTCTGATGAGTCTCGATTTCTGCTGCGACATTCGGATGGTAGGGTCAGAATTTGGCGTAAACAACATGAAAGCATGGATCCATCCTGCCTTGTATCAACGGTTCAGGCTGGTGGTGGTGGTGTCATGGTGTGGGGAATTTTTTCTGGGCACTCTTTGGGCCCCTTGGTACCAATTGAGCATCGTTGCAACACCACAGCCTACCTGAGTATTGTTGCTGACCATGTCCATCCCTTTATGACCACAATGTACCCAACATCTGATGGCTACTTTCAGCAGGATAATGCGCCATGTCATAAAGCTCGAATCATCTCAGATTGGTTTCTTGAACATGACAATGAGTTTACTGTACTCAAATGGCCTCCTCAGTCACCAGATCTCAATCCAATAGAGCATCTTTGGGATGTGGTGGAACGGGAGATTCGCATCAGGGATGTGCAGCCGACAAATCTGCGCCAACTGTGTGATGCCATCATGTCAATATGGTCCAAAATCTCTGAGGAATGCTTCCAGCACCTTGTTGAATCTCTGCCACGAAGAATTGAGGCAGTTCTGAAGGCAAAAGGGGGTCCAACCCCTTACTAGCATGGTGTACCTAATAAAGTGGCCAGTGAGTGTATGTATGTTGCATGCATGTAGTATATATGTAGTATATATGTAGTATGTATGTTGCATGTAGTATATATGTTGTATATATGTATGTTGCATGCATGTAGTATATATGTTGTATATATGTATGTTGCATGCATGTGGTATATATGTGGTATATATGTAGTATGCATGTTGCATGCATGTGGTATATATGTAGTATGCATGTTGAATGTAGTATATATGTAGTATATATGTATGTTGCATGCATGTAGTATATATGTAGTATGCGTGTTGCATGCATGTAGTATATATGTTGTATATATGTATGTTGCATGCATGTGGTATATATGTAGTATGCATGTAGTATATATGTAGTATGTATGTAGTATGTATGTTGCATGCATGTAGTATATATGTAGTATGTATGTAGTATGTATGTTGCGTGCATGTAGTAGATATGTAGTATGTATGTTGCATGTAGTATATATGTATGTTGCATGCATGTAGTATATGTGTAGTATGTATGTTGCATGTAGTATATATGTTGTATATATGTATGTTGCATGCATGTGGTATATATGTAGTATGCATGTAGCATATATGTGGTATATATGTAGTATGCATGTTGCATGCATGTAGTATATATGTAGTATATATGTATGTTGCATGCATGTAGAATAAATGTGGTATATATGTAGTATGCATGTTGCATGCATGTGGTATATATGTAGCATGTATGTATGTAGCATGTATGTAGTATGTATGTAGCATGTATGTAGTATGTAGCATGTATGTAGCATGTATGTAGTATGTATGTAGTATGTTTTTTTTTTTACATTCTACACATTAGCTGGATGATGGGACTACTACTGTCCCATCATTGGCTAATGTGTCAATCACTGTCATTGTAGGAGGCATCGCCCGATGGGACTTGTAGTCCCATCGGACGATGCCTGCATAGACCCCCGCAGCCTGCACAGACCCCCGGACAGTCTGCACAGACCACCGGCAGGCTGGCACAGCCCCCCGGCAGGCCGGTACAGACCCCCGGAAGTCCGCACAGACCCCCGGGCAGTCGGCACAGCCCCCCGGCAGGCCGGTACAGACCCCCGGCAGTCCGCACAGACCCCCGGGCAGTCTGCACAGACCCCCCGGAAGGCCCGAACTGACGGCGCATCATGATGCGCACAGACCGCGCATCATGATGACGTCATTTCGGCAGCCAATCAGAGCCACAACAGTGGCTCATTGCATTATGGGAACTTCCGATTCCGATATCCGATATTGAAAAAATAAAAGCAAAATATATAGTATTCACTGCTCACATAAATTTTATGATCTCAGTATTAAACAGAAGGGTAAACCCAAGCTGCATATGAATGTCCATTGAAACTTTTTCCAGATTTAGTATGTAATCAGGATTCACATCCATGGATTAAATATGGAGCCCGAATCCACAACTGTTGATGTGATGAAATGGAGGCTCATGGTCACAGAAGGAAAACAAGCGTCCAGATGCAAAGAGATCTTATGATAGTAAAATAACGTAGAAAAAGGATGGAGAGGCACGGCACGGACTCCACACACGTGTGTGGAGGAACACGGCTCGGACTCCACACACATAGTGAGTATAATTATGAGTAGTTTCTTTGGATCTCTTTTTTGACAGCTCTGTGATCTATGATTATTGGCTACAGGTCAGTTAGATGTAACACCCATACTTAATACACAATATAGGCGATTGTTATTGCCAGGTTATTGTTATATACAGGATTTGGTCTGATCATATCTTCTGTCTCTAGAACATAGCACTTTATTGGTATGGCATTACTTGCCTTCCTTTCATGTACAGATTGATCTCTATATTTATATACTCTACAGTGTGTTCAAAGGAGTCAGTAGCCTTATGTGTCTCTCACATCTGAGGTCACTATAGGTTTAATCTTTGTGAATATAAATTAAATAAGTATTGTGTATTTATTCATTACTAGCTGAAGAGCCCGGCGTTGCCTGGGCATAGTAACCAACTGTGGTTAGTTATAACAAATTATAATGATTATATTGCACATAAAAAACGTGCATCTAATCCTATCATGTGTGATACTGACTGCTGAGCCGTGTATCTAATCCTATTCTGTGTGATACTGTCTGCTGAGCCATGTATCTAATCCTATCCTGTGTGATACTGTGTGCTGAGCTGTGTATCTAATCCTATCCTGTGTGATACTGACTGCTGAGCCATGTATCTAATCCTATCCTGTGTGATACTGACTGTTGAGCTGTGTATCTAATCCTATCCTGTGTGATACTGACTGCTGAGCCGTGTATCTAATCCTATCCTGTGTGATACTGGGCTCCCCCTGCAGTCTGTGTCAGAGGGTGGTCTGTGTTGGCATGGTAATAAATTGTGTTATTTCCAGCTTTACAGAAGGACGATAATACCATAGAAATGATAAGAATAATAGGCCTCAGTTACCACAACTGTCTACAAAGAAAACTGTTGCTGATAGCAACCAATCATAGCTCATTTTTCATCTTTTAAACAGCTCTGGGACAGCGTGGCGAGTTTTGAATGGTGACTTTTGTGTTTCGACTTTTATGTGGCGAGGTTGGTGTATGTGTGGTGAAATGTGTGCTGAGGGTGGTATATGTGTTGAAGCACGTGGTAGTGTGTGGCGCATTTTGTGTGTGTGTTCATATCCCCGTGTGTGGTGAGTATCCAATGTCAGGGCGCCACCTTAGCAACTGTACGGTATATACTCTTTGGCACCATCGCTCTCATTCTTTAAGTCCCCCTTGTTCACATCTGGCAGCTGTCAATTTTCCTCCAACACTTTTCCTTTCACTTTTTCCCCATTATGTAGATAGGGGCAAAATTGTTTGGTGAATTGGAATGCGCAGGGTTAAAATTTCGCCTCACAACATAGCCTATGACGCTCTCGGGGTCCAGACGTGTGACTGTGCTAAATTTTGTGGCTGTAGCTGCGACGGTGCGGATGCCAATCCCGGACATACACACATACTACATACACACCCACATTGAGCTTTATATATTAGAAATCCCTTTTTTGATTTGTGCTTTTTCTGTTCACTCCCTTTGATTATGAGATAATGGTGTAACGGACGAGTTTTTCTATGCATTATAAGCACACGCTACTGTTGGATCATTAGCTGATATAAAATATCTCGTTCAATCGCAGCATTTCGGGGATAAAGTGCTAGGAGCGGCCTGTGACTGCTTCTGGAGCTTAGTGCCGGGTGTCAGCTGTCAGAATCATCTGACACTCGGCAGCGATCGCCCACATACCCCCGTGTGTACGGGCGATCGCGTGGACGTAATAATCCGTTCCTTGGTCAAATAGGCCCTGGGCGCATGGACGTATTATTACGTCTAATATCAGAAAGGGGCTAATGGCCAGTGTGAACATGCTCCTGCACGTTACGTGTATACCAACTTATACTCCAGTTCATTTCTATTGGTTTTGCTTTAGCTTTTGCACTCATTGCATGTAAGAGTGTGGCATCCCTTTTTTTGAGCTGGGTGTCACGTTTAAATAGCTTCCCATAGCTGGGTGGCCATAGTCGGGCCCTGGCACTGCTCGGCCCTTATTCACATTGAGGACATTTTTGACACATGGTAAGGTTTTTATACTCGAGGTTAGTACTGTTTCGATTGAGTAGATCTTGTCTCTGGTGGGAAGGCTTTTACACTTTTTTTTTTTTTAAATCAAAAACAATGTTTACTAAGTACCATGTATTTTTTTACATGCACTATTGCTTTTTTACTTATAGCAGGGTATATGTTTATTTTGTTTCTATCTTATGTTTTGACACTCATGCAACTTGTTAAAAATTGACCCTCCAGCAGTTTTCTTCATTAGTGCCACTTATTGTTCCAGTTTTTTGTTAACCTTGTCCAAACTTTGTGGAGATGTGCTGTTGCCATCAATTTAAGAGTTAATATTTTTTAAATTGAATGGAAAAAATGTTTGACTTTCAACTTCTGAATTGTGTTCTATGTTCTGTTGTAGATAAAATGTGGCTATAAGAGATTTCCAAATCATTGCTTTTTTCTTTACATTTTACATAGCATCCCATTTTTTTTTAATTGAGGTAGTAGGGGGAACATAGAATCCGATAGGAACATTTGTCATATGTTAATGATAAGCTTTGGAATTTACTTTGAACTAGTAAGGATACCTTCACTTAGGCCAAATTCTTATAATTTGATCTGTTGCACTAATTTTCCTCAATGATATTATATGTGGTTGTTATTAAATGATGATTAGAGATTTTGCACATTTTTATACCTCAAAAAGAAAACAATGAGAAACAATTGAAAACTGTAATCACATTTTTAAGAACTTTTGCCAGACATGTAGCTGACGTTTTTTCTAGTGGCACAGCTCCCTGGTGGGGACATGTGTACGAACCCTTAATACCCTGATTAAAGTAAATAACTTCTATCTGGGACTGATACATTTGCTTGCCTAAATGCTGAGTATAAAGATCACATTTATAAGTAAAAAGTGGGATTGTTTTACTTCTACACAGGCTGGTGCAGTTCCTGGCAAATATGTCAAGATGCCGGGGTCTTCTAGGGTAGAGAGAGGCAAGTGAAGCTCTTTCTAATTCTACTCTACATCTGCCATGTTTTACTTTTACTAAGCCAAGTTTGGTTTCCGCGAGTAAAGCACATATGCCTGGGATTCACTGTTTCTATAAATTGTTGTAGGATACTTGTCGATGCCAAGACTCCTAAGCAAAAAAATAAAACTTTTGCCTACTCTTTAATCCTTTCTGACTTTCTTACACTTGTAGAGACATCCTGGGGCAGACAAGAAAGGGTGTATAACACCACACAACAATGATTTTGCTACTGAGAGAAAAACACACGATTTAAACTAAGTTGAATGCGCTGATTCCAAATATGAACTCCGAATTTGCCTGACACGTGTAGAACTTAAGTTATACATGCCAAGCCTATTCACTTATAAAATTAATGCATTATATATTAGAAATATTTTAATGGACATGCCCAAACCTGTCCAGATACGCTCAAGCTTGACAGAGTTGAATAAAGTGATCTGTTATAGTGCTATCGGTTTTGAACCTTAAGATGGATAGATGCAAATGCGCTAACAATCTGGACAATTTCCATTACACACTATTTATGATCAGCACAAGAATCTGCCAAACTGAAAGCATCTTGCCTACAAGTATTACTTTGAATGTCAAGTTACAGATCAAGGGAAAATCTGAGCCCCTCATGCTTGTTTCACTAAGTATTACTCTGGGCTAAAGTGGTTGAATGGTGAAAGGAATAGATGGCTTTTGCAGTGCTGATGGTTTAACATGAGGAGAAAAATCACCATTCACATTATTATTTTTGCATTTTGAAAATTGCCGGATATTCAAAGAGAAACAAGTCACAAATTGTGTAGCCTGGCTGTAATTCTGCTCTTAATTCAGTACTAAATGATGTAGAGAATCCAGTGACTGTCCCTCCCGCAGCAGGAATGACAATTGAAACTGATGCTTCTGATCCTGATGAGGAAGAAGATGTTGACTGGCATGATGCTTTTCCTATGTTTTTCCTGATCCAGTATAACTGTAGGGTCTATAGCATTTCCTGAGCCAATCAATTTTAGATGATCTGGTAAGAGATCTGTCATTATCTAAAGATAAGTCACAACTGCTAGCTTCGGGGAATGGAATTTGCTACAACGAGGTACCGCAACTTCACACTTTCGTCATCAACACACCAAGTTAGCTGCATACTATGCAATGGAGAGCGAAGTCTGCTTCTGTATTGATGTAAATTAATTTATGATGCAGTTAGATGGTCCACATGTTCCCGATGAATGGAGGCTATCCATACACCCCAGGAAAATGAGTTTGAAAGCTGTCCTGTTGGACAAGGGTAGCGAAAAACCATCTGTTACATTGGCTCATATGTCTGGAATGAAAAACCCATGTTTTTCTGGAGTTAATTTTAAAAATGGTCAAATACTCATAACATAAATGGAAAATTTGGGCTAACCTGGAAGTGGTAGCACTGCTGCTCAGCCTGCAGTTAGGGTACACAAAGCCTATATGTGTTTCTTATGGCTATGGAACAGTCGTGATAAAAGCAATTATTACAAGATGAGAGAGTGGCCTCTCAGAGTCGAGCACACAGTTGTCGGTACAAAGCCTATGTGTGTTTCTTATGGCTATGGAACAGTCGTGATAAAAGCAATTATTACAAAAATGAGAGAGTGGCCTCTCAGAGTCGAGCACACAGTTGTCGGTACAATGTACAACACAAATCACTGGTCGAGCCACCTCAAGTTTATCTTCCACCAATTCACATTAAACTAGGTTTAATAAAAAATGTTGTAGTTGCAATCGGTCGTGAAAGAAATGGTTTCCAGCATTTCAAGTTTTGCACACTGAAAACTTAGGCTAAATTAAAGGCCGGATTTTTTATTGGCCCCGAAATTAACAAACTAATGCATGTTGACACATTCAGAAAAAAAAAAACCCCTCTGGAACTTGCAGCTTTGGATGCATTTGTGCTAGCAGTGCACAACTTTCTTGGGAACAGATGAGCTGAAAACTTTGCTGAACTAGTAGACAAAAATACAACAAGAAAACACAGAATAACAGATTTGCAAAAATACTCTGCAATAAAAAATGGCAGTAATCAGCAAGTGCTGGATAATAAATACAGGGTATTTAGTCGATACGTTTTTTTGCGCAAAAATATGTACACCAAGCTGCTCCACCGCGTCAAGGTAACCCCTATCGAAGCAGTCCCTATCTAATGTATTACAAACCTGAACATGTGAACAGTGTCTAATATGAACAGGATTCAGACAGGCCGCTCCCTGGTATGGGCTTGTGGTCTGAGACAGCACTTATGTGCACGTCACACAAGAGAGGGCTGGGGTCTCCCAAACCATGTTAAGCAAGGAAAAAAACAGATTAAAAACACACATGTGACATGCACAATTGTGAACACGTCGATCAGACAATTTTCACACCACCCACTAACTGAGATACAACAAGAAAACACAGAATAACAGATTTGCAAAAATGCTCTGCAATAAAAAGACAGTAGTAGTAGACAAAAAGTAGAATTTTTTCCATCCAATTTGGGACACGTAAGTGATGAACATGGAAAGAGGTTCCATTAAGATATTCTGATATTCCTACATTGTAGAACAGATATCAAGGCCGCTGGAATCCCAATATAATGAGGGACTACTGCTGGTTTTTGCAACGAGCAGATGTGGTAATAGCAGGTACGCAGGATGCAGTGATGAGATGCGAGACTGATTTGTGCTTTGGACAATAACTTTTATAAATGGAAGCCGTTAGGGCTCTCCTAAGCAACCAAGACAAAGTAACAGCAATTGTCCTCGCAGGGACTCAGCACAAACAAACACTATTAAGGAGAACACGACTACCCCAGCAAAGGCCGATTACTATAGGGCCGCGGTATGGCCGACTACAGGTCCTTAGTTTCAATAGCATCACTTATCCGCCCTGACGTCCCTTGGCGTCTCGGATGCTGCTGCTTTGGCGTCGCAGCTGCTGGGCACAGCTGCTGAGGATCTGGCGTAGTCTTCGGGTGCTCCGACGCCCAGGCGGGGTGGGGGCACAACAGGCCCTGGGCGAGTCCTTTGATGAGGCAACCCCCTGTTAAGGGAGACCCCAGCCCCCAAGCAGAGGTGAGTCGCAGTTATGTGGAGTGGCGGTTGGTAGGCCGCGTGCACGGGCTGGGGCTGTGCAGAGAGTTTCTCTGTTAGCGAGGAGCAGGCCCCAACTGCTGACTGCAGCGGGGTGATGGCAGCTGCGGGCGGTAATGGACAGGCCGCAGCCGTAGACTGGAGTGGAGCAACAATGTCCGCAGGTAGCAGCGGGCAGGCCGCAACCGCGGGCTGGAGTGGGGCGGCAGCGGTCGTGAGTGGCAGCAGACAGGCCGCAACGGGCTGGAGTACAGTGGCAATGGCCACGGACGACAGTGGGCAGGCCGGAACTCTGGACTGGAGTGAAGCGGCAGTCTCCTGTCGGTAAGCTCGGCGCCTCCTCCCAGTAGGCCACTGTAAGTCTCCCCTCTGCTGCTGGCCTCCTCTCTGGTCACTGTTTGTGGCTCTGGCTCTCTGACGCTCCCACAGTCTCCTGCTCCATCTCTGCTGTTCTGCTGACTCTCTCCCCTGCGTGTTCCCTGCCCCTTTTTTACTCGCCCCTCCCCCTGCTGTTCTGTCACTCTCAGCCATCCACCTTCCTCCTCCGCTCCCTGGGTACAGTTCCCTTAGGAACCTAGATGGCGGTCCCCTTGGTTTCGGCCCGGACACTCTGCGGGGGCCCTCCTTCCTATACTCCCCCATCCTGTATGCTCACCAGTCCTCCGGCAAGGGCCTTAGTAGGCTTGGGTTGGCCTGTGGAGATGTCAGTTTTTGTTGCCATATGAACTGATCCTGTTCGTATCGTTCGGGGGGTTTGCTAGCTGTTGACCGCTCGGAGTGTCTAAGTTCGACTATGGTGGAGTCTTCTGGGGTGGTGGACGGTGGTGGGCTAGCTGGTTCGGGCAGGCTAATTGCGTCAGTTGAGTTGTCATTGAGTGGAGAGCCCACAGATATCATGGGGAAGTCTTCCTCGTCATCCGGGTCCCAGGCCACTGGCTGGCAGTGGTTCAGAGACCTGGGGGGTAGGCTCAGGTTGTACAGGGTCAGTGGAAGTACATGGGTGTAACATATTACAGTGCACAATGCAAGTGGGCAGTGTTCCGTCTTTCTCGGGTCGTATTTCATATACAGGTCCATCAGGGTTTATGCTGCATAAGACTCGGTAGGGACTTTCTTCCCAGCGTGGTTCTAATTTGTTCTGGGGGCGATGGTCTAGTACGAGTACCCGGTCTCCGATTTGGAGGTTGGGGGGTGGAGGTAGATTCCTTCCTGGGTGTTCTAAGTCTCGGAGCTTGGTATGAACAATTCAGTAGAGGGTTTGCAGCCGGTGTCGGTGATTTCGTACCCATGATGATACTCCAGTCCAGGGCTGGGGCTCCTATGAGTCCAACTCTAGCTTCGTGATCCCTTTGCCTTCTTGCCCGAATAGCAGGGAGTAGGGAGCATAGCCAGTAACTCGGTGCACTCGGTTGTTATAGACCCATACTAGTTCAGGGACATATTCGGGTCAGCGTGCCTTCCTGTCACTCTCCAGGGTATGCAACATTTGAATTAATGTCTGATTAAATCGTTCGCAGGCCTCGTTTCCCTGCGGGTGGTATGGCGTGGTCCGGGATTTGTCGATACCGTAGAGACGATGTAGCTCCTCCATAATTTTTCCCAAAAAGCATGCTCCTTGGTCGGAATGTATACGTTAAGGGTAGACGTACACTTGTATAGAGTCTCTACAAATTGCAGAGGCGGCCGACTCCGCGGTTTGGTCTCAGGTGGGAGTGACCATGGCGAACTTAGTGAAATGGTCCACCATGACGAGGCAGTGTTCGTATCCCTGGAATGCCGGACCAATGGTCAAGTAATCCACCGTCAAAAGCTCGAGGGGCGCTGAGGTCACTATTGTTTGCACTGGCGCTCTCTGTGCGGGCAGTTTGGCTAACTCGCATAGGCGGCAGGCCCGGCAAGTCTCATCCACAGCAGCATGCAAGCGTGGATGGTAAATTATCTGCTGCAACCATTGCAAGGTCTTTTGAGCTGCAAAGTGGCCCCTTTTTGGTGGGCTTCTCGGGCCAGTTCATTGAGTTGGGCTCCGGGCGCAACTACCTGCCAAATCGTCATAGATGTTGTCCGTGATGTCGTTTTATGATACAATAGTCCCCTTCTGATGACCAGTCTCTCCCATTGTCGTAACATCAGCGACATATCCTGAGTCAAATTTTGTCTTTGGGAGTCAATGGGTAGTTTGCCAGCAGCTACCCATTGCCGTAGGAGACCAATTTCTTCGTCTTCTTGCTGCTGTTGGATCCATTTATCACGGGATTGCTCCAGCATGCCCCTTAGGGGTTCCGAGGGGGATACTTTCTGGGTGGCAGCCGTGAGCACGGCGGTGGGGAGGGTGAATGGTATCTCTTCCCCTTCCAGTTCATTGTCTCAACTCTTCCCTGGAGTTGTATGTCAGATCCTGGAGAGGGCGTCAGAGCGTACATTTTCGGCCCCTCTTTTATAGATGATCTTATAGTTGAATTTAGCCATCCGGGCCACCCACCTTTGTTCCAGAGCCCCCAGTTTGGCGTTCTCCAAATGGGCCAGCGGGCTATTGTCGGTCCGCACCACCACTTCGGAGCCTGCCAGGTACTCTGCGAACCGCTCCGTCATGGCCCACACTACTGCGAGGAGCTGGAGCTTAAAGGAGCTGTAATTGTTAGGGTTGCACTCGGAATCATGAAGTTATCGGCTTCCATACGTGATCACTCTCTCCCAGCCGTTTTGAACTTGTGACAATACAGCCCCTATCCCGTGGAGGCTCCCGTCAGTGTGTAGGATGAACGATTGCGAGAAATCCGCTTAAGCTAGCACTGGGGCACCCAAGAGCGCAGCCTTAAGGTCTTGGAAGGCCTCTTATTGTGGTTGTTGCCACTGGATTTTCCACCCATTTGCCCCGATGGGAGCCCCTTTCAGCAGGGCGTGCAGGGCTCGGGCTCGACGTGAAAAATTCTTTACGAAACGACGGTAGTATCCGGCCAACCCCAGGAAGGCCCGCATGTCTTTTACCGTCTCGGGGGTTGGCCATTCCTGGATGGCAGCAACCTTTTCCCGGGACGGTCTTACGCCCTTTGCCGAGAGGATATGCCACAAATATTCGATCTGGGTGCGAAATAGGTGGCATTTCTGGGGTTTTACCTTCAACCCGTACTTTTGCAGCCAGCCGAGTACCTGCCCCAACCGCCTCAGGTGGTCCTCAAACGTGGCAGCATAGATGATGATATTGTCTAGGTATATTAACGTGGCTTCAAAACTGAGATTCCCTAGACACCGCTCCATCAACCGCTGAAAGGTTCCTGGGGCGTTGGCCAGCCTGAACGGCATCCGATTGAACTCAAATAGTCCCATGGGAAGAATGAACGCCGTCTTAGCCCTGTCTTCTTCCGACATGGGCACCTGCCAGTACCCACTAGCCAGGTCCAAAGTCGAGAAGTAAATCGCCTTCCCCAAGGCGTACAAGGATTCTTCTATACAGGGTAGTGGGTACAAGTCTTTGATGGTACAGGTGTTCAGCTTTCGATAGTCCACACAGAACCGTAGAGTGCCATCCTTTTTGCTGCCCAACATGATGGGAGCCGCCCAGGGGCTTTGGCTTTCTCGGATGACTCCCTTTCGAAGCATTTGAGCCAGTAAAGTTTTCACGTCTTGGTAGAGCTGTGGAGGAATCTGCCGATACCGTTCGCGGATGGGGGCCGCTCCTGTCATGGAAATTCCATGGGTGATGGCGGTGGTGCATCCAAAATCATCCTCGTGACTAGCAAATACCTCGTGGTACTGTCCGAGCAGTGTTTTTATCTGGGAAAGTTGAGTTGAAGTCAGGCCGGAGAGCTCGGCCTGCATTTGTTCCAGGATGTTTCGACCCTTCTCCTGAGTTGAGGTCTCGGCAGCCTGTAGAGTCCGGATAGTCACTGCCCAAGGGTCCTTGGGTTGCACTCTCAATTGAACCGCAGGGGCTGGCAGCACTTCTTCCAAAGGCCTTACTAGCTTGGCCATTTCGGTCCGGGGCTTCAGGACGATGTCTTGGTCTTCATGGTTGACGCAGTGCACCAGGATGGTACCCTTCCGCACTGTGGTCAGGGAGCGGGCCACCAGTATGCCATGAGACAAGCACTCTGAGTAGCATGGTTCCACCTGCATCTCTACACCCTCCAATGGTATCGAGGCTCAGATCGGCAGGGCCACCACCATCAGCACAGGGGGCAGCACAAGCAGGGGAGCCACTGGCGCGATGACTTTGCCCAGAGCCTCATCCTCCTGGCAGTCCTGGAGTACTCACGCTTCCCGCACCAACTGCTGGAATACCTGTCCTTGGGCCGTGCGGGAACCCCACTGCTTCTGGGTCTCATGGGTGGGATCATTGAGGAGCAGATTGCCGAACTCCCGCAGTATGTTCATGCCCAGAATGACTGGATGCTGCTTATTGGTTTCCCCTTGAGTCAGAACCACTCCTGTGCGGCCGAGGGATTTACCACACAGTGTCACCTGCACCCACACCACTCCAGCAACAGGGACCAGTAGTTGATTGGCGGCTACCAGTCTGATCATGGGCCCCCACTGGGGTCTCACTGCCTCGGGGAAATTCTGCTGGAAATAAGTTGCAGGCATAGTTGTTACTTGTGACCCTGTGTCCACTAGGCACCAGACGGCATGGCCCTCGACTTCTGCCCATACCACCGGACACTTTGCGACCAAATCTTTGGGACTTCCACCAGCCCTAATCGTGGTTTCTGGCTTCGAGTGGCGTCCCCTTAGCCCGGAGCCCTCTAGTTTAATGGCCGCCGGGGTGGGTATCTCCCATGCCGCGGACACTCTCGGACGAAGTGGCCCGGCTCCCCACACTCATAGCACCAGGTCTGTGATGACCGGCCGCCCCGAGTAGGGCGAGGCCCTCAGGGACCGGGATTGAAACTAGGCCATCCAGTCCCAGACTCGGTCCTTCTTTTCACTTCGGCCAACTCACCCCTTGATGTTCTTCAACTCTTGTTTCATCTCTTCTACCTATTGGGGCTCCTTGACTGTGCTCATGGAGGCCTCCACACTCCAGACCTTCCCCATGGGGACCGCCATTCCCTGCTCCTGCTCTCGAGCGCGTGCTTGACTTCCCACGTC
The DNA here is from genome assembly GCF_039654945.1 of Dendrobates tinctorius. Lineage (NCBI taxonomy): Eukaryota > Metazoa > Chordata > Amphibia > Anura > Dendrobatidae > Dendrobates > Dendrobates tinctorius. The sequence continues at coordinate 68,598,094 of NW_027361732.1, read as the reverse complement.
TGAAAAGTCCATACGTGAGTTCACTCTGACCTGCTCCCATAATGCCTGCTTTATTAACGGGTCCCGCAATCTAGTCACCAACAGGTCGCGTAGTGTAATGTCAATAGGTCCTACCCCTATGCCGTCCTTCCGTTCGATGGCCGTGTGTAACTCTTGGAGGACATTCATATACTGGGTGATGGTCTCTCCCTCCCCCTGCATCCGACTGAAGAACCGGGTCCTTAACACTCCCACGTTGGTTGGGTCCCCATGGGTCTGTTCTAAAATCTGCAAAACTCTACCAAGGTGTTGCGGTGTCCCGGGGGCCTCAAAATTACTGAATCCCGAGCCTCCCCGTCTAATGCCATGAGAGCTACTTCGGCTTCCAGGTCAGGAGTCATCGGGTGCATCCGAAAGAGCCCCCGCATTCGCTCTGTCCAGCTCCATAGCATGGTATTGGAGCCGGAAAACCTAGGCAGGTTGCCCAGCATAGCCCCCAACGAAATGCTGGACCGGAGGTCATCGTTATCTGTTGAGTTCACGGCCCTACCCTGATCTGGGGCGCCGTTGTCTGCGCTCGGAGACTTTATCCTGCTGACTACGCCAAATGTGGTAATAGCAGGTACGCAGGATGCAGTGACGAGATGCGAGACTGATTTGCTTTGGACAGTAACTTTTATAAATGGAAGCCGCTAGGGCTCTCCTAAGCAACCAGAAGAAAGTAACAGCAATTGTCCTCGCAGGGACTCAGCACAAACAAACACTATTAAGGAGAACATGACTACCCCAGCAAAGGCCGGTTACTATAGGGCCGTGGTATGGCCGACTACGGGTCCTTAGTTTCTATAGTATCACTTATCCGTCCTGACGTCCCTCGGTGTCTCGGATGATGCTGCTTCAGCGTCGCAGCCACTGGGCCCAGCTGCTGAGGATCTGGCATAGTCTTTGGGCGCTCTGACGCCCAGGCGGGGTGGGGGCACAACAGGCCCTGGGCGAGTCCTTTAATGAGGCAACCTCCTGTGAAGGCAGCGGGGTTCCGCTGGTTAGTGGGTTAAGGGAGACCCCTGCCCCAGAGCAGAGGTGAGTCGCAGTTACGTGGAGTGGCGGTTGGTAGGCCGCGAGCATGGCCTGGGACTGTGCAGAGAGATTCTCTGTTAGCGAGGAGCAGGCCCCAACTGCTGACTGCAGCAGGGTGATGGCAGCTGCGGGTGGTAATGGACAGGCCGCAGCCACGGACTGGAGTGGAGTGGCAATGTCCGTGGGTGGCAGTGGGCAGGCCGCAACCGCGGGCTGGAGTGGGGCAGCAGCGGCCGCGAGTGGCAGCGAACAGGCCGCAACAGGCTGGAGTACAGCAGCAACGGCCGCGGACGACAGTGGGCAGGCCGTGACTCCGGACTGGAGTGAAGTGGCAGTCTCCTGTCGGCAAGCTCGGCGCCTCCTCCCAGCAGGCCACTTTAAGTCTCCTCGCTGCTGTTGGCCTCCTCTCTGGTCACTGTTTGTGGCTCCTGCTCTCTGACGCTCCCACAGTCTCCTGCGTCTCTGCCGTTCTGCTGACTCTCTCCCCTGCACGTTCCCTGCCCCTCCCCCTGCTGTTCTGTCACTCTCAGCCATCCTCCTTCCTCCTCCGCCCCCCGGGTACAGTTCCCTTAGGAACCTAGATGGCGGTCCCCTTGGTTCCGGCCCGGACACTCTGCGGGGGTCCTCCTTCCTACACTGATATGACCTCTCACAAGCACAAAAGCAGATGCCAGAAGCACTTTTAATGTACTGGCTTTGCTCAAGTAAGGGCCCCGTCACACATAGCGATCTCGCTAGCGAGATCGCTGCTGAGTCACAAATTTTGTGACACAACAGCGATCTCACCAGCGAGATCGCTGTGTGTGACAGCGATCAGCGACCGGCCCCCCTGCCGGTATCGCTGATCGCTGTAGGAAACCGCTGGAAATTTCTTTTGTCGCTGGTCTCCCGCTGGCCAGCACGCATCGCTGTGTGTGACAGGCGGGAGACCAGCGATCTGCTGGTAACTAACGTACACATTGGGTATCCAAGGGACGTGCGTCCCTTAAATTCCCGATGTGTATATTAGTTACCAGCGCGCTGATGCAGGGAGCTGGTAACTAACGTACACATCGGGTATCTAAGAGACGCACGTCCCTTGGATACCCGATGTGTATGTTAGTTACCAGCTCCCTGCATTAGCGCGCTGGTAACTAACGAACACAGTGACGCCGCACGCTCGGCGTCGCTGTGCTGATCGCTGGTGACGCTGTCTGTGTGACAGCTCACCAGCGATCACATAGCGACTCACCAGCGATCCTGACACGTTGATATCGTTGTCGGGATCGCTGGTGAGTCGCTATGTGTGACTCCAGCTTTAGACTTTTCAACTGTAACACAAGATTTTTGGAAATGTTGTTATTCCATTACATTTTAAAATACTGTTTACTATAAAAACTTTGAAGAAGATATGCTAATTATTTTAGTAAAACTTGTTCTGTACAAAATTATTCAATACTTTCCAAGTGCTTAATTCATTTGGGCAAACTTATGCATAACAAAATTTCCTGACATGTTACAATAATTCTGATTTCAGATTTGGAGTACACGCACTTGATCTAGTATAGGACACATGGTTTTTGCCCAGTAGCAGATGAAAAAAAAATTGTTGTGAAGTGTAAAGTGGCATATGATGGAGCAGGCAACAATTTGTTTTCTGTTAATTTGTTTTCTGTTGGATTCATACAGTGTCCATGTGAAAATAATTCTGTATAAAATTGGAGACAGAATGTAGTACAGTAAAGGCATTTATAGCCAACCTGTTACAATTCCTTATAGTACGGAGCGAGGCCTGTAATACTAATTATGAGTTGGAATATGTTACAGTTTTCGCTTCCAGTGAGAAAAAACTAAAATATTATACGGTAATTGAAATTGTGTCCCCACAAATATATAACTATAAGAGTAGTTTTCCATATTCAGGATTTTGTAGTCAACCTTATGAGTAGAGTGAAAATATGAAGACGTCCCAGTCTTTTAGTTTATGATCTATTCTGAGTTCAAAAAGTGTATAAAAAACAAGGAAACATAACAAAATGGTAACGTTTAGCAGTAGCGAGCAGTTTGACTGACAAGCCTTTTTCTGGCAGATGTGGTGTTAACAGGTTTGCAGTAGGTGATAAGTGTGTTGCTCTTAATAATCTAATCAGTAATTGAATTACGCAAGGCAGGCTGTTGTCACATCATCTGTCTACATGGCAGAGGGCTTGTAAAACAGTTTTAGAAATACTGTAAAACCTCATTTGAATTTCATTCTGCTTTATATTCAGTCTATTATGCAAGCACATAAAATGCCAATTGCTGTCTGCACATTTGCTCTTGTAAACCAATTGATGTGCTATATAGGTCGTCTTTACTTGTAGTTAGGACAGACCGAGAAGAGTGCATGACACTTTGCACTTTGACTGGCAGACAGTAGAATTGCCCTGTAGCAGATAAGTCAGTTCTTCAGTATACATTTACTGTTCACTACAAAGCCCTTTCCCTTTGGGCATAAAAACTGTAAAACAACACCTGCAGCTTCCTGGTGTTAGGCTTAATTATAGTAAAGGTACTTAGCAGTGTATCTGTGAAGATTGGGGAGAGCACAGCGCAGAAGAGTTACTACAACATTAAAGCCTTTGTCAGTGGAACAGTATTAGGCTTAGATGCCCTAAGCATATTTTGGGAGTGCATACACTTTTTCTCATACTGTAACATTAGGCCAATGTTGGTCAATTGAGTAATGCAGACATCCATCTGTTTTCTATATCTGCATTTCCATGCAGATTTTTACACGCTCAATGAGACTGTAATTTTTCAATAGACATCGACCTAATACTATAGATCTGTAATATAGATGTTGAATTTACATTAATATTACTATTCATTAACATTTTATGGGACTAACAGAGATATGAGACTGATTTATATGGAGTAGAAGGATACATGCTTATCAGCCACTCCACTGAAATGGGGGGAACAGAAACTCTGTTGTCATGATCAGTTGGAACCCAGTGGTCAGATTTCCACTAACCACATCACCTATCCTGTGTATAAATATGTTTTTATTATAGGACAATTCCTTTAATATCTTTGAGATGCAACTATTTTCCATTTTTTTCACTATTGCTTTTTCCAACTCGAATTTCAATATCCGTAACGTTTACATTTTTTTTATGTTTTACGCTGACATACAGTAGCTGTATGAGGGCTTCTTTAATAGCAAGCTCAACATATTCCACAAGAAGGTACATCATGTGGAAAAAAAAGTGAAAATAAGAGAAAATATTGATTGTTAAAAATAATTCTTTATTAAATATTATTAAAAGGAGAAGTTAAAAAGACAGGGCAAAAGGCCTCCAAAAATAGCAAGCTAAGATTTGAAAGACACTATTCAGTTTGCCATATCATATTTAGAAAACAAAGAAAAATTATAGATGGGCGGACACCTGGATGTTCGGGTCCGGCGGGTTCAGCCGAACAGTTACAGAAAGTTTGGGTTCAGGTACCAGAACAGTACCCAGACCTGAACCCGAACCTTGACCCCATTCACTTGAATGGGGGGGCTCGAACATCCTGTGTTTGCCATACTGTCATGTGCATGACAGCGTGGCAAACACCGCTCTGATCAGCAGTGAAATCATCCCTGCCAGTCAGAGAGCCATGGTTCCCATGCTGTCAAAAGACAGTGTGAGCGCTCAGCTGTGATCGGAGGTATAAAGTTTACCTCCGGTCACTGGCATCGGCTGATGGGACTACAGTCAAACCCAAACAGTAACCCAAACAGTAACACAGACTTCCTGGTGAAGTCTGTGTTCCGTATCCATGCCCCAACAGTAGGTGTTCGGTATGGACACCGAACTTTACTGTCCAGGTTCACCCATCTCTAAAAATAAACTCCAAGTGGGGTCGAGTTAAAAAGACCAATCAAACAAAACAATCCAGAAATGTTGCCATTTTTGGGAGGATTTGATTTTAGGACATTGAATTTGCTGTAAAAATTACCTCTTAACTTTGTTCTGCAGGTCAGTATGATCATATAATACCAAACATGTCGTTTTTTGTTTACTAAGAAAAGTTGAAAAACTTGCAAAAAAAATGGTTTCAGTTTCCATATTCCGAGAGCCACAACTATTTTATTTTTCACTTCATTGTATGAGGGCTTATTTTTTACAGGGTGATCTGTAATTTTAGTGGTACCATTTTGGGGTCGATACAAATTTTTAGTCTTTTTTTATTCATATTTTTGGAAGACTAAGGAACAAAAAAAAATCCACTGTGCCATTTTGACTTTTTTTTTCATTTTGATGATTTGGTATTTTATAACTTTGGGTAATTACACATTCAGCATAGCAAATATGTATCTTTGATTTCTTAAAATCTGTTCTTGAGGAAAAGGGGGTGATATTTTTAATGTTTTTTACATCTTAGTTCACTTAGGGGATTTGAAACTTGATCTCTTCATTGCCTTTACCTAGACCAGATACTCTTAGCAGGAGTTACTCTTGGGTGCCTGCTGTAAATACAGCCAGCACCCATGCTGATGGAGTGTGTTCCTGAACCCCCTCCATGCAATCAGTGTGCACGACTGACCATCTTAAATAGGGGTTGGCTACTTTATTTTTTACTTTTTAACAAATATGTTGGTGACATTGTTTTGTTTGAGGTACTTACTAATACTCTAAATCAGTATCACAGATTCTTTTCTTTTGTGTAGCATTGCTCGCTTGTTAATAGAGCCTTTCTCACACACTGGACAACTCTCTTGCTCTAAACATGGCAGCTGATATAGCTTCCAGTTGACCAGATTTGTCCATCAGCCTATTCCAATGAATAGCACTGAGCACTGCTTGTGGGAATGCTGGTTATCAATTGCATAAGGATGATGGACAGTTCTGGTCACATGCTCCTCCACTACCAGCCATTTTGACAGGAGAGCTCATCAGTTTGTAAGAAAGGCTGTACTAAAGAGTGCAAGAGGAGACCATGTATTACTTATATATTAATAAGTGTACACAAAATCATGTTCCCAACACATTTGTTAAAATAAAGTTGTTAACGTGTTATCAACCATTACAATTATTATTTGTATGTTCAAGAAAGGGGAAAAATACTGATGGAACAAGAGAAAAATTAAACATAATGGGCCCAACTCATTAATACCGGTGTTTTTCACACTAGGCTTGATGAGGAGGTGTGCTGGAGTCAGACGCTCCTGATTCATGAAGGGGAGTGTGCTTCTTTATGAATCAGGAGAATTGTACAAGTGGCATACACCTCCGTGTGTGCCTCGCCACAAATCCTACTCCAGTCCCTCCTGGAGTAAGATTTGGTGTTGTAGAGAATGGCGCTGTTTGTCATAAAATTGATAAATGGTGATTGCCATGCCTGGTCCTCCCCCAGCTCTGCTCACTTTGCTAGAGCTGGCCAAAAATGGCTTGAAAAGACCAAATGTCCCAACATTTTAGCACAGCCTCCAGTTGCACCAACATTATTTGACTTTTAAAAGCTTTTTTATGCCAGAATAGTCACATAAAAGCTTTGATAAATCAGACCCATTATGTGCAAAAGCAGTCTAGTGGTACTGTGAAAAAATCTTGTCATGATCCAGGACGGGGTTTCGCTTTGACCCGTCCTGATCAGACTGGGGGTTAATTGTTCCGCCTCTCTCTGGCAGAGGGCGGCTATTTAATGCTTACTGGACCTTGGTCCGGTGTCAGTTATACTCCTGCCCTCGGCTGAGTTAGTTGACGTTGTGCATACATGTGCCTTGTGCCTGATATCTTGCTTGCTTGTTTGGTTTTCATCCGGTTCTGTCCCTGTTACGAGTTCCGCCTGTCCCTCTTGTACTGCGCTACCTCTCGTGTATGACTCTCTGCTTGTGACCCGACTTCTCTCTGCTCGTCCCCTTGGTACCACGTCGCCTTCTTGTGTATGACCTTTGGCTTTGTCTGACCACCCGTCTGTTTGTCCCTCCTGTGCCTCATTTGCCCGTACTGTGAGTGACCTTCGTTTTGCCTGACTCTGAGTTGCTGTATGGTGTCCTGTCATCTCTGAAAGCAGGACGTTAAGCCCCGCCCCCTTGCTGTCACATGACCATAGGTCCTGTGCCAGCTTGCTAACTTCAGCGTCCTCAGGTCCTGTGCATCTTTACTTTCCGGCGCTGACAGGATCCTGACACCGATAGTTTGAAGCACGCATTGTCACCTCTGCTGCCCTGCTCCACAGGTATCTTTTAGCACTGTTTCAGTACTCAGGACACGCGCACTGGCTCAGTGAACGAGTCTAGGGCAGTGTTCCTGACATTATAACTGACCATTACCATTTTTTTCTGCTCCCCTTCTCCTGTGTATGTGATGGATCCTATGCACGCTCTTTCTGAGCAGGTAAAGCAGCTGACTCAGATGTCTCAGAAACTCCTTGGAAAACAATGAGTCCTGGCTCAGTCTCAGCAGCTGATCGCTGACACTGTGCAGGGGGTATTCTCATCGGGGGCTCGGGATGTTACATTAGTTTCCCCTGAGTCTCCGGTTAAGTTACCGGATACCTTTTCTGGAGATAAAAAGAAGTTCAGAGTTTTCAAGGAGGGCTGTAAGCTTTTTTTTTCATTGAGACCACACTCTTCTGGGGATGAAGGTCAGAGAGTGGGGGTCATTATGTCTATGTTAAGGGGAGCCCCCCAAGCTTGGGCTTTCTCCCTTTCGACCACGGCCCATGAGCGTATGAATGTTGATGCATTTTTTGAGGCCCTGGGGCATATTTATGATGAGCCTGATCAGATGCGTATGGCTGAGGACATGGTGATGAATGTGTGCCAGGGGAAACACTCAGCCGAGTGGTTTTGTTCAGAGTTCAGGCGCTGGGCTGCTGAGGTCACCCAGGCTCTCAGGTACCCTTTTCTGCCTTTTCAAAAATGTTGTTGCAAGTGGAACTTTGTTGTGGGAGTGTCTCTACATCCACTTCTGCCTTCGTGGATTGCAGATCATCATTGAACTTTATTGACTCTGACTTGGTGGCCAGGTGTAAGTTAGGGACAGTTAGGTTGGAGACTCCTATTCACATTGTTGCCATTGTCAAAACACCACTGGTTAAGAATAACATTATGTTTCGTACAGAAGTTTCTCCTTAAAGTGAGTTCCTTACACCAGGAACACATTTCATGTTTTGTGATGGACAACCTGCCTGCGGGACTGGTGTTGGGGTTCCCCTGGTTACAATTGCATAATCCTGTAATTAATTGGGACTCTCGGGACATTGTTAAATGGGGTCCCTATTGTTCTGAAAAATGTCTTGTTACGGTATCTGTGTCGTCCGTGGGTCTGGAAGGTATTCCGGAGTGCCTGAAAGACTATACGGACGTTTTCTCCGAAAAAGAGGCTGAGGTTTTACCACCACACCGCCCATTTTATTGTGCCGTTGACCTGGTTCCAGGTGCTAAATTGCCCAAAGCCCGCTTGTATAACCTTTCGGGTCCAGAACGGGCCGCGATGAAAGAATATATTTCCGAGAGTCTCCGCAAGGGACACATTCGTCCTTCTGCTTCTCCCATGGCGGCGGGGTTCTTTTTTGTAAAGAAAAAAGACGGTGGTTTACGCCCATGCCTTGATTTCCGTGAGTTAAATAAGATAACTGTGGGGAATACGTATCCCCTTCCACTTATTCCTGATTTATACAACCAGTTGTCCGGAGCTAAGTGGTTTTCAAAGTTAGATCTACGGGGAGCATATAACCTTATCCAAGTCCGGGACGGAGATGAGTGGAAAACCGCTTTTCTCACTACTGAAGGGTTGTTTGAAAATTTGGTCATGCCTTTCGGCCTGACCAATGCTCTAGCGGTTTTCCAAAATTTCATTAATCATGTGTTCTCTGATTTCATTGGACGTTTTATGGTGGTATATTTGGATGACATATTGATCTACTCTCCTGATAAACAGGCTCACATTGGTCATGTTCGGGCAGTTCTCCAAAGGCTCCAGGAGAACTGTCTCTTTGCTAAATTAGAAAAATGCTTATTTTTTGTCCAGGAATTGTCTTTTCTGGGGTTCATTGTGTCTGCTGAAGGGTATCGCATGGATCCTAATAAGGTGCAGGCCATTGTCGAGTGGGTTCAACCTTGTGATTTGAAAGCTCTGCAGCGTTTCCTAGGATTCGCCAATTACTACCAGAAATTTATAAGGGGGTTCTCACAGGTGGTTAAACCCCTCACAGACATGACTCAAAAGGGGGCCGATATCAAGAATTGGTCAACCGCAGCGGTAGCGGCGTTTCAGTTTTTAAAAAATGTTTCATGTCTGCCCCGGTTCTTATGCAACCGGACCCGTCTAAACCATTTATTGTTGAGGTAGACACCTCAGAAGTGGGGGTGGGGGCGGTATTGTCCCAGGGACCCGCCACTTTGACCAATTTGAGACCTTGCGCCTTTTTTTCGAAGAAGTTCTCCCCTGCGGAGAGCAACTATGATGTGGGGACTTGAGAACTTCTGGCCGTAAAGTTGGCCTTTGAAGAATGGTGGCATTTTTTGGAGGGGGCTGTCCATCCTATAACCGTAATTACGGACCACAAAAACCTAGCTTACATTGAGTCAGCCAAAAGGTTGACTCCCAGACAGGCTAGATGGTCACTTTTTTTTTCCCGATTCAACTTGTCGATCACTTTTCGGCCAGGATCTAAAAATGTCAGAGCGGATGCCTTGTCACGCAGTCTAGATCCGGTGTCCCTCCCGGAACTTCCATCCTCCATTCTTCAGCCTGGGGTGGTGGTGTCAGATATTTCTAATATGTTGGAACGGGAGATTTGGGAAGCTCAGTCTCTTGCACCTCCGACTAAGCCGGTGGATAAACTTTTCGTGCCAGCTCAGTTTCGCCTCAAGGTCCTCTGGGAGTTCTATGACTCAGTTCTGGGTGGACATCCAGGGATCTCGGCTACCCAGAAGGCCATTGCTAGAGTATTCTGGTGGTCTGCTTTAGCCTCTGATGTTGGGGAATATGTGTCTGCTTGTGGTGTTTGTGCCCGTGCAAAAACCCCCCATAATCGGCCGGCCGGGGAATTGGTACCACTGCCAATTCCTGAGAGACCATGGACTCATTTGTCCATGGATTTCATCACCAACCTTCCCCCCTCCAAGGGTAATACCGTCGTTTGGGTTGTGGTGGACAGGTTTAGTAAGCAGGCACATTTTGTACCTTTGGCAGCTCTACCTAATGCAGAAACATTGTCCAGATTGTTCGTTGAGCATGTGGTGCAGTTGCATGGGGTACCCTTGAATGTGGTGTCTGATAGAGGAGTGCAATTTGTTTCCAGGTTTTGGAGGGCTTTTTGTAAGAGGTTGGGTATTGGTCTGTCCTTTTCATCCGCTTATCATCCTGAGATTAATGGGCAGACCGAGCAGACCAATTATTCTCTGGAGCAAATTCTGCGTTGCTTGACCTCAGCCCGACAGGATGATTGGTGTTCTGGGTTACCGTTGGCTGAGTTTGCATTTAACAACCTCTTTAAACAGTCTATGGGTACATCTCCCTTTTTCTGCAATTATGGGTTTCATCCTCATTTTGGAGAATTTTCCTTTTTGAAGTCTGGATGTCCTGGGGCGGATGAGACGATCCAGCGGTTGGGGGAGGTATGGCGGGAGGTCCAGAGTAACATTACGAAGGCCCAGGACAAATTTAAATTTTTGCGGACAAAAAACGATCCTCGGGACCGGTTTTTCAGATTGGGGATAAGGTATGGTTGTCCACCAAGAATATAAGGCTCAAGGTCCCCTCTGCGAAGCTTGGACCCAAGTTTATAGGTCCCTATGAAATTACCGAAGCAGTTAACCCGGTGGCTTTTCGGTTGCGTCTCCCGCCATCTCTGTGGATCCCAAATGTTTTCCATAAGGCTCTTTTGAAACCTGTGAGGTCCGGTGGGGAGGGATCATCAGCTTCCCCACCACCGCTTTTCGTAGACGAGCAGTCGGAGTACGAGGTGGAACGAATTGTCGACTCCAGGTTGGTCTGTCGTGCCCTTCAATGTCTGGTACATTGGAAAGGCTATGGTCCTGAAGAACGGTCGTGGGTTCCTGCTCGATCGGTCCATGCGGATCGGTTGGTCCGGACCTTTCATGCCAAGTACCCTGAGAGACCTGGGGGTCCGGTGGCTCCCCATTGAGAGGAGGGTACTGTCATGATCCAGGACAGGGTTTCGCTTTGGCCCGTCCTGATCAGACTGTGGGTTAATTGTTCTGCCTCTCTGGCAGAGGGCGGCTATTTAATGCTCACTGGACCTAGGTCAGGTGTGAGTTATACTCCTGCCCTCGGCTGAGTAAGTTGACCTTGTGCATATGTGTGCCTTGTACCTGATATCTTGCTTGCTTGTTTGGTTTTAATCCGGTTATGTCCCTGTTACGAGTTCTGCCTGTCCCTCTTGTACTGCGCTACCTCTCGTGTATGACTCTCTGCTTGTGACCCAACTTCTCTCTGCTTGTCCCCTTGTTACCACGTCACCCTCTTGTGTATGACCTTTGGCTTTGTCTGACCACCCATCTGTTTGTCCCTCCTGTGCCTCGTTTGCCCGTACTGTGTGTGACCTTCGTTTTGCCTGACTCTGAATTGTTGTATGGTGTCCTGTCATCTCTGAAAGCGGGATGCTAAGCCCCGCCCCCTTGCTGTCACATGACCATAGGTCCTGTGCCAGCTTGCTAACTTCAGCGTCCTCAGGTCCTGTGCATCTTTACTTTCCGGTGCTGACAGGATCCTGACACCGATAGTTTGAAGCCCGCATTGTCACCTCTCCTGCCTTGCTCCACAGGTATCTTTTAGCACTGTTTCTGTACTCAGGACACGTGCACTGGCTCAGTGAGCGAGTCTAGTGCGGTGTTCCTGACAAATCTGCAGTCATGACAAACCAATCATGTGCATGTGATTGCTGTCTCCAATACTGATGGTGCAGTCACTGCTAAGGACAGTGATTGGCTGCAGCGGTCAGGTGTTTATAGTTGGGATGTCATCACTGCAAACTGCATTATAGTTGTATGATTTGTGGCAATTTTTTTTTTTTAATTATGATTCAGTCCTCAGGAAGGCTGGTAGATTTACGGTGGAATGTACGAATTTATAAGGTTTCACCCAAGACAAACGTTTATTCCAGTGATATAAGTATAAAGATCTACTGTAGAAGATCGATTTTATTTAGCAGGTAAAAAACTATAGGTAAAGTTCTGAAATTCCAAAGCTGAGGTGAAAGCTGAGGTTTTGTTGCTGTAAGAAGACGTTGCAACAATTTGCAGTTACATTTGGAGCATAGGAAGTAGAAGTTTAAACGGAGCAGAATTAGTCTATATTAGGGTAAAGTTACTATATACTAGGTGCTTTTTTTGTAACGATTTCAGGAGATAATCTCTGACTTAAAAAAAGCTAAATTAGGGCTTTTTTTTACCTCTAATAAGGGTTGCTGTGGGAGTTCTCTCATTTTATTGAGCAGAAGCTCTCTGCTCCAAAGTTTCCTGGTTTCTTGCTGGATTGACAGTTTGAACCAGTGGTATAGTTGCTCCACTGTTCCGATCTCTGCGCTCTCCTATTCTGCTAGTGAGGAAGCTTTATCTCTGCTGCATCAGAGGATCCAACATCTTGACCATTGATGGTTTTTATCCAATAACTGTTCTGACACTATGGTGTCGTAGATTGCTATAGGTGCTAAATTATGGCTCTGTGCAAATCAAAAACTTAAAGGGGCAATGGCACATTGTGTGCATGAGCCTCCTGAAGACAAAAAACAAAAACTTCTTGTAGTATATACATTTTCTTTTACCAGTATTCAACACTGAGTTCTAGATCACGTGTCGCAACAGCTACAAACTTGTCCTGAAATAATCAGTGAACATATAATACATAACGATGAAGCATTATCTTACATTTTTAACACGGCTTCAAAACCATCCAAGAGATGTAAGTAATTGTTGTCTCATGTCTGCACATAATCTAATACTCATGGATTTTTTTCATTTATTCCCCCTGTCTGTTTGAAATCCTGCCAACCTGCAGATCCAAACACCTGGGAGAAGAAACTACCTGAGTATCACCTGAGGGTGTTATTTCTCATTTGCCTTTTTTGTCTTATAAACATTCTGCTTCAAACATGTAATTGTCAAGTAATAATAACTGACATTAAACTGCTGCATAGAATATAAAAGCTCACATGATCTAGTTTTGCGGGATGATGTCACCTGTAAATTGTCCTTTGAAATTTTGCCATTTAATTCTTTTGTAATTTTATTGAGGGTTTTGAAGACACATAAATAATTCCTAGACATAGTTATTTTTGATACTCTTTGAAATCATTTTTCAGTTGTAATGTCTGTAATAACCAATATAGTCAATGTTTCTCTGGTATGTCCAAGAACTGGATACATCAATGTTCTGCCATGTCATAAACAATATTGATATAAAAACTCTATATTCATCAAGTCATATACAGTGAGGGAAATAAGTATTTGATCCCTTGCTGATTTTGTAAGTTTGCCCACTGACAAAGACATGAACAGTCTATAATTTTAAGAGTAGGTTAGGGCCCCGTCACACATAGCGACTCACCAGCGATCCCGACAACGATATCAATGTGTCAGGATCGCTGGTGAGCTGTCAAACAGACAGCTTCACCAGTGATCAGCACCAGCGAAGCCGAGCGCGTGGCGTCGCTGTGTACTTTAGTTACCAGCGCGCTGATGCAGGGAGCTGGTAACTAAGGTACACATCGGGTTTCTAAGGGGCGTGCGTCACTTAGAAACCCAATGTGTACCTTGGTTACCAGCTCCCTGCATCAGCGCACTGGTAACTAAGGTACACATCGGGTTTCTAAGCAACGCCCGCTGCTTAGTAACCCTGCGTTTACCTTAGTTACCAGCGCGCTGATCGCTGATCGCTGGTCTCCCGCCTGTCACATGCAGCGATGCGTGCTGGCCAGCGGGAGACCAGTGACCAAAAAAAATGTCCAGGGCTTTCCATCAACGATCAGCGATACCGGCAGGGGGGTCGGTCGCTGATAGGTGTCACACACAGCGATCTCGCTGGTGAGATCGCTGTTGCGTCACAAAACTTGTGACTCAGCAGCGATCTCGCTACCGAGATCGCTATGTGTGACGGGGCCCTTAATTTTAACATTGAGAGATAGAATATCAAAAATAAAATCCAGAAAAGCCCATTGCATACATTACATAAATTTATTTGCATTTTGCAGTGAAAAATAAGTATATGATCCCCTACCTACCATTAAGAGTTCTGGCTCCTACAGACCAGTTAGACACTCCTAATCAATTCATTACCTGCATTAAAGACAGCGGTCTTACTTACTCACCTTTATAAAAGACTCCTGTCCAAGGGCTCAACTAATCAGTCAGACTCTAACCTCTACAACATGGACAAGACCAAAAAGCTTTCTAAAGATCATTGACCTGCACAAAGCTGGAATGGGCTACAAAACCATAAGTAAGATGCTGGGTAAGAAGGAGACAATTGTTGGTGCAGTAGTAAGAATATGGAAAAAATACAAAATGACTGTCAATCGACATCGATCTGGGGCACCATGCAAAATCTCACCTTGTGGGGTAACCTTGATTATGAGGAAGGTGAAAGATTAGCCCAAAACTACATGGTGGGAACCTGTTAATGACCTCAAGGCAGCTGGGACCACAGTCACCAAGGAAACCATTGGTAACACATTACGCCGCAAAGGTTTAAAATCCTTCAGTGCCCGCAAAGTCCCCCTGCTCAAGAAGGCACATGTGGAGGCCCATCTGAAATTTGCCAATAAATATTTGGCTGATTCTGTGAGTGATTGGGAGAAGGTGCTGTGGTCAGATGAGACAAAAATTGAGCTCTTTGGCATTAACTCAACTCGCCGTGTTTGGAGGAAGAGAAATGCTGCTTACGACCCAAAGAATACTTTCAAGCATGGCGGTGGAAAGATTATGTTTTGGGGTTGTTTCTCTGCTAAGGCACAGAACTACTTCACTGCACTAGTGGGAGAATGTACTGTAAAATCCTGAGTGACAACCTCCTTCCCTCCTCGAGGATATTAAAAATGAGTCATGACTGAGTCTTCCAGCAAGACAATGACCCAAAACTTACAGCCAAGGCAACAAAGGAGTAGCTCAAAAAGAAGCACATTAAGGTCATGGAGTGGCCTAACCAGTCTCCAGACCTTAATCTCACCGA
Source organism: Dendrobates tinctorius (assembly GCF_039654945.1). Taxonomy (NCBI): domain Eukaryota; kingdom Metazoa; phylum Chordata; class Amphibia; order Anura; family Dendrobatidae; genus Dendrobates; species Dendrobates tinctorius. Next base: position 68,582,891 of record NW_027361732.1, on the reverse strand, counting down.
AAACTTATGGAATGAGCTGGAGCTCGGAGTTGCCAAGTGACAGCCTCAAAATCTTAATGATTTAGAGATGATCTGCAAAGAGGAGTGGACCAAAATTCCTCCTGAGTCTTGTTTGCCAAAGGGATCAAATACTTATTTCTCACTGCAAAATGCAAATAAATTTATATAATTTATACAATGTGATTTTCTGGATTTTATGTTTGATAATTTATCTCTCAATGTAAAAATTAACCTACCCTTAAATTTTAGACTGTTCATGTCTTTGTCAGTGGGCAAACTTACAAAATCAGCAAGGGATCAATATTTCCCCCACTGTATATAATAGGTAAAAGATCTTAAAGTTATAAATCTACCATTGGCATAGAATAGGGTGTGAGCCTATGTAGCTCCACCTTCTTTCAAGTAGGAAGATAACAATATTATAAATGACCTATGGTAGGTGTTGAATGCTATTTCAGAATTTGCATTGAATCCTAGGTAGAGATGAGCGACTTTGCCTTTTCTAGGGTCGAGTCGGGTTTCATGAAACCCGACTTTCTCAAAAGTCGAGTCGAACGAAATCGGACGACTATAGGGAAAAGTTGGGAAAAGTTGTGAAACACGAAACCCAATGCAAGTCAATGGGGAGAAAAGTCGGCAGTGAGTGGAGGACTGTAAACACACCTGGCATGAATTTTAACCCAAGAGGCGGCGAAATCTCTCTCTCTTCTCTCTCTCCCTCTCCCTCTCTCTCTCTCCCACTCCAGCTATGCTCCCGCTACGCTACGCTCCGCTTCTCTCATTGGCTGAAAAAAGTCACGTGCAAGCATTCGGCGAAACCCGACTTTGGCGCTTGGGTCGCCGACCGCATGGCCAACTTCACACTATGGTCGGGTTTCGTTTCATGAAATCCGACTTTGGCGAAAGTCGGCGACTTCTGAATCTGACCAACCTGTTTCACTCAACTCTAGTCCTAGGATATACTCCATGAAATTACCCAAACCTATATTTATATACTTGAAGTGTAAAACTGAGCAGTTAAAAGTACGCATTTTGCAGTGCCCATCTAGTTTACCCCTTAGGCTCTTCTTTATAAAGACTAGGAGAATACAAGACAGCAGTCCAGGAGGGAGAACCCCCATAAACAGGATGAATTTGAATTTCCAGTTTTCCTAAAATCAAGGATAAAAACAGCATTTTGAGGTTAAGAGTTCTAGACTGATATTAGAATTAAAATATTGTGATCTGTATGCATATGTATAGTATAGATGTTCTAGATAGAAACACCTATTTATATTTATTCAGTTTATGGATATAACTTGATATGGATCAATTTGACTTAATGTCAGTCTATTAGAACACATCAAATTCATTTTCCTTTCAAGTAAATACATTTTTTGTAAACTTACTAATATCTTTTAGCCTCAGAAAATTGGCAAAAACTTTTGGATTGTGGCAAAGAAGTGGAAATAGTCATGGCAATTTTGCACACTGTAATGAAACTAGATTATACAATCGTTCAGCAAATATTCAGATATCCTTTATGTTTGGTTCTGAAATTGTACTTTATGTTCAAAATTACAACCATCAATCTCTTTGTAGAAGAACAAAAGCGTGTCTTGTTTTTTTCTCTTTCCCTTTTTACTAACAGTATAAGGACTATTTCAATTAGCTTCCAGTGGCTTTGTAAAACGAGTCTGAAAGAAATGGATCAGAATAGAGAAAGTTGGGGGCTAGTACACTCTCTCCACAGGCTAACACAATAGAACTAGTATTTCAAAGACGTGGAGAAAAGAAGACTTTGCAATGGTGTGCCAGTGACAGCGGGTGATATGGGCTGTTTGAATGTGCTTCTGTTACAGTACTCTTTATCAAAGGACGATGAAGCAACCCTGCAATTTCATATTAAGTAAAGATAAATCTTTGCAGTCAAATTTTGTGAACAGTTGCTTCTTTAATATAGAGTAGCATGTTCATATACTATAGGTAGTGTTCAGTTACTCTCTCCTCCTCTTTGTAGGTATTAGGATCCAATAATAATATCTAGATCTTAACATATTAAAACACTAAATAAATGGGACAAATATGTAGTATAAGTACCTAAGAAATCTATAAATTAAAGAAATGTTATGACATATTTACAATCATGGCCGAAAGTGTTGGTACCCTTGAAATAGTTCCAGAAACTGAAGTATTTCTCAGTGAAAATTATCGTAATTACACATATTTTGTTATACACGTGCTTATTTCCTTTTTGTGTATTGGAGCAACACAAAAAAACATGAAAACTGGACATAATTTCACACAAAATCCCCAAAATGGGCTGGGAAAAATTGTTGGCACCTTTCTAAAATTGTGTGTAAACAACTTTGTTTCACACATCTTATGCTCATTCAAACTCACCTGTGCCAGGTAACCGGTTTGGGCAGTATAAAATTTACACAAAAACCAGATAGAAAGGGGAGAAGTTGACTCAGCCTTTGCATTGGGTATCTGTGTGTGCTATACTAAGCATGGAGAACAGAAAGAGGAGAGGAGAACAGTCTGAGGAGTCGACAACCAAAATTGTTGAAAAATATCAACAATCTCAAGGTTACACATCCATCTCCAGAGATCTTGATGTTCCTTTATCTAAGGTGTGCAGCGTAATCAAGAAGTTTACAACCCATGGCACTGTAGCTAATCTTCCTGGACGTGGATGGCAGAGAAAAATTGATGAAAGGTTGCAACACAGGATAGTCTGGATGGAGGATAAGCAGCCCCCATCAAGTTCTGAAGAAATTAAATCTGTCCTGCAGGCTCAGGGTGCGTCAGTGATAGCACAAACGATCTGTCGACATTTGAATGAAATTAAACGCTACGGCAGGAAACCCAGGAGGACCCCACTTCTGACACAGAGACATAAAAAAAGCTTGACTGTAGTTTGTCAAAATGTATGTGAGTAATCAAAAATCCTTTCGAGAATATATTTTGTGGACAAATAAGACCAGATTTTTGGTAAAAAAACATCATTCTATTGTTTACTGAAAACAGAATAAGGCCTACAAAGATAAGACAGTAAATACCCACAGTCAAATATGGTGGAAGTTCAAAGATGCTTTGGGGTTGTTTTGCTGCCTCTGGCACTGGGTGCCTTGACTGTTTGCAAAGCTTCATGAAATTTGAAGATTACTAAAGGATTTTGGGTTGCAATGTAGCGCCCAGTGTCAGAAATCTGGGTTGGTGTCCTTCCAACAGGACAATGATTCCAAACATACTTCAAGAAGCACCCAGAAATGGATGAAAACAAAGCGCTGGAGGCTTTTGAAGTAACCAGCAATGAGTCTGAATCTAAATCCCAATGAACACCCTAGGAGAGATCTTAAAATTGCTGTTGGAAAAAGGCACCCTTCAAATATGAGAGACCTAGAGCAGTTTGCAAAAGAAGAGTGGCCCAAATACTACGTTGAGTGTGCCAACAACGTTGCAGACACATTTTTGTGGTTTTGTGCGAAATTATGTCCAATGTGCTTTTTTCTCTGTTTTTTTGTGTTGTTCCAATACACACAGAGGAAATTAACTTGTGTATAACAAAACATGTGTAATTGCAATAATTTTTGAGAAATACTTAATTTTCAGGAACAATTTCAAGTCTGACAACATTTTTGCCCATGACTGTATAATATATATATAATACACCATCATATATATTGTAACAGTCAGATGTTTAGAAACATGCAATCATTGAATGTTTTTCCTTGTTATTGGAAGGTGCACAGTGTAGATTCAGACCAAAGACAGCAAGTCCACAAAAGAAGGCATAAGGAAATTAGGAGTAAATAAATTTTTCTGAAACATACCAGAATATGTGTTAGAACTAAGATTCCTCAAAGTTATTCCCTTTTATGCTTATGACTGCTTCACACTCCCTTGATATGCTCTCAAGCAACTTTATCTGGTGGTTATTTGTAATGGCTTCCAAAGAACATGTATAACTCATCTACAATTCTTTTGTAAAATGACTGGCCTTCTGAAGATGTTCGCGACCATTATGATGTATTCTGCAAAGGCAGTGTTGATGCACATTTCCACACAGTGCTGAATGCTATTTCACAATTGTTTCAAGCCAGAATATGGCAAAAGCCACTCAACTAAGTAAAGAGAAATGACCGTTCATCATTATTTTAGGATATGAAGGTCAGTCACTCTGGAAAATTGATGGAACTTTGAAGGTATCTTCAAGTTCAGTCAACTTAACTACCTTTGCTGCAGAGGAAAAGTTAATCACTGTTGAAAGCCTCAGAAAAAAAGCAAATTAGCAGCACCTCAGATAACAGCTATCATAAATAACATACAAACATCAAGTAACACACATCTCAACATGAACTTTCCATAAAAGGATGCGAGAAATATGTTTTTATGGTCAATTGCTATAAAGAAGCCATAACTGAGGACCACAAAAAAAGAAGAAACCTGTTTGGGTCAAGCAATTCAAGTACTGGATATTAGACATCAGCTGAAACAGCCCCTAAAATCACCTGACCTCAACCTGTTTGAGATGGTTTGGGATAGGTTGGACTGCAGAGTGAAGGCAAAGCAGCCAACAAGTGCTTAACACCTCTGAGAGCGTCTTCAAATCCATTCCAGGTGGTTTCCTCATGGAACTGGTTGTTTGAAAGAATATATACAGTGGGGAAAAAAAGTATTTAGTCAGTCAGCAATAGTGCAAGTTCCAACACTTAAAAAGATGAGAGGCGTCTGTAATTTACATCATAGGTAGACCTCAACTATGGGAGACAAACTGAGAAAAAAAAATCCAGAAAATCACATTGTCTGTTTTTTTTTTCATTTTATTTGCATATTATGGTGGAAAATAAGTATTTGGTCAGAAACAAGCAATCAAGATTTCTGGCTCTCACAGACCTGTAACTTCTTCTTTAAGAGTCTCCTCTTTCCTCCACTCATTACCTGTAGTAATGGCACCTGTTTAAACTTGTTATCAGTATAAAAAGACACCTGTGCACACCCTCAAACAGTCTGACTCCAAACTCCACTATGGTGAAGACCAAAGAGCTGTCAAAGGACACCAGAAACAAAATTGTAGCCCTGCACCAGGCTGGGAAGACTGAATCTGCAATAGCCAACCAGCTTGGAGTGAAGAAATCAACTGTGGGAGCAATAATTAGAAAATGGAAGACATACAAGACCACTGATAATCTCCCTCGATCTGGTGCTCCACGCAAAATCCCACCCCATGGGGTCAGAATGATCACAAGAACGGTGAGCAAAAATCCCAGAACCACGCAGGGGGACCTAGTGAATGAACTGCAGAGAGCTGGGACCAATGTAACAAGGCCTACCATAAGTAACACACTACGCCACCATGGACTCAGATCCTGCAGTGCCAGACGTGTCCCACTGCTTAAGCCTGTACATGTCCGGGCCCGTCTGAAGTTTGCTAGAGAGCATTTGGATGATCCAGAGGAGTTTGGGGAGAATGTCCTATGGTCTGATGAAACCAAACTGGAACTGTTTGGTAGAAACACAACTTGTCGTGTTTGGAGGAAAAAGAATACTGAGTTGCATCCATCAAACACCATACCTACTGTAAAGCATGGTGGTGGAAACATCATGCTTTGGGGCTGTTTCTCTGCAAAGGGGCCAGGACGACTGATCCGGGTACATGAAAGAATGAATGGGGCCATGTATCGTGAGATTTTGAGTGCAAACCTCCTTCCATCAGCAAGGGCATTGAAGATGAAATGTGGCTGGGTCTTTCAACATGACAATGATCCAAAGCACACCGCCAGGGCAATGAAGGAGTGGCTTCGTAAGAAGCATTTCAAGGTCCTGGAGTGGCCTAGCCAGTCTCCAGATCTCAACCCTATAGAAAACCTTTGGAGGGAGTTGAAAGTCCGTGTTGCCAAGCGAAAAGCCAAAAACATCACTGCTCTAGAGGAGATCTGCATGGAGGAATGGGCCAACATACCAACAACAGTGTGTGGCAACCTTGTGAAGACTTACAGAAAACGTTTGACCTCTGTCATTGCCAACAAAGGATATATCACAAAGTATTGAGATGAAATTTTGTTTCTGACCAAATACTTATTTTCCACCATAATATGCAAATAAAATGAAAAAAAAAACAGACAATGTGATTTTCTGGATTTTTTTTTCTCAGTTTGTCTCCCATAGTTGAGGTCTACCTATGATGTAAATTACAGACGCCTCTCATCTTTTTAAGTGGTGGAACTTGCACTATTGCTGACTGACTAAATACTTTTTTTCCCCACTGTATGTATGGAATATAGACAAAAGTATTGCAACATCTACTGATTACATTTAGAGTAGCTTCCATGACATGCAGAAGCATTAATATGGAATTGGTCATTCATATGCAGCTAAATTAGTTTCCACTCTTCTAGGAAGGATTTCTTCTCAGTTGGGAGGATGACATAGAGTCAAACCCATAGATAATCTTTGTTAATTCCTCTTTGTATTTTTTGATGGGATCTTCCTGAAAGGGGGTGTAGTATTTTTTGTCCAGAAGTTGTCTGTGTGCTTCTTGGATGTAATATGACATATTCATAATTACTACAGCTCCTCCTTTATCTGCTGGTTTAATGATGATATTGTCATTGGTTTTTAAGGATTTTATGGCTCTTCTTTCCTCCGTGCTGATATTGTGTGGTACTTTGAGGTGCTTGTCCAAAATGTCAGATTTTACTTTTTTGTGGAAACAGTCTATGTAGTGGTCCAGAGTTTGGTTGTGCCCAGGTTGTGGGGTCCAGTTTGTCCTCTTTTTATTTTTTGGTGTGTCTTTCTCACTGATTTGTGATGGATTATCTGTGTGGTCATGGAAGAATTCTTTTAGCCTTAATCTGCGGAAGAATTCCTCGATATCACTACAGAATTGAGCTGTGTCAAGTTGTTTAGTGGGACAGAATGTTAGACCCTTTGATAGAATCTTCATTTCTGCCATGTCTGGCTCATACTGCGAGAGGCTCACAACAGATGATGATGTATTAAAATTATTGTTTATATTGGGCTTACCTTCCGCTACAGTGAGACCTGCTTTCCTCCTGAGTTTGCTGAGTTTCTTTATCTTGTTGATGATTAGGTAGTATTGTAATTTGTTGTAAAAATCCTGTAATGTCTCCATGATTATACATGAGCCAGGTCCTTGTATTCTGTCCTGTAGAGAATTTATTTCTTTTTTGATATTTCCCTTTTTGTAGTAGAAAAATCCAATGAGGTGATTCCGCAGTCTCTCAGATGATCTGTAGCAAAGTTTCTGTGAAAAATGCGTATTGTAGGTAAACTGAGTTGGGTTTCTTACCATTAGACCTTTAGGGATAAAGTTTTTTCCTTTTTGCCTCTGGATAAAAAGAAGATGTCGCTGTCCAGTTGTGCCAGTTCCTTCAGTAGGTTTTTCAGATCCATATGTGTTCGGTACATTACATTCCATTCTTACGATGTACAATACAAAATAATATTGTAGTACCGTGTTAGCTAGAAAAATCGATGTAAATACTTAGGTTTTGGCTAACCAGAGAAATAATATTTGCAAGCTTTCAGGGCTCAGAAGGCCCCTTCATCAGGCTAGATTACAAGTGAATTACTGAGAAGAGATGACAACATTTAAATAGGAATTACAACAGGATATGAGGTGATACAGGCCAAGGAAATTAATTTAAGTTTTTGTTACACATGCAAATGAGGTGGAAGTGTTCTAATGTATTATAGATCTGAAGACCTTCTTGTGGAGGTATGAACTGTGTCCATGTAATGAGTCATGAATCCAGGTGTCAAATTGAGTCCTATGGTTAGAGATTGAAACATATTTATAAATTTGAACTCCCAAATTTTTCTTTCTCTGTCACTAGTAAAATGACCTTTCAATATTAGGACTTTTAGATCTGCCAAGCTGTGTCCAGGTCTAAAGAAGTGTATTCCTACAGGTGTGTCCAGCTCATTTTAATAGTGTGTCTATGCAGATTCATCCTTGTTTGTAGTTTTTGCTTAGTTTCCCGAATGTATGTCCCTTCATTGCACCTTGTATACTGTATCATGTACACTACATTGGAGGATGTACATGAAAGAGTCCATGATCTTATAGTCCTGATTTGTGTTGGGTATGTGGACTTTATCTGTTGGTGATATGTGGGTGCAGGTTTTACATTTCTTACTGTTACAGGGGATTGTGTCCATCTCTGATGGTGCTGTGAGGGCACTTCTGACAAGGATATTCCTTCGGTTGGGAGGCTGATTGTAGGAGAGCATTGGCAGTTCTGGGAATATTGCTTTCAGTCTGTGGTCTCAGTGGAATTTGGGTTGGAGGTCAGCGCCAATTTTCCTTAAAATGTTCATGTGGGGGTTGTAAGTGACCACACATGGCACCCTGATGTTGTCCTCCTTTTGCTTGTAATCCAAGAGGCTGCTTCTTGGTGTCCTTGTAGCTCTGTGGATCTGTTAATCAATTACAAGTGGTTGATACCCTTGTTGTAGGAATGTTTTCCTAACTGATAGTAGGTGTAGTTTTCTATCCTCATTGTCTGAACAGATCCGAATGTACCTTAGAGCTTGACTGTAGATTATGGATTTTTTTGTGTGTCTTGGATGAAAGCTGATCCATCTCAGGTATGCCGGACGTCCTGTGGGTTTATGGTAAATAGTCGTTTGTACCGTATTGTCTTTGATGTATATGGTCACGTCTAGAAAATGGATTTGGGACTTTGAAAAGTTGAGGGTGAGCTTGATGGTAGGGTGGAATTTGTTGAAGTTTTTGTGGAAGTTAAGCAAGTCCTCCTCTGAGCATTTCCATATTTTTTAGTAGGTCATCAATGTAGCAGAAGTATGCTAGAGGTTTGATAGTGCAGGATGCCAAAAAGTCTTGTTCTAGTTTAGCCATAAACAAGTTAGCATATTGTGATGACATTTTGCTTCCCATGGCGCTACCCATACATTGTTGGTATATATTGTTTTCAAAGGAAAAATAGTTATGTTGGAGCACAAATCTGATGAGTTGCAAGGCTGGTTCTGCGGTCAGATAGTTTTTTTGGGAAGGATTTCTAGAAGAGTATGTTTTTTTTAATTTTTGCCCAGGACTATAGTCATGGGCAGAGACACTGAAGCATCTGTGTCCCCACCTTCCCTCACAGAAAACTGTAATCCATTGCTCAGCATACCTGCGTCTTCAAGTTCAGGTCCCCCTGGGCACTTCCCAGGCAGCGATGGCCCTTCTTCCAGGTGACCCCCAGTAATGGAGACACAGTCCAGTATATCTTGAAAGTTTTCTTTACTTAGAACTTCACACATTATATCCACAGCTGGCACATCATGGAATTCACATTCAACTTTACTTGTTTCCTCAGCTTTCCCTGATTTGCTGATGCTTCTTTGTGGCACACGTTGGGACCGGACCATTTTAGACTGCTCCCCAGATTGTTCCTGGCCTAACCTCGCCATAATGACAATTCCTTCTTCCTGTTTCACCCCAGACTTGAAATCATCCGCCATCCAGTTTAGTTGCCTCTGGAAAAGCATCCGGCCCATCTGTACCATTCCCTGCAAAGCTTCAACTTCCTTCTGCTCCTCACTCCATCCGACTCCTGCCCTAAAGGTATCCGCCCAGGTTATGAGTCGCCACATCATCTTCTTACTGTACTGGCCCACTGCAGTGATGTCCAGTGGCCGTGGATAACATGGGCTGCAGCTGCTTAACATTGAGTGGCTGCCGAGCTGTCCTGGCCTATAGCCCATGTGGACACTTTGGGCACCCTGGCCCCATCTGGCTAACTTCCCTTCTGCTCTAACCTTATCTTTCGGCAGCCCCTCCTACACTTAACCCTATACTACCTTTCTAACTATTCTGTATACTAGAGTGCCCCCTCTAGTGTCCAACCAAGAGTACTACGCTTTCCCTAAACTGTACAATGAAGAACATGAAACAGCAATGGTAATACTCAGTAGGGGTAGGAGTACCATATCATACATTAGGTAGTACATAGAACATGTAGCAATACCAGTAAGCAAAAAGGCATAAATAGAGCAATGAAAATTATTAAACCAACCCCTTTACAGTCATACACTCTCAGATGAGAGGGCCTGCCTCACATACTCCATTCTAGTTTATCCCAAAGGTTTTTTATGTGATCAAGATCAAGAGTCTGAGTAGGTCAGTCAAACTCACAAATCATGTGTTTATATATAGATGTTGCTTTGTTTACTTGAGTAAGGTCATGCTGAAACAGAAAAAGGGCCTTCCCAAACTTTTCCCACAAAGGTGGAATGGAATCATATAATTGTCCAAATTGTCTTTGTATACTGAACATTAAAATTTCCTTTCAAAAAAGTTAAGGGATCTTAAGCCAATCCCTGAAAAAATAGCTTTTCACCTCCTCTATGAAACCCTACACTTGCTTTTATTTATTTTTGTATTAATAATTTTCAAAATATGATAACTTCAGTATTGTCCTTTGTGCTTTACATTGAACAGTATGCTTCATTTAGTGTAGGAGAATATTGTCCTGTCAATTACAGTCATTTTAAAAATTTTTGCCAATACTAATGTACTTTGTGTGCTTTTTATTGTCTCACATCCACAGAGAATGACATAGTCAGGACAATTCCGATAATATTTTTTCATAAAAGCAACATTGCGATTGTACATCTTTATGAATCTTTGATGATAGCAGTAATGTGTCAGGCTGTGTTTATTTTGACTGCTAGAGTTTTTGTTTTTATTAACTGATCTAGACAAAAGATATCTACTACTTCTATGCCTTCATTTTCAACTCTGTTGGAATATCTCTGTAGATAGTATCCCTTGTATATAGCTTTAGATGAACATGTGTGTAATATGATACAAAATGATCTCCATGAATCTGTGGGACATTAAGCATATGTTCAGTTTTAATTGGCATAGTTTGATCAACCGTACGATTGGTTCTGGTCCAGCTTCTTGTCATATTTCTAATATGTTCTGTTTAAAAGCTGTTTTGTGTAGTTGAGTAATTTTCAATAAATGAGTATTTCTTCCATCATTTGTTTATAACTTTTTTTTACGTTATGTCAATCAAAAATATCATTGTAGTCTCAAGATGTGTGAATTGCATCGGTACCAATATTAATCTCTTCACCGCCAAAGGCTGTTTGCACCTTCATGACCAGGCCAAATTTTACAATTCTGACCGGTTTCACTTTATGAGGTAATAACTCTGGAACGCTTCAACAGATCACACTGATCATTTATGAGATAATTTTTTCGTGACATATTGTACTTCATGATAGTGATAGAATTTTTTTGATATGACTTGTATTTGTTTGTGAAAAAAGTCAGAAATTTGATGAAAATTTAGCAATGTTCAAATTTAAATTGTTATGTCCTTAAATCAGAGTTATGTTAAACAAAATAGTTAACAAATAACATTTACCTAATGTCTAGTTTTCAATCAGCACAATTTTTGAAACATATTTTTTTGTTAGGAAGTTATAATGGTTAAAAGTTGGCTAGCAAAATCACATCACATTTGAAGTGACTTTGAGGGGTCTATATAACAGAAAATACCCAAAAGTGACACCATTTTAAAAACTGCACCGCACGAGGTGCTCAAAATCACATTCAATAAGTTTATTAATCCTTCAGGTGTTTCACAGGAGTTTCTAGAATGTAAAAAGAAAAAATGAACATTTAACTTTTTTTCACAAAAATTTTACTTTAGACCCAAATTGATTTAATTTCACAAGGGTAAAGAAAAAATGTCTCCCAAAATTTGTTGTATAATTTCTCCTGAGCATGCCGATACTCCATATGTTGTGGAAAACCACTTTGGGCACATGGCAGGGCTCAGAAGGGAAGGAGCATCATTTGACTTTTTGAATGCAAAATTTGATGGAATAATTAGCAGGTGTCGTAGAATAAGTAGAAAAAAGCTACTGATCACAACCACAGGGATCACCACAAAAATTACAAATTTTTATTATTGCAGAAAAAACAGACCATATCTAAAAACATTAAAAGTCATGAAATGACATGCAAAGAAACACACAAGGCCTATGATAGGGCCAACAAAGTTCACCCTATAACATGAGAGCTAATACAAAAGTGCAGAACAAAATACATGTAAAACATGCAACAGCATTACAATCATATAATCCAAAATTGTTCCTGTTAAATACATGAACCACAAATTAAATAGGCCATAAAAAGTCAATAAAACAGGCCTAAAAGATGATGGAAATATATGGAGAGGAATGGCATGTTAGTACCCTGCACTGGTAAGCCACGTGAAAGCCATACCTAAAAAACACACATGCTCAGAGGGGCAGGAAAATGCTGATACCTATAGGTGAGGTCATAACAAATGCAAACGCCAGAAAGGCTAAAGCGTGCAAACACAGCACATGAATCCTGCCTCAATCATCTGATAGTGAAAGCGCTCACATGTGGAGGAACCTGTGGAGTGCCCGATGCGTGTCGCCACCGCGGGGTGGCTTCGTCAGGGGCTGGAGAGTTAGTCTGCAGGATGTAACTTAAATATATACAATAATTAATAGTAATGAAATGCAGCCGCAGCGATGTACCTGTTTGGAAATACATAGAAAATGGAGGCCAAGAGGTGCAGTCACGCCAGAGAGGGAGGTGTAGTCCTGGAAAACACTTCCTGGTTTAAGACAGTGTGATGTGTCAGATTCCTATTGCACAAATGCAGGGGGGTGTGTCACCCTGTTTAGAGATACATAGAAAATGGAGGCCAAGAGGTGCAGTCACGCCAGAGAGGGAGGTGTAGTCCCGGAAAACACTTCCTGGTTTAGGACAGTGTGATGTGTCAGATTCCTATTGCACAAACGCAGGGGGGGTGTCACCCTGCAAAAGAGACGATCCAGAATGTAAGCTCCCTAAAAGGGGGAGGATATGGAGGTTTTGATTATACAAGCAATGATGGCGCGGTCAAAATGGATCTCTGTGTCACCTTAATCTGTACAATGTACATGCAAAGAAAACTCAATCAAAGAGTGACATATCATAATTCACCAACGCACATTATGCAATTACATACCAGCGCGGGTAAAACAGTGTGAACCATGCTTAAATGACCCATTAGCTATGCGCGAGCGCAGAGAAGCATAGATCTAACAGCCTGCTCAGAGAATGTTTAAGTATTATTATATCATTGTGCCGGCACAAGGAGAGCTGTAATAAAATAACAAATGATGGAATATTATATAGAGGGGTTAAACGTAGAATAGAGCAATTACAACGCATATGAGAAAATAAGCACAGACAAACCTCAATATAACAGTGGTTTCTCATGCTTGTAGCTATTCATACTTGCGCTGACGCACAATAGGCCACAATACAGATTTAAATTATTTTGTAATATAGCTGAGAAAAAAAAATAAAAAAAATAAAAAAATAAAATAAAATAATAATAAAGCAATATACACAATCCATATGTGACCCCTTAATACGCAGGCAAAAAAAGGATTAACCTTATATGCGACCCAATAATTCCTTGGTACACACCAGGGAGGGTCAACAATTGGGGAAATAGATGGACCCCAAGTGATCAGGGTCATGAGAATCTTAATCACTACCAAACTGGACACCCTACCAAATGGGGAGTAAATCAACACACAAATGAGTCCCTCTAACATAAAGGTGGAAGATGTCAAGAAATCAACCTCTAAAAACGGCAAAACCGTACGATAGAGGGAGTTAGAAAACTCCACAGGCTCCTCCCAATATCTGACACACAGAAAAAATAGAAAAAATATAGCTCACAAAAGTTTATTAGTGAACAAATCACCCAAAATTATTAAGTGAAATTGAAATGATCATAGAAGACACTAAAAATGTAAGGATTTCAGACACAAATTAGGCCAGAAAGATGTCAGTACAGGCCCAAATTATTGAAATAAAGGATGTCGAGAAGAAGACTTGATCCAGATGTATGGAGAACTGTTTTATCCAAATATATAAGACCCCAGGGAAGAGAACTTCAAGAAAGTCCAGAGGCGATGAGTCAAACGCAAGCCTGCAAATAAGAAAATGGAGGAGATTTAAATTACTCAAACCTGTTCATAAAAACCAGTAAATAATAATTCCTCGTTCAAACCCACAGGTGAACGGCTTTGAAGATCAAAAATCCACCTGGATTCGCGTTTCAATAGTTCCAAAGAGATGTTACCCCCTCTAATGTTTGTATGTATTGCTTCCAAGCCCATTACCCTGATGCCAGTCACACAGCTGTTATACTCACATAAAAAGTGAGCAGCCACGGAAGTCAGAGGTTTACCTTTTTCACGGTCAGTCCTAGCAGTATTGATATTGGATAAATGTTGTTGAATCCTCCTCCGGAGCTCTTGTGTAGTTTGTCCCACATAAATTTTTGGACACTGGCAAAACAAGGCATAGACAAGATTCCTAGACCTGCAATTAAAGAAGGTCTTAGATACCACAGGGGAGGTAAGGGTAGGAACAAAAACCCCTTCACTACCAGTAGTCAGATGGCAAATATTACATCTGCCACATGCAAAAGTGCCCACCAATCGTGTACCTCTATTCAAGCTATACACAGGCCATTTGAAGTGGCTATGGCATAAGGAATCCTTCAAAGATTGAGCCTTCCTAGCGACAAGAGTAGGTTGAGAAGCTATAAGGGGCATAAGCTTGGGCTCATTCACTAGCATACCCCAATATTTACTCAGGATGCCCCGTAAATCCCGCCATTGGTTATTACAGGTGGTAATCAAACTTAAAAGTTTGTGAGCTTTGGGAAATCGTGGGCCTAAAAGGTCAACACGATCCATATCCCTGGCAGATGAAAAAGCCCTGGATATTACCTTATGCGGGTATCCTCTGTTTTTAAATCGTCGAGTCAAGTCCTTAGCCTGTACTAAGAAGTCCTGTTGATCAGAACAGTTTCTCTTTAACCGATAGAATTGTCCTTTCGGTATTCCATTTCTCAAGTGCTCTGGATGGAAGCTTGAATAGTGTAGGATACTATTTGTGGAGGTAGGTTTCCTGTAAAGAGTGGTATGAATAGATTGTCCATCAATGGTTAGTTTTAAATCCAAAAATTCCGCCAAATTTCCTGCAAAATTAGCCGTCAAACGTATATTAAATACATTATCATTGAGGCTATCAACAAAATTCCTACATTCCTCCTGTGGTCCAGTCCATAATAGAAGGAAATCATCTATGTAACGCCACCACTTGAAAATATGATCCTTAAACTCTGATGATGGATAAACCCGGGTCAGCTCCCACCACCCGAGGAATAGATTAGCATACGATGGTGCACACCGTGCACCCATCGCAGTCCCTGATACCTGTCTATAAAAAACCCTGTCAAAAACAAAATAATTTTTGTCCAGCACAAAGTGCAATAAGTCCAACAAAAATTGATCATGCTGTCGATCCCCCGTCATGTGCTGGTCCAAGAAGAAAGATACTGCTTGGATCCCCAAATCGTGTCGGATGTTGGTATAAAGGGATTCAACATCTAAAGTAACCAAAAACGTATCGGGAGGAATAACTAAATCCTGCAACAAACTCAACAAATGGGAAGTATCTTTAACATAAGATTCCAAAGTAATCACCATAGGCTGAAGAAAAAAATCAATATAAATGCACGGCTTTTCAAACAGCCCACCAATACCCGACACGATTGGTCGTCCGGGTGGCTCAACGGTGGACTTATGCACCTTGGGTAACATATAAAAGGTAGGGATCCTCGGGTGGCGGGAGGTAAGAAAATCCCTTTCTTTTTTGTTAAGGATATGATGGAAATAAGCTGAATCAAGAAGTTTATCAAGTTTCAAGTGGAATATCGTGGTGGGATCAGAGGGAAGAACCTGATAAAAGGAGGAGTTACTGAGTTGTCTTTTGGCTTCTTTAAGATAAAGATCCACTGGCCAGATAACAATATTACCTCCTTTATCAGCTTCTCTAATTACTAGATCTTTATTCCCACCCAGAGTCCTAATAGCAATCCTTTCTAATTTGGTCACATTATTCAAAAGATTAGGTTTGATATCCAAAGATGAAACATCTCTACATACCGCATCAAAGAAAATTTGGACCACTGGAAAAAGAGAGAACTTGGGTGTTGCTTGAGAAGGAAGACGTCCCGTGAAATGGATTCTTGTAGAAGGATTTTCATTCTCCTCTAAAAGAGAGAGAAGATCTCTAAATATTTGCCTATCTTCCATTGGTAAAGTATCAACGATATTGGGTTGATGATACAGAAGTTTAAACGTAAGCTGTCTGCAAAAAACATATAAATCTTTAACAAAAGTGAACTTATCAAGGGTGTTAGTGGGACAAAAAGAAAGACCACGTTGTAGAATAGAATATTCACTTGATGATAACTCATAATTAGATAGATTGAGAACAGAAAGCTTACCCTCTTCCAAATGGGAAGTATCCACACAACCGGACTGTGTCATATCCAAACCAACTAATGCCTGCGATTCTGTCTGGTATCCCTTCGAAATCTGGGAGACCATTGATGATACCTCCTGGTTCTTTTTATGGGCTTTTCTACCCCGCCCACCCCTCCTGTGGCGCCTTCTAAATCTCTCTGGTCTGAAGATAAAAAATCACTAGACTGTGACTCATTTACAGGGGGGTTATCCTTATGTGTATTGTCATCAGGGATACGCCGTCTCTTATTGCCCTTATGAATCCATCTGTAGGCCTTGCCATTTCTAAAATCCATCTGGTCACGTTTAAACTTGTGTTTCTTGCCCCCAATAATATCTTTTTCATATTGGTCAATGGTATTCTTAAGGCGACTAAGAAAAGGTTCAACCAATGCTTTTAAATCAAAGGTGTGTAATCTCGTTTCGCAGATTTTGATTTTTTCTTTGGTCTCTGCTAGTAAAGTGCGATCATGTTCAATCAACAAGTCCATAATAATGGTGGAACATTTAAATAGACCATCCTCCCAATTTTTCTGGAAGGCACTATCTACTTCCCAAGCCGGAAAAATTTGTACCCTAAGTCCCCTAAGGACAAAACTACAACGTTTATACTCCTCAAGACTCTTTATATTCCACCAAGTCTTGGTGAGGGTTTTATGTAAGTTGATGAGATCCCTAGAAAGGGCATCAAAATCTGTATGTTTGCCACTACTCCCCCCAGAGGGGGGTACCAACGGGACATCCTCAAAAATTCCCTGTGCCTGACTATTCCATGCGGCCTCACGTGCTGCAAGATCCATGATAAGATCACCGTAAATTGTGTGCCAATACTCCGAGAAAAGGTGGTGATAAACCACCAACAAAGCAATACAATAAATTGAAAATGGGAGGGCACCACTAAATAAGAATGTGGGATACACCTATGATCAGTATAAACAACACTGTAGAATAAGTAGAAAAAAGCTACTGATCACAACCACAGGGATCACCACAAAAATTACAAATTTTTATTATTGCAGAAAAAACAGACCATATCTAAAAACATTAAAAGTCATGAAATGACATGCAAAGAAACACACAAGGCCTATGATAGGGCCAACAAAGTTCACCCTATAACATGAGAGCTAATACAAAAGTGCAGAACAAAATACATATTTAATTAGCAGGTGTCGTGTCACATTTGGAGAGTCCCTGATGTACCTAAACAGCAGAAACCCCCCACAAGTGACACCATTTTGGAAACTAGACCCCCTCGGGAACTTATCTAGATGTGTGATGAGCACCTTGAACTCCAAGGTGTTTCACAGAAGTTTATAACATTGAGCTGTAAAAATTAAAAAAATCAAATTATTTTTCACACAAAAATGTTATTTAGCCCCAAATTTTGTATTTTCACAAGGGTAACAGGGGAAACTACACCATATAATTAGCTGTGCTATTTCTCCTGAGTACGCCAATACCCCATATGTGGGGGAAAGAAAACTTTGGGTGCATGGCAGGGCTAGGAAGGGACGGAGCATCATTTGAGTTTTCGAATGAAAAATGTGCTGGAATAAATAGCCAACGCCATGTCACATTTTGAAAGTCCCTGATGTGCCTAAACACTGGAAACCCCCACAAGTGATATCATTTTGGAAACTAGGCCCCTCAGGGAACCTATCTAGATGTGTAATGAGAACCTTTAACCCCCAGGTGCTTCACAAAAAAATACTTTTAGTCTCAAATTTTTTATTTTCACAAGGTAACAGGAGAAATGGACCCCAAAATTTGTTATGCAGTTTCTTTTGACTATGCAAATACCCCATATGTGGTGAAAAATTACTGTTTGGGTTCAAAGCAGGGCTCAGAAAGGAAGGAGTGACATTTCAGATCGCAGGTTTTGATGCAATAGTCTGCAGGTGTCATGTCATGTTTCACAAAAGTTTATCATGTAAATATGTGAAAATAAAAAAATCTTATTTGTCCCACAAAAAATGTATTTTAGTCCAAATTTTTTATTTTAATAAGAGTAACATGAGAAAATGGAACCCAAAATTTGTTGTGGAATTTCTCCTGAGTATGCTGATACCCCATATGTGGTCAAAAACTTCTTTTGAGGCACAGAACAAAGCTCAGAAGTACTGCATGGCCACACATTGAGATTTTGGAGGGATAGAGCGCTATTTGCCTCCTGGAGTGCAGATTTTCCTAGATTAGTTTGTGGACTCCATATACAGAGCCCCTAACTGCAAGAAGAGCTGAATCCCTCCTAAAGTGACCTCATTTTAGAAGTTATACCCCTTTGGGAATTTATCTACAGGTGCAGTGAAGATTTTGACTCATGGGTGTTTTCCAGAAACAAGCAGCAGTGGATTTTGCTGAGTGAAAATTGCAAACTGCCATTGTAGTGACCAGTACGTGGTAGTGTCCAGTACGTTATGCCCAATTCATGCTTCTGGAGACACGCACCCGTAAATTAGGCATTGTGCCATCGCTACAGAAATTCCAAACATGTGGATGCTAAATGTGGTCTAGGCACACTGTGGGGCTCAGAAGAGAATGGGGCAATTAGATTTGGGAGCACAAGGTTTGCTAAATTTCTTTTGAAGGGGCAAGGAGCCATTTTGCTTTTCTAGAGCTTTGTGATACCAGTAACCAATAGATGACGGACCTGAGTGGGGACTTTTTTGTGGAATGAGTTGAATCTTTTATTGGGAACATTTTACATACCATTTGGGATCACCTTTCTCCTGCGATCTATGCTGAACACTTACTTTGGGGTTTCCATCTAAATCTTCGAGTGACGTGATTCAGCTAATACCCCCGAAGGATCCATTCACTATGATGAGGCAGCAGAGTTATCTCCGCTCAGTGATGTCCTTTTTTTTTCAGATGTGTACAAAACTGTGGTGGTCCTCTCTTTTATGCACACTTAAAAAGACGTACACCACTGGATCATAGGTGAGATGATGCTTTCTCATTAGGCCGGGGTCAGACTTGCGAGAAACTCGCACGAGTCTCACATTTCAATACCCGGCACTGCCGCCGGCACTCGGATCGGAGCATTCAGCTGCATGTATTTCTATTAACATGCTAGACTCGTGCGAGTTTCTCGCAAGTCTGACCCCGGCGTTATAGGAAGTCTTCCATCAGGAGTTCCATCTGAATCATGTATTTCAGAAATGTACACGGAAACAGACACAGAGCGCAGGATAAATGTGTGCCTGGCCTTACTACAATCTTTGGGAGGTTGAATGAAAAAATCAACAGCAGAAGAATTGGTTTTATTTTTTATCCTCGTATAAGTGATTGATTAACTTTATTCTTTGGGTCAGTGCGATTATAGCAATACCAGATTTATACAGTTTTTTTATGTTTGGCTGCTGTCACACTCTAAAAGACGCTTTTTTCTGCAAAAACTAGTTCATCGCCATATTTAAATAGCTATAATTTTTCTATATTTCTGCCGACACAGTCATGTGAGGGCTTGTTTTTTGCGGGACCAGTTGACATTTTTATTGGTATCATTCCGATTTTTGGGAGGCAGGATGAACAAAAACCAGCAATTCAGAATTTTTATTTTTTATATTGTTCCACTTGTGATAAAATTGATAAGGAAGCTTTATTCTACAGGTCAGTATAATTACAGAGATAGCACATATATATTTTTTATGTTTTGGTACTTTTACACAATAAAAAGTATCTTATAGAAAAAATAATTATTTTGTGTCGCTTTATCCTGAGAGCTAGAACTTTTTTATTTTTCCTGCTGATGGAGCTGTATGGCAACTTGTTTTTTGCAGGACAAGATGAAGTTTTCAGAAATACCATTTTTATTTACATTTATCTTTCTGTTTAGTGGTACGATTATAAAGCATCTTTTTTTAGTTTTTTTTTTGCGGTGTTCGCTAAAAGGGTTAACTAGTTTGACAGTTTTATGGCTCGGGTGGTTCCAAAACCCAATATGTGTACTTTTTTTTTCCATAAAAATATTTATTTATGGGTACAATATATGTTTTTTTTTATTGTTTTACTTTGTCCCATTATGGGACTTTCACTTTCTGTAGTCTGATTACTTGTAAAGCAAGAGTTTTGCTATTCTTTACAAACAGTTAGTGCTGCACCAACACATAAGCTTGTTACACCATGCACTGAGCATGATGTAGCAAGTTTGCAGCTCTGGTGACCCAGATGTCATCATGATGTCATCAGGTCACCATGGCAACGATCGGCCTCTCGCGATGACGTTGCAGGGGCACCGATTGGAAGTAGAGCTTGCCTGCTAAATACCGTGATCAATAGCGATTGCGGTATTTAGGGGGTTAATGTGACTAGAGTGGTGTGGGCACCACTCCTGCACTGAGTACTGCTTGCCAGCTGTCAGAATCAGCTGACACCCAGCGACGATCGGTAGCGCACAGCCTCCATGCACGCAAAATAGCCAAGACGTATCCATATGTCCAAAGTCACTAAGTACCTGCCAACCTGGACCTATGGCTACATCCAAAGTCATAAAGGGGTTAAAGGCCTATGATATAACTTTTTTAATCTAACCAGTAATCCATGTTATTGGTTTTTATTTGACCCTTGTTAGCTTTTCGTATATTCCTTTCAAGCTGTGATGGCTTTTTGATCTACTTTCATAGTCTTTCAAAGTACTCTAACATTACAGGATCTATCGGTAACCCCAGGGCAGTGTATGGGCGCAGGTAGTGTAAAGGAGGATACCCAGATATAGCGGTGCTGACGGTGTTGGCGCACAATGACTGGAATACACAAGGGCTTGTAGTTCCAAAGCTTTACTCACAGTTCGTGGTAAACACTGGAGCCTGCCTCGGCGCCGTGTCCTCCGGGGTAGAGACTGAATCAACCTCCCGGGCAAGTCAGGCTTCTCCTCTCCAACACTCCGCCAACATGTACCTTTCCTGAACGACTCCTCTATTGCGCCTTTTAGTGTGAAGAGCTCCAGTACCGTGGCACTCTGAAGTTCCTCCTGTCAGATGTTCCTAACAACTCTACTTGTATAACAGACAGCTGTAGCCTCTCTCGGGGACTCCTTTCTCCAGAGTCCTGGCTCTCTATTCAGTTGCTGTTGTGTCCCAATTCTTGGATGGGAGTAGTGCATTTACAGCCAACTACTCCACCGGTGTCTGCTGCAGAACCATAAGTGTCCATACAACCTCGGGGACCGTGCCCCGGCCTTGCGCTGAGAACCCATAGGCAGGGTTCCTCTTCCAACCCACAACTCCTCTCTGTTCTTCTACTCCTTCGTTCCGCGCTGTTCCTTCTCTCTCTTATGGAAGCTTAGTTTGCAGCACTCCTTCCTCCATCCTTCCTTCTAGGGTTCCGTCCTCAGTCTCTCCTGACTGACTGACCCCCTAGACTCCTCTCCCGACTGACCTACTGTCAGACTGACTTCTCCGAATGACCTGTAATTCTAAACTTTCCCACTCTTTTATATCTAACTCCACCCACCTCCGAGCACATCTCGTGTTACGAAGCAACGACCCATGAAAGGTGCTCTGCTATCCTCTAAGCATGGAGCCGCAATCTGGTCCATTGCTGAACTATCCTGTGTGTGGTTGCAGGTGTTGGAGTGCAGAAAGGAGTTCCCAACTTACCTAGGTGGTGGGGCACTACACCTTAGGAGAAGGTGCAGTACCTCTGTGGTGACTGAGCCTCAGGGGCGCCACATCTACATCCCGCTTCACTGTCCATGATACAGAAGTAGAACATAATGAAGCATGTATGAAATTTTGTCTGGGCTTGTCAGGACACCTTCTGTCGTCAGAGAAATCAATCAGTAGGACATGGACATCATGACTTGACTCAGTAACATCTTCCCCTCCTTGACAGTTCAAAACTAATTAGCATAGTGACTCTGATTAATCATTTTCAAGTCACTTTCCTTTTTTGTCGTCTGTTATTAGTTGCTATTTTTGGCATAAAATTCATCTAAATGGTGCATGTTATTTATGAATTTGGATCAAAGTAAAAAATATGTTTTTTTCGCTGTCTTGAATTGATTTTGTAAACTAAGGGGACTATAGTAAAATTGCCCCAAATTTTGCAAACCTTTTGAAAAGTCACAATTGGTGAATTAGGTGAAAACATTTGCAATCACTAAACTCCACTCACAAAGCGAAAAACATAAAAAAAACAAAACAGGTAAGCAGTAAGCACATATAAAATAGACTTAAAAAGGCACAAATAGAATAATAAATTGGGAGGAATCAAAAAAAGGTGAAAAACATAGAAAACTAGACTATAAACAGGCGTAAAGGCAATGATGGATCGGGGCCACTGTGATAAGCTATTACCACTTCAATTATTAAATTACATAATTCCAAAATGATTTTCCAAATTACTAATAGAACATAAAAGATCACATTTAGTACAAGATGTATAACTTTACATTTGCTAATATAATACTTATTTTTCCATTTTGCTATCAATTTTCCAAACCCCCTTAAAAAGTAGGCATCTGCTACAATAGCTACAGCTTCCCAAAGGCTGAAGTTATCATTAAAGGGAATCTGTTACCCCATTTTTGGCCTATGAGGTGCGGCCACTGCCATCAGGGGCTTATCTACAGTATTCTGTAATGCTGTAGATAAGCCCCCGATGTAACCTGAAAGATAAGAAAAACGAGTTAGATTATACTCACCCGGGGGTCCGGTCTAATGGGTGTCGGGTTCTGGTCCAATGGGTGTCGGGTTCCGGTCCGATGAGTGTCGTACAGTTAAATTGAAGTAATTGGCCTAACCGACTGCTGCGCTCTGCAAACGACTTTCGACTAACCTCTGCACTAATCCGTACCTCCCACTCCCAACTCCAAGACTTCTTCCACGCTGCGCCAATCCTCTGGAATGCTCTACCCCAAGAAATTAGGACTATCCACAATTTGCATAGTTTCAGGTGCTCCCTCAAAACACATTTGTTCAGAGCGGCCTATCACGTTCACTAATCAAAGTCATTCTATGTGGAAGTGTGCATGTGTAGCCCATTCACTATCTCCATCCATCCCTCACTCCCTCAAGATGGCTGGACCATCATTGTAAATACACACCTGTACTTTGTATCTCCCCCACCTCATTGTAGATTGAAAGCTCTCACGAGCAGGGTTGTCTTATTTTGCTTTAATTATTGTATTGTTGACGTTGTTACTTATGACTTGTGTTTTGAAACTGTTAAACTGTAAAGCACTGCAGAATATGTTGGCACTATATAAATAAAGATTATTATTATTATTAACCCCTTAACGACCGCCGATACGCCTTTTAACGGCGGTAATTAAGGGTACTAAAACCACAGCGCCGTTAATTCACGGCGCTGTGATTTAAGTGAATAGCGCCCCCCAGTGTCGGATTTTCTCCGGGGTCTCGGCTGCCAGGGGTAGCCGAGACCCCAGAGAACATGAATCGGTCGGTTTTTACCGACCCCCGCTTTTACGATCGCCGTTATTAACCCTATAACGGCGACCGCAAAAAAGAAAAAAAAGCCGCGATTTTACATTTAATTTCTCTCTCCTCTGATGTGATCGCACATCAGAGGAGAGAGAAATAGGGTCCCCGATCCCCCCCCGGTACCTCTCCGTGGCCCTCCGTCCCCTCCCGGTGGTCCCACGTCCCGCCGGCATCCTCCGATGGGCGCCGCCATCTTGAAAATGGCGGGCGCATGCGCAGTGCGCCCGCCGGGAATCTGACGGCTCCGGCTGGCAGATTCCATTAATTATTTTGATCACTATGATAAACGATCATAGTGATCAAAATAAAAAAAATATTACATAACCCCCCCGTTTATCACTCCCTTATATAGGCCAATATAATGAAATAAAGAAAATATTTTTTTCTTCAGTTTTCCATTAGGGTTAGGGTTGGGCTAGGGTTAGGGTTAGGGTAGGGTTAGGGCTAGGGTTAGGGTAAGGTTAGGGCTAGGGTTAGGGTAGAGTTAGGGCTAGGGTTAGGGTAGGGTTAGGGTTAGGGTTAGGGTTGGGCTAGGGTTAGGGTTAGGGTTGGGCTAGGGTTAGGGTTGGGCTAGGGTTAGGGCTAGGGTTAGGGTTAGGGTTGTGCTAGGGCTAGGGTTAGGGCTCGGGTCACGACTAGGGTTAGAATTAGGGTTAGGGCGAACTAGAATTAGGGTTAGAATTACGGATTAGGGTTGGGATTAGGGTTAGGGTTGGGATTAGGGTTAGGGGTGTGTTGGGGTTAGGGTTGGAGCAAGAATTGAGGGGTTTCCACTATTTGCCAACTTTGGGGGTCTAAAAATTGGGGTCTAAAAAATCACTTTTGTGGAAATAAAAAAGACTTTTTATTTTCACGGCTCTACGTTATAAACTTCTGTGAAGCACTTGAAGGTTCAAAGTGCTCACCACACATCTAGATAAGTTCCTTAATGGGTCTAGTTTCCAAAATGGGGTCACTTGTGGGGGTTTCCACTGTTTAGGCCCATCAGGGGCTCTGCAAGCGCAACATGATGCCCGCAGACCATTCCATCAAAGTCTGCATTCCAAAATGGCACTCCTTCCCTTCCGAGCTCTCCCATGCGCCCAAACAGTGGTTCCCCCCCACATATGGGGTATCGGCGTACTCAGGACAAATCGCATAACAACTGTGTGGGTATGATTTCTCCTGTTACCCTTGTAAAAAATAAAAATTTTGGGGCGAAAAGATCATCTTTGTGGAAAAAAATAGATTTCTTATTTTCACGGCTCTACGTTATAAACTTCTGTGAAGCCCTTGGGGGTTCAAAGTGCTCACCACACATCTAGATAAGTTCCTTAATGGGTCTAGTTTCCAAAATGGGGTCACTTGTTGGAAGTTTCCACTGTTTAGGCACATTAAGGGCTCTCCGAACGCAACATGGCATCCGATCTCAATTCCAGCCAATTCTGCGTTGAAAAAGTCAAACGGCGCTCCATCCCTTGCGAGCTCTGCCGTGTGCTGAAATAGTGGTTTACCCCCACATATAGGGTATCGGCGTATTCAGGAGAAATTGTACAACAAATTTTGTGTTGATTTTCTCTTTTAACACTTGTGAAAATAAAAAAAATTGGTTCTGAAGTAAATTTTTTGCAAAAAAAAGTTAAATATTAATTTTTTCCTTCCACATTGCTTTAGTTCCTGTGAAGCAATTAAAAGGTTAATAAACTTCTTGAATGTGGTTTTGAGCACCTTGAGGGGTCTAGTGTTTAGAATGGTGCCACTTTTGAGTATTTTCTGTCATGTACACCCCTCAAAATGACTTTAAATATGATGTGGTCCCTAAAAAAAATGGTTTTGTAAATTTTGTTGTAAAAATGAGAAATCGCTGGTCAACTTTTAACCCTTATAACTTCCTAACAAAAAAAAATTTTGCTTCCAAAATTGTGCTGATGTAAAGTAGACATGTGGAAAATGTTATTTATTAAGAAATTTCTGTGACACATCTCTCTGATTTGAGGGCATAAAAATTTAAAGTTTTAAAATTGCAAAATTTTCAAAATTTTCGCCATATTTCCATTTTTTTCATAAATAAACACAAGACTTATCGAAGAAATTTTACCACTAATATGAAGTACAATATGTCACGAAAAAACAGTCTTAGAATCAGCGGGATCCATTAAAGCGTTCTAGAGTTATAACCTCATAAAGGGACAGTGGTCAGAATTGTAAAAATTGGCCTGGTCATTAAGCTGCAAACTGGCTCTGTCGCTAAGGGGTTAAGTAATGTGAATGATGCTTGCATGTATCTTAATAATAGTATTGTGTATGTTATATTGCATAAGGTTTTTACATTTAATGTTTGATATTGATACAAAAATAGGGAAAGATAAGTGGGTAGCTGTAGAATAGTATTGGGTATAGTCTAATGGGGCAGTCTAGTGGGGCACAATAGAGATAGGAAATGGGAGTGCCAGTCCAAGCATAGTTAAAATAAGGGTTTTCCAGGTTGGGAGGAGCTAGAGATGGGTGCATTGCAGAGCAGTGAGATATAGTGGTGAGACTTCCTGACTGAGAACAGAACCAGTGATGCAGCATCAGGAGAGGGAAGGCAGATATCCTTGGGGCTGGAGATTGCCGAGGAATACAGGACCCCAAAATAAGCAGCGTGCAGGCGGTCACCATTTAATGCGGAATCATTCTGAGAGGATCCGGAGCCTATGGCCGGGACTAGGCAGAACTGAGTATGCCTTTTACCTTTTCCAAGGGAAATCGGATGGAGGAATGAAGGAAGATAGTAGACCTAGGGGCACGGGAGCTTCAGGAAAGAAAGAAGCGTCCTTGTGACAAGAGTTGATAGAAAATGCAGGGAGAGCTCAGGAAATGCAAGTGAAGGTGAACAGTGCTACATCTGTCCTAAAACCCCTGTTTTCAAGTAAAGTTGAACTGTTGAGCAAAAGTACCGAGTCTGGAATTGTTTGTCCAAACCCTGAATTTGGAACTAGGAATACAGAACCAGGAGGAACCCCGGAGCCTAGTGTGAGTGCTCTACTTTGCATATTTTACATACAACAGATGGGACGTTATGTTTCCTTTGTGGAGTGCCAGGAAGTGGGAACGTAACAGCTCCTCGCCACACCTACCACCCTGGCCACGTCACATTTCAAAATGATGAGAATGGGCCTTGTTATAGTTTTAGACTTGGTTACAAGAAAACTAAACACTTTAAAATGTGAAACTCATTACTGGTCCTGGTAGAAACAATTCAGGGAAGAAACATAGTGGCGTTATATGTACTGTTTGAAATGGTTTCCCTGCTATGACTTTTTTTCCTCTGAAAGTTAACCTGTCCTCTTATTCCTGTCTTTACATTTGTGTTAGTTCTCACTGTTCCTTTCTACTTTCAGCCATTGACAGCTTCATCGTTATTTTACTTTCAGGAACAAAATGAACATCTAAAATGTTACACTTGCTACTGTACTTTTTACAAACAATTTTTGAAGTCTAAAAATGTTGTGGTGACCCTACATATTGATCTACATGCACAGACCTCTCTGAGAGGTAACCTCTCCATCACCTCTTATCTGTAATAAAGTCTAGCAGAATCTCACTCTGTTTCCATATTATTCACCTCCAACCACATTGATTCGATTTGCCAAGTATATTGGCTGCGATAATAAACACAATCACAGATCAGTATTATATAAACATAACCATAATTGTGGACTAAAGAGAGGACCATAGTCCTAAATGGAGGGAACTACCAAAATAATTCAATGAAACAATAAAGAGCATAAGGACCTTGCATGGCGAATAAGCCTCCTTACCTTGACAAGCCAGAGCTGGCATGTCACTCTCCACAAGGAGAAACCTTGACCCTTAGACCTCAGTCCAGAGCCTCTCACCTAGCCAAATCAGTTCTCATACTTTGCACTGACGAGGGCCAATAGCCCAAAACACCGCGTCTGCAAATTGAGATTCTGATTTGGCTTTTATCCTAAGTCATATTACAAGACTCGTTAAAGGGTTGATTATGACTTGTAGGTTCGCTACTACCAACAGGTGGCGCTATAGAGTTCAAGTCCTCTTTCTCTCTGAAGAGGCAATTTGCATATTAAATTTCCCAGAGGAGCATTGCACAGCGAATAAGCCTCCTTACCTTGACAAGCCAGAGCTGGTATGTCACTCTCCACAAGGGGAAACCTTACCACTTACACCTCAGTCCAGAGCCTCTCACCTAGCCAAATCAGTTCTCATACTTTCCACTGACGAGGGCCAATAGCCCGAAACACCGTGTCTGCAAATTGAGATTCTGATTTGGCTTTTATCCTAAGTCATATTGCAAGACTCGTTAAAAGGTTGATTGTTGCTTGTAGGATTGCTACTAGCAACAGGTGGCGCTATTGAGTTCAAGTGCTCTTTCTCTCTGAAGAGGCAATTTGCATATTAAATTTCTCAGAGGAGCATTGCACAGCGAATAAGCCTCCTTACCTTACAAGCCAGAGCTGGTATATCACTCTCCACAAGGAGAAACCTTACCCCTTGAACCTCATTCCAGAGCCTCTCACTTAGCCAAATTAGTTCTCATACTTTGCACTGATGAGGGCCGATAATCCGAAACACCGTGTCTGCAAATTGAGATTCTGATTTGGCTTTTAACCTAAGTCATATTACAAGACTCGTTAAAGGGTTGATTGTGACTTGTAGGATCGCTACTACCAATAGGTGGCGCTGTAGAGTAAAAGTCCTCTTGCTCTCTGAAGAGGCAATTTGCATATTAAATATCCCTGAGCGAGATATATACAAAGGAAGTCACATTACACATTAACACATTACACCTTAATACATGACACAACAGTATGAAACGTTATTGAGTCATTAGGGTGCCGCGTGTGGCACATATGCTTGGTATGGAGAAGAGAGGATGCAAGTGATGGTCCCTGCCACCTCCTTACAGAATAAAGAAAGAAACTGGCCTCCAATCCAGACTGTTGCATATAAATAAAGAATAGAATCAGAATGTCGAAAGCTGCATTTTATATGAGTCAAATGGCACAATAATATGTACGGGTACATCCCCCTATATGTGTAGTAAACAGGGAAAAGGGAGATCCCTTGTATCTCTGTTGATTTACAATATACGTCACAACAAGGAGGAAAGTGCATGGTGCATATGTCTAGAGAGAGGCTAAAAGGAGGTGAAGATGGAAAATAAAAATAAAGAAATCCTCTTACTCGTGTAGTATAACGTGCTTGTGCATCATGGCAGAGCCTCGAATCGCATTGGTTTATTCCGGGGGCAGTGTACCATGTGTGTCTCATGAGGTGTATATGTACCCCTGGTCCCTATCATCCCCAGAACCAGGATAAAAAAGAACAGAACAAGCTCTGCTGCTTGCAACCGGCATTTGAAGGCTGGACTTCTGCCGCCTAGTACGTCACTTCTGGCCATGGTGCGTGTCAGAAATAAGGTTTTCCAATGACGTCAAAAGACATGCACCACCCCATGTGGACACCTTCAGCAAAGGAAGCGGGCAGGAAGTTCCGCTAACATACGCTCCCAGCGGTGGCCATATTAAGTAAATATCATGTGATATACATGTGGGACCTGTTTGAGAGTGGCAGGGAGATGGTCAAACTAATAACAATAACTATTACATATACACTCACTGGCCACTTTATTAGGTACACCTGTCCAACTGTGTGTTAAGACTTAATTTCTAATCTGCCAATCACATGGCGGCAACTCAGTGCATTTAGGCATGTAGACATGGTCAAGACAATCTCCTGCAGTTCAAACCGAGCATCAGTATGGGGAAGAAAGGTGATTTGAGTGCCTTTGAACGTGGCATGATTGTTGGTGCCAGAAGGGCTGGTCTGAGTATTTCAGAAACTGCTGATCTACTGGGATTTTCACGCACAACCATCTCTAGGGTTTACAGAGAATGGTCCGAAAAAGAAAAAAAATCCAGTGAGCGGCAGTTCTGTGGCCGGAAATGCCTTGTTGATGCCAGAGGTCAGAGGAGAATGGGCAGACTGGTTCGAGCTGATAGAAAGGCAACAGTGACTCAAATTGCCACCCGTTACAACCAAGGTAGGCAGAAGAGCATCTCTGAACGCACAGTGCGTCGAACTTTGAGGCAGATGGGCTACAGCAGCAGAAGACCACACCGGGTACCACTCCTCTCAGCTAAGAACAGGAAACTGAGGCTACAATTTGCACAAGCTCATCGAAATTGGACAGTAGAAGATTGGAAAAACGTTGCCTGGTCTGATGAGTCTCGATTTCTGCTGCGACATTCGGATGGTAGGGTCAGAATTTGGCGTAAACAACATGAAAGCATGGATCCATCCTGCCTTGTATCAACGGTTCAGGCTGGTGGTGGTGGTGTCATGGTGTGGGGAATTTTTTCTTGGCACTCTTTGGGCCCCTTGGTACCAATTGAGCATCGTTGCAACGCCACAGCCTACCTGAGTATTGTTGCTGACCATGTCCATCCCTTTATGACCACAATGTACCCAACATCTGATGGCTACTTTCAGCAGGATAATACGCCATGTCATAAAGCTCGAATCATCTCAGATTGGTTTCTTGAACATGACAATGAGTTCACTGTACTCAAATGGCCTCCTCAGTCACCAGATCTCAATCCAATAGAGCATCTTTGGGATGTGGTGGAACGGGAGATTCGCATCAGGGATGTGCAGCCGACAAATCTGCGCCAACTGTGTGATGCCATCATGTCAATATGGTCCAAAATCTCTGAGGAATGCTTCCAGCACCTTGTTGAATCTCTGCCACGAAGAATTGAGGCAGTTCTGAAGGCAAAAGGGGGTCCAACCCGTTACTAGCATGGTGTACCTAATAAAGTGGCCAGTGAGTGTATATAGAAATAGTAGAATAAGAATAACACCCATAAAAATAATATCATATATAACCTTTTACAGCAACGTAAATAATAAAGGTAGCAAAATTCAAATATGATCAAGCAATGCGCATAATCAAATGGAAGTTCACAAAACTCTAAAGTAGGAGACCACTGAAGTGCTAGTGTGGGCATTAGTGTCAGACAACAGCATATAATCCAGTCCCCCGTCCCACTCATGGAACAAAATATCATGGCCGCAAGCATCAGTAGAGGTGTTGGAGAACTGTTCTTGAGATGATGAATCAAGAACCAAAGGGCAGGGAATATGATCCGGTAAAGCATTGATAGTCAGCTACTAAACTTAGGAAAACGCAAAAAAGATCTTATTAGTACTTAATACCTAATTTGTACCCCAGGATGAATTTACACGTGTATATCCAATGGCCCACACTTAATTTGTGCTATAGTCCTGGCCTCCCCTTTCACTGCAGTACCCGAGAAAGAGCACTGTCCAGTGTACGGAGCCGTGATGCTCTGCTTATACCGATCACAAAAAGATGCAAATAGCTGATGGGTGGTTTCCATGTATCTGACCCTCAATGATCTGACATTGATGACCTAACCAAAGAATTATATTTGCATTGCACTTTTTGCAGCAATTTTAAACTCCGTTTTACACAAACTATCCAGATTCGTTCGATTTTTCGTTAATTTCTCAATCACCTCAAATTATTGTTTGTGGTGCTAACACATACAGATGATGCATATATAATGAATTTCTGCCAATGACTAACAGAGAAGTGAAAGGAATTTATACAGTGAAGTAGAATTTATTGGGAACTGTAGACACACCAGACACTTATAGAGCTCTAGGGCAGATAACATGACATATATGAGAAATAAGCAAGGACGACTGTTGAGACATGCATATGTTTGAACTCTGGTAGGGGTAGGTCTAAATTACACTTTGTAAAAGAATAAATTTAGAGAATTCTTTGTACACAAAGCAGGTGAACTGTTGATTCAATGTGGATACTGCATACTGTTTTCTTGTACCTAGGGCTGGTAATAATCAGACATTTTGCTTCCAAAAGCAGTGGCACTCTACTCTATGGGCTGTTTGGTATTATATCTCATTCCCAAATTTCGACATCAACACTAAATCACTCCATAGAGTTTAAATGCTGAGGTATTCCATCATTCCCTTTAAATTTGTCCTTAGTATGGTAGCTAGTTTGTGATTGGTGGCAATCTAACAAATCTATCCATTGAAGTGACAAATGTGTGGCGCTGATAACACTTTTAACCCTTTCCAGCAACAGACAATTTTTTTTCTTATTGCATTCAGAGAGTAATAGATTTTTATGCTTCCAGTATATATACAGTGGGGGAATAAGTATTTGATCCCTTGCTAATTTTGTAAGTTTGCCCACTGACAGAGACATGAACAGTCTATAATTTTAAGGGTAAGTTATTTTTAACATTGAGAGATAGAATATCAAAAATAAAATCCAGAAAATCACATTGCATAAATTATATAACTTTATTTGCATTTTGCTGTGAGAAATAAGTATTTGATCCCTCTGGAAAAAAAGACTTTATACTTGGTGGCAAAACCCTTCTTGGCAAGCACAGCAGTCAGACTTTTTTGTAGTTGATGATGAGGTTTGCGCACATGTCAGGAGGAATTTTGGTCCACTCCTCTTTGCAGATCTTCTCTAAATCATTAAGATTTTGAGACTGTTGCTTAGCAACTCGGAGCTTTAACTCCCTCCGAAAGTTTTCTATAGGATTAAGGCCTGGAGACTGGTTGGCCACTCCATGATCTTAATATGCTTCTTTTTGAGCCACTCCTTTGTTGCCTTGGCTGTATATTTTGGGTCATTGTCTTGCTGGAAGACCCAGCCACGACCCATTTTTAATGATCCGGCGGAGGAAAGGAGGTTGTCACTCAGGATTTTATGGTACATGGCTCCATCCAATCTCCCATTGATGCGATGAAGTAGTCCTGTGCCCTTAGCAGAGAAATGCCCCCAAAACATAATGTTTCCACCTCCATGCTTTACAGTGGGGACGATGTTCTTTGGGTCATAGGCAGCATTATTCTTCTTCCAAACACGGCAAGTTGAGTTAATTCCAAAGACCACAATTTTTGTCTCATCTGACGACAGCACCTTCTCCAAATCACTCACAGAATCATCCAGGTGTTCATTGGCAAACTTCAGGCGGGCCTGCACATGTGCCTTCTTGAGCAAGCGGACCTTGCGAGCACTGCAGTTTTTTAAACCTTTATGGCATAATGTGTTGCCAATGGTTTGCTTGGTGACTGTGATACCAGCTACCTTGAGATAATTAACAAGTTCCCCCATGTAGTTTTAAGCTGATCTCTCACCTTCTTCATGATCAAGGATTCCCCACAACTGTCAATTGACAGTCATTTTGTATTTCTTCCATTTTCTTAATATTGCACCAACAGATGTCTCCTTCTCACCTAGCAGCTTATGTATGGTTTTGTAGCCCATTCCAGCTTTGTGCAGGTCTATGATCTTGTCCCTGGCATCCTTAGAAAGCTTTTTGGTCTTGCCCATGTTCTAGAGGTTAGAGTCTGACTGATTAATTGAGTCTGTGGACAGAAATCTTTTATAAAAGGTGACTATGTAAGACAGCTGTCTTTAATGCAGGTAACAAGTTGATTAGGAGCGTCTGACTGGTCTGTAGGAGCCAGAACTCTTAATGGTTGGTAGGGGATCAAATACTTCTTTCTCACTGCAAAATGCAAATACATTTATATAATTTATACAATGTGATCTTCTGGATTTTATTTTTGATATTCTATCTCTCAATGTTAAAATTTGCCTACCCTTAAAATAATAGACTGTTCATGTCTTTGTCAGTGGGCAAACTTACAAAATCAGCTAGGGATCAAATACTTATTTCCCCCCACTATATATATATATATATATATACACTGTATATACACACATACAGTGGGTTAAAAAAGTATTAAACACGCTCCCAATTTTCTAAGTAAATTCATTTCCAAAGGTACTTTTGACATGAAATTCTCACCAGTTGTCGGTAATAACCCATGCAGTCCACACAGGCAAAGAAATAAAAAAGGTAGATGTCCATAAATTAAGTTATGTGCAATAATGAAAAATCACACAGAAAAAGTATCGGACACATTAAACAAAAGAGGTGCAAAAAGTCATGGAAAGTCATGACACCAGCTGAAATCTATCAATTAGAAATCAATTCTGCCACTTAGTGTAAAATTATATCAGCTGGTTCAACTAATGGCCTATCAAAGGTTTCTCATTATCAAGGTGCCACACAAGAAACGTCTCATGATGCGTAAAACCAGGGAGCTGTCTCAAGACCATTGCTACCTTATTGTTGTAAAACATATTGCTGGCATTGGTTACAGAAGAATTTCTAAACTACTGTTAAGTTTCCAGTTGGGGGTCATAATCTGGAAGTGAAAAGAACATCATTTCACCAAAAACTGGCCATGACTAGTTGCTCCCTGCAAGATTTTAGACAGAGATGTGAGACGAATTAGCAGAAAAGTTGTCCAAGAGCCAAGAACCACCTGTGGGGAGATACAGAAAGTCCTGAAATCAGCAGGTCTTATTGTTTCAAAGAAAACAATAAGCAATGCACTCAACCTCCATGGCCTGTATGCAGGCTCATCAGGCAAGACTCCATTGCTGAACAAACAATATGGTCCAGCGCTGTTGTGAGTTCATTTTCCCCTTCATTACTGAGGCCCGAGGAACTCCCTCTTCTGGTAAAGAAAGGTAGTGAGCCTGATTGTCAAACACCTGAGGCTGATGATTGTGACTGGCTGAGTGGAGTTACGGACTGGATATAATGCTGCCGACGCCCTTCTGCCCTGCGGGTGATTTCTCTGTGGGATCCTTGGAGACCAGTCTGAATTCCTGCTCCTCCAAAGCTAAGTTTGCTGCTCGGCCTTTTGCTTTTGTGCTTTGACTTTGTTTTTGCTTTGTTTTTCTGGATTTCTGCCATTCCCTGCTGGGGTGTGCTGAATTCATTTAGCTCTGTCTTCTGAAAATACCTGAGTGCTGATTCAGTTTTTGAAGCCTAGCTGTTTCAGGGGCTTTTTCATATCAGCTGGTTGGCTTATGTCTTTGATAGGGTTTTGGCAGATTGCAGACAGCAGCCTTCCAGTACTTTCCTATCTAGGTAGTTTTGGGGCCCCGTCTTTGCTCTGTCTATCTTTCTGTCTGTGTTAGTATTTTCATCTTGCTTCACCGTCATTATATGTTGGGGGCTGTCTATTGCTTTGGGGTCTGCTCTGGGGCAGTTTAGATTTCCCCTTTCTTTCTTTAGGCCTATGTATTTCTCCGGCTGTGATCGAGGGGTCTAGGGCATCGTAGGAACCCCCCACGGCTACTGCTAGTTGTGTTGATAGGTTCAGGGGTCTGCAATCTGATAGTTGCCAACTTCTCTGGTTTTCTGGACTTAGCTTGTATTTCTGCTTTTGCCTCCTATGGTGACTCATTCATAACAGAATCACCCGCCGTACCGCAGATTCTAGGGTACTCCATAGCAGTGTATATTTTTTCCTCTATATCTCTGAGGCCGTAGGGGGATTTTTTTTTTCTCTCAGTGGAGATAAAGCAATTGTCTGATCGTGTGGAGCAGCTCGCTGCGGAAGTGCGGGGAATTTCCGCGTACCTTGCTCATTCACATGCTGCTGAACCAAAGATTCCTACACCTGATGTACTTT
Organism: Dendrobates tinctorius; assembly: GCF_039654945.1. Lineage (NCBI taxonomy): Eukaryota > Metazoa > Chordata > Amphibia > Anura > Dendrobatidae > Dendrobates > Dendrobates tinctorius. The sequence continues at coordinate 68,547,480 of NW_027361732.1, read as the reverse complement.
TTGGGGATCGGTCTAAATTTTTGAATTTCAAAAATAATTGTAAATTATTTTTTGCCTTGAAGCCTAACTCGTCAGGGAGCTCCGCGCAGCAGGTTAAAATTGTCATCTCTTTGCTGCGTGGCGATCCCCAGGATTGGGCGTTTTCTTTGAAACCAGATGATCCTATTCTGACTAATGTGAACGCATTCTTTCAAGCTTTGGGGTTGTTGTATGACGAACCTAATGCCATTGATCAGGCTGAAAAGACCCTGCTGGCATTGAGCCAGGGTCGTGATTCTGCAGAATTGTACTGTCAAAAATTCCGAAAGTGGGCAGTACTTACTACCTGGAATGATAATGCCTTGGCTGCTCTCTTTCGGAAGGGGTTGTCAGAAGCCGTAAAAGATACTATGGTGGGATTTCCTGTTCCCTCTGGTCTTGACGATTCTATGTCATTAGCCATTCAGGTTGATCGGCGTTTGCGCGAACGCAATGCTGCACGAGAGGTGTTGCCACCTGTTGAACAAATGTCTGAACGTATGCAATGTGATAGAGTTTTTTCCAGAGAGCAGCGTCAGGAGTTCAGAAGGCGTAATAAGTTGTGTTTTTTCTGTGGAGATGCCTCGCATATTATTTCTGTCTGTCCCAAAGGAGAGAAACGCTTTGCACACACGTTTTCTGTTGGGGGTGTTCAACCTAAGTTTCTTCTGGCTATTACTCTGATCTGCTCCCTGTCCACATTTTCCGCCAAGGCGTTTGTGGATTCGGGAGCAGCCCTAAACCTAATGGACTTGGATTTTGCTAAACGTTGTGGATTTCCGATGACACCTCTGCAGACGCCTATCCCTTTGAGGGGAATTGATGCCACTCCTTTGGCTAAAAATAAACCCCAGTTTTGGACCCAGGTGGTAATGCGGGTCGCCCCAGACCATCAAGAAAATTGCAGATTTCTGGTGTTGCATGATACTGTTGTTCTGGGGTTTCCCTGGTTACAGATTCATAATCCAGTTTTGGATTGGAAATCTGTGTCTGTGGTGAGTTGGGGTTGTCGGTGTGCCTTTAGTGAGGCTCCGGTGTTTTCCACCTCTCCTCAGTCGCATGATGTTCCTGATTATTTGGCGGACTTTTATGATGTATTTAGTGAGAATGAGTCTGCGTCTCTGCCTCCTCATAGGAGTTATGACTGTGCAATTGAACTGAGCCCGGGGTGTAAATTTCCCAAGGGTCGGCTCTTCAATTTATCTGTACCCGAGCACGAGGCTATGCGATCCTATATTAAGGAGGCGTTGGAGAAGGTTCATATTAGACCATCCTCGTCACCCTTGGGTGCCGGTTTATTTTTTGTAGCCAAAAAGGATGGATCATTAAGACCTTGTATTGATTATCGTGCCCTCAACAAAATTACTGTTAAATATCAGTATCCGTTACCCCTGATTTCTGATCTATTCTCCAGAGTTAAAGGTGCTTGCTGGTTTACCAAGCTTGACCTCAGGGGGGCGTATAATCTTATTCGCATTAAGCATCGGGATGAATGGAAGATGGCGTTTAATACTCTGGAGGGACATTTTGAGTACCTGGTGATGCCTTTTGGGCTCACTAATGCCCCTTCTGTCTTCCAGTGCTTCATGAACGATATTTCCCGAGATTTTGTCGATAAATTTTTGATTATCTATCTGGATGATATTTTGATCTTCTCCAAGGATTGGGACTCTCATGTGGAACATATTCGGACTGTGTTCCGGATCTTGAGGGAGAATTCCCTGTATGTCAAGGGATCTAAATGCCTTTTTGGAGTACAGAGGATTTCTTTTTTGGGATTTATTTTGTCCCCGTCAACTACTGAAATGGACCCGGCCAAGGTACAGGCCATTCACGATTGGGTTCAGCCCACTTCTTTGAAGGCCCTCCAGAAGTTTTTGGGTTTTGCTAATTTTTATCGGAAATTTATAGCAAAATTTTCTAGTATTGCCAAGCCATTGACTGATTTGACTAAAAAGGGTGCTGATGTGTTAAATTGGTCTCCGGAGGCTGTTTCTTCCTTTCAGGAGTTGAAGCGAAGATTCACCTCCGCCCCGGTTTTGCGGCAACCTGATGTCTCACTTCCATTTCAGGTAGAGGTGGATGCTTCTGAGATTGGTGCAGGAGCTGTTTTGCCCCAAAAGGATCCTGTAACATCTAAAATGAATCCCTGTGCTTTCTTTTCCCGAAAGTTCTCTCCATCTGAACGTAACTATGATGTGGGGAATCGGGAACTGTTGGCCATGAAATGGGCATTTGAGGAGTGGAGACATTGGTTGGAGGGAGCTAAGCATCAAGTCGTGGTCCTCACTGACCACAAGAATTTGATTTACCTAGAGTCGGCTAAGCGCTTGAACCCTAGACAGGCTAGGTGGGCCTTGTTTTTTACACGTTTTGATTTTGTGGTTTCTTTTCTTCCTGGAACAAAGAATGTCAAGGCAGACGCCCTCTCCAGGAGCTTCCTTGCTGATTCTCCTGTGGTGACCAAGCCTGCTACCATCTTAGGCGAAGGGGTAGTTCTTTCTGCCATCTCGCCCGATTTGAGACGTGCTCTGGAAGAGTTCCAGGAGGACAAACCTGAGCGTTGTCCCAGTGGAAAGTTGTATTTTCCTGACCAGTGGAAGAAGAGAGTGATGTCTGAAGTTCATTGCTCTGCTTTGGCTGGTCATCCAGGTATTTTTGGTACTAGAGATCTGGTGAGTCGGTTTTTTTGGTGGCCCTCCTTGTCTCGTGATGTCAGGAATTTTGTGCAGTCCTGTGGGACGTGCTCCCGGTCTAAATCGTGTTCTCGCTCTAGTGGGTTGTTGATGCCTTTGCCTGTCCCCAAGAGGCCATGGACCCATATTTCAATGGATTTCATCTCTGATATGCCTGTCTCTCAGAGGATGACTGTTATTTGGGTGATTTGTGATAGGTTCTCTAAGATGGTTCATCTTGTACCACTCCCTAAGTTGCCATCTTCCTCTGAGTTGGTGCCCCTGTTTTTACAACAGGTGGTTCGTTTGCACGGGATTCCTGAGAACATTGTATCTGACAGAGGAGTGCAGTTTGTGTCTAGATTTTGGAGAACTTTCTGTTCCAGGCTGGGAATTCAGTTGTCCTTCTCCTCTGCTTTTCACCCTCAGACCAATGGGCAGACAGAGAGAACAAACCAGACCTTGGAGTCATATTTGAGATGTTTTATTTCTGCTGATCAGGATGATTGGGTTTCATTTTTGCCCTTGGCCGAATTTGCTTTGAATAATAGAGCTAGTTCTGCCACTTTGATGTCACCTTTTTTTTGTAACTTTGGGTTTCATCCTCGATTTTCTTCAGGGCAGGTGGAGCCCTCTGCCTGCCCAGGTGTTGACACTGTGGTGGAGAGAATGCACCAGATCTGGGACCAAGTGGTGGATAAGTTATCTCTCTCCCAGGAGAAGGCCCAGCGGTTTTCCAACCGACATAGGACCATTGGTCCCCAGTTTAAGGTTGGTGATATGGTGTGGTTATCATCAAAAAATATTGCAATGAAGGTGGCTTCTCCTAAGTTTAAGCCTAGATTTATTGGACCTTACAAGATTGTGGAGATTATTAATCCGGTCTCTTTTCGTTTGGCTCTTCCTGTCACATTTAAAATCCATAATGTGTTCCATAAATCTTTGTTGAAGAGGTTTGTTGAACCTGTTGTTCCGGGGGTGGCACCTCCAGACCCTGTATTGGTTGAAGGTAACATGGAGTATGAGGTAGAGAAAGTACTGGATTCCCGTCTGGCTAGATGGAGACTCCAGTATTTGGTTAAGTGGAAGGGTTATGGTCAGAAGGATAATTCCTGGGTCTCCGCCTCTGATATTCATGCCAAACGATTGGTGCGTGCCTTTCATCGGGCTCACCCTGATCGCCCTGGTGGCATAGTTAAGGGTTCGGTGACCCCTCCTCAAGGGGGAGGTACTGTTGTGAGTTCATTTTCCCCTTCATTACTGAGGCCCGAGGAACTCCCTGGTAAAGAAAGGTAGTGAGCCTGATTGTCAAACACCTGAGGCTGATGATTGTGACTGGCTGAGTGGAGATACGGACTGGATATAATGCTGCCGACGCCCTTCTGCCCTGCGGGTGATTTCTCTGTGGGATCCTTGGAGACCAGTCTGAATTCCTGCTCCTCCAAAGCTAAGTTTGCTGCTCGGCCTTTTGCTTTTGTGCTTTGACTTTGTTTTTGCTTTGTTTTTCTGGATTTCTGCCATTCCCTGCTGGGGTGTGCTGAATTCATTTAGCTCTGTCTTCTGAAAATACCTGAGTGCTGATTCAGTTTTTGAAGCCTAGCTGTTTCAGGGCCTTTTTCATATCAGCTGGTTGGCTTATGTCTTTGATAGGGTTTTGGCAGATTGCAGACAGCAGCCTTCCAGTACTTTCCTATCTAGGTAGTTTTGGGGCCCCGTCTTTGCTCAGTCTATCTTTCTGTCTGTGTTAGTATTTTCATCTTGCTTCACCGTCATTATATGTTGGGGGCTGTCTATTGCTTTGGGGTCTGCTCTGGGGCAGTTTAGATTTCCCCTTTCTTTCTTTAGGCCTATGTATTTCTCCGGCTGTGATCGAGGGGTCTAGGGCATCGTAGGAACCCCCCACGGCTACTGCTAGTTGTGTTGATAGGTTCAGGGGTCTGCAATCTGATAGTTGCCAACTTCTCTGGTTTTCTGGACTTAGCTTGTATTTCTGCTTTTGCCTCCTACGGTGACTCATTCATAACACAGCGCATTTAAAGTTTACTCAAGAACATTTAGATGAGTCCGTGAAAAGAATATAGTCTGGTAAGATGAGAACAAAACTAAATTCTTAGATGTCATAACAAACCATATTTGGAGGCCAAAATGCACTTCATATCTGTAACGCTTAGTCACTTGTCACAGACAAGCCGTGAGTCAGGGAAGTCAAAGGTCCGAGATAAAAAAACGGAGGGTAAAGGCCCCGTCACACACAGCGAGATCGCTGTGTGTGACATGGATGAGCGACCGGCCCCCCTGCCGGGTATCGTGCAGGATTGTCCTGGGCCATTTTTTGCTCGTTGTTCTCCCGCTGGCCAGCGCGCATCGCTGCGTATGACAGCGAGAGACCAGCGATCAGCAACCCTGGGAGCTGGTTTCCAATGTAAACAGCGGGTATCTAAGAGCCACGCAGCTCTTAGATACCCGCTGTTTACATTGGAAACCAGCTTGCTCGCTGGTCCTGATCGCTGGCGGGTCTGTCTATGTGACAGCTCACCAGCGATCAGCTAACTATGTCCCAGCGATCCCATCCACATCGGATCGTTGGTGGGATCACTGGGACATTGATACGTGTAACGGGGCCCTTAGTCATAAACAGAGAAGTGAGACAAAGGTATAGTCAGCATAGAAGAAAAAGTGGCTGACAGCAACTCCTTGATCCAAGAGAGGCACGTTCAAAGTCCAAAGACCCAGTTGGACACGAAATCCAAAAGATGAAGAAGAACAGCATCTCATCCGGGTGAAAAATATATAAACATTTATTTATATGAAATAGCATAAAACAATACAAATAAAACATATAAATTACATTATACATACATAATAATATAGTGCACATACAGTCATAAAACATTAAACAAAAAATTTTGGATACGAATGATTTCCTTGACAAGATCAAAAATTTTCAGGTTGATTCCAATACGGTGCTAGCCTCTTTCGATGTGGTTTCACTGTATACTTCCATTCAGCACGAGAGGGGTCTTGAGGCTGTCGATGTGGTGCTATCGGGCTCGGACGTGGCCCCAGAATGTGCACAGATGATCCTCTCCCTGTTAGGCTTCATCCTTAGGAAGAATTATTTTCTTTTTGGGGATGATTTTTTCCTGCAGGTTAGGGGTACCGCCATGGGGTCCAATGTGGCCCCCACTTACGCTAACATCTATATGGCGGTATTCGAGGATCGTTATGTGTACAAGTCCATCTACTGGAGCTTCGTCCGCGCCTGGTGGCACTACATCGACGATGTCTTCTGTGTCTGGGATGGCAGTGTGGAAGACCTTTATAAATTCCAAACTGAGTTAAATGGTATTTATCCAGAGTTGAAATTTACTCTAATGGAATCCTTAACTCAAGTTCAATTTTTAGACACATTGGTATACAAAGAAGGGAATATGCTTAAAACAGATCTTTATGTGAAGGAAACAGACAGAAATAGTCTTTTGCTATACAACAGCAACCATCCCAGGAGGATGGTGGAATCATTACCTTGGAGTCAGATGTTGAGAGTGCGGAGGATAGTCAAAGATGAGAATAAATTGGTTAACAGACTTGATGAAATGTGCCATAGATTTATTAATAGGGGCTATCCTGTGGGAAAAGTTACACAGTTCAAAGAGAGGGCTATTAATTTGACTGGTGGGGATTTTTACCGCAAATGTGATAAAACCACTAGTAAACGTGTTCCGTTTGTATCAACTTTCTGCCCTATTAGTAATAAAATCGGTGGTATTTTGAATAAGCACTGGGGTCTACTGCAGAAAGGGCTACCGGGGGTCCCTGAATTTACTAATAGACCTATTTTATCTTATAGACGTGGAACTAACCTGAAGGACAAATTGGTGAGAGCGGATGTGGGTCCTAGTAAGATTCCACGACAGTTGACATTAGGCCCTTTGAGGGGTGGCAGTTTTCCATGCCTTGGCTGTGCATGTTGTGGTAATATGATCAAGGGTGATAGTTTCTATCACCCACATACTGGTAAGAGATTCTCAATAAAGGAATATTACACTTGTACCTCTAGTTTTGTCATTTATGTGATCACTTGTCCATGTGGATTGCTGTATGTGGGCGAGACAACTATGGAGGTTAAAGCTCGTATCAGTAAACATAAGAGTACAATTAGAACCCAACTCCTTGATTTACCGATACCGAAGCATTTTGTAGAATCTAGACATTCTGTGAATCAGTTGCGAATCAGGGTGATTGATGGGGTCCCTATGTTAAGACGAGGTGGTGATAGGACGTTGTTGTTGAAAAGAAAGGAGTTGAAGTGGATCTCAACTCTCGATACATTGCAGCCGAAGGGCTTGAATCTTGAATACAACTTGCAAATTTGCATTAACTAATCCATAGTAGTCTTAACAGCATCATTCTTTTGGTTTTTTGATAGCGGTTTTGATTTTTGATATATTTTTTTCTTTTTTAGGTTGGTGCGTTGATGTGACCGGGGGACATGGGGACTGAATTGTCCTGAAATTCTGTGGATTGTGATTGAATCGACATTTATGGTTTTTTGGTTCATTCCCCGTGCCCTCTTGTCTGTACACTGTGGTGTTATAATAAAGTTATTTCTTTTTTCTATTGCTGCTTTGTTTATATTTTTTATATAGGTACCTGATAATCTAATATACTTTTTGTGAGTATAAATATATGATAGATTGAGGTTTTAGACCATTGGATTACGGTAGCTGAACTTTCCTTTTGTGGACATCATTATATTGGCCTTTATAAGGTCCTCTTTTATGAGAGTCATGTACCAATATATACATGTGGCTATGGTCAGGTTACCATAGGAGTCAATATTGGTTTCCGCTTATTTTTTGGAATACTGATTGACGGTATTAGAAGGTGGGGGTTATTAGTCCCTTCCTGTTTACAACTATGTTGTGGCCAGTATTTTGGTAACCTGACTGACTATATATCTATACCGTTTTGGGTCTCTTATATATTGGTTCCCTCATTAGTTATTTAGTAGGTATGTTGAATGCCCGTTTGAATCGTTATGAACCCGTTTGATATAATTTCTTTTTATATGTGGATGCATATGTTTGAAATTTGGTGAGTGCGGTCATGTGATCTCTCCATGTGACCGCTCTATGATGTGGTTGGTGGAGGTGTGATCAGGTGACTTGTCACGTGACCGCTTGCAGTGGATTGTGGGCGCCCTGAGCACAGACCATCTGGTATTATGGAGCTCCATTGCGCATGCGCGATCCCCTGCTGCGGTATCGCAGGAGTGAGCTGTATCATTTCCTATGCGACAGCGGGTGACGTCACTCGATAACTGTGAGGGTGATGACATGGAACGCCAATGAAGGGAAGTTCAGCTCTCAGGTCTGTGCTGATAATTTTGATAGGCTATCGTTTTTTGGCGCCTGATATAGAATTATAATCATTGGTTGAGGTGGCTGGTTGTTGACACCTTATGTATGAATGTTGCTCATTGGTGGGGGGTTGCTAGGCGATATAGGAATGCAAACATCCCTTTGGTTGCCGTTTATTTATTTATTATCACCATGTGTTAGTATGCTGTATAATTTTTGTTTAATGTTTTATGACTGTATGTGCACTATATTATTATGTATGTTTAATGTAATTTATATATTTTATTTGTATTGTTTTATGCTATTTCATATAATGTGGGCGGATACCTGTTACTGATTGGCCACATTGGCCTATTTAAGACTGCCATATCTTGCTGTATACTATGCTTGATAAAGACCATGTGATGGTCGAAACGTCGCATTTTGTCATGGCACAATAAATGTTTATATATTTTTCACCCGGATGAGATGCTGTTCTTCTTCATCTAAAGGTATAGTCAGGTCACAGTCAGGGGTCAGAATTTCAAAAGGTAGTGGCAGCAAAGATCAGAACAGCACAGAGCAAACACACAACACTTGAGCAAAGGTACATCTGGCACAACCCACAAACAGTTGTTCAATACTTTTAACTCCCTCCGCCGCCCACCACTGCCCCCTCCAACTTCCCTAATCTCTGCCTAGGACCTTGCCGCACACTTCAAGATAGACCAAACACGGCAAGTCTTTATTGCTCAACCACCACAACCCCTTTGCATACCAGACCAATGCCCAAACCCCATAACCTCCTTATCTAACATTACTGAAGGGGAGCTTGCTCATCTTCTCTTCAAATCACACCTCACCACTTGTGCACTTTACCCGATCCCATCCCACCTCCTCCCCAACATCACCACCACTCTTATCCCATCCCTAATCCACCTCTTCAACCTATCACTAACTTCTGGTACCTTCCCTTCTGCTCTCAAACATGCCACAATCACATCTATCCTTAAAAAGTCAACCCTCGATCCAACAGCCATGTCCAGCTATCACTCAATATCGCTGCTCCCTTTCGCTTCTAAACTCCTGGAGCAGCATGTCCAGGCTGAACTTTCCTCCCACCTCTCATCTAACTTGCTCTTTGACAATCTACAATCTGGCTTCCACCCCCATCATTCCACTGAGACAGCCCTGACCAAAATTACCAACGACCTACTTACAGCCAAAGTTAGCGGACAATACTCTATACTCCTCCTTCTAGACCCGTCCTCTGCTTTCGACACAGTTGACCACTGCCTCCTACTACAGATCCTCTCCTCCTTTAGCATCAAAGACCTCGCCCTATCCTGGATCTCCTCATATCTTTCCAACTGCACAATCAGCGTCTCCCACTCCCACACTACCTCCTCATCCCACTCTCTCTCTGTTGGAGTCCCCCAAGGCTCTGTTCTAGGACCCCTACTCTTTTCAATCTATACACTTGGCCTGGGGCAACTCATAAAGTCCCATGGATTCCAGTACCACCTTTTTGCCGATGATACTCAGATCTACCTCTCTGGCCCAGACGTCAACTCTCTGCTCTCCAGAATCCCAGAGTGTCTATCAGCCATATCCTCCTTCTCCTCTCGCTTCCTCAATCTCAATGTGGACAAATCTGAACTAATCATCTTTCCCCCATCCCACAGATCTTCCTTACCCGACCTTTCTATAACAATTGACAACATCATGCTTTCCCCTGTACCGGAGGTCCACTGCCTCGGAGTAACCCTTGACTCTGCCCTGTCCTTCAAGCCGCACATCCAAGCTCTCTGCACCTCCTGTCGCTTCCAGCTCAAAAATATCTCCAGAATCCGTCCCTTCCTCAACCCTCAATCTACTAAACTACTTGTGCATGCCCTCATCATCTCCCGCCTCGACTACTGCAACATCCTTTTCTGTGGCCTCCCTGCTAACACCCATACACCTCTCCAGTCCATCCTCAACTCTGCCGCCTGACTAATTCATCTCTCTCCTCGCTATACCTCCGCTTCGCCCCTCTGCAAATCTCTTCACTGGCTCCCATTCCCTCAGCGTATCCAATTCAAATTACTAATACTGACCTACAAGGCCATCTACAACCTGTCTCCTCCATACATCTCTGAACTAATCTCCCGATACTTGCTCTCACGTAATCTCCGGTCCTCCCAAGACCTCCTTCTCTCCCCCACACTTATTCGCTCCTCACCCAACCGCCTCCATGACTTCTCCCGAATAGCCCCCATCCTCTGGAATTCTGTGCCCCAACACGTCCGGCTATCATCCACACTCGGATCCTTCAGACGGAAACTGAAAACCCACCTCTTCAAGATATCCTACAGCCTGCAATGACTCCCGCTGCCTCCTCACCACTACTGGAGCTACCGCCTCATAATCACTGGAGCTGCTGCAACCCTCCAACCTACTGTCTCCTTCCCCACATCCTGTAGCATGTAAGCCCAAAAGGGCAACGTCCTCTCTCCCCTCTATATCAGTCTGTGATTGTTAGTTTGTTTACTGTAAGTGATATCTGTAATTCGTATGTAACCCCTTCTCATGTACAGCACCATGGAATCAATGGTGCTATATAAATAATAATAATAACAATAATAGTAATAATAATAATAATCTGGCAATGTCCTAATCATTGGCAGCTAGCAAAATAGCCAGGTAATCTTCCAGAATGGGTGACACCTCGAATAAACCCCATAGACCCAACCAGATTGGACAGCTGAGCTGTCATTCACAATACTGACAACTTAGCATGCCCCTTCATCAGACTGGGTCACTGAACTGTCACTCACAATTTTGATAGCTCAGCATGCCTCTAATTCTATAGAGTGGTTGAGCTGTCACTCACAGCATACTTAGGACACTGTGAGTGGAATTGTGACAATACCACCCCAAAAACATTATACCAACGGTGAAGTTTGTTCGATTATTCATCATGATTTGGGGCTGTTTTTCACCTGTTTTTCATTCATTTCATGTAATTTAAGGAATGATGAGTGGATAAATGTATCGAGACATTCTTGATAAAAATCTGCTGCCATCTATAAGGATGATGAAGAAGAAACAAGGGTGGACATTTCAGCATGGCAAAGATTCAAACACACAGCCAAGGAAGCTCTCAATTGGTTTCACAGAAAGAAAATAAAGCTGCTAGAATGCTCCAACCAGTCACCTGACCTGAATCTAATAGAACATTTATGGAAGGACCTAATGCTCAGACTAAAAGGAGTCCATGAAACCTTCATGATTTAAAGAGTGTGTGGAACATTGGGTCAATATCACACCTGAACAATGCATGTGACTAGTTTCCCCATACAGCAGGCATCTCTATGCTGTCATCCCTAACAAATGTTTTTATACGAAGTATTAAATACATTTCAGTAATCGTGTTCAATACTTTTTCCCTGTATCATTTATCATGACTAGACATAACTTAATTTAAGTACATCAATGGTTTGATTTTTTTGCCTGTGTGGATTGGATGGGTTGTTACCGACATCTGGTGAGAATTTTATGTCAATAGCACCTTTAGGCTTGGGTCAGACTTGCGAGTACAATGCGAGAAACTCGAGCGAGTCTCTTTCATCAATACCCGGCACTGCCGCCGGCACTCGTGACTAGAGTGTGCGGCTGCATAGAAATACATGCAGCCGCTCACTCCAGTCTGAGTGCCGGCGGCAGTGCCTGGTATTGATGCGAGAGACCCGCACGAGTTTCTTGCATCACACTCGCAAGTGTGACCCTGGCCTTAGAAATATATTTACTTAGAAAATTGGTGACGTGTTTAATACTTATTTTACCTGCTGTATATGTACAGTGCCTTGCGAAAGTATTCGGCCCCCTGGAACTTTTCAACCTTTTCCCACATATCATGCTTCAAACTTAAAGATACCAAATGTAAATTTTTGGTGGAGAATCAACAACAAGTGGGACACAGTTGTGAAGTTGAACGAAATTTATTGGTTATTTTACATTTTTGAGGAAATTCAAAAACTGAAAAGTGGGGCGTGCAGCAAGCTCACTCCAGAAGTTCATTGTGGATCTCTAAATAATCCAATGTTGTCCTAAATGACTAATGATGATAAATATAATCCACCTGTGTGTAATCAAGTCTCCGTATAAATGCACCTGCTCTGTAATAGTCTCAGGGTTCTGTTTGAAGCACAGAGAGCATCATGAAGACCAAGGAACACAACAGGTCCGTGATTGTAACAACCCTGCTGGCGTCACTGCATGGCCTCCCATCCCCCGCACATCAACTTACTCACTGCTCCGGGTCATGCTGTGAATTCTGTCTGTTGCCAGTCCTGTGCTCTGTGCTTCTGCTCTCCTGTATGTTTCCTGGCTATGTGTGCATAGGGGGGCGGCGCCAGAACTCTCTGGTTCTTATGCAGTCAGGGTGCACCTGTCTAATCTGTCCCTGACCAATCACCTAGAGCCCTTGACTATTTAGTTCCGCCACACCCACTGAAACATTGCCTGTGCAATGTCTAATCTCAGTTAGTATCTTGCTGCTGAGGAAGCCAGGCCCTGTCCTGTGTATTTCCTCCTTCTCTGGAGGAATACTTCTTGTCTTGCTTTGCACCTTGTCTGCCTGCCAGGAGGCTGAATATCCTGGCCCTTGAGTCTTGGTCCCAGTACCTTGTCTGTACTCTGTCCTACCTTAGTCTCCCTTTCTCCTTGTCTGTGGCTTCCTTCCCTGCTGTGTCTTTCCTTGTGTCCTCCCTGTCTGTGCATCTGCACCCCTGCAGCTCCATCTGTGCATTTGCACCCTTGCAGCTCTGTCTGTGCATCTGCACCCTTGCAGCTCTGTCTTCTCTGCTGCTGCAGAACTTCTTGCAGCAGTTTCTCCACAGACCTTGTGGTTCAGCTCTACTCCGCACTCCTGCGGCTCTGCCTACTCTGCACTCCTGCGGCTCCGCCTACTCTGCACTCCTGCGGCTCCGCCTACTCCACACTCCTAAGACTCTGCCTACTCCACACTCCTGTCTATATCCATACCTGCACCTCCTGTGTGAACAGGTCCAAATCTTGTTCCAACATACACCACTCCCTCCTGCCTACACCTGCACCTGCTGTGTGAACAAGTCCCTACCTGTCCCTTCTCATGCCATGCCAGTCTGTCCTGTGTCTCCAAGCCGTGCCCGCCTGTCCTGTGTCTCCAAGCCGTGCCCGCCTGTCCTGTGTCTCCAAGCCGTGCCCGCCTGTCCTGTGTCTCCAAGCCGTGCCCGCCTGTCCTGTGTCTCCAAGCCGTGCCCACCTGTCCTGTGTCTCCAAGCCGTGCCCGCCTGTCCTGTGTCTCCAAGCCGTACCCGCCTGTCCTGTGTCTCCAAGCCACGCCTGCTTGCCCAGTGTCTCAGCCATGCCTGTCGTGTCTACCTGCCTGCCTGTCTATAGCTTCTGTAAAAGTTACTTGTCCCCGAGTGGCACCAGCAGCCATAGCCAGACACCACCCTGGAGTGGCACCCGACAGCTATCTGCCGCACAAGCCTGACCTCACCATCAGAGGCTCCAGTGAAGACCGATGTAGCTGTCGTAGTCACGCCCCTTCCAAGGTTGTCTGGTTTGTGGCACAGTGGGGCCACAAACCCCCCGGCTCGCGCCATTCAGCCAAGGCATGAGCGTGACAGTGATACTGTTGTGGAGAAGTTTAAAGCCGGATTTGGATGCAAAATGATTTCCAAAACTTTAAACATCCCAAGGAGCACTGTGCAAGCGATCATATTGAAATGGATGGAGTATCATACCACTGCAAATCTACCGAGACACGGCCGTCCCTCTAAACTTTCATCTCAAACAAGGAGAAGACTGATCAGAGATGCAGCCAAGAGGCCCATGATCACTCTGGATAAACTGCAGAGATCTACAGCTGAGGTGGGACAGTCTGCACAAATCTGGCCTTTATGGAAGAGTGGCAAGAAGAAAGCCATTTCTCAAAGATATCAATAAAAATTGTCATTCAAAGTTTGCAACAAGCCACCTGGGAGACACACCAAACATGTGGAAGAAGGTGCTCTGGTCAGATGAAACCAAAATCAAACTTTTTGGCAACAATGCCAAACGATTTGTTTGGTGTAAAGGCAACACAGCTTATCACCCTGAACACACCATCTCCGCTGTCAAACATGGTGGTGGCAGCATCATGGTTTGGGGCTGCTTTTCTTCAGCAGGGACAGGGAAGATGGTTAAAATTGATGGGAAGATGGATGGAGCCAAATGCAGGACCATTCTTGAAGAAAACCTGTTGGAGTCTGGAAAAGACCTGAGACTGGGACGGGGATTTGTCTTCCAAAAGACAATGATCCCAAACGTAAAGCAAAATGTACAATGGAATGGTTCACAAATAAACCTATCCAGGTGATAGAATGGCCAAGTCAAAGTCCAGACCTGAATCCAATCCAGAATCTGTGGAAAGAGCTGAAAACTGCTGTTCACAAACGATCTCCATCAAACCTCACTGAGCTCGAGCTGCCTGCCAAGGAAGAATGGGCAAGAATTTCAGTTTCTCTATGTACAAAACTGATAGAGACATACCCCAAGCGACTTGCAGCTGTAATCGCAGCAAAAGGTGACGCAACGAAGTATTAAGTTAAAGGGGCCGAATAATATTGCACTCCCCACTTTTCAGTTTTTGAATTTCCACAAAAATGTAAAATAACCAATAAATTTCGTTCAACTTCACAATTGTGTTCCACTTGTTGATTCTTCACCAAAAATTTACATTTGAAGCCATTACCAAGTTATCTTAGCCTTGCCTAGTCATCACAACAGAAGAGACAAAAGAATTCAGATGGCATGTTTATTTGACATGCCCTTTTAAAAAAATATTTATATAATATCAAATTTGTCCGTATGTAATGTCTTCATTTTTTATTTTTGTGCATCCTAGTGCCACTTTAACTCAAATATGTTGCGAGAGGTATCCTTGACTTTATGCTATTCATCAAAGAGGCAATAATTTTAGCTGCTTTGCAAATCTCTTTTTTTGTTTCTCATGTACAGTTAAATGGAAATATTTCTAGAAAATGAAATAAAAAATAATCACTTACAGTGGCTTGCAAAAGTATTAATTCACGCTGCCTTTTTACCTATTTTATTATATTATAATCCTTGTTTAAATATTTTTGTAATCTGATTTGTGTGTTATGCATCAACATTAAATAGTCTAAGTTGATGAAGTAAGAAAAATATAGGCATAAATTACATTTCTGGGGTATAATAACTGCAATTTGGCAAGTGCATATGTATTCACCCCTTTTGCTATGAAGTCCCTAAAAATTTCTGATGCAAGCAATTACATTCATCAGTCAAATGTTTAGTGAAATGATATACACCTGTGTGCAATCTAAAGCCCCCGTCACACAAGTTTTGTGACGCAACAGCGATCTCACCAGCGAGATCGCTGTGTGTGACAGCTATCAGCGACCGACCACCCTGCCGGGTATCGCTGATCGCTGTTGAAATGTCTGGACATTTTTGGGGTTGCTGGTCTTCCGCTGGTCAGCATGCATCGCTGCGTGTGACAGGTGGGAGACCAGCAAGCAGGAGCTGGTAACTAAGGTACACATCGGGTTTCTAAGGGGGCGCGCTGTGCCTAGAAACCCGATGTGTACCTTAATTACCAGCGCGCTGATGCAGCGAGCTGGTAACCAAGGTACACATCGGGTTTCTAAGTGCTGCGCGCCCCTTAGAAACCCAATGTTTACCTTGGTTACCAGCTCCCTGCATCAGCGCGCTGGCAACTAAGATACACTGCGGGTAACTAAGTGACGTGCGTCGCTTGTTACCAGCGTGTCGCTGGTCCTGATCGCTGGTGAAGCTGCCTGTTTGACAGCTCACCAGCGATCACATAGCGACTCACCAGCGATCCTGACAAGGTGATATCGTTGTCGGGATCGCTGGTGAGTCGCTATGTGTGACGGGGCCCTAAGTGTCACATGGTCTGTCAGTATACACACAACTTTTCTAAAAGGCCACAGAGGCTGCAACACCATTAAGCAAGAGGCACCACTAATCAAACAACACCATGAAGACAAAGGATATCTTCAAACAAGTCAGGCACAAAGTTATTGAAAAGTAAGAGCAGGGTTATTTTGTCCTATTTGCTTCACAATAAAAAAAAGCCAAATGTTTGCAATTGTAGGCATGTTCTTTAAACCCTCAGATGCAAACCCTCAAGAAAAAAAAATGAAATTCCTGGTTGTGAGATAGCAAAACATGAAAAATGTTAGTGAGTGAATACTTTTGCAAGCCACTGTACATCCATATTGAGAAAGACAAAGGAAAGTAAATAGTTAAAAAGGGCTTCCAATGCTAGAGTTCAAAAACTATTAAATATTGTTTAGCAAATGGTATTCTGAACATCAGTGCACTGAAAGTATCACCATGGAACTCAAACGTTTATATATTTAAAAGATAGTAGAAGTATAAAATGTAACAACATTATTATTATTATATATTCTATATACATGAACTAAAAAGTAAATTGAGATTTTGGTTTTGTCACGGAGTCACTGACCAGTGCGACAAGACCCAATGATTGGTCAGTCACCAAACAGCAAAACAAACAAGGGAACACTGGGACACAATTACAACGGTGGGCCCTGCGATAGGGAACGGGGAAATGGGCACCTCCTGCACTCTCCTGAGGATGTGCCCTGCTCTTACTAGTGTCCCTATACAGGTTCTTTCAACCTGTTGCCGAGCAGGATACCTTAGCCCTCGCTTGCCCTGCACCTATCTCTATGTAGGGAATTGGCAAGTGAAGACACTGGTCCCACCACTGCACTAATACAACACAAGGTAAGGATAGACAGACAGTAAAAGGAACAGGGTAACAAAAATACAACATTTAGCTTTCTGCTGTAAAGCACCACACAGCAGGATCACAACACCAGATACACCATAAACAGCTGAGGCACCACAGCTCCCAGCAAGCTCCTTCCTCCAGTTCGGTCGCTGTAGCATGAACTCTAACACCGACAGTCAGCTGATGCATCAGGTTACCTTTTAAAAGATGGTGGGAGTGGTCACCACCTGCATCAGCAAATTCAGCTGCAATGTAATTACACCAGCGGCCACCAGGGGGGAATAGACATTAACCCCCGATGGCCTGAAAGGAAAAAAGTTTATATGTGAGAATCCAGATCTGTCACAGATCCAAAAATGGATCGTGACAGGTTTGGGCTTTTATCTGAAGTCATGAGACAAAGCTCGTTAGAGAGTCGATGTTGACTTTTACGATTGCTACTTCCTGTAGTTTTAGTCCTCTTTCTCTCTGAAGAGACAATTTACTCAAAAGTAATGTTCCTTACTGAACACTTTCTTAGTGAGTGATCCACTCTATTCCATTCTGTACATAGTCCTACATGACAATACCCTTAAGCTGGTCACATTAGATGGCTGATTGCTGAACAATGAATAACAGCAATCTTAGCAGATTCTTCCTAACACAGGACCACTAGCTCAGCTGAGTGCTTCTGTATTCTCTATGAGAAAGTCTTATCACCAGGAGAACTATATGATTGGCAGTCCAAAAACGTACTTGCGCAATTGACGTCACTTCTGATCATCAGTCATTTGGCGCTTTTATTAGATGGCTGATTGCTGAACGATGATGAATAGCAATCTCAGCAGATTCTTCCTAACACAGGAGTACTAGCTCAGCTGAACACTTCTGTTTTCTCTATGAGAGAAACAAGTGTCTTAAATAGGATATCTAGGTCTAAGATATTGATGATTTATCATCAATATTAGGCCATCAAAATCAGATCAGTGGAGATCCTATACCTAGCACCCTCACTGTTCATACTAGAGCCATGGCCCCAGGAGTTTACAGTACGAGTATATGGGTCCAGAACATCATAGCTCTGTACCCCGTGTAATAGCCATTCTCTTGCACTACAGCTCAGCTTCAATTAAAATGAATGTTAGCTAAACTGTAGTACCACAGTACAGCCACTAAACCGTTTATATGGTGCTGTACTGTTGTACAGAGTGGATGGCTAGCTCTAGGCACTGGCGCAGTGGGATAGTCTGGTGTCAGAGCCCCATCTATATGTAACTTAACCTTGAAAACCCATTCAGCACCCATTGAGATGAATTTGGCCATTATTTGTTCCCACATGTCACCGGTTCCTTTGGTATAAAGTCACTTACATAAATCCAATAGTAAAGATTTATATGCATTAAGCTTTAATTAAATGATCACACCCCATGTTAGCATTGCTTCACAACCCCAAAATGCAGAAACTAATTAGGCTTAAGGTGCACATACACACACAACGAAAGGTAACCATAAACAAAGACTCTATGGAATAGACTGGCTCTCTTCAAAGGCAATAAGTGAATGTACACAGACGTGTAGCATAATAAAATCATTTTATATTCATCTCAGTCAGAAAGAGCTGTTTGTGCAGAATTTGCGCAGAAGAGTTATTTACTTTGTATTTACAGTAGCCATTTATGGGTAATTAGTTATTTTTTTTCTTGAAAAACATTCATTTGAAAGAACACAATATCCTTCTTAACCTTCAGGAACACTGTGCTTACTGAACTAAAGCCTTCTATTCCTTACAGAATGAGAGCCACTCCTGTTTAGACACTGCAGCCAGGGATTTGAAGCAGAAGACAATTTCAAAGACTGCTCTTTCTATTTAACAATCAGTGCATTAGGCTAAAATAGTCACACAAATGCAACAGCGATTGAAAAGGTTTGTGGAGCAGAAGCAAGGTCCTTCTTTTACCTGGAACATTAGCAGAATATTTCTTTTTGGCCTTTAGTTTCACCTTGATCTTCCCTGTGAATGCAAATCTACATTATACCCCACATTTCTATAGTATTTATTGCCATGGTCATGATGTGAGGGCCCTTTTTTTCAACCTGAATAGTGTAAAAGGGGAAACATATTATTGCACAGAGTCATTATTGTGCTGGGAATGTATAAACAGCTGAAAAGAATAGAGCGACATGCTCATAATGGGGAGTGAAAGCTCTTCATTTTGTACTCATTGTCTACCGTTCCTTTCTAAACAACCTCCCTTTTTTCTAGCTATCAATACAAAGTTCTTTTTGGTAAAATGAAGTGTATTCATGCTGACTGAAAGAGGCTTTTAAAGTCGAACTGTGCCCACACAAAGGAGAAACAGTGCTGGAGCAAATCGAGTAGAGGGAAGGAACTTGGTCAATGTTCATTACTCAAAGCAAGACACTCACAGCCTTCGCCACATTTTGTAAAGAATCAGATAAACTTTCTCCATGATAAATAACTGAAATAATTTTTCTTAGCTGTCAGACTTCTTTCTCTCAAGTCTATCCCTTTTTCTCACACTCTTTGCAGCTTGGCAGAAGCTACTGATCTCATCCCTTTGGACTGATAAATGGGCTTCTTTCAGTTGGTGGCAGGCTTCGGGAAAAATAGATAATCCTGGATAATGTGGACACAGTTTTCATTTCTTGTCACCCAATTAAACTGCAATTATCCAAAGTGCAACAGCAGAAAAAGTGGAAAGAATGGAGGGAGAATAAGGAGCTATGACTCCCTGGGCCTCTTTATACTGTTCCCATTAGGCTAGATGTGTTCCATTCTGATTATAAAGTGCCAGTCTAAGCACACAGCAAGAGCCGGGCCAGCTGCAACCTGTCATTACAATAAAATGCTACAGAAAGTTCTAAGGGAAATGTCACTTTTGGCTATTTCAACATGAATCTTTTCCTTCTTCTCAGGGTGACCAATGACACTGAACCAAGATTACGTTAAAATGATTGTTAGGAAAACAAATGGACTCTATTGTGATCCAGACAATGATCTGTCACTTGATGATCTATAAGCCACTTCTTTACCATGAAGAATTTGAAAAAGTTCCTGAAGAATTTTCTGCATGACATTCTATATTTAAGTCTCAGCCTCACTCTTTTATACGTTTTGACTGAATGGAGCTGGCTAGCTTGTGTACAGAAGTATTTCCCAACTTGAAATTGAACAGATCACAGTTTGAAGATATTATGAATATAGAAAAATGAAAAGCAGCTAGCTCACCATTGGCAGCCAACAAAACGTCCTCTTGTTCCAATAGCTTAAAATGTTCTGGGAGGAAAACAAATAGCTTGATGGAAATTCAAGACAGGAATTGAACATCCAGTGAAGTTAAAATACCAAAACTTTATTTGATACATATTTAAAACTCTTGTATGCAGTATCGGCAAGGACTATGCAGGTCAAGCAATGGTGCTCTTGGTCATGGCTACCATCAGTATGGTACAAACAAGATTTAAAAACAAAAATTTTGTAATTTTGTATAGGGAAAACACTACTGAAAACTAGAACTGGAGTTAGTAAAGTTTGGCTTTAAAATCCAGCTCTGAATTCTGTGCTAAAGAGGCTCTCAGGTGACCAGTACTGATTAGTACTAATCCGATCACTGGCATCAACAACAATTGGCAGATCGGGAAATTTTTATGCCTAATGGGGCGTTTTTATACAGTATCTAACACAGTAGTATTGAGTAGTAATGCACATATCCAGCTGCCACGCCATGGTTTCTATTTTGTGCTGCTCAATGCTCAGCAACCCCATAGGGATTCACTGGATTGGTCAGTCATGTGTAGTGCCGCTGCATTCTAACAGAGATAACAGGTACCCCATTATGACGATTTATGTGGGTCCCAGCAGTTGAACCCCCACCAATCAGTAATTTATAGATTATCCTGTGGATAGAAGATAACTATTTTTCACCAAAACAGCCCTTTTAATTTAGGAGGGACCCTTGCTCTTGAATTTTACCTATTAGAGTTACTTTCACACAGCATTTTTTCCTATGTTCATTGGTCACTTGGAGGCTGACACCCGGACCCCCCTTCAAAACAGGATTCGGACATATGTGCCAATGGGGCCGTAGACTATAATGGTGCCAACACAGTCAACGTGCGCTCTATTGTGCATCATTTTCAGGCATATACCTACTGGAGGTGGACAGCTAAATATAGTACTGTAGAATGTGTCTGGGTGTTCATCTCCAGTAGGCATATACGCCCCAAAATGATCCACATTAAAGTGCATGCTGACCCCATTTTTCAGGGGGGTCCAGAAGTAAATCCCAACGGGACCAACAAATGTGGGCAAAAACCCTTATGGTTGAAATCAACGTTACAAACCCTCTTTCATTATGAAGCCTTTTTCACTAGGACCCAGGATGTGCATTTTGTGGAAAGCGTATTGCTTTCTATAGATTCTATGTAATATTCAATACCCTCTGTGGCACCACTAGACACATAAATTAAATCCTTATTGCTAAGTTTCCACAAAGATTACAATGCAAGATATCAGCAAATGGACACAATGAGTTCAGCTTTTTGTTTGGTTTTCTTCAAACAAAAAGTAATATCCAAAGTGGACAACTCTTTTAGAGATAATTTAATTAATTGAGGAATTGCATCCTTAGTCTCAATATTATTTTTTTTTTTTACAAAGATGTCTAAATTTGATTTCCTTAACAGATGCTCTGCTTTGTTGTCTGGATTAGGCCATTTTCACGCTTGCATTGGGTAGAGTGCATAGGGCTGCGTACTTCCTCCCTTAAGCTCCACCTACTTACGGACTTCTTCCCTTAAGCTCTGCCTACTACTGCATGCATCCTGCATACCTATTTGACATGCCCGCCGAACGCAACATGTTGCATTTCTGTGTGGTTGGTGGGCACATCAAAACGACGCATGCTGACGCATCCGCATACATCGCATGTCTCTGTGTACCAATGTTAAATATAGGTACGCAGGACACATGCGGAAGTAGGGGAAGCTTAATGGAATAAGTGCGTAAGTAGGCAGAGCTTAAGGGAGGAAGTACGCTGCCCTACACACTCTACCAAAATGCAAGTGTGAACTTAGCCTTAGTTCTTCAATGTTTGTTTTGGCTTTGGCAAAGGGATTAACTGAGAGATCCTTTCCCACTTCTATTAGCTGAGCATTCACAAAATGCTTTTGGGTATTTTAGCTTAGACCAATGTACAACCCATTCTTAGTGTGCTTTGCATGGAGTCCCTGAGACAGAGAAAGTATATTATGCATAAGCTTGTTATTGACTGGTTTGGGGTTACATATTTGGGCTATGAGTAGTGTTGAGCATTCCGATACTGCAAATATCGGGTATTGGCCGATATTCGCTGTATCGGAATTCCGAGTATTTTTTCAATATCGGATATTGGAATCGGAAGTTCCCATAATGCAAAGAGCCACTGCTGTGGCTCTGATTGGCTGCCGAAATGACATCATCATTATGCGTGGTCTGTGCGCATCATGATGCGCTGTCAGTTCGGGCCTTCCGGGGGGTCTATGCCGACTGCCCGGGGTTCTGTACCGGCCTGCCAGGGGTCTGTGCTGACTGCCCGGGGGTCTGTGCCGACTGCCCGGGGGTCTGTGCGGACTGCCGGGGGTCTGTACCGGCCTCCCGGTGGTCTGTGTCGACTGCCCGGGGGTCTGTGCGGAATGCCGGGGGTCTGTACCGACTGTCCAGGGGTCTGTGCAGGCTGCGGGGGTCTATACCGGCCTGCCGGGGGGCTGTACCTGCCTGCCGGTGGTCTGTACCGACTGTCCGGGGGTCTGAGCGGACTGCTGGGGGTCTGTACCGGCCTGCCGGGGGGCTGTGCCGGCCTGCCGGGGGGCTGTGCCGGCCTGCCGGGGAGCTGTGCCGACTGTCCGGGGGTCTGTGCAGGCTGCGGGGGTCTGTACCGGCCTGCCGGGGGGCTGTGCTGGCCTGCCGGTGGTCTGTACCGGCCTGCCGGGGGGCTGTGCCGACTGTCCGGGGGTCTGTGCAGGCTGCGGGGAGCTGTACCGGCCTGCCGGGGGGCTGTGCCGACTGTCCGGGGGTCTGTGCAGGCTGCGGGGGTCTGTACCTGCCTGCCGGGGGGCTGTGCCGGCCTGCCGGTGGTCTGTACCGACTGTCCGGGGGTCTGTGCAGGCTGCGGGGGGTCTGTGCAGGCATCGTCCGATGGGACTACAAGTCCCATCGGGCGATGCCTGCTACCATGACGGTGATTGACACATTAGCCAATGATGGGACAGTAGTAGTCCCATCATCCAGCTAATGTGTTGAATTTAAAAAAAAAAAAATACATACATGCTACATACATACTACATACATGCTACATACATACTACGTGCATGCAACATACATACATACTACATATATACCACATGCATGCAACATGCATACTACATATATACCACATATATACTACATGCATGCAACATACATATATACTACATGCATGTAACATGCATACTACATATATACAACATATATACTACATGCATACTACACTGTGTTCCAAATTATTATGCAAATGATATTTTTCTCTGATTTTCCTAAATAGTCGGTACAAATGACAGTCAGTCTAATAAAAGTCATCACCGGTTAGAGTATACATCAAATTTTATTGAAGTAACCTCCCAATAATAACAGTATAATCTCCAAAATGAATAAAAACTCAAATTGCACTGTTCCAAATTATTAGGCACAGTAGAATTTCTAAACATTTGATATGTTTTAAAGAACTGAAAATGCTCATTTGTGGAATTTGCAGCATTAGGAGGTCACATTCACTGAACAAAAAGGATAGTTTGGAGTTAAATAGCTTAACAGGCCAAGTTACATGTTAACATAGGAACCCTTCTTTGATATCACCTTCACAATTCTTGCATCCATTTTGAAATTGTGAGTTTTTGGAGAGTTTCTGCTTGTATTTCTTTGCATGAAGTCAGAATAGCCTCCCAGAGCTGCTCTTTTGATGTGAACTGCCTCCCACCCTCATAGATCTTTTGCTTGATGATACTCCAAAGGTTCTCTATAGGGTTGAGGTCAGGGGAAGATGGTGGCCACACCATGAGTTTCTCTCCTTTTATGCCCATAGCAGTCAATGACTCAGAGGTATTCTTTGCAGCATGAGATGGTGCATTGTCATGCATGAAGATGATTTTTCTCCTGAAGGCAGGTTTCTGCTTTTTATACCATGGAAGACAGCTGTCAGTCAGAAACTCTATATACTTTGCAGAGGTCATTTGCACACCTTCAGGAACCTTAAAGAGCCTTACCAGCTGTTTCCCCATGATTCCGGCCCAAAACATGACTTCTCCACCTCCTTGCTGACGTCGCAGCCTTGTTGGGACATAGTGGCCATCCCCCAACCATCCACTACTCCATCCATCTGGACCATCCAGGGTTGCTCGACACTCATCAGTAAACAAGACTGTTTGAAAATTAATCTTCATGTATGTCTGGGCCCACTGCAACCAGTTCTGCTTGTGAACACTGTTTAGGGGTGGCCGAATAGTAGATTTATGCACCACAGCAAGCCTTTGAAGGATCCTACACCTTGAGGTTCGAGGGACTCCAGAGGCACCAGCAGCTTTAAATATCTGTTTGCTGGTTTGTAATGGCTTTTTAGCAGCCACTCTCTTAATCCAATGTACTTGCCTGGCAGAAACCTTCCTCATTCTGCCTTTATCAGCACAAACATGTCTGTGCTCAGAATCAACCACAAATCTCTTAACAGTACAATGATCACGTTAAAATTTTTGGGAAATATCTAATGTTTTCATCTCTTGACCAAGGCATTGCACTATTTGATGCTTTTCAGCAGCAGAGAGATCCTTTTTATTTCCTAAATTCCTTGAAACCTGTGCCCTGCTTAATAATGTGGAACATCATTCTTAAGTAACTTTCCTTTAATAGAGCTCACCGGGTAAACTAATTATCACAGGCATTTGACATTGATTTCAGTGATCCAAAGAGCCCTGATACACAATACCATCTATGAGTTTATTTGAAAAACAAAAAAAAACATCTTTATGACACTTAAATCCAATTTGCATAATAATTTGGAACACAGTGTACATATATACCACATGCATGCAACATACTAGTGTTGAGCATTCCGATACTGCAAATATCGGGTATCGGCCGATATTCGCTGTAACGGAATTCCGATACCGAGTACCTATATTTTTTCAATATCGGATATCGGAATTGGAAGTTCCCATAATGCAAAGAGCCACTGCTGTGGCTCTGATTGGCTTCCGAAATGACGTCATCATGATGCGCCGTCAGTTCGGGCCTTCCTGGTGGGTCTATGCCGACTGCCCGGGGGTCTGTACCGGCCTGCCGGGGGTCTGTGCCGATTGCCCGGGGGTCTGTGCCGACTGCCCGGGGGTCTGTGCGGACTGCCGGGGGTCTGTACTGACTGTCCGGGGGTCTGTGCAGGCTGCGGGGGTCTGTACCGGCCTGCCAGGGGGCTGTGCCGGCCTGCCGGTGGTCTGTACCGACTGTCCGGGGGTCTGAGCGGACTGCTGGGGGTCTGTACCGGCCTGCCGGGGGGCTGTGCCGGCCTGCCGGTGGTCTATACCGACTGTCCGGGGGTCTGTGCAGGCTGCGGGGGTCTGTACCGGCCTGCCGGGGGGCTGTGCCGGCCTGCCAGGGGGCTGTGCCGACAGTCCGGGGGTCTGTGCAGGCTGCCGGGGTCTGGACTACAAATCCCATCGGGCGATGCCTGCTACCATGATGGTGATTGACACATTAGCCAATGATGGGACAGTAGTAGTCCCATCATCCGGCCTATGTGTTGAATGTAAAAAAAAAAAATACATACTACATAGATACTACATGCTACATACATGCTACATACATGCTACATACATACTACATGCATGCAACATACATCTACATATATACCACATGCATGCAACATGCATACTACATATATACCACATATATACTACATGCAGGCAACATACATATATACTACATGCATGCAACATGCATACTACATATATACAACATATATACTACATGCATACTAAATATATACCACATGCATGCAACATACATACATACTACTAGTGTTGAGCATTCCGATACTTCAAATATCGGGTATCGGCCGATATTCGCTGTATTGGAATTCCGATACCGAGTACCGATATTTTTTCAATATCGGAATTGGAAGTTCCCATAATGCAAAGAGCCACTGCTGTGGCTCTGATTGGATGCGCCGTCAGTTCGGGCCTTCCGGGGGTCTATGCCGACTGCCCGGGGATCTGTACCGGCCTGCCCGGGGGTCTGTGCCAACTGCCCGGGGGTCTGTGCGGACTGCCGGGGGTCTGTAACGACTGTCCGGGGGTCTGTGCAGGCTGTGGAGGTCTGTACCGGCCTGCCGGGGGGCTGTGCCGGCCTGCCGGTGGTCTGTACCGACTGTCCAGGGGTCTGAGCGGACTGCCGGGGGTCTGTACCGACCAGCCGGGGGGCTGTGCCGGCCTGCCGGGGGGCTGTGCCGACTGTCCGGGGGTCTGTGCAGGCTGTGGGGGTCTGTACCGGCCTGCCGGGGGGGCTGTGCCGGCCTGCCGGTGGTCTGTACCGATTGTCCGGGGGTCTGTGCAGGCTGCGGAGGTCTTTACCGGCCTGCCGGGGGGCTGTGCCGGCTGTCCGGGGGTCTGTGCAGGCTGCGGGGCTCTGTGCAGGCATCGTCCGATGGGACTACAAGTCCCATCGGGCGATGCCTGCTACCATGACGGTGATTGACACATTAGCCAATGATGGGACAGTAGTAGTCCCATCATCCGGCCTATGTGTTGAATGTAAAAAAAAAACCCCAAAAAAGACAAACATACTATATACATACTACATGCTGCATACATACTACATACATGCTACATACATACTACATGCATGCAACATACATGCATACTACATATATACCACATGCATGCAACATGCATACTACATATATACCACATATATAATACATGCATGCAACATACATACAACATATACACTACATGCATGCAACATGCATACAACATATATACTACATGCATGCAACATACATATATACTACATGCAACATGCATACTGCATATATACTACGTGCATGCAACATACATACTACATATATACCACATATATACTACATGCATGCAACATACATACAACATATAAACTACATGCATGCAACATGCATACTACATATATACTACATGCAACATGCATACTACATATATACTACATGCATGCAACATACATGCATACTACATATATACCACATGCATACAACATGCATACTACATATATACCACATATATACTACATGCATGCAACATACATATATACAACATACATACTACATGCACATGCATGCAACATACATACAACATATATACCACATGCATGCAACATGCATACTACATATATACTACATGCATGCAACATACATATATACTACATGCATGCAACATACATACTACATATATACCACATGCATGCAACATGCAAACTACATATATACCACATATATACTACATGCATACTACATATATACCACATGCATGCAACATACATATATACAACATATCTACAACATGCAACATACATACAACATATAAACTACATGCATGCAACATGCATACTACATAGATACTACATGCATGCAACATACATATATACTACATGCAACATGCATACTACATATATACTACATGCATGCAACATACATGCATACTACATATATACCACATGCATGCAACATGCATACTACATATATACCACATATATACTACATGCATGCAACATACATATATACTACATGCAACATACATACTACATATGTACTACATGCATGCAACATACATACTACATGCATGCAACATGCATACTACATATATACTACATGCATGCAACATACATATATACTACATGCATGCAACATACATACATACATACTACATATATACCACATGCATGCAACATGCAAACTACATATATACCACATATATACTACATGCATACTACATATATACCACATGCATGCAACATACATATATACTACATGCAACATGCATACTACATATATACTACATGCATGCAACATACATGCATACTACATATATACCACATGCATGCAACATGCATACTACATATATACCACATATATACTACATGCATGCAACATACATATATACTACATGCAACATACATACTACATGCATGCAACATACATACTACATGCATGCAACATGCATACTACATATATACTACATGCATGCAACATACATATATACTACATGCATGCAACATACATATATACCACATGCATGCAACATGCAAACTACATATATACCACATATATACTACATGCATACTACATATATACCACATGCATGCAACATACATATATACAACATACATGCAACATACATACTACATATATACTACATGCATGCAACATACATACTACATATATACCACATGCATGCAACATGCATACTACATATATACCACATATATACTACATGCATACTACATATATACCACATGCATGCAACATACATATATACAACATACATGCAACATACATACTACATATATACTACATGCATGCAACATACATACAACATATATACTACATGTATGCAACATGCATACTACATGCATGCAACATACATATATACTACATGCAACATGCATACTACATGCATGCAACATACATACTACATATATACCACATGCATGCAACATGCAAACTACATATATACCACATACAGTCATGGCCAAAATTATTGACACCCCTGCAATTCTGTCAGGTAATACTCAGTTTCTTCCTGAAAATTATTGCAAACACAAATTCTTTGGTATTATTATCTTCATTTAATTTGTCTTAAATGAAAAAACACAAAAAGAATTGTCCTAAAGCCAAATTGGATATAATTCCACACCAAACATAACAAAGAGGGTGGACAAAAGTGTTGGCAGTGTTCGAAAAATCATGTGATGCTTCTCTAATTTGTGTAATTAACAGCACCTATAACTTACCTGTGGCACCTAACAGGTGTTGGCAATAACTAAATCACACTTGCAGCCAGTTGACATGGATTAAAGTTGACTCAACCTCTGTCCTGTGTCCTTGTGTGTACCACATTGAGCATGGAGAAAAGAAAGAAGACCAAAGAACTGTCTGAGGACTTGAGAAACCAAATTGTGAGGAAGCATGAGCAATCTCAAGGCTACAAGTCCATCTCCAAAGACCTGAATGTTCCTGTGTCTACCGTGCGCAGTGTCATCAAGAAGTTTAAAGCCCATGGCACTGTGGCTAACCTCCCTAGATGTGGCCGGAAAAGAAAAATTGACAAGAGATTTCAACGCAAGATTGTGCGGATGTTGGATAAAGAACCTCCACTAACATCCAAACAAGTTCAAGCTGCCCTGCAGTCCGAGGGTACAACGGTGTCAACCCGTACTATCCGTCGGTGTCTGAATGAAATGGGACTGTATGGTAGGAGACCCAGGAAGACTCCACTTCTTACCCCGAGACATAAAAAAACCAGGCTGGAGTTTGCCAAAACTTACCTGAAAAAGCCTAAAACATTTTGGAAGAATGTTCTTTGGTCAGATGAGACAAAAGTAGAGCTTTTAGGGCAAAAGCATCAACATAGAGTTTACAGAAGAAAAAAGAGGCATTCAAAGAAAAGTACATGGTCCCTACAGTCAAACATGGCGGAGGTTCCCTGATGTTTTGGGGTTGCTTTGCTGCCTCTGGCACTGGACTGCTTGACCGTGTGCATGGCATTATGAAGTCTGAAGACTACCAACAAATTTTGCAGCATAATTTAGGGCCCAGTGTGAGAAAGCTGGGTCTACCTCAGAGGTCATGGGTCTTCCAGCAGGACAATAACCCAAAACACACTTCAAAAAGCACTAGAAAATGGTTTGAGAGAAAGCACTGGAGACTTCTAAGGTGGCCAGCAATGAGTCCAGACCTGAATCCAATAGAACACCTGTGGAGAGATCTAAAAATGGCAGTTTGGAGAAGGCACCCTTCAAATATCAGGGACCTGGAGTAGTTTGCCAAAGAAGAATGGTCTAAAATTCCAGCAGAGTATTGTAAGAAACTCATTGATGGTTACCGGAAGCGGTTGGTCGCAGTTATTTTGGCTAAAGGTTGTGCAACCAAGTATTAGGCTGAGGGTGCCAATACTTTTGTCCGGCCCATTTTTGGAGTTTTGTGTGAAATGATCAATGTTTTGCTTTTTGCTTCATTCTCTTTTGCGTTTTTTCATTTAAGACAAATTAAATGAAGATAATAATACTAAAGAATTTGTGTTTGCAATCATTTTCAGGAAGAAACTGAATATTATCTGACAGAATTGCAGGGGTGTCAATACTTTTGGCCATGACTGTATATACTACATGCATACTACATATATACCACATGCATGCAACATACATATATACAACATATATACTACATGCATGCACAATGCATACTACATATATACCACATATATACTACATGCATGCAACGTACATACATACAACATATATACTACATGCATGCAACATGCATACTACATATATACCACATATATACTACACGCATGCAACATACATATATACTACAAGCAACATGCATACTACATATATACTACATGCATGCAACATACATCCAACATATATACTGCATGCAACATGCATACTACATATATACAACATATACTACATGCATGCAACATACATATATACAACATATATACTACATGCAACATATATACTACATGCATGCAGCATACATATATACTACATATATATTACATGCAACATACATACTACATATATACTACATGCATGCAACATACATACATACTACATATATACTACATGCATACTACATATATACCACATGCATGCAACATACATATATACAACATATATACTACATGCATGCAACATGCATGCTACATATATACCACATATATACTACATGCATGCAACATACATATATACTACATATATACTGCATGCAACATACATACTACATATATACTACATATATACTACATGCATGCAACATGCATACTACATATATACTACATGCATGCAACATACATACATACTACATATATACCACATATATACTACATATATACCACATGCATGCAACATACATATATACAACATATATACTACATGCATGCAACATACATATATATATACAACATATGTACTACATGCATGCAACATGCATACTACATATATACCATATATACTACATGCATGCAACATACATATACACTACATATATACCACATATACACTACATGCATGCAGCATACATATATACTACATTTATACCACATATATACTACATGCATGCAACATACATATATAATACATATATACTACATGCAACATACATACTACATACATACTACATATATACCACATGCATGGAACATGCATGCTACATATATACTACATATACCTGTATACTACATGCATGCAACATACATATACAGTCATATGTTAAAGATTGGGCACCCCTATTAATGTTAACCTTTTTTCTTTATAACAATTTTGGTTTTTGCAACAGCTATTTCAGTTTCATATATCTAATAAGTGATGGACTCAGTTATATTTCTGGATTCAAATGAGGTTTATTGTACTAACAGAAAATGTGCAATCTGCATTTAAACAAAATTTGACTGGTGCAAAAGTATGGGCACCTCAACATAAAAGTGACATTAATATTTTGTAGATCCTCCTTTTGCAAAAATAACAGCCTCTAGTCGCTTCCTGTAGCTATTAATGAGTTCCTGGATCCTGGATGAAGGTATTTGTGACCATTCCTGTTTACAAAACAATTCCAGTTCAGTTAAGTTTGATGGTCGCCGAGCATGGACAGCCCGCTTCAAATCATCCCACAGATGTTCAATGATATTCAGGTCTGGGGACTGGGATGGCCATTCCAGAACATTGTAATTGTTCCTCTGCATGAATGCCTGAGTAGATTTGGAGCGGAGTTTTGGATCATTGTCTTGCTGAAATATCTATCCCCTGTGTAACTTCAACTTCGTCACTGATTCTTGCACATTATTGTCAAGAATCTGCTGATACTGAGTTGAATCTATGCGACCCTCAACTTTAACAAGATTCCGAGTGCCGGCATTGGCCACACAGCCCCAATGCATGATGGAACCTCCACCAAATTTTACTGTGGGTAGCAAGTGTTTTTCTTGGAATGCTGTGTTTTTTAGCCTCCATGCATAACGCCTTTTTGTATGACCAAACAACTAAATCTTTGTTTCATCAGTCCACAGGACCTTCCTTCCAAAATGTAACTGGCTTGTCCAAATGTGCTTTTGCATACCTCAGGCGACTCTGTTTGTGGCGTGCTTGCAGAAACGGCTTCTTTCGCATCACTCTCCCATACAGCTTCTCCTTGTGCAAAGTGCGCTGTATTGTTGACCGATGCACAGTGACACCATCTGCAGCAAGATGATGCTGCAGGTCTTTGGAGGTGGTCTGTGGATTGTCCTTGACTGTTCTCACCATTCTTCTTCTCTGCCTTTCTGATATTTTTCTTGGCCTGCCACTTCTGGGCTTAACAAGAACTGTACCTGTGTTCTTCCATTTCCTTACTATGTTCCTCACAGTGGAAACTGACAGGTTAAATCTCTGAGACAACTTTTTGTATCCTTCCCCTGAAAAGCTATGTTGAATAATCTTTGTTTTCAGATCATTTGATAGTTGTTTCAAGGAGCCCATGATGCCACTCTTCTAGGAGAATCAAATAGGAGAACTACTTGCAAGTGGCCACCTTAAATACCTTTTCTCATGATTTGATACACCTGGCTATGAAGTTCAAAGCACAATGAGGTTACAAAACCAATTTAGTGCTTCAGGAAGTCAGTAAAAAGTAGTTAGGAGTGTTCAAATCAAGAAAATGATAAGGGTGCCCATACTTTTGCACCGGTCAAATTTTGTTTAAATGCAGATTGCACAATTTCTGTTAGTACAATAAACCTCATTTGAATCCAGAAATATAACTGAGTCCATCAGTTATTAGATATATCAAACTGAAATAGCTGTTGCAAAAACCAAAATTGTTATAAAGAAAAAAGGTTAACATTAATAGGGGTGCCCAAACTTTAACATATGACTGTATACTACATGCATGCAACATACATACATACTACATATATACCACATGCATGCAACATGCATGCTACATATATACTACATATATACTACATGCATGCAACATACATATATAATACATACAATACATTCATACAATACATACATATAGACATACAGTACATATAACATAAAGTACATACTCACCATCACTTGTCACTTTGTTCCCCGAAGCCATTGTCATCTATGGAATAAATATTAAAATAACAAAGCAGCAATATACTTACCCCTGATCCGCAGAAGTCCACGAGTGTCCCACGACGATCTTGCATGGAGAACAGCAGCATCAGCTGATGCTACCGTTCTCTACGGGCTCCAGGAAACCAGTGTCGGGAGGTAGGTATCCTTCCGCCCTGTATTCCTCCGCCACTGTAAAAAAAAAAAAAGTCCCTAGTCTCATTTTATGGCATTGCAGTGTGAGAAATTTCCCACGCAGCTTTTGCCATAAAGTGAGACTAGGGACTTTTTTTTTTTTTATATATGTAGTATATATGTTGTATGTATGTATGTTGCATGCATGTAGTATATGTGGTATATATGTAGTATGCATGTTGCATGCATGTGGTATATATGTAGTATGTATGTATGTATGTTGCGTGCATGTAGTATATATGTAGTTTGCATGTAGTATATATGTATGTTGCATGCATGTAGTATATATGTAGTATGCATGTTGCATCCATGTAGTATATATGTTGTATGTATGTATGTTGCATGCATGTAGTATATATGTTGTATGTATGTTGCATGCATGTAGTATATATGTGGTATATATGTAGTATGCATGTTGCATGCATGTGGTATATATGTAGTATGTATGTATGTTGCATGCATGTAGTATGTATGTAGCATGTAGCATGTATGTAGTATGTATGTAGCATGTAGTATGTATTTTTTTTTTACATTCAACACATAGGCCGGATGATGGGACTACTACTGTCCCATCATTCGCTAATGTGTCAATCACCGTGATGGTAGCAGGCATCGCCCGATGGAACTTGTAGTCCCATCGGACGATGCCTGCACAGAGCCCCGCAGCCTGCACAGACCCCCAGACAGCCGGCACAGCCCCCCGGCAGGCCGGTACAGACCTCCGCAGCCTGCACAGACCCCCGGACAGTCGGTACAGACCACCGGCAGGCCGGCACAGCCCCCCGGCAGGCTGGTACAGACCCCCGCAGCCTGCACAGACCCCCGGACAGTCGGTACAGACCACTGGCAGGCCGGCACAGCCCCCCCGGCAGGCTGGTACAGACCCCCGGCAGTCCGCTCAGACCCCCGGACAGTCGGTACAGACCACCGGCAGGCCAGCACAGCCCCTTGGCAGGCCGGTACAGACCCCCGCAGCCTGCACAGACCCCCGGACAGTCGGCACAGCCCCCCGACAGGCCGGCACAGCCCCCCGGCAGGCCGGTACAGACCCCCGGCAGTCCGCTCAGACCCCTGGACATTCGGTACAGACCACCGGCAGGCCGGCACAGCCCCCCGGCAGGCCGGTTCAGACCCCCGCACCCTGCGCAGACCCCCAGACAGTCGGTACAGACCACCGGCAGGCCGGCACAGCCCCCCGGCAGGCCGGTACAGACCCCCAGCAGTCCGCACAGACCCCCGGGCAGTCGGCACAGACCCCCGGGCAGTCGGCACAGCCCCCCGGCAGGCCGGTACAGACCCCCGCAGCCTGCACAGACCCCCGGACAGTTGGCACAGACCACCGGCAGGCCGGCACAGACCACCGGCAGGCCGGCACAGCCTACCGCAGCCTGCACAGACCCCCAGACAGTCGGTACAGACCACCGGCACACCAGCACAGCCCCCCGGCAGGCCGGTACAGACCCCCGGGCAGTCCGCACAGACCCCCGGGTAGTCGGCACAGACCCCCAGAAGGTCCGTACACCCCCCCGAGAGGCTGTACAAGGACAGAAAAGGGTTTTTCTTATTCCGATACCGGAAGTCCCATAGACTTGAATGGGACTTCCGGTATCAGAATCGGCGATACCCGATACTTTTTTCGTATCGGGCCGATACCATCCGATACGATATTTCAGGATATCTGATGGTATCGCTCAACACTAGCTATGAGCTACCAGTATGCAACCAGGGTCTCCTGCTCAATGCAATTTGATTGTATAGCTTGAAAGTCAGAAATGTGAAGAGTTTGTGCAATGAAGATGAGGTACTCCAACATTACTTATGAGTAAGAAATCTTCACGGTCCACACTTTTACTCTTATGAGCCTTGTCTTTCAGCTAAGTTTTCATACAAGGTTGGTATAAGTATGGCCAAAGGCGTTCTCCCTAAGCTTCTACTATAGAAGGTCATTGGTCCTTGAATCTTGCAGGAACCGCTCAATCAGGGCATTACGACGTAAGTCTGGAGCCCTTCATTTGTGGAGGGTTTTCGAAAAGCTGTACCACCTATGTCATCATTTTTCCTGTGGCACAATATATTTTTTAAGGCACTTGGATGATCAGTAGAGTTGAGCGATACCGTCCGATACTTCAAAGTATCGGATCGGAATGGATCGGCCGATCTTAAAAAAAAGTATCGGTATCGCCGATTCCGATACCGGAAGTCCCATTCAAGTCTATGGGACTTCTGGTATCGGAATAAGAAAAACCCTGTTTTTCCCTTGTACAGCCTCTCTGGGGTCTGTACGGGCCTTTCGGGGGGCTGTGCCGGCCTGCCAGGGGGTCTGTGCAGGCTCCGGTGGTCTGTGCCGGCCTGCCGGGGGGGCTGTGCAGGCTCCGGTGGGCTGTGCCGGCCTGCCGGGGGGCTGTGCCGGCCTGCCGGTGGTCTGTGCAGACTCCGGTGGGCTGTGCCGGCCTGCCGGGGGGCTGTGCCGGCCTGCCAGGGGGCTGTGCAGGCTTCGGGGGTCTGTGCAGGCATCGTCCGATGGGACTACAAGTCCCATCGGGCGATGCCTGCTACCATGACAGTGATTGACACATTAGCCAATGATGGGACAGTAGTAGTCCCATCATCCGGCTAATGTGTTGAATGTAAAAAAAAAAAAAAAAATTACATGCTACATACATGCTACATTCATACTACATACATGCTACATTCATACTACATATATACTACATGCAACATACATACTACATATATACTACATGCATGCAACATGCATACTACATATATACTACATGCATGCAACATGCATACTACATACACTCACTGGCCACTTTATTAGGTACACCATGCTAGTAACGGGTTGGACCCCCTTTTGCCTTCAGAACTGCCTCAATTCTTCGTGGCAGAGATTCAACAAGGTGCTGGAAGCATTCCTCAGAGATTTTGGACCATATTGACATGATGGCATCACACAGTTGGCGCAGATTTGTCGGCTGCACATCCCTGATGCGAATCTCCCGTTCCACCACATCCCAAAGATGCTCTATTGGATTGAGATCTGGTGACTGAGGAGGCCATTTGAGTACAGTGAACTCATTGTCATGTTCAAGAAACCAATCTGAGATGATTCGAGCTTTATGACATGGCGCATTATCCTGCTGAAAGTAGCCATCAGATGCCTGTTCTTAGCTGAGAGGAGTGGTACCCAGTGTGGTCTTCTGCTGCTGTAGCCCATCTGCCTCAAAGTTCGACGCACTGTGCGTTCAGAGATGCTCTTCTGCCTACCTTGGTTGTAATGGGTGGCAATTTGAGTCACTGTTGCCTTTCTATCAGCTCGAACCAGTATGCCCATTCTCCTCTGACCTCTGGCATCAACAAGGCATTTCCGGCCACAGAACTGCCGCTCACTGGATTTTTTTTCTTTTTCGGACCATTCTCTGTAAACCCTAGAGATGGTTGTGCGTGAAAATCCCAGTAGATCAGCAGTTTCTGAAATACTCAGACCAGCCCTTCTGGCACCAACAATCATGCCACGTTCAAAGGCACTCAAATCACCTTTCTTCCCCATACTGATGCTCGGTTTGAACTGCAGGAGATTGTCTTGACCATGTCTACATGCCTAAATGCACTGAGTTGCCGCCATGTGATTGGCTGATTAGAAATTAAGTCTTAACACACAGTTGGACAGGTGTACCTAATAAAGTGGCCAGTGAGTGTATATACTACATGCTACATACATACTACATATATGCTACATATATACTACATACATACTGCATGCTACATACATACTACATATATACTACATGCATGCTACATACATACTACATATATACTACATACATACTACATGCATGCTACATGCTACATACATACCACATACATACTACATACATACTACATACATACTACATGCTACATACATACTACATATATACTACATGCATGCTACATACATACTACATGCTACATATATACTACATGCTACATACATACTACATATATGCTACATATATACTACATACATACTGCATGCTACATACATACTACATATATACTACATGCATGCTACATACATACTACATATATACTACATACATACTACATGCATGCTACATGCTACATACATACCACATACATACTACATACATACTACATACATACTACATGCTACATACATACTACATATATACTACATGCATGCTACATACATACTACATGCTACATATATACTACATGCTACATACATACTACATGCATGCTACATACATACTACATACATACTACATGCATGCTACATACATACTACATGCTACATACATACTACATATATACTACATGCATGCTACATACATACTACATGCTACATATATACTACATGCTACATACATACTACATGCATGCTACATACATACTACATACATACTACATGCATGCTACATACATACTACATGCTACATACATACCACATACATACTACATATATACTACATGCATGCTACATACATACTGCATGCTACATACATACCACATACATACTACATATATACTACATGCATGCTACATACATACTGCATGCTACATGCATGCTACATACATACTACATACATACTACATGCTACATACATACCACATATATACTACATACATACTACATACAATACATTCATACAATACATACATAGACATACAGTACATATAACATAGAGTAACATACTTACCAATACTTGTCACATTGTTCCCCGAAGCCATTGTCTTTTAAAGGAATAAATATTAACATAACAAACCACAAAAATACTCACCCACGATCCGAAGCAGTCCACGAGTGTGTCCCACGACGATCTTGGGTAGAGAACTGCAGCATCAGCTGATGCCGCCGTTCTCTACGGGCTGCAGGAATCCAATGACGGAAGGTAGGGATCCTTCCGCACTGTATTCCTCCGCCACTTAAAAAAAAAAAAAGTCCCTAGTCTCACTTTATGCCATTGCTGCGTGGGAAATTCCCACACAGCAATGGCATAAAGTGAGACTAGGGACTTTTTTTTTTTTTAAGTGGCGGAGGAATACAGTGCGGAAGGATACCTACCTTCCGTCATTGGATTCCTGCAGCCCGTAGAGAACGGCGGCATCAGCTGATGCTGCAGTTCTCTACCCAAGATCGTCGTGGGACACACTCGTGGACTGCTTCGGATCGTGGGTGAGTATTTTTGTGGTTTGTTATGTTAATATTTATTCCTTTAAAAGACAATGGCTTCGGGGAACAATGTGACAAGTATTGGTAAGTATGTTACTCTATGTTATATGTACTGTATGTCTATGTATGTATTGTATGAATGTATTGTATGTAGTATGTATGTAGTATATATGTGGTATGTATGTAGCATGTAGTATGTATGTAGTATGTATGTAGCATGCATGTAGTATATATGTAGTATGTATGTGGTATGTATGTAGCATGTAGTATGTATGTAGCATGCATGTAGTATGTATGTAGTATGTATGTAGCATGCATGTAGTATGTATGTAGCATGTAGTATATATGTAGCATGTAGTATGTATGTAACATGCATGTAGTATATATGTAGTATGTATGTAGCATGTAGTATGTATGTAGCATGCATGTAGTATGTATGTAGTATGTATGTAGTATGTATGTAGCATGCATGTAGTATGTATGTAGTATGTATGTAGCATGTAGTATGTATGTAGCATGCATGTAGTATATATGTAGTATGTATGTAGCATGTAGTATGTATGTAGCATGCATGTAGTATGTATGTAGTATGTATGTAGTATGTATGTGGTATGTATGTAGCATGTAGTATGTATGTAGCATGCATGTAGTATATGTGTTATGTATGTAGCATGCATGTAGTATGTATGTAGTATGCATGTAGCATGTATGTAGTATATATGTGGTATGTATGTAGTATGTATGTAGCATGCAGTATGTATGTAGCATGCATGTATGTAGTATATATGTAGTATGTATGTAGTATGTATGTAGCATGCATGTAGTATGTATGTAGCATGCATGTAGTATGTATGTAGTATGTATGTAGTATATATGTAGTATGTATGTAGCATGTAGTATGTATGTAGTATGTATGTAGCATGTAGTATATATGTAGTATGTATGTAGTATGTATGTAGCATGTATGTAGTATGTATGTAGCATGTAGTATGTATGTAGCATGCATGTAGTATATATGTTATGTATGTAGCATGCATGTAGTATGTATGTAGTATGTATGTAGCATGCATGTAGTATGTATGTAGTATATATGTGGTATGTATGTAGTATGTATGTAGCATGCAGTATGTATGTAGCATGCATGTAGTATATATGTAGTATGTATGTAGCATGTAGTATGTATGTACCATGCATGTAGTATGTATGTAGTATGTATGTAGTATTTTTTTTTTTTTTTAACATTTAACACATTAGCCGGATGATGGGACTACTACTGTCCCATCATTGGCTAATGTGTCAATCACTGTCATGGTAGCAGGCATCGCCAGATGGGACTTATAGTCCCATCGGACGATGCTTGCACAGAACCCCGGACATCAGCACAGACCACCGGCAGGCCGGCACAGCCCCCCGGCAGGCCGGTACAGACCCCCACAGGGTGCACAGACCACCGGCAGGCCGGCACAGCCCCCCGGCAGGCCGGTACAGACCCCCACAGGGTGCACAGACCACCGGCAGGCCGGCACAGCCCCCCGGCAGGCCGGTACAGACCCCCACAGGGTGCACAGACCACCGGCAGGCCGGCACAGCCCCCCGGCAGGCCGGTACAGACCCCGGGCAGTCCACACAGCCACCCGGCAGGCCGGCAGAGACCCCTGGAAGGCCCGAAATGACGGCGCATCATGATGCGCACACACCGCGCATCATGATGACGTCAGGCTGTCAATCAACTTTGAACTTCCGATTCCGATGCCGACTTCCGATATTGAAAAAATATCGGAAGTCTGTGTCGGAATTCCGATACAGCAAGTATCGGCCGATACCCGATACTTGCGGTATCGGAATGCTCAACACTAATGATCAGTGGTTACAAAAATGTTCAAAAATGCTTAATGAATCTTATGCAAGAAACAACTTTATTAGTAGCCATATGTGCTTAGTTTTAGGTTTATTTAATTTTTTGGTCAAATAGGTCCTTTTTGTCAAATATCTGTGTGAAGTACAGTGTCATTAATATCCTGAATTTTAGAAAGAGATTTATGATACAAAAACGTTTGTGAGCATAATTGAATTGTTGCTGTAGAGCTACATATCTAGAGATGAATTAATCAATTAATAATAATAATAATAATTTTATTTCTATAGTGCCAACATATTCCGCAGCACTTTACATTATAGAGGGGACTTGTACAGACAATAGACATTACAGCATAGCATAGCAATAAACATATAGATCAAAACAGATACCAAGAGGAATGAGGGCCCTTATCGCAAGCTTACAATCTATAAAGGAAAAGGGGAGACACGAAAGGTGGATGGTAACAATTGATTTTATTATTTTTATGGTTTGGACCTTCCCTAGTGTAAGAATCGGGTGTTCCTGTTGCTGCATGAACCAGTTAACAGTCTAAATATATAACAGTACAGACACAGAGGGCTATTAAATGCAAAAAGCATGTGAGAACATGATGCGAGGAACCTGGTTATGGTAAAAAATTTAGAAATGAGCCACACAGGGATATTTACGTTAATGTGTTGAGGCGATAGGCCAGTCTGAACAAATAAGTTTTTAAGGCACGCTTTAAACTGTGGGGTTTGGGGATTAATTGTACTAGCCTGGGTAGTGCATTCCAAAGAGTTGGCACAGCTCGTGAAAAGTCTTGGAGACGGGATTGGGAAGTTCTGATTAATGAGGATGTTAACCTCAGGTCATTAGCAGAACGAAGGGCACGAGTAGGGTGGTAGGCTGAGACGAGGGAGGAGATGTAAGGTGGTGCTGAGCCATGGAGGGCTTTGTGGGTGAGGGTAATAAGTTTATACTGAATTCTGGAGTGGATGGGTAGCCAGTGTAAGGACTGGCACAAGGTAGAGGCATCGGTATAATGATTGGTGAGGAACATGATCCTAGCTGCTGCATTTAGGACGGATTGGAGAAGGGAGAGTTTGTTAAGAGGGAGACCGATTGGTAGAGAGTTGCAATAGTCCAGACGAGAATGAATAAGAGTAACAGTAAGAGTTTTTGCACAGTTAAAAGTAAGAAAGGGTCGAATTCTAGAAATG
Source organism: Dendrobates tinctorius (assembly GCF_039654945.1). Classification (NCBI taxonomy): domain Eukaryota; kingdom Metazoa; phylum Chordata; class Amphibia; order Anura; family Dendrobatidae; genus Dendrobates; species Dendrobates tinctorius. The sequence continues at coordinate 68,505,797 of NW_027361732.1, read as the reverse complement.
TTTTTGAGGTGCAGATAACAAGAGCAAGCCAATGATTGGATGTGGGGGGTGAATGAAAGCTCTGAATCAAGTATGACCCCAAGACAGCGGGCATATTGCTAGGGAGTAATGGTGGAACCTCACACGGAAATGGCAATGTCGGGCATAAGTAGGTTAATAGAGGGAGGAAACACAAGGAGTTCAGTTTTTGACAGGTTCAGTTTCAGATAGAGGGAGGACATGATGTTAGAGACAGCAGTAAGACAATCACTGGTGTTTTCCAAAAAGGCAGGCGTGATATCAGGAGAAGAAGTGTATAATTGGGTGTCATCGGCATAGAGATGGTACTGGAACCCAAATCTACTGATTGCTTGACCAATAGGGGCAGTATACAAAGAGAAGAGGAGGGGGCCTAGAACCGATCCTTGAGGAACCCCAACAGTAAGGGGAAGATGAGAGGAGGAGGAGCCAGCAAAAGATACAGTAAAGGAACGGTCAAAGAGGTAGGAGGAGAACCAAGAGAGAAAGGTGTCCTTGAGGCCAATGGAACGGAGCATAGTGAGGAGGAGCTGATGATCCACAGTGTCGAATGCTACAGAGAGATCCAAGAGAATTATCAATGAGTAGTGACCATTAGCTTTAACTGTTAGAAGATCATTAGAGACTTTAGTGAGGGCAGTTTCAGTAGAGTGTAAAGAGCGGAAACCAGATTTGAGAGGGTCGAGGAGAGAGTTATCTGAGAGATAGCGGATAAGACAGGTGTGGACCAGGTGTTCCAGGCATTTAGAGATGAAGGGAAGATTAGAGACAGGTCTATAGTTTGCGGCACAGTTTTGGTCAAGGGATGGTTTTTTAAGTAATGGCTGTATGACGGCATGCTTAAATGAGGAAGGAAAGATACCAGAAGAGAGTGAGAGGTTGAATATTTTTGTTAGGTGAGTGGTGACAGCAGGGTAAAGGGACTGGAGGATATGTGATGGGATGGGGTTACTGGTGCAAGTGGTAGGGCAAGAAGATGCAAGGAGCCTGATTACTTCATCTTCTGTGACTGGTTCAAAATCAGAGAGTGAGCTAGATGCAGTGGGGGAGGGAGGACAGTGCATGGTTTAAGGTGATTGGGAGATAATTTCCTGTCGGATATGGTCAATTTTTTCTTTGAAATAATTAGCCAGATCGTCAGCATGGAGATCCGTGGTTGGGGCCTGCATTCTTGGGTTAAGTAGGGAATGAAAAGTGTCAAAGAGACGTTTCAGGTTATTGGATAGTGAGGTGATGAGGGAGTTGAAATAGCTTTGTTTTGAGAGGTGAAGGGCAGTGTTGTATGTTTTAAGAATAAACTTATAATGGATGAAATCTACAGGTAGATTGGATTTTCTCCACAGACGCACCTGGAGCACCACTGTAGGAAGTGTGTTCGCAGCGTGTGCCAGGGTTGTCGCCGTCTGTGCCTAGTTGTTCTATGTATAGGAGGTGCAGTTTCATCCAGGGCACTTTGAAGTGTTTCATTGTAATGCTTCAGTGTAGAATCAGGACACGAGAGGGAGGAGATAGGGGCCAATGATGACTGGAAGTTCTTCATAAGTTTCTGGGTGTTAATGGCCTGTATGTTTCTAAAAGTGTGGAAAGTGGGGGGTGACTTGGGCAGGATGGCAGGTCTTGATAGACAATGATAGAAGGTTGTGGTCAGAGAGCGAGAGATTGGAGTTTGTGAAATCATCCACTGAGCAAACCCGGGAGAAGACCAAGTCGAGGGAGTTTCCGTCTTCATGCGTGGGGGAGTTAGTATGCTGCGAGAGGCCGAAAAAGGAGGTTAGAGATAAAAGGTGAGAAGCAGATGTTGAGAGCAATGGGAATGTTGAATCAATTCAATTCAAATATTATTCAAGCAAAATTTTATAATTAGTTTCTTGTGAATTCAAACAATTTGCATTTCAATTCTCGTGAATCTCCAAAAAAATGCTAGCTTTTTTACACGCGCTATGTTATTAAATGGGCTTTTGGATTCTACCGGGTTACCAATCGATTTTTATGGTGAGGTCATTTTGAGACTACTAAGGTTGTATTTGCATTAAAGAAATTTAAAGAGGTAAAACAGAGTCCTACAAGATATCAAGGTATTTTACCCATGTTTTAAGGGTAATTGGAGAACCTGCTATTTGAATGTATTCACTATAAATCACATTTTTCAGAACAATTCATGAATCTTGGAAAATTTTTATTTCAAAATTTTCATATTCGATAATCTCTATATATGTCTATGATAGAAATATTATAAATGGCAAAATGGTATTTGAAGAATGCATAAATATAAACATAGAGTATATAGATATCTGAGTGGTTGAAATGCAGTTGGGAAACTATATTTTAATATTTAATTGACAACTTTTTAGAAGTCAATTTATTTGAACTTGGGCCTTGTTTGATTAAAGGGAATCTGTCAATAGGATCAACTCTGCTAAGCCATCTATATTTGCATGTACAGTGCTGCTCACCATTATTGGCACCCCTTAATTTTTCATAGACTGTACAGTCTTCAGAAATAAATGGAAATGTACCAAAGCTATATTCTCAGGATTTTTAATTAGTGGTCCAAAGTAATACAACAATAAAACATTGTTTTTCAACTTACATGTTGCAATTTCAAAGACAAAACAGAATAAACAGCAAGTGCAGCCATAAAGGCAGCCTTAATTAATATTTGGTTGTACACCCTTTGGCATTGATGACAGCCTCCAAATGTTTCTTGTAGTCCTCTATACATTTCTGCACTTCTCAGCTGGGATTTTCTCCCACTCTTCCTTTGCAGTTTGTCCAAGCTCTTTGATGTTTGCAGGGTTCTTTTACCCAATGTCAGATTTCAGCTTACCCCAAAGATTTTCAATGGGATTGAGGTCATGACTCATTGCTGGTCTTTTTAAAATAGTTCATTTTTTCTTTTTCAACCATTTTTGTGTACTTTTGGATGTGTGCTTTGGGTCATTGTCTTGCTGAAGGACTCATGATCTTTGACTCAAGCCAAGATTTCTTACACTGGGTAGGATATTTTGCTCTAAAATCTCTTGATAATTTTCTGATTTCATGATTCCTGTGATACGGTCAAGGTCTCCAGTGCCAGATGCAGCAAAGCAACCCCACAGCATTAAGGATCCTCCACCATGCTTAACTGTTGGTAGGGTGTTCTTTTCCTTATAAGCTTCATTGCACCATCTGTAAAATAAAATGTTGCTTTGCATTGCTAAAAAGCTCTACTTTTATTTCATCTATAAACACAACATTTTCCAAAAAGGAATGTGGTTTGTCAAGGTACGCTTTGGCAAAAATCAGTCGTTCCTTTTTATGTCTTTTTTTCTGCAATGATTTTTTGCTTGACCTTCGCCTATAAAGCTCTGCTTTGTTTAGTGTGCGGCGTATGGTACTTGTTGAAACCATGACCCCAGATTGTTCCAGGTTGGCCTTCAGGTCTTTGGATGTTTGACAAAGTGTTTTTTTCACCATTTGCACCAACCTTCGAAGACTTCTTTTGTCAATTTACCTCTTTTCCCCACATCCACAGTGGTTCTTGATGGTTCCATGTTTGGCAAACTTCTTAATGACATTGTGCACTGTTGAAACTGGAATACCAAGGCCTTTGGAGATGGCCTTATACCTTTGGAAGTCTTGTGTTTGCTAATAATAGCAGTTCTGATGTCCTTACAGAGGTCCTTTGTCATCACCATTGTGAGAAAGGAACATGACCTATCATGTGGCTTTTTAAACATGGCTAATTCATGTTATATGGGCACCAATAATTAATCACAGATGATTTTTATTTGTGATTTACCACAAGCGATTCAAAAGTGTTTCCATACTAATTTCGTGGGTGGCAATACCAGTATCACAGCTGACCGCCCCCCCGGGTGAGTATAATCTAACCTGTTTTTCTTATCTTTCAGGCTACATCAGGGGCTTATCTACAGCATTCTGTAATGCTGTAGATAAGCCCCTGATGTCAGTGCCGGCAGCTCATAGTCGAAGAAAGGGGTGACAGATTCCCTTTAAACTTCATGGGTGTCAATAGCGATGAGCAAGACTATAGGTCATAGGAAGCTGAATATAATGGCTTAGTAAAGATGACTCTCCTGCCAGATTATATTTAACAAAAAAATAGATACATTTGTAAATCTCTTTAGTTCCAAACAAAGATTTATAATAAGTTGTATTCTTTTAATCACAAGCACCCATATTTTATTTAAGATTACAGTAAATGTCTTTCACCATTATAATCATCCAAAATTCTGTTAGTCCTAGGGATTTAAGAACCTTTACACGTATGCATACATATTACAATGAAGCTATACAATTTTCTATATTGTAATGTATCTTTAATTGCTATTGACTATAATTAATGGAAGAAAATTATTTAATTTTGTATCTGAAATATGAGTATTTTGTATTGCTTTTTGCCATGAGGTTCTTAGAATACATTACTTTTATTATTATTTTCACACTTTCTAATATAGTAGTTTTCCTTTAAAAAAAAAAAGGAGAGGAAGAAAAAAAGATGATGTAAAGAGAAATCAAAGAAGCGTATCTGGACAAACACACCATCAAGTGTGTCTAATAATTGCTTGGGTTCAGCATTTTGGAGAGATAAATGAGAAAACTTTAAATGTATCTCTGAGATGTGCTATCACAGACATTGCCATGGGCAAGTTTTATCCAGTGAAGAAACACGAAGGCCTTGTGAGATAAAGATGATAGAAGGGGTACTATCAGGTGGCAGGCTGGGTAATTACAACTTTCTATTTGGGTTGTGTAGTGATGCTGCATTGGATAAGTGGAGAATAATGAAGAAAAAGGAGCAGTGATAATGTAGAAGCTAAATGGCAGAAAATAGCCTTGCATTGCCCACAAGCCTTGAGAGCCTAGAGGGACTTTCAACTATCTTATTCAGTTTTCAACCACAGAAAAAAATACTCTCTCATCCTTTATTCTTTACTTTCTAAATTTGTTTCTAGGGGGACAAAGGAAGAAACTAGAATGAAATCTGGGATATGTGAAGAGAATATGACCTTTAAACATAGCTCTGAAAGTCGCAGTGTAATTTTTACTAAACGCTAACTCTCATCTTGCTATTTTTCTGTTGGTGGGCTCAAAGAACAAAATAATTGTTTTTATATATAGATAAAAGCAAATTTTTAAGTACTATTTTTGCAAAAATCAGGTGTGTAACTATGAGAATCTCTAAATTGTGTACAGAACGCTTCATATTGATTTTCAAATATTTCTGTCTTCAGTTGTATGATTTATTAGCTGTGCAAATGATATTCTAGCTATTTTTTTTTAGTTCAGAAGATTTTAGAATGATTCTGGAGCATTCATTTTCACTGATCTTATGTACAAGGACTATGTGCTTTATCTAACCAAAATAATATGCAATGTGTATGGTTCGGTATTTGCATTATTTTTCACAATGTGCTCAGTTTCCTTAACCCCTTCCCACTGCAGACAATTTTCACTTTTGCTCATTTGTTTTTTTTTTCTTCCCATCTTCCAAGGGCCAAACCTTTATTTTTTCAGTCGACATAGCCATATGAAGTCTTGTTTCTCATGGGACGTGTTGTAGATTTGAATGACCCCATCCATTGCCATACAATGTACTGGAAAATGGGCAAAAACTCCAAGTGCAGTGAAATAAAAACAAATTGCAATTTTGCCATTGTGCTTTGGATTTTCTTTGCATAGCATTCTGCTGTAGAAATGACCCGTTAACATGATTTCTTCAGGTCATTGTGATTACAGCAATATGAAAGTAGTATAGTTTGCTTGTTTGCTTGTTTTCATTTCAAGCATGAAAAAAATTTTGGTTAAAAAAAATTTGGATTGTTTCCCTATTTTTTGACACCCAATTGATTGATCTATGCAAGGACTTGTTTGTTTTATGAGGAGGTGACATTTTTATTTATGTCATTTTTGGGTACATGTAGGTAGTTTTAATAACTTTTTATTGCTTTTTTGCATAGGTAAAGGGTGAAAAAATGGTAATTCTGCTATTTTGATTTTTTTGTATTGCCTTACAGCATTTTATTTTAGTTTTTGATATATCAGACAATTATGGATGTGTTTTCACAGGAGTGCCATCATAGGGGCCTTAAGCAGACACCGATGCATTGGCACCCCACAATCGCTTCACTGGACTGATGGGCACCCAAAATGATGTGACCTACCACAATGCACATTAAATGGCAATGCCAGAGATAGAGAATGGTATTTAAGGGGTAAACAGCAGCTTAGCTGTGATCTCTGCTGCTTGAAGCAAATGTCTGTGTAACCCAGCTGGTGGCTGCTAAGTATGATGCGGACTCGAGAATTGGTTAAAAAAATCTGGAAATATAATGTTGCATTTATTACATTTGCAGAAAAAATAATGTAACATGCTTTCATTATATTCTAAGGTTTGATTATCTTCTGTGGCACCGTCTCTTCAAAGCTGAAATAAAAATAAGGAACTGATTGCTGAGCAAGAGTCTGGCTAGGTAGACAGAATCAGGTCTTCTCAAACTTTTTCTATTTAGACTATATCATTCAATCCATTCTGATGATGATAGAGTCTAACCATTGAACAAATACTACAACAGCAATAAACAAGAAACACCATTCAGCGCCCATTTTACTGTTACTGTCATCTACGAAATACCTCCATTTAAATTACAGAAATACCAACTACTACAATGAAGCTCAACATCCTTCCCCAGAAGTGCCAAACAAATACCATAGTGTATTACCATACAGGACAAAATATATCCCAGAGATGCCAAATACCAAACTGTAGCTTAAAATACACCCCTAAAAGCTTCAGACAAATGTCCCTGTGCAGGAGAAAATAACACTCAAACACAGAAAGCCAAATACCACAGTGCATTAAAAAATATCACCCCAGAAGATCCAAATGCCAAAGTGCAGTGAAAACACCACCCCAGAAGAGCCAAATGCCAAAATGCAGCACAAAATACATCACCAGGAAAAAAACAAATAACACCATACTGCGAAAAAATTTTCACTTGAAGCTCTAAGGGGTCAGATTTATCATTGTGGGGAGTGACAAGCTAGGTCTGGAACGACAGTATGAGGAGACATAAATGCATTGTATGCTCCTCTGGGAAATTAAATATGCAAATGATCTCTTCAGAGAGGAAGAGAACTTGAACTCTAGTGCTATCTATTGAAAGTAGAAATCTGACAAGTCAATATCGACCCTTTAATGAGCCTTGCATTACGACTTAGGATAAAAGCGAAACCAGAATCCCAATTTTCAGACAGGGTGTTTCAGGGTATTGCGCAAAGTATGTGATCTGATTTGGCTAGATGAGGGGCTAAGACTGGGATCTAAGAGGTAAAGTGTTTTCTTGTGGAGAGAAACAAGCCAGGTCTGGCACACTAGTATGAGAAGAGTTAAAAGCATAAACTGCCTCCATAGAAGAACAAAAAAAAAATTTCAGTGCAACACAACATGAAGTATGAGGTCATCATAAATTCATAATTATTAGCAGTAGGAATAGAATCTTACCAATGCTTTGAATCATGACATAGCTTATAATGGCTAGATTGGTGTGGAGATGAAAATAGCACATGCAATTTTACCATTGTTTGCATTGCTTACAGAGAAAGAAGTATATTTTTATGATAAGGTACAGTATATTATAAACTTTCATATTTTTACATGTACTATCGATTTATGTAATATAAATTAAAACAACAGTTACCCTTTAAGAATAGATACATAGCGCTTTTGCACTGGGGTGATAAAACAAGTGAGCAACAGTAAATTGCAGGTCCCAATACTATGTATATACACACACAGATGTGTGAAAAAGTGTTTGCCCCCTTCCTGATTTCCTTTTGCTTTGCATGTTTGTCACACTTAAATGTTTCAGATCATAGAAACATAGAATGTTAGAGTTGGAAGGGACCTCAAGGGTCCAAACCCCTGCTCAATGCAGCTCAAGTTTCATAAAACCACCTCAAACAGATGTCTGTCCAGCCTCTGTTTGAAGACTTCCACTGAAGGAGAACTCACCACCGCTCATGGCAGCCTGTTCCACTCATTGATCATCCTCACTGTCAAAACTTTTTTTCTAATATCTAAACTGTATCTACTCTCTTTCAGTTTCATTCCATTGCCTTTCGTGTTTCCATGTGCAAATAAGAATCAGGAAGATCCCTCTACACTGTGACATCCCTTCAGATTTTAGCATACATCTATTAAGTCTCTTCTTAGACTTCTTTTCTGAAAGCTAAACATTCCCAGGTTCTTTAATCATTCCTCGTAGGACATACTTTGTAGTCCGCTCACCGCTCACCATACTGGTAGCTCTTCTCTGAACTTGTTCCAGTTTTTCAATGTCTTTTTAAAATGTGGTGCCCAGAACTGGAAACAGTATTCCAGATGAGGTCTGACAAACGAGCAGTAGAGTGGGATAATTACTTCACATGATCTAGACCCTATGTTTCTCTTAATACATCCTTGAATTGTGTTTGCCTTTTTTGCTGCTGCATCACACTGTTGACTCATGTGCAGCTTGTGATCAAGTCTTTTTCACATGTGCTGTTGCTTAGATCTATCCCTCCCATTGTGTAGATGTAATTTTCCTTTTTCTTGTCCTTCCCCGTTAAATACCATTCTATTAGTCGCTGCCCATTTTTCAAACTTATCTGTAGTGCCTTACCAAAGTATTCGGCCCCCTGGAACTTTTCAACCTTTTCCCACATATCATGCTTCAAACGTAAAGATACCAAATGTAAATTTTTGGTGAAGAATCAAGAACAAGTGGAACACAATTGTGAAGTTGAACGAAATTTATTGGTTATTTTAAATTTTTGTGGAAATTAAAATGCTGAAAAGTGGGGCATGCAATATTATTTGGCCCCTTTACTTTCAGTGCAGCAAACTCACTCCAGAAGTTCATTGTGGATCTCTGAATGATCCAATGGTGTCCTAAATGACTAATGATGATAGGTATAATCTACCTGTGTGTAATTAAGTCACCTTATAAATGCACCTGCTCTGTGATAGTCTCAGGGTTCTGTTTGAAGCACAGAGAGCATCATGAAGACCAACGAACACAACAGGCAGGTCCATGATACTGTTGTGGAGAAGTTTAAAGCCAGATTTAGATACAAAATGATTTCCAAAACTTTAAACATCCCAAGGAGCACTGTGCAAGCGATCATATTGAAATGGAAGGAGTATCATACCACTGCAAATCTACCAAGACCCGGCCATCCCTCTAAACTTTCATCTCAAACAAGGAGAAGACTGATCAGAGATGCAGCCAAGAGGCCCATGATCACTCTGGATGAACTGCAGTGATCTACAGCTGAGGTGGGACAGTCTGTCCATAGGACAACAATCAGTCGCTTACTGCACAAATCTGGCCTTTATGGAAGAGTGGCAAGAAGAAAGCCATTTCTCAAAGATATCCATAAAAGTGTCATTTAAAGTTGGCAGCAAGCCACCTGGGAGACACACCAAATATGTGGAAGAAGGTGCTCTGGTCAGATGAAACCAAAATTGAACTTTTTGGCAACAATGCCAAACGAAATGTTTGGCGTAAAGGCAACGCAGCTCACCACCCTGAACACACCATCCCCACTGTCAAACATGGTGGTGGCAGCATCATGGGTTGGGCCTGCTTTTCTTCAGCAGGGACAGGGAAGATGGTTAAAATTGTTGGGAAGATGGATGGAGCCAAATACAGGACCATTCTTGAAGAAAACCTGCTGGAGTCTGCAGAAGACCTGAAACTGGGATGGAGATTTGTCTTCCAACAAGACAATGATCCCAAGCCTAAAGCAAAATCTACCATGGAGTGGTTCACAAATAAACGTATCCAGGTGTTAGAATGGCCAAATCAAAGTCCAGACCTGAATCCTATCAAGAATCTGTGGAAAGAGCTGAAAACTGCTGTTCACAAACGATCTCCATCAAACCTCACTGAACTCTAGCTGTTTGCCAAGGAAGAATGGGCAAGAATTTCAGTCTCTCGATGTACAAAACTGATAGAGACATACCCCAAGCGACTTGCAGCTGTAATCGCAGCAAAAGGTGGCGCAGCAAAGTATTAAGTTAAAGGGGCCGAATAATATTGCACGCCCCACTTTTCAGTTTTTGAATTTCCACAAAAATTTAAAATAACCAATAAATTTCGTTCAACTTCACAATTGTGTCCCACTTGTTGTTGATTCTTCACCAAAAGTTTACATTTGGTATCTTTATGTTTGAAGTATGGTATGTGGGAAAAAGTTGAAAAGTTCCAGAGGGCCGAATACTTTTGCAAGGCACTGTATATCCTTCTGAATACTTTCTCTGTCTTCTCTAGTGTTAGCTTTGCATCATCTGCATATTTGATCAGTTTATCTTCAGTTCCCTTATCTAGAGCAATTCTAAAATTGTTTAACAATACTCGGGCCAGGACAGAGTATTCTGGTACCCCACTTGAAACACTCTTCCAATTGGATATGTAACCATTTATTACCACTCTTTGGGTGCAATCACTGAGCCAGTTATGAATCCTCCTAACCGTAGCCTTATCAATCCCATACTTGGTCATTTTTTCAATAATGATAGTATGAGTTACTTTATCAAATGCTTTGCTGAAGTCGAGATATACTATATCTACTGCATTTCCCTGATCCACCCAGTCAGTGATTACATCATAGAAAGAAATTAGATTAGTCTGGCATGACTTCTTTGCTACAAACCCATGCTGGCTCTGGTTAGTTACAGCTTTCTTATCCAAGTACTTACATACATGCTATTTAATAATTTGTTCACTGATTTTTCCTGGAATAGAAGTAACGCTCACTGACCTATAATTTCCTGGATCCATCTTCATTCCTTTTTTGAATATAGGTATAACATTTGCCCTTCTCCTATCTTGGACTTCTCCTGTTTTCCAGTATTTTTCAAAGATTCTGGCTAGTGGTTCTACAATTTCCTCTGCTAACTCTTTCAGTACCCTAGGACAGGGTTCCCCACCTCCAGTCCTCAAGGCCCACCAACAGATCATGTTTTCAGGATTTCCTTTGTATTTCACAGGTGAAGCAATTATCACCTGAGCAATACTAAGGAAATCCTGAAAACATGATCTGTTGGTGGGCCTTGAGGACTGCAGTTGGGGAACCCTGCCCTAGGATTTAATTCATCTGGATCAGGATATTTAAAGATAGCGTGGATTCTTTTATTCCTTCGATGCTATCATGAAGATCAGTTGATGTTAGAATTGCTTTCTTAGCTAACACAGATGCAAAATAGGAATGTAAAAGTTCATCTTTCTCAACATCATTTTTTACCTTTTTACGCTTTTTCATGCAGTAAAAATCCTATAGTATCTTTGATTTTTCATTTGCTTTTGACATACCACCCAAATCCTTTTTTACTGCTTTTGGCCTTCCTTGGAAGCCTCATTTCATTACTAGCTTTACTCTTCAAATGTTTGCCCTGCATTCCCTGCAAACAGCATTATATACTTCTTTAGATATGCTCCTCTGTTTCCATTTGATATACATTTCTTTTTTCCTTTTTAATAAGTAATTAATTTCTGTGTTAATCCACCCTGGTGTTGTGAATTCTCTCTCTGGCTTCCCTCTGGTGATTACTGAAGATAGTGGAGCTGGTCAGATTGAGAGTTCTCTTTCTGGGCTCCCTCTGGTGGTTACTGGAGGTAGTGGAGCTGATCTGATTGCCAGAGGCTTGCCACCTGATAATGAGGAAGACGTTTGGAGATCTGGGGTTTCTGATTGGGATTTAAGACAGCTGACTCCCTCTATCCCTGCTGGTGATTTTCTTCCTGTGCCTCCTGAGGTCTGATGTCTCCTGCTCTTTCCCTGCATGTTCAGCTAAGTGGTTAATTTGCTATTCTGTTTGCATTTGATCTGGTTTTGTTTATCTCTGCTTTGTGCGGGTCAGTTAGCTCCGGCTGGGGCTGTGCTGAATCACCGCCCATATGTTACTGCATGTGCCTGTTTGTTTTGTCCCCTTTTAGATTGGTCTCTTTTTGCTTTGCTTTCAGAATATACCAGAGTGCTGATATAGTGGGGGCGAAGTTGTGCGACTTCAGTGTTTTTGTGCATCAGACGTGTTGGACTTTTTGCAGGGTTTTTTGCATGATTGCAGACAGTGTCTTTCCTTTCCTGTCCTGTATAGTCTGTGTGGGCCCCATCATTTGCTCAGTCTATTTTTCTGCCTGCGTTTGTGTTTTCATCTTGTCTCACCGACAATATATGTTTGGGGGTTATCTATTCCTTTGAGGTCTGCTCAGGGGAAGTTTAGATTCCCCCTTTCTTGCTTTAGGCTTAGTTAGCTCTCTGGCTGTGCCGAGGCATCTAGGATCATCGTAGGTATGCTCCACGGCTACTGCTAGTTGTGTGGACAGGATCAGGGGTCTGCATTCGCTTAGTTACAAATCTCTGGTTTTCTGTGGCTTAGCCTGGGCCTGCTATCCTCCTCGGTGACCCATTCATAACACCCTGGTCTCTTTAATTGCTTCCAATTCTTCCTTCTTTTCAAAATTGTTATCAATTCTGCAGTGAGAATTTAATTTTGCCAAATATCCCATTCTTCTTGGACATTTCTGTCCTTTAGAACATCCAGCCATTGGACCTTTCTTACTCTCTTTGTGAGTCCTTTAAAATATGCCTTTCTGAAGTCCAATCTTAAAGTCTGGGACCTCGCTGGTCTTCCTCCTCTTGTTATCCAAAATTTGGGGATAGCATGACAGCATGATCACTAAACAAATATAAATATTAGACAAAGATAACACAAGTAAACACAAAATTCAATTTTTAAATGAAAGTTTTTACTATTGAGGGAAAAAGAAATGCACCTCTACAGAGCTCTGTGTGAAAAAGTGATTGCCCCTCCACCCTTAAAATATAAACTAACTGTGGTTTATCACATCTTTGGAGAGCTGAGTTCAAATTCCCTAGCCACACACAGGCCTGATTACTGCCACACTTGTTATCAAGCAGGAAATCACATAAATAGGACTTGCTTGGCAGTGAATTAAGGGCCTGTCACACTAAGCGTTATCGCTAGCAATATCGCTATAACTTGTGACGTTATAGCGATATTGCTAGCGATATCGCTGTGTCTGATACTTACCTACGACCGGCTCCCCCCGCTGGTTATCGCTGATCACGCGAGAACGTCCTGGACCGTTTCTCGTCGTCAGCTTCCTGCGGTGCTTCATGTGGAGAGACGAGCGACGAGTGTGGAGTCAGGCGGGAGGATGCAGGATCGCCTAGTGTGACAGGTAAGTAGCGACCCCCGTCCCCTGCGATGTCGCTGGTGAGATCTGCCTGTGTGGCAGCTCACTAGCGACCACTTAGCGATGTACCAGCGATCCTGACCGTGTCATATCGCTAGTTGGGATCGCTGGTACATCGCTAAGTGAGACAGTACCTTTAGACCAAAAGTTCTTCAAAAGCTAGACATCATGCCACTATCCAAAAAAATTCTAGAACAAATGAGAAAGGAAGACATTGAGAGCTATCAGTCTGGAAAAGGTTATAAAGCCATTTCTCAAGTTTTGGGACTCCAGCGAAGCACAGTGAGAGCCATTATCCACAAATGGCGAAAACATGGAACAGTATTAAACCTTCTCTGGAGTGGATGGCCGACCAAAATTACCAAGAGAGCGCAGCGACGACTCATCCAATAGGTTGTAAAAGACCTCCCAACAACATCCAAAGATCTGCAGGCCTCACTTCAGTTAAGGTCAGTTGTTCATGACTCCATCATAAGAAATAGACTAGGTAAAAATGGTGTGCATGGCAAAGTTCCAAAATGAAAACTACTGCTGAGCAATAAGAACATAAAGGCTCATCTCAGTTTTGCAAGAAAACATATTGATTATCCTCAAGATTTTGGGAGAATACTCTGTAGGCAGATGAAGCAAAAGTTTAACTTTTTGGAAGGTGTATGTCCCACTACATCTGGCATACAAGTAACATGGCATTTCAGAAAAGGAATATCATATGAACAGTAAAATATGGTGGTGGTAGTATGATGGTCTGGGTCTGTTTTGCTGCTTCAGGACCTGGAAGACTTGATTTGGTAAATGGAACCATGAATTGTGCTGTCTACAAAAAAATCCTGAAGGAGAATATCTGGTCATCTGTTCATAACCTCAAGCTGAAGCGCACTTGGGCTATGCAGCAGGGCAATGATCCAAAAAAACACCATCAAGTCCACCTCTGAATGGTTTAAGAAAAACAAACAAAACTAAAACATTGAAGTTGCCTAGCCAAAGTGCTGACCTTAATCAAATTGGGATGCCGTGGCATGACCTTAAAAAGGCGGTTCAATGGAGCTGAATTACAAAAATTCTGGAAAGATGAAAGGGCCAAAATTCCTCCAGAGTGTTGTAAAAGACTCATTTCCAGTTATCTGAAATGTTTTATTGCAGTTGTTGCTGCAAAGGGTGACCCAATCAGTTATTACTAGGTTTAGGGGGCAATTACTTTTTCACACAGGGTCCTGTAGGTTTGGACTTATTTTTTCCCTTAATAATAAGGACCATCATTTAAAAACTGCATTTTTTGCTTACTTGTGTTATCTTTGTCTAATATTTACATTTGTTTGGTGATCTGAAACATTTAAGCTTTACAAACATGCAAAAAAATAGGAAATCAGGAAGGGGATGAACACTTTTACGCACAACTGTATATAATCAAAGCCTGCAGAGCTAGGTTTTAACCCTAACCTACCTAACCTAAACTGATGAACAAAAGGGTAACAATGTTTTGAACTTTTAACTTTCAGGCTCCATTTCTCACGATCTACTACTGCTTCCACTAATACAGTGCCATCATTGATAGACAATCATCATTTAGCATATGATTAGTTATGCAGATTCTTGTCATGTCACTGCATTGTTACTGTTTTGGTCCTAGTGGTGGAAAATTCTTTTTCTTCCTGTATGCTACAAAATACAACCTGTTATCACATTCCCTAATAGCTTAGTTTGAGATTAAGTTGATTCCCAAGCAAAAGGTCACTGGTTCAAATCGAGGAGCAGACATAATGAAGATTTCCCAAGAAAAGAGAGTGCCATGAGAGTTGGAAGAAAATTAAATGAAGTCCATCCATGCAAAAGCCAAGAGGTGGACGTCCAGGCAAAATATCCGAGTCAACAAGTCGGCTCATCACAAAGTCTATCACCTTTGGTGCAACAAACATGGCAGTTGAAGTGGCTCGTATGCTTCGTAATAGTGAGATCTCAGAAGTCATGCATGCACCGTGTAGCGCAAGTTACACAAGTCCAGAATGGTGGCTCAAAAAAACGTGAACAAGCCTTGACTTTAATAAGAACAGTCTGCTTGAGGGAAAAGGAATCAATTCTCTAGCATCTCATTTGATCCAAAATTTATTGTTTAAAAGGAATCATATAAAAACAGTTCACATGGACAAGGTAGCAGTGCTATGCGTTTCGAACACAGCACTGTGTTCTTTCTCAAAGCTGCATGTTAAAAGGTACACAGGATTTTTATATACAAAGCCAACCAATTAAATCAATTAGCAAAAATCATGTGACATGGTAATTGAGACCAGATGTGATACATAGCAAGATATAATTTAGAATACAAACAAAAACAACATGTAACAGGAAAAATTATTTAAAAAAGCTAAAAAATAAAATGATAAAAAACATATAATGGCAGTACATTAGTAATGATACATTATCTCTATACATGCATTGAGACCTGCACGAGAGCAGGTTCCAAGATAGAAAATCCAATAAGCTTCTCGTGATCTCAATAATTTTTGAATATCTCCACCCCTTGATGATGTCATCAGTCTTTCAATGCCGGTGACACTCAAAGACGCAGTGCTCCAATGGTGTTGAGAAATAAAATGTTTGGAAGCAAAAGATAAATTGCGATTAGTTGTAGAAATAATATTGGTAATGTGCTCCGAAATCCTCACTTTTAGATTGCGTGTGGTACATCCCACATAACTGAGTTTGCAGCTTGTACATCTGATCAGGTAGACCACATTCCTGGAATTACAATTAATATATTGTTGTATTTTATGATGGATAGAATCATCATTATTTGAAAAAGTATGAGTGACAGTTGAGTGTGCACAAGTTCTACGTCTGACACTGCCACAGTGATAAAAGCCTGTGTGACGCAACCAGGTATGATTAGGTTTATTAGGATTGAGAGTTTGGAAGGAGCCTTACTCATACCAATAATCAGATTAAATAGATATAACCTTTATTGAAAATAAGCTAAAAACAGGACACCACACAGAAAAACAACAACTAACCGTGTCATCTAAATTGGCCCTGCACTGGGGCTCTGATAACAACTACCTACCAGTGGAGGTTGGCACCCTAAGCACAATCGAGATTGGCGCCCCTGCTCCACGATGGCTGACCCTAATACTCCAAGATAGCGCTGGACTGGTGCAGCATACAGTCACTCATTTATTCAGGAAAGGAGAGTAAAGGTGTTGCCAATGTAGGTACGTTCTTAGGCAACAGTAGAAAAGGTGCAAGACAAGTGCTGTAAACACGAGACATAAAGTGACATGTGCAAACAAATGAGCCTGACTGAACTGTCCCTGTGACTGGATACCTTCCTGTCAGCGGAGGTTGGCACCCTGTTGGTCAGTGAAATGGCGCCCCCGCTCCACGACGGCGATCCCTTCAGTCCCAGGTGTGACTAATCTTATGTCAATTAAGGATAGCAGAATAATAATTTAGCAGAAGGTACATTTTAACCCAATGGTCAATTTGTGACCCATATAAAATGTTGTTAAATCATATTAATAACAGAAAAGGGTACTCAAGGTTAGTAGTTGATGAAGAAAACCTCAACACGTTTCTCCTATTCGGATCATCAGGAGGTAGATAGTCAGATGCTGTGTGAAAAATGACCAAAATCCCCCATATATATAGATTCAATCCCAAAAATAGCCAATGAATGATCACCCCTCCTCCATACACAGGAGGTCCCATTGACAAAGTGTAGCCAAATGGGGTTGAAGCATAGATAAAAACCTACAAATTGCCGTGTCCTTCTGCTCTATAATCAGGAAGAATGTTAATTGTGGTGAACAAGTCAGCTTGCGATAGGTAGATAGATAGCTATCAATCAAGTTCACAGCCAATAGGTTATCAAGCTACTGGGCGGTGGTAGCCAGCGTGCATTCCACATGGAGCGCAAATTAACTTGCAGCTGTTATCTAACGCTGCTGTGATATAATGACACACTTACTGTTTTACTATCAAGCGCGCAGGTTAAGTATGAACTGCGCATGTCAGCGGCGCTTCTAAGGAACAGAAGCCGATCATCTTCATTACCGCGCATGCCCATTAGCGTTGCCAAGGTAATAGGAAGCGGCTCACACTCCACCAGCCTCCAATGAAGGGGCACATGCTCAGATGACAGGTCAAGCAAGGACATCACCGCGCATGCCCAGAGTGTCTGCAGGATAACATGACGCGACGCTCATCCAGCCCATCCTCATATGATAAGGGCGCATGCCCGGATACTTGGCTATTGAGCCTGCCCGTTCAAGATAACCATACACAAATAAATACAGCCATCCACTGCGCATTCTCAGCACATATTCTGCGCATGTTCTAGATAATGAAAGCAGTATGTACTCTTTTGACAAGATAGATACTGCCAGCTCATACTATAAATAAGGCGCTAATTGAGAATTAGCAGGAAATTTCCAATGGAACAGGAGATAACTGCTCAAATTCCAATTTACTTACAGTTATATCATAATTAACAAATCCTGATATATATCAACCTTCTAAAGAGAGTATAATACCCTTTCATCACTGAACCTAGTAGAAAATATATTCAATGATGGGCTCAGACATGATGTATATAGTGCAATATGAAAATCCAAATAAATCATAATATGAATATAGGCAGGACCATCAAAAAAGGGGAGGAAAGGTCAGAAAATACACAACAAAGGTCTAAATAGATGAAAAACATACACTCACTGGCCACTTTATTAGGTACACCATGCTAGTAAGGGGTTGGACCCCCTTTTGCCTTCAGAACTGCCTCAATTCTTCGTGGCAGAGATTCAACAAGGTGCTGGAAGCATTCCTCAGAGATTTTGGACCATATTGACATGATGGCATCACACAGTTGGCGCAGATTTGTCGGCTGCACATCCCTGATGCGAATCTCCCGTTCCACCACATCCCAAAGATGCTCTATTGGATTGAGATCTGGTGACTGAGGAGGCCATTTGAGTACAGTAAACTCATTGTCATGTTCAAGAAACCAATCTGAGATGATTCGAGCTTTATGACATGGCGCATTATCCTGCTGAAAGTAGCCATCAGATGTTGGGTACATTGTGGTCATAAAGGGATGGACATGGTCAGCAACAATACTCAGGTAGGCTGTGGCATTGCAACGATGCTCAATTGGTACCAAGGGGCCCAAAGAGTTCCCAGAAAAAATTCCCCACACCATGACACCACCACCACCAGCCTGAACCGTTGATACAAGGCAGGATGGATCCATGCTTTCATGTTGTTTACGCCAAATTCTGACCCTACCATCCGAATGTCGCAGCAGAAATCGAGACTCATCAGACCAGGCAACGTTTTTCCAATCTTCTACTGTCCAATTTCGATGAGCTTGTGCAAATTGTAGCCTCAGTTTCCTGTTCTTAGCTGAGAGGAGTGGTACCCAGTGTGGTCTTCTGCTGCTGTAGCCCATCTGCCTCAAAGTTCGATGCACTGTGCGTTCAGAGATGCTCTTCTGCCTACCTTGGTTGTAACGGGTGGCAATTTGAGTCACTGTTGCCTTTCTATCAGCTCGAACCAGTCTGCCCATTCTCCTCTGACCTCTGGCATCAACATGGCATTTCCGGCCACAGAACTGCCGCTCACTGGATTTTTTTTCTTTTTCGGACCATTCTCTGTAAACCCTAGAGATGGTTGTGCGTGAAAATCCCAGTAGATCAGCAGTTTCTGAAATTCTCAGACCAGCCCTTCTGGCACCAACAATCATGCCACGTTCAAAGGCACTCAAATCACCTTTCTTCCCCATACTGATGCTTGGTTTGAACTGCAGGAGATTGTCTTGACCATGTCTACATGCCTAAATGCACTGAGTTGCCGCCATGTGATTGGCTGATTAGAAATTAAGTCTTAACACACAGTTGGACAGGTGTACCTAATAAAGTGGCCAGTGAGTGTATATGCAATAAATTAAAAATTATTCATAATTTTGTTATCTCACAATAATTTGTGAAGCCCCCAAAAGGGGGAATATTGAACTGTATGGCAAGAAACTAAGGCCCTGTCAATCACTTATAAGAAACACGCATAAGACAGACTTTCATTTTAGCCTTTTGGGGCTATGGATTCCAACCTATGGATCCACATACATTCTCTTTGTAGTAATAGTCTGTCAAAATTGCCCCCTCTAGGGTCCTTTATAACCACCTCAATCACAGAGAAACAGATCTCTAGTAGGATTACTGGAGGAAAATGACACGAGAGAGGGGTGTGGCCCCTTTACAAACCTGAGAAATAATAGTACCAAGATGCCCCCACAATCTGATATCTCTAGTGTTGATAATTTTCTCAGGCTAGGGGAGAAAGATCTGAGAAAGATACCATCCACTGTGCCTAAGGGCCCCGTCACACATAGCGATCTCGCTAGCGAGATCGCTGCTGAGTCACAAGTTTTGTGACACAACAGCGATCTCACCAGCGAGATCGCTGTGTGTGACAGCGATCAGCGACTGGCCCCCCTGCCGGTATCGCTGATCGCTCTTGGAAAGCCCTGGACACTTCTTTGATCGCTGGTCTCCCGCTGGCCAGCATGCATCGCTGCATGTGACAGGCGGGAGACCAGCAATCAGCTGGTAACTAAGGTACACATCGGGTTTCTAAGTGACGCACGTCCCTTAGATACCTGATGTGTACCTTAGTTACCAGCTCCCTGCATCAGCGCGCTGGTAACTAAAGTACACAGCGACGCCGCGCGCTCGGCGTCGCTGGTGCTGATCGCTGGTGAAGCTGTCTGTTTGACAGCTCACCAGCGATCATGTAGTGACTCACCAGCGATCCTGACACGTTGATATCGTTGTCGGGATTGCTGGTGAGTCGCTATGTGTGACGGGGCCTTAACTCTATTCTTACGACTAACGAGCAGGAGGCATTGACAAGACTAATGGATCAGAATGAGCTGCTAATTAAACCGTCAGATAAGGGTGGTAATCTCGTGATCATGACTGAACAGGATTATAGCAAAATGTGTAATAACATCTTAACTGACTCACAGACATATGAAATCCTACGCTCTGACCCCTCCATGGGGTATAGGGGTGAATTGAAAGGGATACTTGATAAAGCAAGGACAGCTAATTTAATATCGATGAATGAATTCAAATTTTTGTACCCGGCCCAACCCCTTAATGCTACCTTCTATACCTTACCTAAGGTACATAAGGGACTAAACCCCCCTTAAAGGACGTCCAATCGTCTCGGGGTCGGATTCCCTTATTCAAAATTGTGCGGTTTACATTGACCAGATATTACGTCCCTTTGTTTTGACCTTACCGTCATACATTAGGGATACCTCGGATCTGCTTTTGAAGCTTGAAGGCATCCAACTGACTGAGAACTCCATACTGGCCTCAATAGATGTTGAGGCATTGTCTTATTGGGAGGAAATGTTTCTCTACACAGTGGATAATCCCTTTTTCCTCAGACATGGCAGATACATGGCAGATACATCGACGATACACTCCTTATATGGAGGGGCGATGTATCTGCCATACCTGATTTTGTTTCATATTTGAATTCCAATCGATTCAATCTTTGATTCACCTTTTTTCGGATCTCTCTTGTATATCATTTTTGGATATATCGTTGAGAGGTATTGTGGATAAACCGATTGTTACGTCTACTTATTCAAAACCATAATCGGGCAACAGTATCTTGCATGCCACTAGCAGCCACCCTCACCATACTATTGAGTCAATCCTTGTAGGTGAACTCACAAGAATAGTGAGAAATTGTAATAATGCATCTATCTTAGATAGAGATTGAGACATGTTCACACAAACTGTGGTCACGGGGTTATCCTAGGTAGACCTGAGATAGAGTGACCCGGATTGTGTATAACAAAAAGCGGTCTCATCTAATTGTCTCAAGACCACGTTCCCCTAATAATTTAAATCAGAAACTAGTATTGTCAATTCAGTACAGCCCTTAATTTAGCATAATTAAATCTATTATACAAAAACATATACCGATGTTATAGGAAGACGAAACACTTTTTTCTATATTATCCTCGGGATGTCATATTGTTGCCAAAAAAGCTATGACCATGGGTAATATAATGTCACCAAGTTTTTTCAATCCTAGTAAACCTAATCATACCTGGTTACATCATACAGGCTTTTATCACTGTGGCAGTGTCAGATGTAGAACTTGTACGCACTCAACTGTTACTCATACTTTTTCAAATATTGACGATTCTAACCATCATAAAATAAAACATATATTATAAATACCATAGAAAGATAGCCTAGAAAAAGGCACTTCCAAATATCAGCAAATCCCAAAAACATATAGGAAGCTTAAATGCCATAAAATGCAATTTTATTTAAACAATATTAAAATCAATGACAGAAAAATATATATAATACATTGGTATACTTCAAATGAGGGCAAACATATGCAAAAAACTGGCTTTGATAAAGGTACATATGGGTTTCAAATATACTTATATGCTTGGATCCTATCGGTTCATACACAAAAAGATGCTGCAGGAGTATTTAGAGAAAAGTGTCTCATATTAGTGAATGGAGCCTGATAATCAAGGCTTCCTATGTAAAAATCTCCTTGAATGCCGCCATGTGCAGACAAACGAAAAAGGTCCTAAATCAAAAAAACTCTAGGGTTACAGATCAGCTGGATTCCTATTTATGGCGGCCATAGCATAAATCAGCCATAGAAAAAGTGCATAGTGCAATACATATAATCATATTCCTTATTGCTGGCCAGATATAGAGGAAAAGAGAAGCTGCTGCAGATAGAGGGCCATACCTTATCAGCCTGGGCACCCCTGATGCGCGTTTCACGATTTGGGCTTCTTCCAGAGGGAGTGTGCATGCACACTCCCTCTGGGGAGTGTGCCAAATCGCGAAATCGCTTCCACACGCCACGTGCTGCTACAGGTGAGCTGGTTTTTCCTTTGTCCACACTCTGCTTGAGTTTGCTAAAAATTATGAAAAGTGGAAAGTAGAAGATTGGAAATGGGCAATTTGGAGCGATGAGATGAAAGTCAATTGACTAGGCTATGACAGGTGCAAATGCATTTGTTATAAACAAGGGAAAAAGGGACTAACGAATTAAGAAATTGAAGAACTTGTTAAGTGCAGTTAAAGAAACCTGGATATATGGGGTATCCACAGCCAAAGATGTGTTCTTAGTGCCGAACTATACAGCTCTGACAAAAATTAAGAGACACTGCAAAATTTTCAGTTTGTTGGATTTTTCTCTTTATAGGTATATTTTTGAGTAAAATGTAAATTGCTCTTTTATTCTATAAACTACTGACAATATGTCTTCGAATTTCCAAGCACTAAATTTTGTATTTATTTACAGAAAATGAGAAATGGTTAAAATAACAAAAAAATTCAGTGCTTGCAGACCTCAAAGAATGCTAAGAAAACAAGTTAATAATCATTTAGAAACAACAATACTAATGTTTTAATTCAGTAAAAGTCCAGGAATCAATATTTTGTGGAATAACCATGATTTTAAATCACAGCTTTCATGCGTCTTGGCATGGTTGTCTCCAGTCCCTCACATTGCTTTTGGGTGACCTTATATCACTCCTGGTGCAAAAAATGTAGCAGTTATTTGTTTGATGGCTTGTGACTATCCACCTTCCTCTTGATTGCATTCCAGAGGTTTTCAATGGGATTCAGGTCTGGAGATTGGGCTGGCCATGACAGGGATTTGATGTGGTGGTCCTTCATCCACACATTGAATGACCTAGCTGTGTGGCATGGCACATTGTCCTGCTGGAAAAAACAGTCTTCAGAGTTGGGGAACATTGCCTGAGCAGAAGGAATCAACTGTTTTTCCAGGATAACTTGTATGCGGCGTCATTGATATGTCCTTCGCAAAGATTAACTTGCCCAATTCCAGTCTTGTTGAAACATCCCCAGATCATCACCGATCCTCCACCAAATTTCACAGTGGGAGCAAGACACTGTAGTTTTTACGCCTCTCCAGGTCTCCGTCTAACCATTAGAAGACCAGGTGTTGGGCAAAGCTGAAAATTAGACTCATCAGAGAAGATTACCTTACTCCAGTCCTCTATGACTGCTTTTTATTGATGCTAAGAAATAAGGGCATAGCACCCCTCAGCATTGGAAAATTTCCAGGGTCTCAGCCAACGGGGATAGTTGAGATCCCAGAGAATATGATTCGGGTCATTTTTACCTTCCCCAGTCTTGTGATTGCCGTTATTCGCCAAATATCGACGATCACAAAAAAACAAATAGTCTGATTTTCTATTCACTTCTCTCTCCTCTGATATGATCTAGCATTCCAGAGGAGAGAGAAATGGGGTTCCACGAGCCCTCCCGGGAACTTCACCATCCCCGGACCCTCTGGCTCTGTCCCCCGGCCTTTGGCATCTTCTTCCTGAAAGAAAATGGCGGGCCCATGCGCAGTGCGCCTGCAAAGATCTGCCGGCCGGCACTCGGCAACAATAGTAGATTTTTCCTATTGTTTCATTTTGATCACTGTGATAGACCCTATCACAGTGATTAAAATGTAAAAAATAGTAAATCAACCCCCTTCTTTGTCACCCCTTAAGTTAGGTAAAATTAATAAAAAATGTATTTTTTTCCATTCTTTCTAGTTAGGGTTAGAGTTGGGGCTAGGGTTAGAGTTGGGGTAGGGGTAGGGTTGAGGCTAGGATTAGGGTTGGGACTAGGGATAGGGTTGAGGCTAGGATTAGGGTTGTGTTGGGTTTATGGTTGGGGTTATGGTTCTGGTGTTGGGGTTAGGATTGTGTTGGGTTAGGGTTGTGTTGGAGTTACGGTTGTGTTGGGGTTATGGTTGGGAAGTTGGTGTTAGGATGGTGTTGGGGTTGTGGTTAGGGTTATGGTTGTGGTTAGGGTTGAAATTAGGGTTAGAATTGGAATTAAGGTTAGGGTTAGGGCTGTGTTAGGGTTGGAGTTAGAATTGAGGGATTTCCACTGTTTAGGTACATCTCGGTGTTTCCAAATGCGACATGGCACCCATCATTGATTCCACCCAATTATGCATTCAAAAAATCAAACAGTGATCTCTTCCTTCTGAGCCCTGCCATGCGCCCAAACAGTGGCTTCCCCCCATACGGAGTATCGGCATACTCTGAAGAAATTGCACAACAAATTTTGTGGTATATAAGAGAAATCTCATTACCCTTGGGAAAATAAAAAAGTTTGGGTCTAAATTTATTTTTTTTTTTAAAAAGTGAAATGTTCAATTTTTTCCTTCCACATTGCTTTAGTTCTCGTGAAACACCTGAAGGGTTAGTAAACTTTTTGAATGTGGTTTTGAGCACTTCGCGGGGTGCAGTTTATAGAATGGTACCATGTTTGGGTATTTTCTGTCATATTGAACCCCCAAACTCACTTTAAATGTGAGGTGGTTCCTAAAAAAATGGTTTTGTAAATTTTGTTGGAAAAATGAGAAATCGCTGGTCAACTTTTAACCCTTATAACCTTATAACTTCCTTACAAAAAAATATGTTTCCAAAATTGTGCTGATGTAAAGTTGACATGTGGGAAATGTTATTTATTAACTATTTTGTGTTTCACAACTCTCTGATTTAAGGGCACAAAAATTAAAAGTTTGAAATTTGCAAAGTTTTCAAAATTTTTGCCAAATTTCTGGGTTTTTTTTATAAATAAATGCAAGTCATAGTGAAGAAATTTTACCACTAACATGAAGTACAATATATCACAAAAAAGTCACAGAATCAATTAAATCCATTGAAGCGTTCCAGAGATATAATCTCATAACTTGACAGTGGTCAGAATTATAAAATTTGTCATTAAGGTCAAAATTGACTCGGTCACTAAGGGTTTAAATTTGTAGGTTTTTAGCCTGGGAGAGGCATGATATCATTTTAAGGTCCCATCTAAGAAAGGTATACTTCGTTGCAGCTGGTGGGTTCTTATCAATTTGCCAATTTATGTGCTTAGTATCCTCATTATTATAAAAATATTCTATATAGCAGTAGTGCAGTTCAAATTTCAAATATTTATTGTTCTCAAATTACACTTACCAATACTATTTATAGATTATATATATATAAAACTATTGTTGGCAGCAATAGAGTAATTATTTTCTGCGTGGCTTTTGGTCCATTATTTGGTCCATTTTTATTTACAACATTGCTTAAGTTCATTGAGTTAGTTGGTGCAAATCCCAGTTTTGCCAAATCTTTAGCTGTTGGATAGGGATAGATAGCCTCACATTTAACTGTAGAATTGTTTGGTATGCAGGGGATTACATGGTCAACCCAATAATTGCAAAGTGCACTAGTCCTGTGGTATGAGACGGTTGGTATGAGGTGTTTGTGCTGACGCTCTCTGTTTGTTTTTTCCAAATGTACTGTGTTCTGCCTTCATACATGTTGACACAGTGTGCACTCTAGCATACAGCATAAACCACGGCTCTGTCTTCCGAAATAAGCATGCTGTTCTCTGTAGTCTAACTTGTTTATTTGTGAAGAGCGAGCGGTAAAACTATAAAGAATACAAATGACATGCGTAAGTATTGGGGAGATGATCACACAGTTAACACAATTACAGGAAGTATTAGTGTGATACAACCTAGGCTAGTTTCACACTTGCACCGTTTTGCGCAGCGTTTCAAGCGCATATAAAATGCATGCAAAAAAACGCTTGCAAACGCTTGTAAACGCTGCGATATCGTGTGCATTTCGACAAAAAACGCAGCGTTTGTATGCGTTTTAAGCTTTTTTCAATGCGTTTGTGTTTTTTATGCGCATGGGTTGTCTAAGTGTCACATTTCACAGGAGGAAAATCCTTGAAAAATTCTTGCAATAGACTCCACCAATGGGACATCAGTGGGCGTATCTCATGGAAATTCTTTATATAGACCCTGTTTACAGCCGAATTCTTCACATTTTCTTGGTTTTTCCTTAGTTAACATGGATCTGCGCTGGAAGAGTTTTCACTTCAACTTCGATCTGGACATCGCGATGGCTCAGGCTTATGCAGTTGCTTGCCATCAACAAAGGGAGAGAGACAGTGAAGACGGCAGCGGCAGCATTTGTGGATACATCCAATTGAACTCTGGGAGAGCCGTGGAGCATACCACACCCTCTACAGCGAGCTCCAGGCAAACCCGGAGAAATTTTATGACTATACCCGGATGTCCCAACAAAGCTTCAGGGATTTGCTTGGTTACGTCCAAGAATCCATCCAGAGACAAGACACACAGCTCCATTGTGCGATTCCTCCTGAGGAACGGCTCCTGGTCACATTACAGTACGTAATATTGCAAAACCAACGCCTGCATAATTTTCTTTGTTGTGACATGTACTATTCCAAAGCTGGTAGAATTACTGTTCTGCCATGTAGTAAACAAAGACCTGCAGAATTACAGTATTTTTATGCCATGTACTAATATTTTTTTTTCTTTTATTGTTTTAAAAACCCATATACATTAATATTAATTTTTGTTCTTTCTCTGTTTCGCAGATTCCTGGCTACTGGAGAGAGCCTATCTTCACTCCACTTCCAGT
Source organism: Dendrobates tinctorius (assembly GCF_039654945.1). NCBI lineage: Eukaryota > Metazoa > Chordata > Amphibia > Anura > Dendrobatidae > Dendrobates > Dendrobates tinctorius. The sequence continues at coordinate 68,478,992 of NW_027361732.1, read as the reverse complement.
ACCAGATTGGAATCTCCACCTTGTCGGGAATAGTTGTGGACACCTGCCGGGCATTGTGGAACGTTTTTTGTCAAAATTTTATGCCCCTGCACAACACCGAAAAGTGGTTTGAAATAGCCGAAAAATTCTGGACAGTATGCAATTTCCCCAACTGTTTGGGAGCGGTTGATGGGAAACACATCTAGATAATCAAACCCAAAAGAACTGGCTCTGAGTACTATAACTACAAAAAGTACTTTTCTACAGTACTCATTGCCATTGCGGATGCAGACTGTATGTTTGTTGCAGTGGACAATGGGGCATTTGGCCGTGGGAATGACTCCCAGGCTTTTAAGAACTCAGACATGGGCCGGAGGTTGTATGGCAACCATTTCAATTTCCCCATGCCACGGCCACTTCCCAACACCGAAGGTCCACCACAGCCATTTGTAATAGTTGGGGATGAGACGTTCCAGATGTGTCAAAACCTGCTCAAACCCTACTCCAGCCGGGACTTGGACCACACCAAAAAAAATTTTAATTACAGGCTGACCAGGGCCAGAAGAACTGTAGAGTGTGCCTTTGGTATACTTGTCTCCAGATGGCGCATTCTCGGCACAGCCATTTATCTGAAACTGGAAACAGTGGATGAGGTGGTGAAAGCCTGTGTGGTTCTACATAATTTTGTGATGGCTAAAGATCACCCGAACTTTGAACTCGATCATGCAGCTCCTAACCCATTGCCTGAATTTACTCAGCACCCTCTCAGGTCATCCGTTGAAGTTGGCCAAATGAGGGACCGATTTGCTGCCTACTTCATCTCAGATGCAGGATGGGTGGAATGGCAAGAACAAATGGTATAAAAATGTTTTCTTGTGTGTATGTTAATAAAAAACCTGTTTTGAAATCTGTACCGAGTACACTCTGTCTTTTTACACTCCAATACAATAATCAACTGGCCAGGTGTACCAGTGAATTCATGATGCTGTGTTTTGTGCATCATGAATTTACTAGCTCTCCTGACCAGGTGACTATACACACACAAGTTGTATGACCTTTATCATCTCTACAGTTTGTGTTCAATTTGCAGCGACGGTGGAGATAATACAACTAATATTTGTGTCACCTGGCCTGATGTTACAAATATTGATTTGGGGATGCACTAGCATCCGTCACTCTTTATGACACCTGACCATGTGACTAAAAATATTATTTGTAGTATCACCACAGTGGCTTGAGTTTGAACGCAGACTGGAGAGATAATAAAGGTTATACAACTTCTACAATCCCCAGGCCTGGTGTCATGCTGAAGTGAGGACGCCCAAACTAACGCATCCTAACTTCAGAATGTTATCACACATGGGCAGGAGAATACACATATGAGTTAAACTGCAGCATCGCTACAGTCTGCCTGAAATATATGCAGACTGAAGCGACGCTGCAGGTTAAAACTCATATGTGTATTCACCTGGCCAGGTGTGATAAATAGTTATGATACAAGGCCAGGGTATTGTACATATGACGTGTATTTTCCCCATCATCTCCTCAGTTTATTAAACACACACTGAATAGAGGATGTGGTTAATTACAATGTATATCTAGAATCCCCTGGCCTTGTCTCACAATAAGTGAATTGATGATGGTAAAAACACACCACCCTCAATTATCTTTTTATGATACCTGGCAAGGTAACAATAGATATGCCTTGCACTCAACACCATCCTCTATTCAGTCTGTGCAATATTAGTATATTGAAGAGATTGGTGGGGAAAATGCAAGTCATATATTTGTGTTTTTGACTACACATATCTCCAGGAATGACACAAGAAACGTGTCACTATAATGGAGCTACAGTTAGGTCCATATATATTTGGACAGAGACAACATTTTTCTATTTTTGGTTCTAGACATTACCACCATGAATTTTAAACAAAGCAATTCAGATGCAGTTGAAGTTCAGACTTTCAGCTTTCATTTGAGGATATACACATTAAAATTTGATGAAGGGCTTAGGAGTTAATGCTCCTTAACATGTGCCACCCTTGCGACCCTTTCTCAAAAGTCGGGTCGAACGAAATCGGCCGATTATCGTGAAAAGTCGAAGGCCGACTGAAACATGAAACCCAATGCAAGTCAATGGAGAACCAAGGTCGGCAGGGAGTGGAGGGCAGGAAACACACCTACAGTGCCAATTTTAATGCCAAAAACATCAATTCTTATTACTTAAGCTTGTCAACCTTAATTTACTTTATAATAATAGTTAGACATTGAAAACTGGGGGTTATTTGGCTAAAGTTGTGGGGGGGTAGGGCTGGCTCCAGATTTTTGTGGGCCCTGGGCCAAAGAGTGTCACTGGGCTCTTTTAACACATGCCACAATTCATGATCCTCTGATACGGCAGAGAGATAGCAGTATAGTACAATGAAAAATACTTCACTTCTTACATCTCATGACTGATATCCATTTAAAATTCTCCAATAGCTCCAAAAATGGACAGTATATTACTCCATACAGTATTATGGCCACCGCATAGTGCGCTATACAGAGTAATGAGGTCCATATATTTCTCCATACAGAATCATTGCTCACATATAATGTTTGAAACAGTATATGATGAGCTCCACATAATGCTACAGTATATGTTGGTCCCCATAGATGAAGCTCTACTGTCTTATGGGCCCAAATAATGCTCTATATATAATGGGCCCCATTTCTAATGCTCCAGTGTATAATGGGCCCTGTAAATGCTGCTCCAGTGTCTGATGTCCACCTTTGGAATGCTCCAGTGTATGGTGGGCCTCATATATCATTCTCCAGAGTATAGTGCTCCCCAAAAATTGCTCCCAACATTGAAAACAATTAAATAAGTCTCCTCACTAGGGAATCCCTGTACTAGTCTGGACTCCTCGTCGTCCCCATCTTCCATCTCTCTGCACTTGGACTGTTTAGGCAGAGGGTGTACAGACGTGATGTCATCGCGCTCTCTGACCAGAATGTCACTGTCAGGAAACGCGGAAGATGTCACGGCGGTAGAGCAGGGAGAGGTAAGTATTTCAACTTTGCAAGTGCCGTGATCCTGAGCAAGCAGGGGGGCCCACTCGTTGGCGATGGCACTGGCACAGGGCCCCTCATAATATGGCGGTGTGTCTGACAGCGGGTGGGCCCTCCCGTGGGCCCTCCCGTCTGACGGCGGGTGGGCCCTCCGGGTGGGTGGGCCCTCCCACCGGCAGAGACACTTTTGTGTACTATGAGGGGCCCTGTGCCAGTGCTGTCGCCCATGAGTATGCCCCCCACCTGCTCAAGGAACCTGCACTTTCATCTGCACCTTCCTCTTTGTCACCGTGTAAGGTGGCATAGTATGCGGGAAGGGGAACCTGAGCTTCATCAGGGTCAGATTCTGGCTGTGTAGAGTGCAAGGGGAATGTAGTGGTCTGGGTCAATGTACCAGCAGAATCATCTAGCAGTGGCTGGGCATCAGTGCACTTGTGGCGCACCCAGGAGTACGGTCGCCACTGTGGCATTACCTTCCTCCTAGGGAGTGTGATGTCATGCTTGAGAGCAACGAAGGATCTCTCTAGCAGTTAAACCAACACTCAACACAGTTCCCACTTCAGGCCAGCTGGGAGACCTCTGAACTTGACTGCTGAGGAGCTGCTCTCTGTGGTCGGGAGGAGGTAAGTTAGGGCAGTCTGTGAAGGGAAGGGGAAGTGTGTGAACGTGAGAAGGGGAGCTGGAGGATGAGCAGAGTTATGGCTCACTCCTAGCTGGAGCGCATGGTCGGGATTCCGGTCTCCGAGTTTGTAGGGACACTGACGGTCCTGCAGCAGAAACCGGAGGAAGTAGCAGCTGTAAATGCTCTGTTCTCAACTAAGGCTCGGTGGCCCCAGCAGAGACGTGTGTGAGCCAGAAGGAAAAGGCTATGGCTGCCTGCCATATGAGAAAGTTCCAAAAGCGAGTCAACAGGGGGAACTTCAGTGAACTCAGTACTGCGAGTACCTCAGATAAGCGCTAGAACAGAGGCCACACTACCTATCTGCAGAGAGAGAATTCCAAATTTGCTTCCAGGCTGACCAACTCCTCCATCTGTACTCCGGGTCCTGGATGGCACTTACCAAGTACAGATAAAGAAACTGCACGACTGTGTCTGTCATCTTTCTCCTGCGCCTGGCGCACGGCTCTGCTACATCCTGCACTGCACACCATCTACCAACTCTTTCATCTGCCCTGCGACTACGGCCCTACCTGTGCAGGGCTTCTACATCTTAGTTGCACCACAACATCTGTCCCAGAGAAGCGACACTGCAGGGCGGGTCAATCTGATCAGAAACCACAGGTGGCGTCACGTATCATTCACCTATAAATGTTATTCACCCCTTTGCATGGTCGCCCAGGACCACGGAACGAGTCATCATCACCACCAATGTGACACATCCCTCTGAGACACTGGCCTGGTATCAATTAACCCCACTGCCCTGGCTGGCCACCCACACTCCATGTCAGATTCATCTTGGACTGGGGAATTCACGATTTGACTTGCTAACCCAGGCATGGTATATGAAAAGAGCTCCATGGAGTATTCGGTAGTGTGGCCTGCCACATCCTTCACTTTTGGTAGGGGTGAAGGACACAAGGAAAGGTGTTGTTCCTGACCAGGAGCCTCCACTGACCACTCAGTGCTTTTATTTTTTGAAACTTCAGACGAGGAGACGAGAGAGCTGGAGGCTGTGTCAGCAATGTAAGCCAAAACTTGTTCCTGAAGCTTCGGCTTTAAAAGTGGTTTACCTACTCCCAGAAAAGAGAGTCTTCAAGGCCTTGTGGAGCCAGACGATGACGCAGGCTCAACACCTCCTGCCTTAGGGTGCTATTGTGCTTTTGCCACTATCAACAGATGCAACACCACCACCACCACCATCGGGACCAGCTGGCAATCCCCACCCACTTCCATGGCGTCTTCCACCATACTTCCTCATTTTTGTGAAAATGTACCCAAAATACCACCAGCTATATGGTACTGTAAAACAAGGTAGAAGGTGTATCTACTATTGGTGAGAATTTGAATCTCACTATAGATTTGAGGATGCTGAACTATTGTCTCAGGCCCAGTAGAGATTACACCTCAATGTAACAGGCTGAAATTGGATGGTGTATGACAAGGTGGAGGGTGTCTATAGGATTGGTGAGAATTTGAATCTCAACATAGATTTGAGGATGCAGAACTATTGTCTCAGGCCCAGGAGAGATTACACCTCAATGTAACAGGCTGAAATTGGATGGTGTATGACAAGGTGGAGGGTGTCTATAGGATTGGTGAGAATTTGAATCTCACTATAGATTTGAGGAGGCAGAACTATTGTCTCAGGCCCAGGAGAGATTACACCTCAATATAGCAGGCTGAAATTGGATGGTGTATGGCAAGGTGGAGGGTGTCTACAGTATTGGTGAGAATTTGAATCTCACTAGAGATTTGAGGACGCAGAACTATTGTCTCAGGCCCAGGAGAGATTACACCTCAATGTAACAGGCTGAAATTGGATGGTGTATGACAAGGTGGAGGGTGTCTATAGGATTGGTGAGAATTTGACTCTCACTATAGATTTGAGGACGCAGAACTATTGTCTCAGTCCCAGGAGAGATTACACCTCAATGTAACATGCTGAAATTGGATGGTGTATGACAAGGTGGAGGGTGTCTATAGGATTGGTGAGAATTTGAATTTCACTATAGATTTGAGGACGCAGAACTATTGTCTCAGACCCAGGAGAGATTGCACCTCAATGTAACAGGCTGAAATTGGATGGTGTATGAAAAGGTGGAGGGTGTCTATAGGATTGGTGAGAATTTGGCTCTCACTAAAGATTTGAGGACGCTGAACTATTGTCTCAGGCACAGGAGAGATTACACCTCAATGTAACAGGCTGAAATTGGATGGTGTATGACAAGGTGGAGGGTGTCTATAGGATTGGTGAGAATTTGGATCTCACTAGAGATTTGAGGACGCTGACAATGATGCTCTTAGTCCAAGTATGGACGCAGGCAGCCTAATAAGCAGGACTGCTGCACACACAAAAGGGTGGAAAAATTAACGCTTGTAACTGTGCAGAAAAGAAGAAGAAAATATTTTTGCTTTTAAAAAAGCAGTTTGCACAGCAGTGTGCAAACAGCAATGCAGCTATCAGGGACCCTTATAAGGCAGCCTAATAACCAACAGAGCTGATGCACAAAAATAGAGCCTCCCCTGTCACTGCACACAAAGTGTTGTGTTGTAAGTGGAAATCGCTAACAGCAGAAGCAGTTTTTTGGTTCTTCTTCCCTGCCTAACGCTCTCCCTTATTCTGAATCAGCAGCAGCAACCTCTCCCTAATGCTAAGATCGGCAGAAGTAAGATGGCGGTCGGCGTGCACGCCCTTTTATAGCCCCTGTGACACCACACAAAGCCAGCCAATCACTTGCATGCCCTTCTCAAAGATGGTGGTGACCGATGCCTATGTCATCGCGTTGCCCACAGTGTGCGTCCTCCATCATTGGCTGAAAAAGGTAGCTGGAAGCATCTTTTGAAACGCGACTTTGGCGCTCTGGTCGCCGACCTCGCGGCCGACCTCACGCTATGGTCGGGTTTCATGACTTCAGCGAAAGTCGCCGACTTTTGAATATGACCGACCCGTTTCGTTCAACTCTAATTAAAACGTATTAGGTGAAAGCAGAATTGCACATTTATTTAAAAAAATATATACATTTTGAAGGACGTTTGGGGGAAGATTGGGCTTCTTTGGGGGTTTGGAGAGACGAGGAATGGCTGGAAGGAGAGGAGGGGGTTCTAGGGGAAGGGGCGAAGAAAGTAGTGGGGGAAGGGAGATCAGGGATGGAACTGGAGGCAGGGTGAGACACACTAGTAGGAGAGGGGGGAGGAATAAACAAATTCTTTTGCTTTTTATTCTTCTTGGGTGCAGGAGTCACCTGCCTGGACCTCCTGCCACTGTGTTACCGCCTTACAGTGCTTGACCGCCTTGAGCTGGTGGACCATGGCTTTGATTGGTAAAAGAGGGAATGTGGGTCACCCCTCTGATGCTCGGTGGTGGTGGTGGCGGTGCTCCTAGAAGGAGGAGAAGTGGTGGTTGTGCTTGTAGAAGGAGGAGAAGTGGTGGTGGTGCTCCTAGAAGGAGGAGAAGTGGTGGCGGAGCTCCTAGGAGGAGAAGTGGTGGCGGTGCTCCTAGGAGGAGAAGTGGTGGCGATGCTCCTAGGAGGATGAGTAGTGGTGGCGGTGCTCCTAGACGGAGAAGTGGTGGCGGTGCTCCTATGAGGATGAGTAGTGGTGGCGGTGCTCCTAGATGGAGAAGTCATGCGGTGCTCATACAATGACAAGGAGTGGTGTCGGTGCTCCTAGAATGATGAGGAGTGGTGGCGGTGCTCCTAGATGGAGAAATGGTGGTGGTGCGCCGAACAGGAGAATAGGTGGCAGTGGTCCAAGTAGGTTCTGCGGTGGCGGTGCTCCAAAATGGTGGACCGGTGGTGGTGCTCCAGACAGGAGCAGCGTTTGCCATGGAGGTGGCTGGGGTGGAGTGTCCAGCAGCATTCGGCATTGGTGTGGTGTAGTGGTGTCCGGCTTGGCTTGGCATGCAGGTGGCCGTGCAGTGGTATGCAGCAGAAGTCGGTAGTGAGGTGTGGCGAGTCAGTGGTGGCACAGTTGGAAATGATACCACTGACTGCTGCGCGTACCGATTCTGCTGCATAGTCTGCAAGTAAGCAGTGTTGCAGGCCTGCAACACATTCAGTTGTTGCTCAGGACTAAGGTGTTCCGCCATGCCACGTTCAATTTTACAGAAAAATGGTGCGCTGGTCTGTTGAGGTCGGCCTCCAGTCGGTCAAGGTGACTGTCGATAGAGTGGAAGCTGTGTTCTATGTGGGTAAAATCGCGTTCCATGAGTGAAAAACCACTTTCCACTCTTTCTGACAGCGCCTTGAGGCTGGCATGAAAGGCCTCGCTCAAGTGCATGAACTCAGGCATGACATTCCTGTCTGAGGCCCTCTGCCTCTGGCAGGAAGTGCCCGCATAACCAGTGGCAGAGACCTGGGACAGGGGAACACCTGATTGACCAGCTTCCTGGTCACCAGCTGTCCGTGTTGCTGACCCGCAAGCTGCTTCCTGGCTGTCGGATGGCTGGGACGGGTCCGAGGTCGTCCGATGAAGGACCGCTCCAGGGACAGGTTGCAGGGTGCTGCTCCAGGTGCTATGAAAGGAAAAGAAAAACATAAGTATCATGCATTTACAATCGCCAACTGCTGTGGAATAGAAAAGTACAGATTAAAAAAAAACAACTTATGCTCTGGTGGCAAAGACCGGTCTTAGGAACGCCAACTCGCGATGATAGCGGTATTTTGTTCTGGTCCTTGACGCTGAACCACTGCAAACCTGTCCCTCAGCACGAACATCAGTGTTGAAGCGGTCCTTCATCGAGCGCCAACGTGTGCGGAGTTTGTTCGCTATTGGAAGAACAAATAAAAAGTTATACAATGCACTGATGGCAACATCAGTATCATCACATACACCTGAGTGAACTGGGCAAACAGTCAATGCGGCATCACAAAAGAATTCAATAGACAATGCAGTCACTGTTGATCCTGATCACACTGTTGTGTTTCCTGCTAGAATATATCTAGCAGGAAACACAACAGTGTCATCAGGAGCAAGAGTCAATGCGGCACAATACAGCAATACAATAGACAATGCAGTCACTGTTGTTACTGATAACACTGTTGTGTTTCCTGCTAGAATAAATCTAGCAGAAAACACAACAGTGTCATCAGGAACAAGAGTCACTGCGGCACAATACAGCAATACAATACACAATGCAGTCACTGTTGATCCTGATGACACTGCTGTGTTTCCTGCTAGATATATTCTAGAAGTAAACACAACAGTCTCATCAGGAACAAGAGTCAAAGCAGGAACAATACAGCAATACAATACACAATACAGTCACTGTTGATCCTGATTACATTGTTGTGTTTCCTGCTAGAATATATCTAGCAAAAAACACAACAGTGTCATCAGGAACAAGAGTCACTGCGGCACAATACAGCAATACAATACACAATGCAGTCACTGTTGATCCTAATGACACTGCTGTGTTTCCTGCTAGATATATTCTAGAAGTAAACACAGCAGTCTCATCAGGAACAAGAGTCAAAGCAGGAACAATACAGCAATACAATACACAATGCAGTCACTGTTGATCCTTAACCCAATTTTGTGTTTCCTGCTAGAATATATCTAGCAGGAAACACAACAGTGTCATCAGGAACAAGAGTCAATGCAGCACAATACAGCCATACAATACACAATGCAGTCACTGTTGATCCTGATAACACTGTTGTGTTTCTAGCAGGAAACCCAACTGTGTCATCAGGAACAAGAGTCAATGCGGCACAATACAGCAAAACAATAGACAATGCAGTCACTGTTGTTACTGATAACACTGTTGTGTTTCCTGCTAGAATATATCTAGCAGGAAACACAACAGTGTCATCAGGAACAAGAGTCAAAGCAGGAACAATACAGCAATACAATACACAATACAGTCACTGTTGATCCTGATGACACTGTTGTGTTTCCTGCTAGAATATATCTAGCAGGAAACACAACAGTGTCATCAGGAACAAGAGTCAATGCAGCACAATACAGCAATACAATACACAATGCAGTCACTGTTAAACCTGATAACACTGTTGTGTTTCTAGCAGGAAGCACAACAGTGTCATCAGGAGCAAGAGTCAAAGCAGGAACAATACATCAATACAATACACAATGCAGTCACTGTTGATCCTGAACACACTGTTTTGTTTCCTGCTAGAATATATCTAGCAGGAAACACAACAGTGTCATCAGGAACAAGAGTCAATGCAGCACAATACAGCAATACAATAGACAATGCAGTCACTGTTGATACTGATAACACTGTTGTGTTTCCTGCTAGAATATATCTAGCAGGAAACACAACAGTGTCATCAGGAACAAGAGTCAAAGCAGGAACAATACAGCAATACAATAGACAATGCAGTCACTGTTGATACTGATAACACTGTTGTGTTTCCTGCTAGAATATATCTAGCAGGAAACATAACAGTGTCATCAGTAACAAGAGTCAAAGCAGGAACAATACAGCAATAGAATACACAATGCAGTCACTGTTGATCCTGATGACACTGTTGTGTTTCCTGCTAGAATATATCTAGCAGGAAACACAACAGTGTCATCAGTAAAAAGAGTCAATGCGGCATCACAGAGCATGGAAATACTTACTAAATGCCTTTTTGGAACTTGGAGAGGCGCTGTCCCAGCCATCCATCAACGCTGTGGCCACCTCATTCCAGAGCTGTCGGGTCACCACAGTGTCCTTGTACTGCTGGTCACGGCTGTCCCACAACGGGACACGCTCCTGGACCAGGCGGATCAGGTGCTCGTTGTCCAGATAGACATCTTCGTCCCATTGTGGAACCTAGAAAAAAAATACATTACAGTCTTGGAAAATTTTTTGAAGGAAAAAGATAGAAAAATAGATATAAAAGAAGCAAGATAGAAGATGAAAAACAGGACAGAAAAAAGGAAGAGAAAAACTAAATTTAAAAAAGGGACATTCAAAGACTTACAATCCGTCTCCTCGCCGGGACTTGGCTAGGCTACTCCCGCTGTTCGGCCTCACTTGCCTGGTCCGATGATGATGTCTGGAAAAGAACAAAAATTATTACACATTTGCAGATGCAGCAGCTATACTTACCCAAAGGCAGGAAGATACTCACCTCACGCTCTGCTTGGGCCAGTTCTTGCTGGGATGTAGAGTATTCTGATCCAGAGACATGCTGCAATTTTGAAAAAAAAAACATTAGTACATAATACATTTGCAAGGAGAGGCAGACATTAGGTTTAAAAATACTCACATTCTTGGTGATGCAGATTGCAGGCTGTGTCTTGCAGACTGTGTCTTGCAGGCTGTGTCTAGCAGGCTGTGTCTTCAAGGCTGTCTGTAGAGTAGTGGTCTGGCACTGCAGACACCTTCTTTTATGTACACTGCTCCCAAACAATGTTGCTTGTGTAGGGGGTTGTTTAAACAAGTGTCTAGACATTGTTTACTCCAAAATCGCATGCGCGCAAAAAGTGCTGACATGCGCACGTCCATGCACAAGCATGCAACCCCATAGACTGTAATGTTATTTTTTTGCGCATTCCATGCGCACACGTGTGCATGCATTTTTTTTACGAGGTTGGGTGGAACAAAAAATGCAATATGTAGCATCTTGCACGTCTGGGCGCACACCTGGAAAATGCGCAGCGCACGAAAATGCTGATGAAGGCGTGCAAGCTCTAGACCAGCGCTCGGCATGTTAAAGATAGGGGACCATTGCACGTGCGACTGATAGCGCACGATGCGCTGCGCGATAAAATGCTAGTGTGAAACCAGCCACACATAGAAAAAACACAGGTGTCTAATTACATCTACTGAGCACTGACTGCTATACAGCTAATAACACTCTGTACACACTGCATTGTAAGAAAGATATTAAGCTTACCAGATATGATTTATCCGGATAACAAACTCAAGTTGGAGAGTTAACAGGAGGACAGATAAATACGTGTGTCCTTATGAAATACAAGAAGAAAATGGCACCTTCTTTGTCCCAGAATACATTGCTTCCTTCCAACAGTGCATTGTGTTATGAATGGGTCATCGAGGAGGAGAGCAGGCCCAGGCTAAGCCACAGAAAACCAGAGAGGTTGGTAACTAAGCGGATTGCCGACCCCTGATCCTATCCACACAACTAGCAGTAGCCGTGGAGCGTACCAACGGTGATCCTAGATGCCTCGGCACAGCTGGAGAGCTAACTAAGCCTATAGCAAGAAAGGGCAGATCTAAACTGCCCCAGAGCAGACCCCAAAGGAATAGATAGCCCCCAAACATATACTGTCAGTGAGACAAGATGAAAACACAAACGCAGGCAGGAAAATAGACTGAGCAAATAATGGGGCCCACACTGACTAGACAGGAGAGGAAAGGAAAGACACTGTCTGCAATCACGCAAAAAACCCTGCAAAAATGACAACATGTCTAATGCACAAAAACACTGAAGTCGCACGACTTCGCCCCCTACAATATCAGCACTCTGGTATATTCTGAAAGCAGAGCAAAAAGAGATCAATCTAACAGGAGACAAAACAAACTGGCACAAGCAGTAACATATGGGCAGTGATTCAGCACAGCCCCAGCCGGAGCTGGCTGACCCGCAGAAAACAGAGACAGACAAAACCAGATCAAATGCAAACAGAATAGCAAATGAACCACTTAGCTGAACATGCAGGGACAAAGCAGGAGACATCAGACCTCAGGAGGCACAGGAAGAAAATCACCAGCAGAGATAGCAGGAGTTGTCTATCTTAAATACCAATCTGAAACCCCAGATCTCCAATCGTCATCCTCATTATCAGGTGGCAACCCCTCTGTCAATCAGAGCAGCTCCACTACCTTCAGTAATAACCAGAGGGAGGCCAGAAAGCGAATTCACAACAGTACCTCCCCCCTTGAGGAGGGGTCACCGAACCCTCATCGATGCCACTAGGCCAATCAGGATGGGCCCGGTGAAAAGCTCGAACCAATCTTTCAGCATGAATGTCAGAAGCAGAGACCCAATAAATATCCTCCTCGCCATAACCCTTCCATTTGACCAAGTACTGGAGTCTCCGTCTAGCCAAACGAGAATCCAATATTTTCTCTACCTCATACTCCAAATTGCCTTTAACCAATACAGGGTCAGGAGGCGCCGCCATAGGAACTACTGGCTCCACAAACCTCTTCAACAAAGATTTATGAAACACGATATGGATCTTAAACGTAACTGGAAGAGCCAATCAGAAAGAAACGGGATTAAGGATTTCCAAAATCTTATAAGGTCGAATGACTCTTGGCTTGAATTTTGGAGATGCAACCTTCATAGGAATATTCCTTGAAGACAACCAAACCATATCTCCCACTTTAAACCGGGGACCAATGGTCCTATGCCGGTTCGAAAACCGTTGGGATTTTTCCTGAGAGTGGGACAACTTATCCACCACTTGGTCCCAAATATGCTGCATTCTCTCTACCACAGAGTCCACACTTGGGCAGGCCAGAGATTCCACCTGACCTGAAGAAAATCGAGGATGAAACCCAAAGTTACAGAAAAAGGGCGACATTAAAGTGGCAGAACTAGCTCTATTGTTTAGCACGAATTCGGCCAAGGGCAAAAATGAGACCCAGTCATTCTGATCAGCAGATGTGAAACATCTCAAATAGGACTCCAAAGTCTGGTTTGTTCTCTCAGTCTGCCCATTGATCTGAGGATGAAATGCAGAGGAGAAAGATAACTGAATTCCCAGTTTGGAACAAAAAGCTCTCCAAAATCTGGAAACAAACTGAACTCCTCTGTCCGACACAATGTTCTCAGGAATCCCGTGCAACCGAACCACCTGTTGTAAATGCAAGGGCACGAACTCAGAAGAAGATGGCAACTTAGGGAGTGGTACAAGATGGACCATCTTAGAAAATCCATCACAAATCACACAGATAACAGTCATTCTCTGAGAGACAGGAAGATCGGAAATAAAATCCATTGAGATATGGGTCCATGGCCTCCTGGGCACCGGCAGGGACATCATCAACCCACTAGAACTAGAAAAGGGCTTGGACCGAGAACAAGTACCGTAGGACTGCACAAAATTCCTGACATTACGAGATAAGGCAGGCCACCAAAAAGACCAACTCACCAAATCTCTGGTACCAAAAATACCTGGATGACCAGCCAACGTGGAACAATGAATTTCAGACATTACTCTTTTCCTCCACCGATCAGGGACATACAATTTTCCCATAGGGCAACGTTCAGGTTTGTCCTCCTGAAATTCCTCCAGGGCATGTCTCAAATCGGGTGAGATGGCGGAAAGAACTACACCCTCATTTAGAATGGTAGTAGACTCAGTCACATCAAGAGAATCCGCAAAGAAACTCCTAGAAAGGGAGACCACAAAATTAAAACGCGTGAAAAACAAGGCCCACCTAGCCTGTCTAGGATTCAAGCGTTTGGCTGGTTCAAGATAAATCAAATTCTTGTGGTCGGTGAGGACCACAACTTGATGTCTAGCTCCCTCCAACCAATGTCTCCACTCTTCATATGCCCATTTCATGGCCAACAATTCCCGATTCCCCATGTCATAGTTACGTTCAGATGGGGAGAATTTTTGAAAAAAGAAGGCACAGGGATTCATCTTAGAAGTCACCGGATCTTTTTGGGACAAAACGGCTCCTGCACCAATCTCAGAAGCATCTACCTCCACCTGAAATGGGAGTGAGACATCAGGTTGCCGTAGAACCGGAGCAGAAGTGAATCTCCGCTTAAGCTCCTGAAATGCCGAGACTGCCTCTCGAGGCCAATTCACCACATCAGCGCCCTTTTTGGTCAAATCAGTCAGTGGTTTAACAATACCAGAAAAATTACTGATACATTTACGGTAGAAATTAGCAAAACCCAAAAACTTCTGGAGAGCCTTCAAAGAAGTGGGCTGAACCTAATCATAAATGGCCTGTATCTTGGCCGGGTCCATTTCAATAGCAGATGGGGACAAAATGAATCCCAAAAATGAAATCCTCTATATACCAAAGAGGCACTTCGATCCCTTAACATACAGAGAATTTTCCCTCAAAATCCGGAACACAGTCCGGACATGTTCCACCTGAGAATCCCAATTACTGGAAAAGATCAAAATATCATCCAGATAAATGATCAAAAACTTATCCACAAAGTCCCGGAAAATATCGTTCATAAAAGATTGGAAGACAGAAGGGGCATTAGTGAGCCGAAAAAGGCATCACCAGGTACTCAAAATGTCCCTCCAGGGTATTATATGCCGTCTTCCATTCATCCCCGTGCTTGATGCGAATAAGATTATACGCCCCCCTGAGGTCAAGCTTGGTAAACCAAAAGGCACATTTTACTCTGGAAAATAAATCAGAAATCAGGGGTAACGGGTACTGATATTTAACAGTGATTTTGTTAAGGGAACGATAGTCAATACATGGCCTTAATGAACCATCTTTCTTGGCCACAAAAAAAAAACCCAGCACCTATAGGTGAAGAGGATGGTCTAATATAACCCTTCTCCAATGACTCTGTGATATAAGATTGCATAGCATCATGTTCAGGTACCGATAAGTTGAAAAGCCGACCTTTGGGAAATTTACACGCGGGCATTAACTCAATTGCACAGTCATAACTCCTATGAGGAGGCAAAGACGCAGACTTACTCTCACTAAATACATCAGACAAATCAGCAAAATAGTCAGGAACATCATGAGACTGGGGAGAGGTGGAGAAAACAGGAGTGTTACTAAGAACACATTGACAACCCCAACTCTCCACAGACACAGATTTCCAATCCAAAACAGGATTATGAGTTTGCAACCAAGGAAAACCCAGAACAATAGTATCATGCAAAGTGTGCAACACCAAAAATTTACAATTTTCTTGGTGGTCCGGGGCGACCCGCATTATCACCTGGGTCCAAAACTGGGGTTTATTCTCTGCCAAAGGAGTAGCATCAATACCCCTCAAAGGGATAGGAGTCCGCAGGGGTATCATGGGAAAAACACAACGTTTAGCAAAGTCCAAATCCATCAGATTCATGTCATGATCCAGGGTTGGATCTGGTGGTATTAAATGCATTAAGTGAACTTTTTTCCCTTTGGTTCCAAAGTGTGTCGTGATAGCCCCCGGTGGCCATTAGAATTATCACATGTGGTGTCGTTCATTCTAAGTTGCCCGGTGGTGGGGAATGGTATCGCACCTTAGGTTTAGGTTAATGTTCACTTAATTATGGATCAGGTGTGACACCCTATAAAGGTGTGCTCAGGGTGTTCACTCACTGCCTGTGATATTGTGAGATTGTTCACTTTGATTTGGAGAGCCTGGATGAAGGATGGAGCTGGTGAGGAGTCCTGCGCAGCTTAGCCGGGGGGATGTGTTTCAGCTATGGTGTCTGGACGAAGGGCTGGCATGGCGTGGTGGAGTCGCAGTGATGGTGTCAGCGGGAAGTGTCTGCATGGGCTGGTGGAGTGGCGACTATGGAGAGTGGCACTCACCATGTGGGACTTGGCCGCTGAGCTGGACTCAAGCATGCTCGACTTCGTGTCAGCAGCTGAACTCATCCTTGGGACTCTGGTTCTAAGCAGCTGCAACTGGTGGTGGACTCTGCTCCAAGGCTGCACTAAGGTGAAGGATCCTGTTATGGTGATGGATCCGGGTGGAGGAGAAGATGCACTCAGGTGGAGGGCTCTGTTGCTGGGAGCGCACACAACAGAGCAAAGCTAAGTGGTGTTTCCCCTTTATTGTCTCTTTCCTCATGTGTGTTATTAGTGCAGTGGTGGGATTAGTCTCTGCACCGACCCATTCCCTAGTGAGGGTTTAGGGTCAGGGTGAGCAAGGGCGTTAAGGTACGCGTGCGGCGACAGGTGCGGAGCCTGTTTAGGGAATGTAAGGAGTGCAGGGACACTGGCTCAGGGGAGCTTAGGAGGTCTCCATGTCCCCATTCCCTATCGCAGGGCCCACCATTGTTAAAGTTTCCCAGGTTCCCCCTTTATTATTTGATTATTGTATGTATAACGTGTAATACCTAAATTCGCCAGGTGGAGGCGGCGTATCCACCTGCACATTTTATTATTTAAATGCGCCCCACTGGAGGCGGTGTATCCAGGGTCACGTGTGTTATGGGTCCGCCTTGCGGCATCATCTGTGTCCTGACACACGTGATCATGACATTATCACAGGCCATACAGTTTTTTTTTCTGGTGCGCTTTGGCCATGTGGAGACCTCTGAGTTATTGCTGCCGGGCCTCACTGAGGTGAGTGGGGAGCGGCAAGGTCTTTAGAGCCGCTGCAGCAGCAGTTATCACGGTCTGGGGCCTCTGCTCAGGTAACCAGGAAATCAAAAATGGCGACTGCGGTCTGGCAAAAGCCCCTAGAGTCGCTGCTGGGGAGCAGGACTTGCTCTTACAGGGGACGCACCCAGGCAGGTGGGAGGAATGGTGCCCCACGGAGCTGCCTGGAATTCCCCGAGGTGAAGGGGTACGTCCCTGTAGTGAGCAGATTGGTGAATAGTCCGCGGGGCTCATGCCAAATCTTCGATGCCGCCCCTCCTGGTCGTGTGGAGGCGACCAGCGAGTATATATATATATTTTCCTCCATATTCCTGCGGCTATGGTACTAAAACCCCCTAGAGTCACTGCTGGGGAGCAGGACTGGTTCATGCAGGCGGGCGCACCCAGGCAGGTGGGAGGAATGGTGCCCCACGGAGCTGCCTGGTATTCCCCGAGGTGAAGGGGTACGCCCCTGTGGTGAGCTGACTGGTGTGATAGTCCGCGGGGTTTTTACGCCAAATCTTCATACCATCGAAGAAGCCGCCCTCCTGGTCGTGTGGAGGTGACCAGCGAGAGTATATTTCCTCCATTTCCCCGTCCCCTTCTCCTCCTGGTGTGTGCAGCAGGTGTGCTGCGGGGGAGTAGGGACAAATCTCTACCCTCACCATTAACCAACCCTAGGAGGCGCAGTCCTCATGGTGAAAGGGTTGGAGGGTGGTGTCCCTTGGTGAATAGTGGGGGTGTGAGTGTGGTGACACAGGGGGACGCCTCTGTTGTAAAGTCCAGAGTGAGTTCACCAAGTTATGACAAATGTATGTGTGCAATAAACGTTCAGGTCCGGACCTGTGTGTGAACGAGCATGTATGGGTTCCACCAAAATACATCTTGTGGAAATGTGTTGTGGAGTCTGATCAGCTCTGAGCAAACCTACACATACATTAACTCGTTCCCTAGGTCGGCGCTGTGGAGATGAGTGGTGCCTCCAAAAGGAACATATATTGCCAATATCAGCTGTGTTTGTCATAAACCTGAAGTGTCAGGGAATGGTGGGGTGAACTCAGGGTCTGGGCGTCCCCGCTGTAGGTGTTTTCCTGATGAGGGGTGGTCTTGAGGGTCCTGAGGCCCCTCATTAAGGAGGGGGTACTGTCATGATCCAGGGTTGGATCTGGTGGTATTAAATGCATTAAGTGAACTTTTTTTCCTTTGGTTCCAAAGTGTGTCGTGATAGCCCCCGGTGGCCATTAGAATTATCACATGTGGTGTCGTTCATTCTAAGTTGCCCAGTGGTGGGGAATGGTATCGCAACTTAGGTTTAGGTTAATGTTCACTTAATTATGGATCAGGTGTGACACCCTATAAAGGTGTGCTCAGGGTGTTCACTCACTGCCTGTGATATTGTGAGATTGTTCACTTTGATTTGGAGAGCCTGGATGAAGGATGGAGCTGGTGAGGAGTCCTGTGCAGCTTAGCCAGGGGGGATGTGTTTCAGCTATGGTGTCTGGACGAAGGGCTGGCATGGCGTGGTGGAGTCGCAGTGATGGTGTCAGCGGGAAGTGTCTGCATGGGCTGGTGGAGTGGCGACTATGGAGAGTGGCACTCACCATGTGGGACTTGGCCGCTGAGCTGGACTCAAGCATGCTCGACTTCGTGTCAGCAGCTGAACTCATCCTTGGGACTCTGGTTCTAAGCAGCTGCAACTGGTGGTGGACTCTGCTCCAAGGCTGCACTAAGGTGAAGGATCCTGTTATGGTGATGATCCGGGTGGAGGAGAAGATGCACTCAGGTGGAGGGCTCTGTTGCTGGGAGCGCACGCAACAGAGCAAAGCTAAGTGGTGTTTCCCCTGTATTGTCTCTTTCCTCATGTGTGTTATTAGTGCAGTGGTGGGATTAGTCTCCGCACCGACCCATTCCCTAGTGAGGGTTTAGGGTCAGGGTGAGCAAGGGCGTTAAGGTACGCGTGCGGCGACAGGTGCGGAGCCTGTTTAGGGAATGTAAGGAGTGCAGGGACACTGGCTCAGGGGAGCTTAGGAGGTCTCCATGTCCCCATTCCCTATCGCAGGGCCCATCATTGTTAAAGTTTCCCAGGTTCCCCCTTTATTATTTGATTATTGTATGTATAACGTGTAATACCTAAATTCGCCAGGTGGAGGCGGCGTATCCACCTGCACGTTTTATTATTTAAATGCGCCCCACTGGAGGCGGTGTATCCAGGGTCACGTGTGTTATGGGTCCGCCTTGCGGCATTATCTGCGTCCTGACACACGTGATCATGACAATTCAAAGCTGCTCCTCAATCTACAAAAGCCTTAGAGGAAAATGTAGACAAGGAGCACATCAGAGTAATTGCCAAAAGGAACTTAGGCTGTACAATGCCCACCGCAAATGTGTGAGCAAAATGCTTTTCTCGTTTAGGGCAGACAGAAATAGTATGAGAGGCGTCACCACAGAAAAAACACAGCTTATTACGCCTTCTAATCTCCTGACGTTGCGCCCTAGACAAAACCCTATCACATTGCATGGGTTCAGACGTTCGTTCGAAAGGCGGCAATGCCTCTCGTGTAGTTTTACGTTCACGTAAACGCCGATCAATTTGAATGGCCAATGACATAGAGTCGTCTAGACCAGAGGGAACAGGAAATACCACCATAACATCTTTTACGGTTTCTGCCAAACCTTTCCGAAAGAGAGCTGCTAGGACATCGACATTCCATTTAGTAAGGACCGCCCACTTTCGGAATTTTTGACACTATAACTCTGCAGAATCCTGACCCTTGTTCAATGCCAATAAGGTTTTCTTAGCTTGATCAATAGCATTAGGTTCATCATACAACAACCCCAAGGCTTGAAAAAACGCGTCCACATTAGCCAGAATAGGATCTCTGGGTGTCAAAGAAAAGGCCCAATCCTGGGGATCGCCGTGCAGTTGGGAAATGACAATTTTATCCTGCTGCACAAAGCTCCCTGATGAGTTAGGTTTCAAAGCAAAAAATAGTTTACAATTATTCTTAAAATTCAAAAAATTAGACCGATCCCCAGAAAACACATCAGGAGTAGAGATTTTTGGTTCAACAGCAGATGATTGAGTGAGATAGGCAGAAATTCCCCGCACTTCAGCAGCGAGTTGCTCAACATGATCAGACAATTGCTTAGTCTCCATTTAGAGAAAAAAAAATCTCCTCCTGCAGCCCCAGAGAAAAAAAAAGAGGAAAAAATATATTAAAAAATTCTGACATTTTTTTTTAATTCTTTCCTTCTTTAGAGTACCCTAGAGTCTACAGTTAGGCAGGTGATTCTGCTATGAATGGGTCACCGAGGAGGAGAGCAAGCCCAGGCTAAGCCACAGAAAACCAGAGAGGTTGGTAACTAAGCGGATTGCAGACCCCTGATCCTATCCACACAACTAGCAGTAGCTGTGGAGCGTACCTACGATGATCCTAGACTCTTCGGCACAGCCGGAGAGCTAAGTAAGCCTAAAGCAAGAAAGGGGAAATCTAAACTGCCCCACAGCAGACCCCAAAGGAATAGATAGCCCCCAAACATATATTGTCGGTGAGACAAGATGAAAACACAAACGCAGGCAGGAAAATAGACTGAGCAAATGATGGGGCCCACACTGACTAGACAGGACAGGAAAGGAAAGACACTGTCTGCAATCACGCAAAAAACCCTGCAAAAAGTCCAACACGTCTGATGCACAAAAACACTGAAGTCGTGCGACTTTGCCCCCTACTATATTAGCACCCTGGTATATTCTGAAAGCAGAGCAAAAAGAGACCAATCTAACAGGAGACAAAACAAACTGGCATAAGCAGTAACATATGGGTGGTGATTCAGCACAGCCCCAGCTGGAGCTGGCTGACCCGCTGAAAACAGAGATAGACAAAACCAGATCAAATGCAAACAGAATAGCAAATGAACCACTTAGCTGAACATGCAGGGACAGAGCAGGAGACGTCAGACCTCAGGAGCCACAGCAAGAAAATTACCAGCAGAGATAAAGGGAGTCGGCTGTCTTAAATCCCAATCTGAAACCCCAGATCTCCAATCGTCATCCTCATTATCAGGTGGCAAGCCTCTTTCAATCAGATCAGCTCCATTAGCTCCAGTAACCACCAGAGGGAGCCCAGAAAGAGAACTCGCAACTCCTCTGTCAATCATACCAGCTCCACTACCTTCAGTAATAACCAGAGGGAGGACAGAAAGCGAATTCACAACAGCATTGCTTTTGTTAAAGTCACAAACTGTAAATGCTATAGCAGACACAGCTATAAATTCAACCAACACTAGATGGTGCTATAACTAACCCAGCACATAATGCAAACACATAATATAAACGCATCTGCCCTATTCAGCGGGCAGAACACTCCCCGCTTGGCATTTACTAATGCCACTTCATTTCCCAGGTTTGGAGTGGTAAAGTTGTGCTTGCAGTGGTGCCAACCTTTACAAGACTTCTGACTGGTGGGTGATGTTGACTTGTAAGACTGAGCCACATGAATTAAACAAGCAATGACACGAACAAGCGAGTTCCTGGTTGAAAAAATGCTGAAATGGTGGGATTTGAGGTGATTGTCTGAAGTCACCGTACTTAGAGAAGATACCTGAGGGCAGATTTCTTCATCTGCATCTGGATCTACCAGTTCAAAGGTTTCTGATTCGTCACTGTAAGGCATTGAACAGTATAGGAATGCAGGGCCCGTAATCCAGGTTGTATCTTTAAGGTGTCCAGATTCAACAGATCTAGTTGCGTGGTCCACAGGATTGTGGTGTGGACACATAGCGCCACTGTTTAGGGCAAGTGGACCTCCTGATCCTTAGCACCCGATTGCTGATGTAAACATAAAGGCGTCGAGTTTTATTGCAAATGTACCCAAGCACTACCTTGCTGTCTGAGTAGAACTCAACGTCCTTGATTTCCAGGTCAATCTCTGTCAAGATAACTTCAGCTAACTCTACTGCTAGCACAGCCACATAGAGTTCCAGTCTGGGTATTGTGTGCTCCTGGACTGGTTCTAATTTTACCCAGCTCATAACAAGCCTTACATGGCATTGTTCCTTGATGTCAGTAGTTTTCAGATGCGCTATTGCTGCAATTGCTTTGGTTGAAGCATTGCAGAAGATACAGAGCTTTTGAGTCTTGACTTCTGTTGATGGCACTGAAACGTATGGTCGTGCCACCTAAAGATCTGACAAGGCTTCCAAAGATTTCTTCCATCTTACTCACAAATCTCTCTTCTCCGTGGGAAGCGGATAATCCCATTCAGACACTTCTTGGGTGACGTCTCTCAACATTATTTTACCTTGGATAGTTACAGGGGTTACAAATCCTAGAGGATTGTACAGGCTGTTTATCACGGACAGGACGCCTCTACGCATGAAAGGTTTTTCTTCTTTGTTGATCCGAAAGGTAAATGCATCTCTCTTCAAATCCCAAGCAATCCAAGGCTCTGTTGCATGGGAAGGGAGTCCGTGTCTAAATCCAAGTCTTTTAGATCAGTTGAGTAATCTTGAGAGGGAAAAGCTGCCATCATTTTTTGGCTGTTGGAAGCAATTTTGTGCAGCCTTAAGTTGGACAAAGCGAGCATTTCTTGTGTCCTCTTTAGGAGACTGACTGCCGATTCATCTGTGGGTGTAGATTTCAAGTAGTCGTCCACGTAGAAATCCTTCTCCACAAATAATCTAACATCCGACCTGTACTTTGCCTTGCCCTCTCTGGCTAAATGTCTAAGACCATAGATGGCAACAGCAGGGGAAGGGCCATTCCAAAAGTTGTGTACTTTCATCCGATATTCCACGATGTCCTTGTAGGGGTTATAAAAACCTCAAATAGTTTCTAGATTCCTTTTTGACAAGGAAGCAATGAAACATCTGTTGTATGTCAGCCATGAATGCCACTGCATCTTTGCAGAAGCGAAGAAGTACTCCTAGAAGTCTGTTGCTGAGGTCTGGGCAAGACAAAAAGACATTGTTTAGCGAGACACCTTCACATCTGGCGCTTGAGTCAAATACTAGTCTTTTCTGACCAGGATTCTTAGGATGATACACGCCGAAAATGGGTAGATACCAACATTCCTCAGAATCTTGTAGTACTGGTGCAATTTCAGCATGGCCATTCTGAAGTATTTTCTCCATGAAGGCAAAGAAGTGCTCTCTCATTTCAGGTGCCTTCTAAAATTTGCGTTTGAGGGAGACAAATCAACCATAAACAGGTTCTCTGTTGTTGGGTAAGCGTTGCCTCTGGGGTTTAAATGGTAGAGGGGCCATCCAACTCTTTGACTTATCTCTTACCATCTCTCAATCCAGGATGTCCAAAAACAGTCTGTCTTCTGAGGATATTGCTACCTTGTTTTCCTCTCTTGTTCTGTGGAAAACTGTGCACCCAATGTGATCTTGGTCGCCGTCACATGTGTGGTCTTCACAGGAAGCATCAGCTCACGGACAAGGTAGAGGAGCATTGTGTGGCAACTCTTTTATCAGGAAGCTACTCTTACATGGCTGTAAGAGTGACGGACATCCATTTTCAAGAGTATTGGTAAGCATGCTGTCGATTAAGGCCGGCTTGTGTGCTCCTCCTAAGCAGACGTCTCCTATGATGACCCATCCAAGGTCATGCCTCTGTGCGTACGGAGTGTTCCTAGAGCCTTTTATACATTCTCTAGTCTTGTGGACTTGTAATATATCTCTTCCCAGGAGTAGAGCTATTGGGGTTCCTGGATCCATCTCAGTTATTAGGTGGGCTATACGCTTTAGATGGGGGTGATGTGTCGTCACCTCCCGTGAAGGTATTTCTGACCTGTTGTCACGATTCTGGTTGCACTCCAGGATGGTCGGTAGCGATAGGCAGGTTTAGCCATCTATGAACTCCACCTTGTATCCGGTTGCTTTTCTCCCTGATGTCTCAACGGTACCTGAACACGTCCTCAGGGTGTAGGGAGTACCAGGGCCTACAATGCTGAAGTTGTCAAAGAAGATGGACCTGGCTAGAGACCTGTTACTTTGGTCATCCAGTATTGCATATATCTTGAAGGCTTTGTCCTTGCGACCTGCAGGATAAACTCGGACAAGGCAGATTTTTGAATACGACCTTCCTCCTGTGAGTCCTTTACAGATCTCCATACATTTAGAGCTGACCTCAGGGATGTCTTCGTCGATGTCTTTCTGCTTCTCATCGTGCTCCTCTGCTTGTGACAACACTCATGGAATTGATCCAGGGTGCATGGCTGTATTGTGATCCATGCTGCTGCATTCTGCACATTTCACGCTAGCTTCACAGTTCCTGGCAAAGCGAGAGATTATCATAGAATCATAGAATCATAGAGTTGGAAGGGACCTCCTGGACCATCTGGTCCAACCCCCTGCTCAAAGCAGGATTCGCTAAATCATCCCATGGAAGAAGCCAAAACCGCGGAAAAATCCGCAAAATTAATGAGCATGCTGCATTTTTTACCGCGATGCGTTTTTTTTCACGGTAAAAACTCATCAATGTGCACAAAAAGTGCAAAATGCATAGAAATGACTGTGCAGCTTATTTTTAGCGGTTTTATAGTGAAAACCGCGGTAAAAACCGCTAAAAAAACGCTGTGTGTGAACACAGCCTAACTGTCAAAAAGTTTTTTCTAATATCTAATCTGTGTCTCCTCCCATTCAGCTTCATCCCATTGCTTCTAGTCTTTCCTTGTGCAAATGAGAATAAAGATGGTACTTCTGTAATGTGACAGCCCTTGAGATATTTGTAGACAGTTAAAATAATAGAATCATAGAATCGTAGAGTTGGAAGGGACCTCCTGGGCCATCTGGTCCAACCCCCTGCTCAAAGCAGGATTCGCTAAATCATCCCAGACAGATGTCTGTCCAGCCTCTGTTTGAAGACTTCCATTGAAGGAGAACTCACCACTTCTCGTGGCAGCCTGTTCCACTCATTGATCACTAACTGTCAAAAAGTTTTTTCTAATATCTAATCTGTGTCTCCTCCCATTCAGTTTCATCCCATTGCTTCTAGGCTTTCCTTGTGCAAATGAGAATAAAGATGGTACTTCTGTAATGTGACAGCCCTTGAGATATTTGTAGACAGTTAGAATCATAGAACCATAGAATCGTAGAGTTGGAAGGGACCTCCTGGGCCATCTGGTCCAACCCCCTGCTCAAAGCAGGATTCGCTAAATCATCCCAGTCAGATGTCTGTCCAGCCTCTGTTTGAAGACTTCCATTGAAGGAGAACTCACCACTTCTCGTGGCAGCCTGTTCCACTCATTGATCACTCTAACTGTCAAAAAGTTTTTTCTAATATCTAATCTGTGTCTCCTCCCATTCAGTTTCATCCCATTGCTTCTAGTCTTTCCTTGTGCAAATGAGAATAAAGTTGATCCTTCTACAATGTGACAGCCCTTTAGATATTTGTAGACAGCTATTAAGTCTCCTCTCAGTCTTCTCTTTTGCAAGCTAAACATTCCCAAATCCTTCAACCTTTCCTCATAAGACAGGGTTTGCAGACCGGTCACCATTCTGGTCGCTCTTTGCCGAACTTGCTCCAGTTTGTTGATGTCTTTTTTAAAATTTGGCACCCAAAACTGGACACAGTATTCCTGATGAGGTCTGACCAAAGAGGAGTAGAGGGCAATAATGACTTCACGTGATCTAGACTGTATGCTTCTGTTAATACAGTTGTGGCCAAAAGTATTGACACCCCTGCAATTCTGTCAGATAATACTCAGTTTCTTCCTGAAAATGATTGCAAACACAAATTCTTTGGTATTATTATCTTCATTTAATTTGTCTTAAATGAAAAAACACAAAAAGAAATGTCCTAAAGCCAAATTGAATATAATTCCACACCAAACATAAAAAAGAGGGTGGACAAAAGTATTGGCACTGCTCAAAAAATAATGTGATGCTTCTTTAATTTGTGTAATTATCAGCACCTGTAACTTACCTGTGGCACCTAACAGGTGTTGGCAATAACTAAATCACACTTGCAGCCAGTTGATATGGATTAAAGTTGACTCAACCTCTGTCCTGTGTCCTTGTGTGTACCACATTGAGCATGGAGAAAAGAAAGAAGACCAAAGAACTGTCTGAGGACTTGAGAAACCAAATTGTGAGGAAGCATGAACAATCTCAAGGCTACAAATCCATCTCCAAAGACCTGATTGTTCCTGTGTTTACCGTGCGCAGTGTCATCAAGAAGTTTAAAGCCCAAGGCACTGTGGCTAACCTCCCTAGATGTGGACGGAAAAGAAAAATTGACAAGAGATTTCAATGCAAGATTGTGTGGATGTTGGATAAAGAACCTCGACTAACATCCAAACAAGTTCAAGCTGCCCTGCAGTCCGAGGGTACAACAGTGTCAACCCGTACTATCCGTCGGCGTCTGAATGAAAAGGGACTGTATGGTAGGAGACCCAGGAAGACCCCACTTCTTACCCCGAGACATAAAAAAGCCAGGCTGGAGTTTGTCAAAACTTACCTGAAAATTCCTAAAGCGTTTTGGAAGAATGTTCTCTGGCCAGATGAGACAAATGAAGAGCTTTTTGGGCAAAGGCATCAAGATAGAGTTTACAGGAGAAAAAAAGAGGCATTCAAAGAAAAGAACACGGTCCCTACAGTTCCCTGATGTTTTGGGGTTGCTTTGCTGCCTCTGGCACTGGACTGCTTGACCGTGTGCATGGCATTATGAAGTCTGAAGACTACCAACAAATTTTGCAGCATAATGTAGGGCCCAGTGTGAGAAAGCTGGGTCTCCCTCAGAGGTCATGGGTCTTCCAGCAGGACAATGACCCAAAACACACGTCAAAAAGCACTAGAAAATGGTTTGAGAGAAAGCACTGGAGACTTCTAAGGTGGCCAGCAATGAGTCCAGACCTGAATCCCATAGAACATCTGTGGAGAGATCTGAAAATGGCTGTTTGGAGAAGGTACCCTTCAAATATCAGGGACCTGGAGCAGTTTGTCAAAGAAAAATGGTCTAAAATTCCAGCAGAGCATTGTAAGAAACTCATTGATGGTTACCAGAAGCGGTTGGTCGCAGTTATTTTGGCTAAAGGTTGTGCAACCAAGTATTAGGCTGAGGGTGCCAATACTTTTGTCTGGCCCAATTTTGGAGTTTTGTGTGAAATGATCAATGTTTTGCTTTTTGCTTCATTCTCTTTTGTGTTTTTTCATTTAAGACAAATTAATTGAAGATAATAATACCAAAGAATTTGTGTTTGCAATCATATTCAGGAAGAAACTGAGTATTATCTGACAGAATTGCAGGGTTGTCAATACTTTTGGCCACAACTGTACATCCTAGAATTGCATTTGCCTTTTTTCCTGCTGCATCACACTGTTGACTCATATTCAGTCTGTGATCTATTAGTATACCCAAGTCTTTTTCACATGTGCTGTTGCTTAGCACTCTTCCTCCCATTCTGTATATGCTTTTTCATTTTTTTGCCCAGATGTAGTACTTTGCAGTTTTCCCTGCTAAAAACCATTCTGTTAGTTGCTGCCCACTGCTCCAGTTTATTTATATATTTTTGAATCTTTTCTCTCATCTCTAGTATTAGCTATCCCTCCTAGCTTTGTGTCATCAGCAAATTTAATCAGTTTACCCTCAATTCCTTCATCTAAATCATTGATAAAGATGTTGAACAATACAGGGCCCAGGACAGAGCCCTATGGTACCCCACTTGAGACATTCTTCCAACTGGATGTGCAGCCATTTATGACCACTCTTTGGGTCCGATCACTAAGCCAGTTATGAATCCACCTAACAGTTGCCTTGTCCATTCCATACTTAGTCATTTTTTCAATAAGGATTGTGTGAGATACTTTGTCAAATGCTTTGCTGAAGTCAAGATATACTATATCTACAGCATTTCCCTGATCCACCCAATCAGTGATTCTGTCATAGAAGGAAATTAAGTTAGTCTGACATGACTTATTAGTTACAAACCCATGCTGACTCTGTTTAATCACTTCATTCTTATCCAGGTACTGACATACATGTTGTTTAATAATTTGTTCAAAGATCTCTCCTGGTATAGAAGTGAGACTCACCGGCCTATAGTTGCCTGGGTCCACCTTCTTCCCCTTTTTGAAGATAAGATCAACATTTGCTCTTCTCCAGTCTTCTGGAACTTCTCCTGTTCTCCACAAATTTTCAAAGATTATGGTGAGGGGTTCAAAAATTTCTTCTGCTATCTCCTTCAGTACTCTGGGGTGTAACTCATCTGGAC
Source organism: Dendrobates tinctorius (assembly GCF_039654945.1). Taxonomy (NCBI): domain Eukaryota; kingdom Metazoa; phylum Chordata; class Amphibia; order Anura; family Dendrobatidae; genus Dendrobates; species Dendrobates tinctorius. The sequence continues at coordinate 68,450,866 of NW_027361732.1, read as the reverse complement.
CTGGAGACCTGAATTCATTTAGGTTAGCTAAGTGTTTCCTCACTATATTTCTGTTTATAGATATCGTAGATTCTTCTATTCCCTTAATAGGACAGTGAAGAATAGTTGATGTTACATTTCCTTTCTGAGAGAAAACAGATGCAAAATAGGAATTTAAAAGTTCGGCCTTCTCAACATCCTGTCTTACCATTTCATCATTTTCATCCTGTAGAAATCCTATAGCATCTTTGACTTTTCCTTTACTTTTGACATATCCCCAAAATCCTTTATTATTGCTTTTGACGTCTCTTGCAAGCCTCAATTCATTGTCAGCTTTACATAATCTGATTCGTGCCCTGCAGGTTCTGCAGACAGCATTATATTCTTCTCTAGATATGCCACCCTCTTTCCATTTTATAAACATTTCTTTCTTCCTTTTTAGCATGTGCTTAAGTTCTGTGTTCATCCATCCTGGTTTCCTTAAACTTATGGTACAACATTTGAAGCAGATATTGTTCTCCTTGAGGAAACCTTTGCGATCCTCTAAAGACTTCTCCCTGAAGACTCTGCATTTTAGTAGAGGATGTGGTTTCTTGTGTAGAGGACAATGTTTACTGATATCCTGAGGCTTGCTCCCATCTGGAGGGGATTCATTCACCTTGTGAGGAGGGCCTGTGGAAACATTGTTAGTTTTGTGGACTGCCACGGGTGTCTTACCGGGTTTGACACCAGGGGCAGTGGAACATGACAGAGTAAAGTCAAAACTAGGGTCAAATTTAATGCTAGATTGTTTGGTGACAAAATCAACAAATACAGTGAAAGTAGGGAATGATACATTATGATTTTGTTTATACTATGAACCACATGTAATCCACTTTTCTTGTAGGTTGTAAGGAAGTTTCTGCACTATCGGATTGACACCCTTAGCGGTGTCTAAGAATGCCAATCCGGGCAAGTCTCCTTCCTGCTGGGCAACCTGCAACTTATTCATTAAATCCCTCATTTCTCTAAGCTTTAGATAACTTTTAGGTCCTATCTTAGGAAAATAATCAATTATTTTATACAGTATAAAGCATTCTCTATGACTTCTACTGTCCCATAGAATTCATCAAGTCTTTCCCACACTTTATGTAGACCTGTGCGAGGATGCTTTACATTAATGTCTCTCAGTCTTTTGGCATGCTCGACTGACTCAATTCCAAGCCACTTTACCAGGAGATCTAACTCCTCACTGCAAGTCCAGATCATGAATGGCGTTCTGTAATGAGGCTCGCCATGACCGATAGTTCTCGGGTTTATCAGTGAACTTTACAAGTCCCTTTGTAACTAGTTCTCAGCGGGCAAGGAACTTAGCAAGGTCCATGGTGGCTCCGTCAGTGCTGGCACGAGCCGGTGTGTAATAGTCATGTCTAGTGTGTGGTGCATCACCATACTTGTAAGATGCTTCTGACTCCGGATAGGCTGCGCGATATCTTGTTAGTGTAGAAGGCGTCTCTTTAAGGCGAGATGGGAGCTGTACCTTCTTCTCTTTGGAACGGTAGCTGTGGTCGATATCTCTGTGCTGGACGTCTCCTCAGCTATGGTAGTGAAGATCGGAGTTGGATCGCTGGTAATCGGCATGGGCTGATCGATATGATGCGTTAGGGTTGTCATCTATGCTGGAATGTTGACGGACGTATGCTGCACCGCGCTGCACTGGATCTTACTGCTCTAGATCTGGTCCGAGAATGCTGCTGCGTCTCTCAGAATCAGGATTCTTCATAGCTTCCAAACACTCAGCCTTAGCTATTGTAGCTGCTGTCTCTTTGTCTGCAGCAAGTCCTTCTAGTTTTGCCTGCAGGCATGCGGTTTTGGCTTGCAGACGTGTGGTGTCTGCCTGCAGATGTGCAGTTTCCGTATCTTGATCTGCTTGTCTCAGCTTTAGATGCATCTCTCGTTCTGTGAAGGAGGATCTTGCCTTGGCTGCCTTGGCCTCTGCACGAGTGACAGCAGCGAGCTCTACTATTGACGACCTGCCAGAACTTACTCATGACCTCGTTTTGAGTGAGGATGTGCTGTGTCGAGACATTGTGAGCTCAGCTGCATACTGCTGAATATACTGGCAGGAAACTGAGTCTATGCGTGGCGGGCTTCCGTGTGGCTGGAAAGAAGAAGCACTTGTTGGCGGGCTGCACTCTTAGTACTTGTGACTGTATGGCAGCCGCTGCAGTATCCGCAGGCACTGCGGTGTGGGTACAAGTGGCTCCTTAAGTCATATTCACTATCGCAGGTGTCTAGCATCTGTTTGACTGTTCTGCCTTCATACACGTTGACACGGTGTGCACTCTAGCATACAGCATAAACCATGGCTCTGTCTTCCAAAATAAGTAGACAGTTCTCTGTAGTCTAACTTGTTTATTTGTGAAGAGTATAGAACATGTGAGCGAGCGGTAAAACTATAAAGAATACAAATGACATGCGTAAGTATTAGGCAGATGATCACACAGCTAACACAATTACAGGAAGTATTAGTGTGATGCAACTTACATAGAAAAAACAGGTGTCTAATTACATCTACTGAGCACCGACTGCTATACAGCTAATAACATCTCTGTACACACTGCATTGTAAGAAAGATATTAAGCTTACCAGATATGCTTTACCCAGATAACAAACTCAAGTTGGAGAGTTGACAGGAGGACAGATAAATACGTGTGTCCTTATGAAATACAAGAAGAAAATGGCACCTTCTTTGTCCCAGAATACATTGCTTCCTTCCCACAGTGCATTGCTTCTGTTAAAGTCACAGACTGTAAATGCTATTGCAGACACAGCTATAAATTCAACCACCACTAGATGGTGCTATAACTAACCCAGCACATAATGCAAACACATAATATAAACACATCTGCCCTATTCAGAGGGCAGAACATACTGCATGGACCTTTTCAAAGTTTTGATGTGGTGCCATCTTCTGTTTAGAAAAAAAATAAATGCTCTTGGCAAACCTTTCAAACAATTCATACTTAATCAGTCCGTTTTTAATTGTAGTGCCATGAACCTTAACATTTAGCAAACTAATTGAGGTCTTTAGGTGCATTTTTTGACATCCACTACTGGGAAGATTGTCAGCTGTCTTTAATGTTTTCCACTTAATATATAATCTTTCTCACTCTAGCATGATGGGCTCCACATTGTTTGGAAATAATTTCTCAACCCTTCCCAGATTGATAGGCAGCAACATTGTCTTTAAAATCATTGCAGATGTATTTCCTCCGTGCTATTGCAATAACATGTGCCTTGACCAACAAACTGTGAAAACTTCTGCTTTTATATGAGCTGTGACACTTACTAATTTAATAAGTAACTAATAAAGGCATTTGATTAGCAGCTGCTACTTTCCCTCCTAATTCTTATGGAAACATTAAGGGTATAATTAATTTTCCACAGACTACTTCTGCATTTTAGCCTATGTGTCGTAAACTAAACCATGGTGCAGTCTTGTATTTGTTGCTTTTATGTGATTTTTTACCCAATTTTGAGGTGCAAATGTATTATTAATAAGTTCTAATATGTAAAACCATGTAATTCAAAGAGGGTATATTTAGTTTTTGAATTGCCCTCTATGTTCTATCTTTTCATGTAAATCAATAAAGGCACATCCAGCCCATGAATGGCAGCGCTTCCCAGGTCTCACATCCAAGGATGATATTTCATATTTTTTTTATTTGATAGGTTAAAAAAGAGGAGCTACAAAGGAGGATTTGTACTGTGTTTTATGAGACCTGATGAAGGATATACACTGTATCCGAAACGCGTTGTATCTCCTCTTTTCTAACCTTTCAAATAAAAAAAATATGAAGTATCATCCTTGGATGTGAGTCCTGGGAAGCGCTGCCATTCATGGGCTGGATGTGCCTTTCTTGATTAAGGCTGTGTTCACACACAGCGTTTTTTTAGCGGTTTCTACAGCGGTTTCACTATAAAACCGCTATAAAACCGCTAAAAATAAGCTTCCCAGTCATTTCTATGCATTTTGGACCTTTTGGCACATTGATACGTTTTTTACCACGAAAAAAACGCATCGCGGTAAAAAACGCAGCATGCTTATTAATGTTGCGGATTTTTCCGCGGTTTTGGCTTCTTCCATGTGTTTTGAAACCGCTGCGGAAAAAAACGCATCAAAAACGCATCAAAACAGCACAAAAACCGCCACGGAAAAATAGGTGTGGTTTCTGGGAAGGGAGTCAGGTTTTCAAGCAGAAATTTTCTGCTACGTGTGCACTTAGCCTCACTCATCCTGTGTGAGCCTGAATCTGGCTCTTTCACTTGGATCCACCTGAGGCAAGCTGCAAGCCCTGTCTATTGAGAAGTATCCCAGAAGGAAGGATTTTTGAGGATACACAATCTAAAGCCATATTAGTCTTCTATCAGATGAGTGCATGAAATTGAGCACCCTTTAAAGACTACAATATTGTGTTTACTCGCTTAGGGCGCCGTGATTTGTCTGTTCTTCTCTCCCAAACGAGGATTTTTTTTTTGCATATCTTTTCATGTGTCATAGAATCATAGAATCATAGAATCGTAGAGTTGGAAGGGACCTCCTGGGCCATCTGGTCCAACCCCCTGCTCAAAGCAGGATTCGCTAAATCATCCCAGTCAGATGTCTGTCCAGCCTCTGTTTGAAGACTTCCATTGAAGGAGAACTCACCACTTCTCGTGGCAGCCTGTTCCACTCATTGATCACTCTAACTGTCAAAAAGTTTTTTCTAATATCTAATCTGTGTCTCTTCCCATTCAGTTTCATCCCATTGCTTCTAGTCTTTCCTTGTGCAAATGAGAATAAAGTTGATCCTTCTACAATGTGACAGCCCTTTAGATATTTGTAGACAGCTATTAAGTCTCCTCTCAGTCTTCTCTTTTGCAAACTAAACATTCCCAAATCCTGCAACCTTTCCTCATAAGACAGGGTTTGCAGACCGGTCACCATTCTGGTCGCTCTTTTCTGAACTTGCTCCAGTTTGTTGATGTCTTTTTTAAAATGTGGTGCCCAAAACTGGACACAATATTCCAGATGAGGTCTGACCAAAGAGGAGTAGAGGGAAATAATGACTTCACGTGATCTAGACTGTATGCTTCTGTTAATACATCCTAGAATTGCATTTGCCTTTTTTGCTGCTGCATCACACTGTTGACTCATATTCAGTCTGTGATCTATTAGTATACCCAAGTCTTTTTCACATGTGCTGTCACTTAGCCCTATTCCTCCCATTCTATATATGCTTTTTTCATTTTTATTGCCCAGATGTAGTACTTTGCATTTCTCCCTGTTAAAAACCATTCTGTTAGTTGCTGCCCACTTCTCCAGTTTATTTAAATCTTTTTGAATCCTCTCTCTCTCTTCTCTAGTATTAGCTATCCCTCCTAGCTTTGTGTCATCAGCAAATTTAATCAGTTTACCCTCAATTCCTTCATCTAAATCGTTGATAAAGATGTTGAACAATACAGGGCCCAGGACAGAGCCCTGTGGTACCCCACTTGAGACATTCTTCCAACTGGATGTGCAGCCATTTACGACCACTCTTTGGGTCCGATCACTAAGCCAGTTATGAATCCACCTAACAGTTGCCTTGTCCATTCCATACTTAGTCATTTTTTCAATAAGGATTGTATGAGAGACTTTGTCAAATGCTTTGCTGAAGTCAAGATATACTATATCTACAGCATTTCCTTGATCCACCCAATCAGTGATACCGTCATAGAAGGAAATTAAGTTAGTCTGACATGACTTATTAGTTAGAAACCCATGCTGACTCTGTTTAATCACTTCATTCTTATCCAGGTATTGACATACATGTTGTTTAATAATTTGTTCAAAGATCTTTCCTGGTATAGAAGTCAGACTCACCGGCCTATAGTTGCCTGGGTCCACCTTCTTCCCCTTTTTGAAGATAGGAACAACATTTGCTCTTCTCCAGTCTTCTGGCACTTCTCCTGTTCTCCAAGAATTTTCAAAGATTATGGAGAGGGGTTCAAAAATTTCTTCTGCTATCTCCTTCAGTACTCTGGGGTGTAATTCATCTGGACCTGGAGACTTGAATTCATTTAGGTTAGCTAAGTGTTTCCTCACTATCTTTCTGTTTATAGATATCCTGGATTCTTCTATTCCCTTAATAGGACAGTGAATAACAGTTGATGTTGCATTTCCTTTCTGAGAGAAAACAGATGCAAAATAGGAATTTAAAAGTTCAGCCTTCTCAACATCCTGTCTTACCATTTCATCATTTTCATCCTGTAAAAATCCTATAGCATCTTTGACTTTTCTTTTACTTTTGACATATCCCCAAAATCCTTTATTATTGCTTTTGACATCTCTTGCAAGCCTCAGTTCATTTTCAGCTTTAGATAATCTGATTTGTGCCCTGCAGGTTCTGCAGACAGCATTATATTCTTCTTTAGATATGCCTCCCTCTTTCCATTTTATAAACATTTTTTTCTTCCTTTTTAGCATGTGCTTAAGTTCTGTGTTCATCCATCCTGGTTTCCTTAAATGCTTCCTATTCTTCCCTCTTTTCGGAATTGTTAACAACTGTGCTTTGAGAATTTCATTTTTCAAGATTTCCCATCCTTCCTGGACATTTTTGTCTTTAAGGATATCCAGCCATTGGATCCCTCCAATTCTCTTTCTGAATCCCTTAAAATCTGCCTTTCTGAAATCTAACCTTGACGTCTGAGTCTTCACAGGTCTTCCACCTCTAGTAATCCAAAATTCTAAAATAGCATGGTCGCTACCTCCTAGGGTCCCAGCCACTTTTACCTCCTCAACCATTTCCTCCCTGTTTATAAGGATTAGATCCAAGGTAGCAGTTCCCCTTGTTTTCTCCCTTACCTTTTGGAAGATAAAGTTGTCAGCAAGAGAGGATAAGAATTTCCTTGACCTGTTAGTTTTGCCTGAGAGAGATTCCCAACAAATGTCTGGATAGTTGAAATCTCCCATGACAACTATGTCATATTTTTTGGAGAACTTGGCCATCTGATGCATAAAGAGTTCATCTATATCTTCGGCTTGCACAGGCGGCCTGTAGTAAATGCCTACAATGGTGTCCTTTCCATTGTTCTGTCCTTGTATTCTTACCCAAACAGTTTCCACAGAACTCCCAGTCTCTGAAGCTTCAATCTCTGTGCAGATATACGCGTTTCGAACATACAATGCGACACCCCCTCCTCGTTTATCAAGTCTGTTTCTTGCAAATAAGTCGTATCCTTCTAGTCTTGTATTCCAATCATGTGTATTGTCCCACCAAGTTTCAGTGATTCCAATTACATCATATTTCTGTTCCTGTGTTAGTAGTTCCAATTCTCCTTGTTTGTTGCCCATGCTTTGTGCATTAGTATAGAAACATTTTAGTTTGTGATTGGTTTCTCTTTCTCCAATATTTTTATTAATTAGATTCTTTCGTCTTTGTTCTTCCTTTCCACTTCTAATAGCATAGTTCTCAATAGCATTTGTCAGGTGTATGGCTTTTTCTGGTCTTTTGCTTCCCTTCCCATGTTGTTCTAGTTTAAAGCTCTCCTTACAAGTGTAGCAAGGCGACTTCCAAATACATGCTTTCCAGTCTTCGTAAGGTGCACCCCATCTCTAGCAAGTAGTCCATCGTATAAGTAGTTCACTCCGTGATCCAGAAATCCAAATCGTTGCTGATGGCACCATCGACGTAGCCAGTTGTTCACCTGCAGAATCTTATTCCACCTCCTTGTTCCATGGCCATCCACTGGGAGGATGGAAGAGAAGACCACCTGCGCTCCCAGTTCTTTCACTTTCTTGCCTAAGTCTTCAAAGTCTCTGCAGATGATTTCCAGGTCGTTTCTTGCGGTGTCATTTGTCCCCACATGTAGTAGCAGGAATGGGTAGTCATCTGTAGGTCTGAAGAGTCCTGATATCCTGTCAGACACATCTTTAATTTTTGCACCTGGAAGACAGCACATTTCTCTTGAAGTTATATCCGGTCTGCAGATAGCGGCCTCTGTTCCTCTCAGCAGGGAATCCCCCATGACCACCACTCTCCGTTTCTTCTTCACAACATTTTTCTTTCTCCATCCAGGAGGACTCTGAGGGCGTACAAGGTTGCTGTTTGTTGGCAAAGTCTTATCCTGATGTATTTCTTCATCGTTTTCCTGCGTGAGAGCCTGGTACTGGTTCCTGAGCAGTATGGGTGCTGACTGCCTCCTGATCCTCCTGCTTCTCTGGGTCACATGTCTCCATTCCTCTGTTTCTTCAGGTGCACTTCGAATTTCTTCTCTTTCTGTAACATGAAGAGATAATTGTGCTCTGTCCAAGAACTCTTCACCTTCCTTAATGATCTTCAACGTAGCTAACCTCTCTTCGAGATTTTGCAACTTTTCCTCCAACAGGGACACAAGCTTGCATTTGTGGCATGTGAAGTTTGGCTTTTCCACTGGTAAATCTGTGAACATGTAGCAAGAAATGCAGCTCACCAAATGGCTCCTGGCCTCTTCCATCTCGAGATTTCTTAAAAACGATGAAAGATGAGCCAAATTTCGCGCGCAGATAGGCGCGCGGTTTTTCCGATTTCCTCTTTTCAGCTGCAACGGCCAAAACCCAGTGATCGTTGAGCTCGCAGAGACTCTTCACTTATCCCAGAAGGCACTGGGAATATGCAAATGATCTCCTCAAGACTCTTCCCCTGGTTTTCCGATTTCCTCTTTTCAGCTGCAACGGCCAAAACCCAGTGATCGTTGAGCTCGCGGAGACTCTTCACTTATCCCAGAAGGCACTGGGAATATGCAAATGATCTCCTCAAGACTCTTCCCCTGGTTTTCCGATTTCCTCTTTTCAGCTGCAACGGCCAAAACCCAGTGATCGTTGAGCTCGCAGAGACTCTTCACTTATCCCAGAAGGCACTGGGAATATGCAAATGATCTCCTCAAGACTCTTCCCCTGGTTTTCCGATTTCCTCTTTTCAGCTGCAACGGCCAAAACCCAGTGATCGTTGAGCTCGCGGAGACTCTTCACTTATCCCAGAAGGCACTGGGAATATGCAAATGATCTCCTCAAGACTCTTCCCCTGGTTTTCCGATTTCCTCTTTTCAGCTGCAACGGCCAAAACCCAGTGATCGTTGAGCTCGCAGAGACTCTTCACTTATCCCAGAAGGCACTGGGAATATGCAAATGATCTCCTCAAGACTCTTCCCCATAGTTCTCCTCTTTGGCAATTAGCTATGGCTGGCATGGTCTATCCTCTCCAAGTCGTGTCTAATAAAGTCATTGAAGAGTGGGCATGGAAAGTAGAGATGCAGGCTAAGTGCCCAATTGACTGTACTCACTGGCACTAGTGTTCTGCCTGCTCTGTCAGGTTGAACATGCTTTCTTTCACAGATATTTGGCCTCATGAGTCCTTGTTACTCCTTTTGCTGCTCGAAACATAAAAAGGAGGTGGTGCTGGCTAATAAATTGGAAGGAATGCACACAACCGGGAAAGTGGCAGGTCAGTTTATTCTTATATTTCTATGGCAATAAAAAAGAAAAGAACACATTTATCAATAACTTGCACCTCGCTATGCAGTGCTTCATACTTTGAGATGAATGGTCTAGAGCACACCCTAGAACAGCAATTTTTGGCTGTATTGTCTAAGGCATACCCTATAACAATAGGTCTAGGCCAGGTCTAGGAAGTCTTATGGTGATCCCAAACTTCTTCCATTTAAGGAGTATAGTGGCCACTGTGCTCTTAGGAACCTTGAGTACTGCAGAAATTCTTTTGCTAGCTTGGCCAGATCTGTGCCTTGCCACAATTTTGTCTCTGATCTCCTTGGCCAGTTCCTTTGACCTTATGATTCTCATTTGGTCTGACATACACTGCGAGCTGTGAGGTTTTATATAGACAGGTGTGTGCCTTTCCAATTCAAGTCCTATCAGTTTAATTAAACACAGCTGGACTCCAATGAAGGATTAGAACCGTCTCAAGCAGGATCACAAGGAAATGGACAGCATGTGACTTAAATATGAGTTTCTGAGCAAAGGGTCTGAATACTTATGACCATGTGATATTTCGGTTTTTCTTTTTTAATAAATTTGCAAAAATTTCTACATTTCTTTTTTTTCCGTCAAGATGGGGTGCAGAGTGTACATTAATGAGAAAAAAAATAACTCTTTTGAGTTTACCAAATGGCTGCAATGAAACAAAGAGTGAAAAATTTAAACCGGTCTGAATACTTTCCATACCCACTATATGCCTATATTTTTCTCACTTCCCTTCACCAACTTAGATTATTAATTGCTGGTGTATCAAGCACAAATTGGATTGCAAAAATATTTAGACACAGGTAGTAATGAAATAGAATAGGTTTAAAGCCAAGGGGGTGAAAACATTTGCAAGCCACTGTAGTGTAGAACATAGCTGTTAACAAAAGTGCAGATGTATAGTATGGACAATCCCTTGTAACAGCAGTCTGGTTGTGTCATCTGAACTCTCGGATAGTAATCTGAGTATTGTCTGAAGAAAAAATATAAGGGAATGTGCACACATTGCAGATTAGCCTGCAGAGAATGCGCATCTCTTGGCAGAAAATGCAGGGCAAAACGCCTAGATTCTTAACTAGCCCATTCATCAGAAGTTGGGTTGTAAAGACTGAACCACAATAATGTCAAGCTGGTTATGTAGTCAAATCCCCTCTAATGCTAGCCTGCAACACAACAGCATGGTTGAGTAAATTGGTAAATCCCTTTATCATTCAGTATGCTTTTATACCAGTGGTATACCGCAATACTATCCACCAACGGTCATGTGACTCTGGCAGCATTGATTTGAACTGATTGTACTGTTGTCATATCTGGAAAAGAACTATCAATAAAGTGTTACAGTTTTCCAGAATTTTGGGCGTATAGCTCCTGTACCAGAGACCATGGAGTTGTAAGGAAGAGGACCGAGCTGTGGGTACCTATGAGACGCCAGGTCCAAAATTGCAGAGGTTACGTCCAGTGTTGCAGGGGGAAAGGAAAGAGGAGACAGAAGGAACCCCTAACCTGAAAGAAAGGGGTGTGGTAAACGAGAGGAGGCAGAGTTTAGCGAGGAAAAAGGCAGAAAGTTCTTGCCGAAGGAGCAAGAAAGCAAGGACTGGCTGTGCGCTGCGGAGCGAGTTGAAGTACAGAGTGGAGAGCCAGGACGGGGTCAGTGAGAACTCCGGGGTACTGTTGGGCGCACAGGGAGATGGATGCTGAGTGATGCAGCGCGGTGCAGGTAGTCAGGTACCGACAGGTGCACTGAGGGACGAGCGCCAAGTGAGACATCGTGGTGCATGCATCCAGTTGTTGGTGGGTGTGCAGGGGAGCATTCGCTGAGGAAAGAATTGTGCGGTGCTTCCCAATAAGACTCTGCAGTTCAATGGGCTCAGAGGGCAAAGCCGGTTACCATCCGCTACCGCCAAAAGCGTGACTGTATTCTGGGTGGAAAAGCCTGAAGAGTGAAGATGCAGTGTCAGTCTGTGCCGGCATTCATCATCTATTGGACTACATGTGACTAAAAGACAGCGGAGTCACAATAAGTTAAAGTTGATAGAAAGACTGTTGTGTTTAACCACAATTATACTGTGAGGTACCCATCTCGCCCATGGCTGAACCAGAGTGGACCCGGGAAATCCAGAAGGAAATACGGGAAATGCAAGAAGAGTAGTCCAGCCTTAGAAGAGTGCCCGCTTTAGCCCAAAAGACATTGAGAGAGAGGAGTGAATCAGAGTCCCATTAGTTCATCGAGCCACGTCAGGGAACGAGACAGCCCTGTGTGGAATGGGATCTGAATTGCTTCAAGTGTGGGGACACTGGATACTATGCACAAGATTGTGCGAGACGGCGATGGTCCCTATCACGCCAGCCGTTAAATTAGTGGGCTCTGTGGCTGGGGGATGCAGCCCGGAGCCTGAAAGACCAGGGAGGAAAGACAGGAGTCCTGGAAGTTTAATCTCTATGAGCCCTACTCTCTGGACTGAAGTGAAAGGGCGAGCAATTCATTGCTTGATACCGGATCGCAAGTGACCACCATGCCAGAAGCTTACTTTAGACATCATTTTCCAGAAGTGGTGCAGCCGGAGTGGGGTCTGGTGATCAGACTGATGGCCGCCAACCAGTTGCCCATCCCAGTCGCAGGGGTGATCTGGATGGAGATTAGTGTGTGTGGAAAGGATGTAGGCTTAAAAGGGGTTGCCGATGGAGGGCCTGTGGTGACTCTCAGGATGAATGTGCTGGAAGAAATTGGATCTCTCCTGATCAGTGAGCCGCAAGAGGCCTTTTTGGACCATTGGAGCCCACAAAATCCCCAAAGAAAGGTATTTCAGCAACTGATTCGAGCTGCCCAGGCTCAGGAAATGTCAAGCGGAGGAAAAGTTATAGGAAAGGTGATGGTTCCCGCAGCTGCTAAACTTACTCTAATGTCTGGTCAGACAGTGCTCACGTTACTGGTACGATCCTGTACACCCCTCGAGGGGGTGGAGGTGCAGATAGAGCTGACATTGGTGGATCAGATACCTCCAGGACTTCTCATAGCTTAGACATTAGTCACAGTCCATGACGGTAACATTGTGTTGCGGTGTGTCAATCTGGGAGATGATAGTCTCAGCTAGAGTTGAGCGACTTTGGTCGGATCGCGTTTCATGAAACAAAATTTGTTTCGGATGACATTCATCCACTCAATGCCGACTTTTATTCCCCATTGACTTGCATTGGGGTCGGGTTTCGGACGAAACTCCGACTTTTTTTGCCCTAGTCGGACCAGTTTCATCTGAAACAAATTTGGTTTCATGAAACCCGATCCGACCAAAGTCGCTCAACTCTAAGTCTCACCCTTTCTTCTAAGAGTGAAGTGGCTCAGGTCCTAGGAATGCCAGAAGAACTGATGCAACTGGCTGTGCAGTTGGCAGTAATGCAAGGAGGTCCCTGGACCATAGCCGTTACAATGACACTAGAGCACCCATCTGGAAGCACAAAGGAGGGTTGCCAAATCTTGGAGAAAATGCTGGCCGAATTGATGGAATTTTCACCTCAGCAGGTACAAAAGGTGGAAGCTGTGCTAGAACGATATCAAGAGGTCTTTGCCCGTCATGAAGATGACTTCGGGTGCACCCAAGCTATCACCCATGAAATTCCTACAGGAAGTGTTGCACCAGTTCTGGAAAGATATCGACAGATATCTCCTCAGATGTATAAAGAAGTAAAGGAGATGCTGGCTCACATGCTGCAGAGTGGGGTCAAACGGGAAAGTCAGAGCCTGTGGGCGGCTCCCATTGTTTTAGTCCAGAAGAAGGACGGAACTCTGTGTTTCTGTGTTGATTACAGATGACTGAATACTTATACAGTGCGGGACTCCTATCCATTGCCCAGAATTGAGGAATCGCTGCCTGTCTTGGGAAAGACAAAGTACTTTTCATCCCTGGACCTGGCCAGCGGGTAGTGGCAGTTGCCCATTCCTGAAAATGAGTGACCAAAGATGGTGTTCATACTGTGTATGGGATTGTTTGAGTTTAATAGGATGCCCTTTGGCCTGACTAGTGTCCCCAGAACATTCCGGAGGTTGATAGAGAGATGCTTGGGAGACTTGAATTTTGAAGCAACACTCATTTATCTCAATGACATCATCGTCTACACCGCCACCTTTGAAGGACATCTTCAGTGGTTGGAGCAAGTGTTGAGTCGGCTGCAGAGTCACAGCTTGAAGGTGAAGCCTCAAAAATTTCACCTTTTTCGCAAGCAAATTGAGTATTTGGGACAAAATGTATCCGGTGAAGGAGTGCTGCCTGCGCTTGAAAAGATAGCGGCCATGCAAGAGTGTCCCATCCCGACAACAGTAAAAGACATTCGGGCCTTCTTAGAGCATACTGTGTATTACCAAAGATTCATGAAGAATTTCACTCATCTCGCTAATACTCTATTGGAATTATTAAAGGGAGTGCCATATGGTTCGAAGAATCAAGCTATTCATTGGGGAAGCAGCAAGGAAGCAGCCTTCAGAGCCTTGAAAATGGCCTTGATAGAAGCCCCAATGCTCGCCCATGGGGATTTCTCTCAGCCCTTCATTCTTTACACTGAAGGAAGCCTACTTGGTCTAGGGGCCGTTCTATAACAAATGCATGGAGGAAAGGAACGAGTGATTGCCTATGCGAGCCGGTCTATTCACGACTCAGAACGGAACCCAGAAAATTACAGCTCCTTCAAGTTTGGACTCCTGGCGTTGGTGTGGGCAATGACCGAAAAGTTCACAGAGTATTTGCCGGGGTCCGAAGTCCTGGTGAGCACCAATAACAATCCCCTAGCCCACCTTGAAAATGCAAAATTTGGGGCCTTGGAACAACGATGGGTGGCCCCCATGGAGAATTATGGGTACAAAATCGCTTACCAGACAAGGGCTGAAAATACACACGCTGATGCTCTCTCTCTCGAGAGAGAGTGACCCATGAGGGTCCTGAACATGACAGAGATGAAGAATTGGAGGCAGAAGAGATTCCTGGTTTTTGAGACCTTGCTAGGTCATTGGTGGCGACTCAGGGACAGATCGGAGAGGCGTCTGGAGAACGGGTGCTGGGATGACCTCGGGATGACTGGGTGCTACGCCAGCAAGCAGATAAAGAACTTGCCAAACTGAGACAGTGGGTGGCCCTGAAGCAACTTCCCAGCCGGCAAGAAAGAGACGCTCTCTCCCTGGAGGCTCTGCAGATTCTGAGACAGTGGGAGCCGCTCCAGTTGGAAGATGGATTGCTATACAGAAGAGTACAGCTACTACGAGAATTAGGGGTCACTTGGCAAGTATTGCTCCCAGAAAAGTTGATCCGTGTGGTAGCTATGGAGGCTCACTTTGGTCCAGAGTAGATGCTCCAGTGGCTACAGAAGCTGGTGTATCACCCCCAATTGATGACTGCAGTAGAGGAGGCCTGTCAAAGATGTTGGAGCTGTGAACTAGGTAAAACTCCAGAGCAGAGGGCCCCGACGTAGACCATTGTGACTTCTGCCCCCTTGGAGATATTGATGATTGACTACTTAACTGCTGGCTCGGGACATCTCGGGTATGAACATTGTCTGGTGATGACCAACCACTTTACCTAGTTCGCTGTAGTGACTCTGACCCAGGACCAGACTGCTGAGTCGACTGCGCAGACCATTTGCCAAGACTTCATCCAGGTGTACGGTTGCCCGAAAAAGATCCATTCTGACCAGGGTGCTTGCTTCCATTGTCGAGTGATGGAAGTTACATCGGGGGAATGGAGCTTGTGAACACTTTAATAGGATCGGAAGATATGGTGGCCTGAGTTCATGACTGAACTGGTGTGAGTGTACAACAATCGTGTGTACAGTACAACCGGATACACCCCATATACATTGCTGTTGGGGCAATCGGACAAGAAATCACTGAGCTGGTGTTATACCCAGAAGAAGACTACCCGCGGACGGGGGGTATCTTCCTTGGTTTGGGAACACCAACATCCACTACAGACTCTTCACCGGCTGGTGCAGATGATGTTCTGAGAACTCCAGCACCTTGAAAAAAGGCCTATTCGAGGGACAGCTCTGAGAGCAGGAGATTAGGTGTTGATCCGGAACAAGCTGCCCCAAGGAAAACTGGAACACTGATGGGAGAAGACCCCTACATCAAGTGACCCCCCGAGTCGGTTCTGGCGGACTGCTGTATGAAGGGGAGGAAGGGACACCTATCCGGATAGTTCATCGTAGCATGTTGTGGCCCTGCCTGTCCCAGGGTCCTGAAGAAGGAAAAGAAACACTGAACATCACCGATGTGCCTACTTCAACAGTTCCCGACTTTGACGAAGAAGAGATGCCAGTCTCATCCCCAAACCTTAATAATTCACTGTCTACTGCCCCCAGGGAAGTGAGCACTGAGGTACCTCAACTTGAAGCGACAGAACCGCCAGGCTCCTCAGACCAAAATATCCCCTCGCCTCCTTTCAGTCAACCTGGATTACAGATGGAGTGCCTCCCCACCCGATATGCACAGGATCAGTTCATCTGGCAAATAATCACTCAAGGAGAAAAAGAATGCGAACGCCTGGTGAAGGAGCTTTCACCCGAGGAACAGTGAGTTATAGGAGAACAGGGGTGTTAGGAAGAGGACCAGGCTGTGGGTACCTCTTGAGATGCCAGGTCCGGAACTGCAGAAGCCACATCTAGTGTTGCAGGGGGGAAGGAAAGAGGAGACGGAAAGAACCCCTGACTTGAAAGAAAGGGGCGTGGTAAGTGAGGGGAGGAGGCAGAGTTTAGTGCGGGAAAGGGCAGAAAGTTTCCACCGAAGGTGTGAGAGAGCAGGGACTGCTGTGCGCTGCGGAGCGAGTTGAAGTGCAAAGCAGAGACCCAGGACGGGTCAGTGAGGACTCTGGGGTACCGTTGGGAGCACAGGGAGATGGGTGCTGAGTGAAGCAGCACAATGTAGGTAGTCAGGTACCATCAGGTGCACCAAGGGACGAGCGCCTAGTGAAACATTGTGGTGTGTGCATCCAGTTGTTGGCGGGTGCGCAGGGGAGCACTCACTGAAGAGAGACTTATGTGGATCTTCGCAATCTGGCTCTGCAGTTTAATGGACTAGGGGTTCATCGGACAATAGCGCTCATCGCCCGCTGCCACCAGAAGCGTGACCATGTGCTGGACGGAAAAGCCTGAAGATGCAGTGTTGACCTCCGCCGGCATTCATCATCATCAGACTACAGGCGACTAAAAGACAGCGGAGTCACGATAAGTTAAAGTTGATAGAAAGACTGTTAAGGTGAACCACAATTATACTGTTTGACTTGTCTTCCCCCTTCCTGTTATCTCCCTGCGAGAAGTTCATTGTTGTTAAGTAAACTGCACTCCTTAACCCTTGCTCTGCGCCTTTGCGTTACTGCATCCATTTAGCTGCTTAACAGAGTGATGGGGAAAAATGGATGCATAGTATTAACCATGAGTAGAGTTTTGCACTCTCAGAGTGATAATAGACTGTCATGGCAGCTGAGGTTAACATTGGCCTCAAGGTGTGGCATGTATGGAAACTGACCCAGTGGTGGGATCTAATTGGTTGTATGACCGTTCAAACAAAAACTGTCATGCATAATACATGGCAAATCAAGAATACTGTAATTTATTATAGAATTGATCAGAGGAGGATCCATTTGTAGGAGGACATAATAGAGTGCTTATTACAGTCAACTACTGTACTTATGTAACATTTTAAAAAAACTAAATAAGGTGCTTTGAATCAGTAAAGCACAAAAAAGCTCTAAAAACACTTTTTCTTCACAAAGACCATTTTTGCATAAAATTTTATACGAAAATACAACTGTTATTGCCACATCTGTAGCAACCCAAACAATGAAACTATCACCTTATTTTATTTATTCGGCAAATAACAAGCCCTCATATGGCTATGTCAGCAGAGAAATAATAAGGTTTGAGCTCTTGCAATGTATTGATGGAAAAACAATAAATTTGGCCTGTTTATTATAGCAATCCTCCAGTCAAAACTGAAAATTTGAGCTTAAATGGGACATGTATTGGCAACATACCTGGCTTTACTTCATGCCATCTACTGTCACTGATGTGTACACTTCATGTCACCTACTGCCTCTAGTGTGCGCACCTCATGCCACTTACTGTGACTAATGTGTGCATCTCATGTCACCTACTGCCACTGACATGTGCATCTCATGCCACCTACTGCCACTGATGTGTGCATCTCATGCCATCTACTGTTACTAATGTGTGCATCTCATGCCACGTACTGCCACTGATGTGTGCAACTCATGCCACCTACTGCCACTGATGTGTGCATCTCATGTCACCTATTGCCTCTAGTGTGTGCATCTCATGCAACCTACTGCCGCTGATGTGTGCATCTCATGCCACCTACTGCCACTGATGTGTGCATCTCATGCCACCTACTGCCACTGATGTGTGCATCTCATGCCACCTACTGTTACTAATGTGTGTATTTCATGCCACCTACTGCTAATAATGTGTGCATCTCATGCCACCTACAGCCACTGATGTGTGCATCTAATGCCACCTACTGCCACTGATGTGTGCTTCTCATGCCACCTACTGCCACTGATGTGTGCATCTCATGTCACCTATTGCCTCTAGTGTGTGCATCTCATGCAACCTACTGCCGCTGATGTGTGCATCTCATGCCACCTACTGCCACTGATGTGTGCATCTCATGCCACCTACTGTTACTAATGTGTGTATTTCATGCCTCCTACTGCTAATAATGTGTGCATCTCATGCCACCTACAGCCACTGATGTGTGCATCTAATGCCACCTACTGCCACTGATGTGTGCATCTCATGCCACCTACTGCCACTGATGTGTGCATCTCATCCCACCTACTGTTACTAATGTGTACACCTCATGCCACCTACTGTTGCTAACGTGTGCATCTCATGCCACCTACTGCCACTGATGGGTGAATCTCATGCTACCTACTGTCACTGATGTGTGCATATCATGACACCTACTGTTACTAACGTGTGCATCTCATGCCACCTACTGCCACTGATGTGTGCATCTCATGCCACCTACTGCCACTAATGTGTGCACCCCATGCCACCTACTGTTACTAACGTGTGCACCCCATGTCACCTACTGTTACTAACGTGTGCATCTCATGCCACCTACTGTTACTAACAATCTGCATCTCATGCCACCTACTTTTACTAACGTGTGCATCTCATGCCACCTACTGCCACTGACGTGTGCACCTCATGCCACCTACTGTTATTAACATGTGCATCTCATGCCACCTATTTTTACTAATGTGTGCATCTCATGCCACCTACTGCCACTGATGTGTGCATCTCATGCCACCTACTGCCACTAATGTGTGCATCTCATGCCACCTACTGCCACTGATGTGTGCATCTCATGCCACCTACTGCCACTAATGTGTGCATCTCATGCCACCTACTGCCACTGATGTGTGCATCTCATGCCACCTACTGCCACTAATGTGTGCACCCCATGCCACCTACTGTTACTAACAATCTGCATCTCATGCCACCTACTTTTACTAACGTGTGCATCTCATGCCAGCTACTGCCACTGATGTGTGCACCTCATGCCACCTACTGTTACTAACATGTGCATCTCATGCTTCCTATTTTTACTAACGTGTGCATCTCATGCCACCTACTGCCACTGACATGTGCATCTCATGCCACCTACTGCCACTGATGTTTGCACCTTATACCACCTACATTTACCAACGTGTACATCTCATGCCATCTACTGCCACTAACATATGCATCTCATGCCACCTACTGTTATTAATGTTTGCATCTCATGCCACCTACTGCCACTAACATGTGCATCTCATGCCACCTACTGTCACTGATGTGTGCAACTTATGTCACCTACTGTTACTAATGTGTGCATCTCATGCCAACTACTGCCACTAATGTATGCATCTCATGCCAAATCCTGACACTAATGTGTACATCTCATGCCAACTACTGCCATTGTTTCTTCAATTTGGAACTCAATCTCTGGTTAACAAATGGCCCACTGTTTCACTTTCCTGTAGAGAGCACAGATTGAAAGTCTAAAGGTCCCGTCACACACAGCAATCTTGCTAGCGAGATCGCTGTGTGTGATGGGGATCAGTGACCGGCCCCCCTGCCGGTTATCGCTGATCATGCTCGATCGGCCTGTGCCGTTTTTCGATCGCTAGTCTCCCGCTGGCCAGCACCCGCGGCTCCTAGATACCCGACGATTACCTTGGAAACCAGTGTGTACGCCGGTTTCCAAGGTAAACAGCGGGTATCCAGGAGCCGCGGCTCCTGGATACCCAATGTTTACATTAGAAACCAGCGTCCAGCGTCGCTGGTCCTGATCGCTGGAGGGGCTGTTTTTCACCATATTTTTTGTTCCGGCCATTTATGTACTTGTACAAGTTTTTCTTGTTCTCCCTTAAATGTTGATTCTCAAGAGTAATTACAATTTATAAATTTAATCTTTCCTTATAACAGAGATCCTCCATGCCCCTTATCAGTTTTGTAGCTCTTCTTTGTGCGTTTTCTAAAGACCCCGTCTCACATAGCGAGATTGCTAGCGAGATCACTGAAGCGGCACCGATTTTGTGACGCAACAGCGATCTCGCCAGCGATCTTGCTACATGTGACACATGGCGGCGACCGGCCCCCCCACTGGATATCACTGATCATGCTCGAATGTCCTGGGCCATTTTTTCATCGTCGGTGTCCCACTAGCCAGCGCGCATTGCTGTGTTTAACGCCGACGAGCGACCTAGTTTGGCGACTCAGATCTCAGGATCACAGGTGAGACTTGTCAGAAAAGCTGCTTTGTGACAAGGTACCAACGACCGCCGAAGTCATTGTTGATCGCCGTCAGATTGCTGCGTCGTTGAAGAAATCTGCCTGTTTGGCAGCTTACTAGCAACCATTTAGCGATGCACCAGCGATCCTTACCAGGTCGTATCATTGTCGGGATTGCTGGTGCATCGCTAAGTGAAACGGGACCCTAACTCCAGGGCATCCTTTCCATGAACTGGTGCCCGGAACTGAACTGCCTATCAAAATGAGGCTGCACTAACGCCTTGTAAAGTGGTAGTTTTATATATAGATCCTTCTCTGCAAGTGACTCTCCTAGTTTAACTCTTCCTAAAACGTATCATGCTCACATATTATAAGTACTCTACATGTATCCATGGTGAACCTCACCTGTCAAGTGGATGCTCAACACTCAGTTTATCCAAATCAACTTATGTACATCTTATGTGTATCTTCCATAGGTTGCACTACACTACATAGTTTGATGTCATTGTGGCAGTCCAATTCTTGGATCCATGTCAGAGTCTGGGTTCCCTCATGAAAACCTTTATTTTCAGGCTTCTGGGGGCTTGATATGGGTTTTTGCCCCCGGTGGCCACAAGTGTCATTACATCTGATACTTTCTTTAGTTTACCTTTTACCCCCGGTGGTCAGTGGGGTTATAGCAGCTTTTGGCCCCTGATCATTTGACCATTCCCTTTTCCTATATAGGGTCACATGGTCTATGAGCAGGTGTTGGTAATAGCAGCATTTTCCTTTTGGATGCGTACCACAGTGAAGTTAGCAGCGGGCTCTGAGGTGAAGAGCCACTGCTGAAACTGGTGTGTACTCTGACTGCCCGGTGTCTGCAGCAGAGTTAGATGGTGAAGGTGGCAGCAGGCTCTTAGGTGTTGAGCCACTGCGAAAAGTTTATCTGATGATTCACTCTGCTGCCTGATGATTGCAGCAGAGCAAGATAAGTGTTTTGGTGTTTTTCCCTTTTTCCTTTGGGTGTTGTGCAGTACACTTTATTCCCTGTCTTACCTCCTGGGGAGGGGGTTGGTGGTTTAGCGCAGGGCTAAACAGGAGATAGGGACAGGTCGGGGACTTGGGCCTCACTACCTTCAAGTGTACCCCCAAGCTAAGGAAAGTCAGGGCACCTCCTTAGCCTGAGGGGCAGTTCAGGGGCCCCGATTCCACATCATCTGTTTTCGTCCTACTGCCCCGTGACAGTCATCTGCAAAAAATAGAAACAACATTATTAATTTAATCTTCTATATAAATAAACAAGTTGACTAGTGGATCATCCACCACTGAAGCTTGAGTACACCACTGAAAACTGAGGACCATTCAGAGTAGCAGTCATCCACCACAACTTTGAGTCAACTGTGACTTGGTTGCTCACTTCCAGATGTCATCACAACTGTAGAAGGGTGGTGCTTGATGTGTTACTCCATTGACGGGGACTGAGCTGTAAGTGTCAACAAGTGTCATGTTACATATTAAAGGCACGTTCTTGGAAATTGTGGTGGGTAGCCACACGTTATAAGAGCCATTGACTGGAAATCCATGGCATAAATCCTTAAGGTCACTCAGGATGTTTTTTGCTATAAATTCCTCTGCTAATAAATGTTGAATTATTCCAATTTATAACAAAAAAACTTTATTTTAACATACCCTCAAGTATTACTGTAAAGTAAGTGAGAAAGCTAATAGGCATGAAAAATGTACAGTCATGGCCAAAAGTATTGACACCCCTGCAATTCTGTCAGATAATACTCAGTTTCTTCCTGAAAATGATTGCAAACACAAATTCTTTGGTATTATTATCTTCATTTAATTTGTCTTAAATGAAAAAACACAAAAAGAATTGTCTTAAAGCCAAATTGGATATAATTCCACACCAAACATAAAAAAGAGGGTGGACAAAAGTATTGGCACTGTGCGAAAAATCATGTGATGCTTCTCTAACTTGTGTAATTAACAGCACCTGTAACTTACCTGTGGCACCTAACAGGTGTTGGCAATAACTAAATCACACTTGCAGCCAGTTGACATGGATTAAACTTGACTCAACCTCTGTCCTGTGTCCTTGTGTGTACCACATTGAGCATGGAGAAAAGAAAGAAGACCAAAGAACTGTCTGAGGACTTGAGAAACCAAATTGTGAGGAAGCATGAGCAATCTCAAGGCTACAAGTCCATCTCCAAAGACCTGAATGTTCCTGTGACTACCATGCGCAGTGTCATCAAGAAGTTTAAAGCCCATGGCACTGTGGCTAACCTCCCTAGATGTGGCCGGAAAAGAAAAATTGACAAGAGATTTCAACGCAAGATTGTGCGGATGTTGGATAAAGAACCTCCACTAACATCCAAACAAGTTCAAGCTGCCCTGCAGTCCGAGGGTACACGGTGTCAACCCGTACTATCCGTCGGCATCTGAATGAAAAGGGACTGTATGGTAGGAGACCCAGGAAGACTCCACTTCTTACCCCGAGACATAAAAAAGCCAGGCTGGAGTTTGCCAAAACTTACCTGAAAAAGCCTAAAACATTTTGGAAGAATTTTCTTTGGTCAGATGAGACAAAAGTAGAACTTTTAGGACAAAAGCATCAACATAGAGTTTACAGGAGAAAAAAGAGGCATTCAAAGAAAAGTACACGGTCCCTACAGTCAAACATGGCGGAGGTTCCCTGATGTTTTGGGGTTGCTTTGCTGCCTCTGGCACTGGACTGCTTGACCGTGTGCATGGCATTATGAAGTCAGAAGACTACCAACAAATTTTTCAGCATAATTTAGGGCCCAGTGTGAGAAAGCTGGGTCTACCTCAGAGGTCATAGGTCTTCCAGCATGACAATAACCCAAAACACACTTCAAAAAGCACTAGAAAATGGTTTGAGAGAAAGCACTGGAGACTTCTAAGGTGGCCAGCAATGAGTCCAGACCTGAATCCCATAGAACACCTGTGGAGAGATCTAAAAATGGCAGTTTGGAGAAGGCACCCTTCAAATATCAGGGACCTGGAGTAGTTTGCCAAAGAAGAATGGTCTAAAATTCCAGCAGAGCATTGTAAGAAACTCATTGATGGTTACCGGAAGCGGTTGGTCGCAGTTATTTTGGCTAAAGGTTGTGCAACCAAGTATTAGGCTGAGGGTGCCAATACTTTTGTCCGGCCCATTTTTGGAGTTTTGCGTGAAATGATCAATGTTTTGCTTTTTGCTTCATTCTCTTTTGTGTTTTTTCATTTAAGACAAATTAAATGAAGATAATAATACCAAAGAATTTGTGTTTGCAATCATTTTCAGGAAGAAACTGAATATTATCTGACAGAATTGCAGGGGTGTCAATACTTTTGGCCATGACTGTATGTAGTACGTTTCAGTAGGGTATGTAGAGACCAACATTGCATGGATATGAATCACGTAGCATTGTGACTTTTTTCTCTGATAATGCATTTGCCCTTTCTCATAGTGTTCACAAATATTTGTTGAACTGGTTTATTCATATCTTTTCAGTGAATACTTGTTTGGTAAGATGTTCATTGCTAATAGAATGAATAACCAATGTACGTCAAATGTGTCAGCCAAAATGTCTTTCAGATCTTTTAAAATTTTATAAAGCTCTCTTGTAGTTTCATTAAACTTTCTGGGAGAAATAGTTTTGTGGGTTTTAAATGTTTTTTTTAGGAAACTGAGAAGTTTTTTATTTGGTTGAACAAGTCAATATGGATTTGTTTAACTTGGCAAGTTATACAAGAGAATATACAGGTGCATCTCACAAAATTAGAATATCATCAAAACGTTAATTTATTTCAGTTCTTCAATACCAAAAGTGAAACTCATATATTATATAGAGTCAATAAAACAGAGTGATGTATTTAACCCTTTAACGGCGGTAGTTAAGGGCACTTAAACCACAGCGCCGTGAATTCACGGCGCTGTGGAAAAAGTGTATAGCACCCCCCCAGATTTGGATTTTCTCCAGGGTCTTGGCTGCCGGGGGTAGCCGAGGCCCAAGAGAACCCTCTTGCTCGAAAACCATCACAGAGATCTTTAGCTTGTAGATCAAATTTTGGTTCGGTAGAGCAGATCCGCTTCATCCTGAGAAATTGACCAACAGTGATATCCATCGCTTGATAACGCAAAAAGAGTGTAGGTGGATTTTTGTTCTAGATTCTATGTTGTCCAAGGGGTTAAATGAGAGTATAGGCTAGTCTTCCTTTTTGTAATTCTTGTGCCTCGGTATCTTTAAATGTATGGTGTGGGCCCCTTCTCCAGATATATTCTTGCCACCTTTTGGTTGGTCTTTTTTATGTGTTATATTTTATGTTTTTTTTAATACATGTTTGTCTTTTTTGATTTTTAGTTTTATAAGTGATCCATGTTGGAATTGGACAGCAAGGATGATCTGTGGATGCACTTTTGTCACTTGCAAGTCACTACACCTGTCAAGTCTGGCACATTTAATTATAATGGACTTAGTAATCTTTGTATTACTTTTTAATATTTATATATTGTAATATTGTTATGTAATTTATAAGTATGCACAATATATGTTTCAATTAATATGCATTTTATAATGATCACAATGCTATTTGAATATTTATATATCATAAAATTGTTTTGTAAATATAAATATGCACAATATATGCTGGACTATAATAGTCAGGCAAATATATAATGTTAGACATGCACTTTGTTTGTTCATCCATTATTATTTTTATATGTATTTATTGTTTTTATTTTTTAATTTGAAAAAATTCAATTTTTCTTTTTTTCACTTTCTGTATATGTTTGGTCTCAATCCACGGACCTTCCATTGCATTGCATTGGGATTCCTTGTCTCTGTCTGCTCCACTATCCCCTTGTCTGTTTTGCTGAGTGGTGTAGGGTTTGGCGCCGACCCTATCCCTCAGCTGCAGTATATGGGTTAGTGGGTTTTCAGAACAAGCACCTGTATTGTAAGACATGACATGTTATTGGATGTATCCAACCATGTGATATTTAAGACCAGTGAGTTGGCGATTTAGACCATGCCCCCTTGAGGAAGTGAGTGTTTATACTTGCGAAACGTGCGTCGGGTTTGTGGTCACATCGTGGACATGAGGAGACACAATATGGGTAATTAACCCTTGATTTATTGATGCATGCTTTATGCTACTTATGCTTGATACAGTATATTGTAATGATTTTTAGCAATGCATGTTAACACTAAACATGGTGATAGTTATAGGTGGAACTGATTAGTCTTGGTACTAACAAGTGACTACCTGTCCTACCTGCTTATGTTACATTGTTTATATGCATTGCTTTCCACATGTATGTGTAATTCTTTAGCATAGTATGTCATCCTGACCCACCCTGTGACTGTTACTCCATTTTTTGGGGGATCACACTATTTTATTGTATTTGTATTTAGTCTATGTGGTAAATATCTACCTCTAATAAAATATTTATATTTTGAGATACCTTATGACTCAAGTGCTCCTCATATTTAATACTTTGTAACTTGAAGCGTCAGGAGATTCAGCTCTCAAATAAGCAAATAGAAGCTCTTTTTATTGGCCAGTGAAATTTTCTGACTTTTCTGCCCAACCTCTTCTGTGTCTGTGCTTACTTGACATCAACCCACTTGATTCTCTTTATGTTCCGTGACTTCTACAACAGTTCTGCAAGGTGGCGGCCATTTTGGACTTCTACCTTTACAGCCACATGATTTTGAGGTACTTCACTGCTGGTGGAAATGGCTGAGCTCTGTAATCTCTGATTTCTCTCCAGTAGGGTAGTTACTGTATATATATCAATAATGTGTAATTGTAGGGAAGCTGATCTGCAGTACTGAGCAGCAGCTACTAAACAGTTAAAGGAGCAATGCCATTCATCTCAGCTGTGTAACAAGCAAAATAACTGAGGCAACATCAGGTAAATCAGGATCAACCAATTGCATTTTTAAATGATACCCAATCATGACCGGAGCTTTTTCCATTTTTGCATTTTTGTTTTTTGCTCCCCTTCTTCCCAGAGCCATAACTTTTTTTTCCATCAATATGGCCATGTGAGGGTTTGTTTTTTGCGTGACAAGTGGTAGCTTTAAACAACACCATTGGTTTTAACATAATGTGTACTGGAAAACAGGATAAATATTCAAAGTGTGGTGAAATTGCAAAAAGAGTGCAATCCCCCACACTTTTTTTTTTCACTGTGTTCAGTAAATGCTAAAACTGACCTGCCATTATGATTCTCCAGGTCATTACAAGTTCACAGACACCAAATATGTCTAGGTTCTTTTTTATCTAAGTGGTGTAAAAAAAAAATTCCAAATTTTTGTTTAAAAAAAATGCATCATTTTCCGATACCCATAGCATCTCCATTTTTCGTCATCTTGGATTGGGTGAGGGTTTATTTTTTTGCGTGCTGAGGTGACATTTTTAATGATACCATTTTGGTGCAGATATGATCTTTTGATCGCCAGTTATTGCATTTTAATGCAAAGTCATGGCAACCTAAAAAAAACATAATTCTGGCATTTTGACTTTTTTTCTCGCCACACTGTTTAGCGATCAGGTTAATCCTTTCCTTTATTGACAGATCAAGTGATTCTGAACATGGCGATACCAAATATGTGTGTTTTTTTTTTT
Source organism: Dendrobates tinctorius (assembly GCF_039654945.1). Taxonomy (NCBI): domain Eukaryota; kingdom Metazoa; phylum Chordata; class Amphibia; order Anura; family Dendrobatidae; genus Dendrobates; species Dendrobates tinctorius. Next base: position 68,423,958 of record NW_027361732.1, on the reverse strand, counting down.
TTTTTGTTTTTTTTTTTTTTTGAATGGGGCTTTGAACTCTTATTTTTTATATTTTTATAAACTTTCTTTTTACCTTTTGGCATGCTTCAATAGTCTCCACGGGAGACTAGAAGCTGCCATAACCTGATCAGCTGTACTACATACAGGCGATGATCAGATCGCCTGCATGTAGCAGAATTGTTGACTTGCTATGAGTGCCACCGTATGGCACTCATAGCAATCAGGGAGTGACAACCACAGAGGTCTCCAGTTGTTATGCCAACCTATCAATGACCTGCAATCACGTGACGGAGATCACAGGCGAATTTCCATCCCGATGTCCAGAAGAGCTAGTTAAATACTGCTGTTAGAGTTTGACAGTGGCATTTACGGGTTCAAAACAGCTGACATGTCCCGAGAAAGATGTGCGCTCCGCGCCGGAGCCCACATCAAAGGCAGGGATGTCTGATATCAGTGTAAATGTAGACCTGATGTCGGAAAGGGTTTAAAGACATAGCAAAAATTAGTATCCGAATGCATTTTGATTAGCTGTAAGAGAGTATTCTCGTTGCTCGAGTTTTCCCGAGCATGTTTGGGTGTCCTCTGAGCATTTGGATGTGCACCAAGATTTAGTTTGTCGCTGCTTTTGCATGATTTTCTGCTGCTGGACAGGCTGAATACATGTGAGGAATGCATGTTTGCTAGGGAATCCCCACATGTATTCAGGCTGTCTAGCAGCCATAAATCATGCAGCTGCTTCGCCACAAACTAAATCTCCGAGCACGCCAGACTACTCGGAGGACAACAGAGCTTGCTTGGGGGGAAAACCCAAGCAACGAGTATACTCGCTCATCACTAACTGGGATCAATTCACCACCATATAAAATTCTTTACTAGAAATAGCAAACCAGAGACACAAACACCTCATCTACCTGATAGGTGTCAGTTTACAAGATCATCAACAAAAGTAATATGTTTACAAAACCAAGAAATCATCATGGAATTGAATGCTCATATAATAACCAAAAGTTACCAACTATTAGTAATAATGTGGAAACAAATAAATATCTCAACTGGAAAAAAATATTAAATAAATACAGCTCTAGCAAATATTAAGAGACCACTGCTCAGTTTTATAAAAACCAGCTTCTCTACATGTCTGACAGCCATTCCATTCCAGTGTCAGTTGAACTCCAACCAGAGGACACCTCATTCTCCTTAATGTGCTTCTGATTGGGTATCACCTGAACCAAATCTTATTTAACTAAGGAAAGTATAAAAACCCTGCTGTGGTGTTCACAATCCTCTTTCAATAGGACAAGCTGGATGGCAAAACAAGTGCTACTAATAGCCCAAAAGTACTAGGAATGAAAAATAACTTTTAGCCATGCCAAAGGAGTTGAAAAGAAAAGTCTTGTGTGAGGAAAAGAAGGGCTCAATTCTGGCTTTACTAGCAGAGGAATACAGTGAGCGTCATGTTGCCTCCATCCTTAAATTTTCAGCTTTGCCTAACACCTGGTCATCTAATGGTTAGACAGAGACCTGGAGAGGCATACAGACCACAGTGTCTTGCGCCCACTGTGAAGTCACCTTCAGCAACCAGAAGGAAGTAATAGTGAAGGACCAATTCCTTCATCTTTGCCCTGTGGAGGTGCGACAGTTTGAGGAAAGGTTTTATCCCAGCATGTCCGGATGGTGGGAAAGTATGGACCACAACCAGTGAAGGTGAGGGAACAGTGTATCCCACAGTCTGTCAGAATGAAGGTTTTATCAATAGGATATTGTCATTGCTTAGACTAGCTGCCTTGTGACAAGTTGTCCAACCATGCCCCTTCCTCTGATAAGCAGCTCACTGTCAATAGATAATGTACAGAGAGCCTGGTGTGGGCGGGGTTAGCTTTCTCAGCTCTGCAGCATGCTAAATCTAAGAACTCAGTCACAACTGCTTCTCCTGGTAAACTAAGTGATACATTGCTGATAGATTTCATTTAAAATGGGAATGTAAGGATAGACTGATACTTTCCATTCTTTTTGAAAGCAGGAGCCACAGAATTTGTGTACGAACACTATAAATCAGACCATGTTCCTGCACGGTCAGACACAGCCATTACACAGTACACAGCAGGGGCACATTTATAAGATTATCTCAGCACAGGAACATTTTTTTAAACACATCCAAGTGTGGAAACTATTATTATTCAAAGATGTATTAATTAACACTTTAAGTCTTTAGCTTTAATATGGTCTAGCTAGACCAGTCTGCAAATTCAGATACCAATGCCATGTAAAATTAAACGTTTTTTTTTTTTTGTTTTAATCATGGGAAAATATATTATTCAATAATATTGTAGCGGTTGTAGACACATTCTAACATTCTTTAACACAACGAAAAGATGACTTTCGCTGGATATAAGAAGAACTATAATGTAAGTATTTGATAAATAAATGCCACATACAGGAATGTAAAAGACGTAGGTGAGGCAGGTATTTTTAAAAAAAATATATATATATTTTTTTAAAACATAAGAATTGGACAACAGTAGTGATGAAAAATCTAAAATATAATGCGAAAGGTGAAGATGAATGGAATGTTAGTAAGGTCAGAGCATGGATTGCTGCTCATGATAAATGAGACATAAGTACGTATCCACTTTTATCTATGAATGTGTCCTGTAGATACATTTTGCAAAACATTTGCAAAATTTACAAATACCAAATAAAATTGACCACTAAGTGTAATGTAGTTTATTGATTAAATTGTTTCTTGCAATATATGATGGTGATTTCTGCCTAACATATAATTTAAATACATTCTTTGTTCAGTCCCCTAGGCGCTGATCATCTAGGAACAGCACAAGGAATCTTACAGCCTAATAAAGCTTGAATGTGATTTCTGGTGAACATAAGTTATATCTTATATATTATTTATTGATCATTAGCTGAAGAGCCCGGCGTTGCCCAGGCTTAGTAACTAACTACGTAGTAATAAACAACAAGGCACTCAAGATTTCAAAAATACGAGGAGGTGCACAAGTAGGGTATCCAGCCCATATTGCTAATAAAAATGATGAACTTGGCACTCAAATACGTGAAAAAATGTTTTTCTTTTATTGGCATCCAAATCACATGTATTCTGAATGTTTTCGGTCCAGGATAGGACCTTCATCAGAGAATTGTCAATATGATTTACTGTTTAAAATAAACATAAAGAGACAACAGAAATAAATTCAATTCAGTATCATATGATGCACAAAGAAAGAGTAAGGTTAGGCTTTATAGTATATAGGTTCATATATATTATTCACATGCGTGCATTCTCTATTCTATGCATAGAAGATGTTCTAAAGTGAGGCGTATTACTCCCTATTTTACCTGGATGCTGCCTTAGTAGTAAATATTTACTACTAAGGCAGCATCCAGGTAAAATAGGGCACTATATACTATAAAGCCTAACCTTACTCTTCCTTTTCCTCCTAGGAGGACCATCATGTTCAAACCACATATGATATAGGCACAGTCATATTCCCTTTGTCTTTGTCACAATTTGCACCTAATATCTTGGAGCACTTGTATCCTTTTTCTCCTACAGAGGAACTTCATTTCACCTTAATCAATGATAATATGATTGTTTTTTTTCCTTAAATACCAATCTTCAAGTATATCTTCGCGGAAGGATCACACATTGTGCCTTTGTGCAACAATCTTCTCAGTACAGGATTATATATGTACTTTATTTGACGTAACTTGTTTATGTACTTATTTCAATTTCTCTTTTGTGCATCATATGATACTGAATTGAATTTATTTCTGTTGTCTCTTTTTGTTTATTTTAAACAGTAAATCATATTGACAAATCTCTGATGAAGGTCCTATCCTGGACCGAAAACATTCAGAATACATGTGATTTGGATGCCAATAAAAGAAAAAAAAATTTTCACGTATTTGAGTGCCAAGTGCATCTGTCAGGATCCTGACAGCGTCGGCAACTGCCACGGCTGAGCAGAGTGACTTACCCACACTGCGGGAGAGCACAGGGCCCAATACGGTAGTGAAGGTTTAAGCAGACAGGACCTGAGGCACGGAAAATAGTAAGGAGTACCAGGACCTACGATCATGTGACTGCAGGGGGCGGGGCTTAGCATCCTACTACTGCAGATGATGTAATGTACCTACTGCATTAATACTGTAGTAGAGGAGAGGAAAACGCAGGTCAGACAAGCAGAAGTCAAACACGAGAGGGCGGTGCGGTACAAAAGGGATGAGCAGAGAATAGTCAAGTCACAAGCAGAGAGTCATACACGAGAGGGCGGTGCGGTACAAGAGGGACAGGCAGAACTCGTAACAGGGACAGAGCCAGATCAAAACCAAGCAAGAAACAAGTTATCAGGCACAAGGCACACGTACACAAGAGGTCAACTAACTCAGCCGAGGGCAGGAGTATAACTGACACCGGACCCAGGTCCAGTGAGCATTAAATAGCCACCCTCTGTCAGAGAGAGGCAGAAACAGTTAACCCCCTGTCTGACCAGGACGGGCCAAAGTGAAACCCCATCCTGGATCATGACAGCATCATTTTTATTAGTAACTAACTACGGTTAGTTATAACAAATTATAATGATATACAGTATTTAGCTGAGTGTAGAGCCCCGCCCACTCCGCATAGCCACATTCACTATAATATCCCACATCATCCCGTCAGCCAGAGCCACCTGACTACTACCCACAATATCGCACATCATCCCGTCAGCCAGAGCTACCGGACTACTACCCCTAATATCCCACATTATCCCGTCAGCCAGAGCCACCGGACTACTACCCCTAATATCCCACATTATCCCGTCAGCCAGAGCCACCGGACTACTACCCCTAATATCCCACATTATCCCGTCAGCCAGAGCCATCGGACTACTACCCCTAATATCCCACATCATCCCGTCAGCCAGAGCCACCGGAAAACTACCACTAATATCCTAAATCATCCCATCAGAGCCAGTGGATTACTACCCCTAATATCCCACATCATCCTGTCAGCCAGAGCTACCGGACTACTACCACTAATATCCCACATCATCCCATCAGAGCCACCCGATTACTACCCCTAATATCCCACATCATCCCATCAGCCAGAGCCACTGGACTATTACCCCTAATATCCCATATCATCATAATAATAAATTTTATTTCTATAGTGCCGACATATTCCGCAGCACTTTACATTTCCGAGGGGACTTGTACAGACGATAGACATTACAGCATAACAATAATCACATAGATCATAACAGATACCAAGAGGAATGAGGGCCCTGCTCAAACACTTACAATCTATGAGGAAAAAAGGTAGACACGAAAGGTGGGTGGTAACAATTGCCCTGATTGTTTGGATAAGCCATAATAAGTGTGTAACAGTACAGACACAGAGGGCTGATAGACGCATAAAGCATGTGGGAACATGATACGGGGAACCTGGTTATGGTAAAACTTTTGACAGTGCCACACAGGGATAGTTAGGTTAATGTGTTGATGCGGTAGGGCACGCTTAAAATTGTAGGGATTGGGGACTAATCGTATTGACCTGGGGAAGTGCATTCCAAAGAATTGGTGCAGCACGTGTAAAGTCTTGGAGACGGGAGTGGGAGGTTCTGATTATAGAGGATGCTAACCTCGGGTCATCAGCAGAATTGAGGGCACGGGTAGGGTGGTAGACTGAAACGAGGGAGGAGATGTAGGGTGGTGCTGAGCCATGGAGTGCTTTGTGGGTGAGGGTAATACGTTTGTACTGGATTCTGGAGTGGATGGGTAGCCAGTGTAAGGACTGGCACAAGGTAGAGGCATCAGTGTAACGATTGGCGAGGAATATGATCCTGGCTGCAGCATTCAAGACAGATTGGAGGAGGGAAAGTTTGGTAAGAGGGAGACTGATTAGAAGAGAGTAACAATAGTCCAGACGAGAATGAATAAGAGAAACAGTAAGAGTTTTTGCAGAGTTAAAGGTAAGAAAAGGTCGAATTCTAGAAATGTTTTTTTGAATTTGCCTCATCCCGTCAGCCTGGAGTCAGAACCAGTGCGCTGAGAGGAACGGTCCTAACTTCGATACTGGGGATCCCTTTAAGAGAGGCCTGGGGTCAGAACCAGAACGCTGAGTGAATTTGCCCTGACTTCCATACCAAGGATCCCTTTAATAGAAGCCTGGGGTCAGAATCAGAGTGCTGAGGGATTTGCCCTAACTTCCATACCGGAGATCCTTTTAAGAGAAGCCTGGGGTCAGTACCAAAGCGCAGAGTGGATTTGCCCTCACTTCCATACCGGGGATCCCTTTAAGAGGGGACTGGGGTCAGACCCAGAGCACTGAGTGGAATTACCCTCATTTCCATACCAATGATCCCTTTAAGAGAGACTAGGGTCGGAACCAGAGCGTTGAGTGGAATTGCCCTAACTTCCATACCGGAGATCCCTTTAAGAGAGGCCTTGGGTCAGAACCAGAGCGCTGAGTGGAACGGTCCTAACTACCATAACGGGAATCCCTTTAAGAGAGGCCTGGGGTCAGAACCAGAACACTGAGTTGATTTGTCCTGACTTCAATGATCTCTTTAAGAGAATCCTGGGGTCACAATCAGAGTGCTGAGGGATTTGCCCTAACTTCCATACTGGAGATCCCTTTAAGAGACCCTGGGGTCAGTACCAGAGCATTTGAAGACAATTGCCTTAACTTCCATACCGGGGATCCATTTAAGAGAGCCGAGGTTCAGAACCAGAGCGCTGAGTGGAACGGTCCTAACTACAATACCGGGAATCCCTTTAATAGAAGCCTGGGGTCAGAATCAGAGTGCTGAGTGGATTTACCTGACTTCCATACCAATGATCCCTTTAATAGAAGTCTGGGGTCAGAATCAGAGCGCTGAGGGATTTGCCCTAACTTTCATACCAGAGATCCCTTTAAGAGGGAAGATGTGCCTATGGGACGGAGGATGTGTGATGGGTATATGGGCAGGGAGGGGAGATTCATTTCTCTCGTGTACTCTCTGCTCCTTTCTGGGGGGCAGACAATGGCTGGGAGCTTATGTTCCCGGTGATGCTAGATTTCTCCCACCCGATGAGTGTCTGCTGAGGTGTTGTGGAGTGGGAAAACTGTTGCTCATAGCAACCAATCACAGCTCAGCTTCTTTTAAACAGCTCTGGTGAAATGAAAGATGCTTAGTGATTGGTGGGCTATATGGAGTGGGCGTGGCTGATAAACACGTACATACACATTAATTTTTATATATAGAGATGAGGGACTGATTCCTGGCAGGCAGCCCAACAGATCGGAAAATTTTTTATTTCAGTTAAAATAGTGTGGCAGCGCACATATTCAACTGTTACTGCAATCATTCCATGTGGGGCCAACGCACACCGCCTCATCTTTTTTTCAACAGCCCATTACAGAATGAAAAAAGCAGAGGTTTTGTAATGAGGATAAAAGTTCACCAATTTGACCATCGGTGTAGATCTCAGCGGTGATACACCCATCAAGATAGAGATCACTGATCCTTGGATAGATGACAATATGATTTAATTTTGCAACCCCTTTAACCCCTTCACACCGCAGCCCATTTTCGTTTTTCCGCTTCTGCTTTTCACTCCCTTTCTTCCCTTTGCCACAAGTTTTTATTTTTCCATCAGTATAGCCATGTGATGGCTTGTTTTTAGCAGGACAAGTTGTACTTTTGAATGACACCATTGCTTTTATACATAAAAAAACATCATGGACCGCACCTCCAAGAGTTCATACGTTAAGCTAATGCCGCTAGACAAAATTAATATTATTGAATATGAGGTCCTTAGTTTAACATTCTGATCAGACTGTGTGAAGCCCACTGTCACTTCAAGGCAAACCTCTCAGTGGGTCACTATCACCTTAAGGTAGCAAAGTCGCAACAACAAAGCACCAGCAGGGCGGGCGGCCTGGTGCCTCACAGCGCCCATGCTGCAGGACTGAGTCCCCATGACTCCAGACCGCACTACCCCTCCAGCACAAAGCTACAGCAACAATGGCCGCCACACAGCACCAACACCAATTTTAGGAGCATTGAAACTAGACTTCTTCAAGCTCTCAAGTGAGAGCAAAAATAGGCATATGGTGTACTGGAAAACTGGGAAATTGTAAAAAAATTTGCAATTCCACAACTGTTTTTTTTGTTTGTTTTTTAGCATGTTCACCAAATGCTAAAACTGATCTGCCACTATCATTCTCCGGGTAATCATGAGTTGATAGACACCAGACTTATATGTTTTTATTTAAGTGATGAGAAAAAATTCCAAAGTTTATAAAAAAGAAAACTGCGTCATTTTCCAAGACCCCGTAGCATCTCGATTTTTCTTGATCTGGTTGAGTGAGGGCTTACTTATTGCATGCCGAGCTGACACTTTTATTGATACCATTTTTTTATTGATACCATTTTGGTGTAGATACAAGAGAGGAAAACTGTCAAATAGATAAAGGTTGGGAGGATGGAAGTGTTGATCTGCATTTTCTGGCAGAATTCCAGTAGGATCCAACAGACATACACCAGATGAATTCAAAAGTGGTTTATTCTCAATGAGTTTCGAAGCTGGACTAACTTCATGAGGAGGCAACAATAGTAATAGTAGTTCATTTGTAAACCTGCCTGAAGAAGAAGCACCTGTGCTCTGAAAGCTGCAGATATAATTTTTCAGGTTAGCCCATAAAGGTATCAATCCAAGAACACTTTTTTTGGGGGGGGGCATAGAAGTATTTACTTTGATTTTTCTGGCTAACACTGTACCACAATATATTGATTTATTCTACATCATACCACATTAATATAACTAATATTGGACCATGCTGATTTTCACCATTGAATTACCTTCTTAGAACCTGGCAACAAGCTGCCGTCTAGTCAGTACATTTTGTTAATAGCTAAGTAAAAGTTTTACCATAAGTTGATGAGAAAAGCTGATTTAAAACCAATATGGCTGTATTTCTGATTGACCCGTTTGAAAAAAATTATTTTTAATGGGAGGTGATTAGGGCCGACCTTGCTAGTTTTGTCCATGGTGCTAGACAGCTGAATATCAATTACTGTACACCCAAGTTAACATATTCAAGGAAAAGAAACCATACTTGGCACAAACCTCTATTCTGGGATGCTTAATATTTTGTGAATATTGTACTACATTAGAACAATACATTTCCATTTAATGAACATGCTTTTTGCTTACCGTATATACTCGAGTATAAGCCGAGATTTTCAGCCCATCTTTTGGGCTGAAAGTCCCCCTCTCGACTTATACCCGAGCCATATACCTGGGGGTCGGCGGGGGAGGGGGAGCGGGGGTGTCAAAGATCATACTTACCCCCTCCTGGTGCGGTCTCTGCAGCCCCTGCTTCTCCACGGTCTCCCTTCCTTCAGCGGTAACGTGGTACCACTCATTAAACTCATGAATATGCGCATATTTATGAGTTTAATGAGCGGTACCACATGACCAATGAAGGAAGGAAGGAAGACTGTGGGAGAAGCATGGGGAGCTGCAGAGACCATGCCAGGAGGAGGTAAGTATATTCGATTTTCACCTGTCCCTGCTACATCGCTGCTTACTGCTGCCTGCTGCGCCCTCTGTCAGTGACATTTAGCCAGCAGAGGGCATGGTGACATGGTTAGTGTGCGCCACGCCCTCTGCTGTGTGAACGTCACTGACACAGGAAGTGGCAGACACCAGCGATGGTGCTGGGTCCTGAGCCAGCGGCAACATCGGCACCTGTCCCCCATAGCGAGCCAGTGTCTCCACCTGCTCAGGACCTAGAACCTGGCCGCCAGCGACGAGAGGTGAGTATGTCATTTTTTTTACTTGTAGCAGTAGCGACAGCAGCATATGGGGTATAATCTATGGAGCATCTTATGGGGCATAATCTATGGAGCATCATATGGGGCATCTTATGGGGCATAATTTATGGAGCATCTTATGGGGCATAATCTATGGAGCATCTTATGGGGGCAGCATATGGGGAATAAGCTATGGAGCATCTTATGGGGCAGCATATGGGAGGCATAATCTATGGAGCATCTTATGGGGGCAGCATATGGGGGAATAATCTATGGGGCATTTTATGGGGGCATAATCTATGGAGCATCTTATGGGGGCAAATCTATGGAGCATCTTATGGGGGCATAAGATCTGGAGCAGCATATGTGGGCATAATCTATAAAGCATTTTATGGGGGCATAATCTATGGAGCATCTTATGGGGGCAGCATATGGTGGCATAATCTATGGAGCATCTTATGGGGGCATAGTCTATAGGGCATAATCTATGGAGCATCTTATGGGGGCATAATCTATGGAGCATTTTATGGAGCAGCATATGGGGCATATTATTCTATGGAGCATCTTATGAGGCCATTATTAAACTTTGTGCAGCATTTTATGGGGCTTATTTTGTGCGGAGCATCTTATGGGGCCCATCATGACCTATATGGGGCTCCTGATTCAATATGGATATTTAAAAACATTTAACCTACTGATGTCTCAATTAATTTTACTTTTATTGGTATCTAGTTTTATTTTTGAAATTTACCAGTAGCTGCTGCATTTTCCACCCTAGGCTTATACTTGAGTCAATGAGTTTTCCCAGTTTTTTGTGGCAAAATTAGGGGATCGGATTATACTCGGGTCGGCTTATACACCAGTATATACGGTAGTTGAATATTACACTATTCATTATTTTGCACTCTGTAATGTATGAGCTTACAAGCTCAGAGGTAATAGCAAACATTTAACCTCCGCTGTAATGACATGAATAATTGTTTACACACATCTACTCAATTACACAACAAACCGACGAGGACAACCATGCTAATTGCTTAATGCAATTGTTCAGTTGTAATCGTCACTTTATTTTTTTTTTTTTCAGAAATTAATAGTACACGTTAAGCAAGTTTGGAACATACCTATTCAGGAAAACCTGCTTCTTTCTCCTCCATACGCTGCGCTCACATCTGCATATAAAATCAGTGAGTGTAATGTGAGAAAAAAATTGCACTGCACTCGCACCAATGTTGTTAAATCAGGCAGTGTTCATCTGCGAGTTCTTCCTCATCTGGAATTGGCATAGCACTTCTATGACAAACGGATGCTAGGTGATAAAAAAAAATCCTGACAAACGACCAACACTCTCCAACTTTTCTGGTTGAGAATCTCAGCTAATTTATATATGTAGATGTGCGAGAACCCTTAAAGAGAATCTGTCAGCATGTTTTTGCTATGGAATCTGATGGCAGCTTAATGTAGAGACAGAGACCCTGATTCAAGGGATGTATCACTTACTGGACTGCTTGGTGTAGCTTTGATAGAATAGCGGTTTTGTCTGTTGTAGATATAGTAGAGCAAAGACTTCTGGGTTGTGTATAAGCCCGCCCACAGCACTGACTGGTAGCTTCCTGTGTACACTGTAAATTGTCAGCAAGCTGCCAATCAGTGGTGGGGGCGGGGTTGCACAGATTAGCCTGATTGGTCTGCACATGAGGCATGGTCCTCTAGTGCTAATCCTCATTGATAAAGCACTGATTGTATTAAAACCACAACACACAGCCTAATAAGTGACACATCACCATGATCAGGCTCTCTTTTCCTACATTATGCTACTCTCAGACTGAGGCTATGTGCACACGTAGCGATTTTTAAGCGTTTTTGCCGCGATTTTTGGCGCGAAAACGCTTAAAAATCGTGTACAGAACGCACCCCATGCATTCCTATGGTATTCCGCACATGCTGTGCTAATGCTGCACTTTTTTCCGCGGCGGAATCGCATTGCGGAAAAAATCGCAGCATGCTCATTCTTTTGTGCGGAATCGCAAAGAATTGCCGCGATTCCGCACCCATAGGAATGCATGAGAATCGCTGACTTCCCGCATGTGGCTATGCCCACCATGCGGGAAGTTAAGCATCTCATGTGCGGTTGGTACCCACGGTGTGGAGGAGAGGAGACTGTCCTCCAGGCCCTGGGTACCATACCCCTGTAAAAAAAAAAGAATAAAAAATGGGGGTATATTTACCTTCCGATGTCCCGCGCTGCATTCCCGGCCTAAGCGTTCCCAGTAATGCCTTGCGGCAAGGCCCTGTAATGATGTAGTCTCGCGTGACTCTAGCGGTCTCGCGAGATCACTATAGCAACGCGAGACTACGTCATCACAGGTCTCGCAAGGCATTACTGGGAACGCTGAGGCCCGGGATGGCAGCGCGGGTCGCCGGAAGGTAAATATACCCCGATTTTTTTATTTTTTTTAGCATTTTAACATCCTATCTTTTACTATTAATGCCGCATAGGCGGCCTCAATAGTAAAAACCTGGTCACACTTGTCAAACACTATGTTTGACGAGTGTGACCAACCTGTCAATCACTTTCCAAGCGATGCTTCAAATCGCTTGGAAAGTGCTTGAATATCGCACGCGAAAATCGCGATCATAATCGCGGTAAAATCGCGCAGAAAAAAACGCGCGATTTCTGGGAAGGAGTCCGGTTTTTAGTGAGCGTTTTAAAACGCTACGTGTGCCCACAGCCTAAATAGCAAAAACCTGCAGACAGATTCCATTTAACTGATCTTTCATGCTCAAAATTCTCAGTTGCCATGTAAAATCTGTCTTGTGAATACAGATGTTCCCATTATGATAGTCGATGCTCATAACATTCTATGGAGAACTGTAAGGCCTCTTTCACACATCAGGTTTTCGCCGTCAGGAGTGATCCGGCGCTTTTGACAGAAACCGGATCCGGCGAAATGCAATGCCGGATCCGGTTTCCCCCCCATTGACTTGCATTTGCTCCAGATCGCGCCGGATGGCCATGCGTTTCATCCGGTTTTCGCCGGATCCGGCAATGTGTCGCGATCCGGCGTCTGGAAAAAACGGCTACTGTAACGTTTTTTGTCTCCGGCGAAAAAGCCGGACCCGCCGGATCCGGCGCGTCCGGCTTTTTCACACAATGAAAGCCTATGAGCGCCGCAATGCGCCTGATCCGGCGAAAGCCGGATCCGGTGGCCGGATCCGGTTTTTTTGGTCTGAGCATGCTCAGTAGCTCTGCCCACAAGACATATATAAAAGCAAGACAGTGGGACCCACAGCCACACCCAACATGCCACCCAAGAAAGCAACCAAGCGCAGCAGGAGAAGGCAGGAGACCACTGCAGCACCATCAGCACCACCACCACCCCAAATGGAGCAGCAAATGGAACATGCTGAGGAGGGGAGTCCAGCAGCAGATGAGAGACGGTAATTATCAAATCCCCCATTCCTCCAAACTAGGGCCATGGAATATCAAGATATTCATTGGCCCTTTGTTTCTCTTTATTCAACAGCCGCCCAAGAGATGCAGCAGCAGCAGCAGCAGAAATGGCATCACTGGCAGCAGCAACAGCAGCAGCAATACCCACAGCCATGGAGTCTGGCCATCAACAGGACAGCACATCTTCTTCTGGGAGCCCTCCCTCGCATCGTCAGCGTTTGACGGTAAGTTTTTATTTCCAAAATCCATCATCTCTGTAATATATGTCTATTCATTGCCTTTTATTTCAAAACAGGAATCACAAGATGAAGAGGAGCTCCCAGAAGAAGAAGGAAGGGGTGGACAGACACCTGGAGTGGGCTCACAATTGGTAAGTTTTTTGCATCAAACGCAGAAACACAACATCACACTACACACAACACATAGAAAACAATGTTCTGCAGACCACACACAGCAAACAAATGCCTACATCCAAAGACATAACATTTTTTGTTTTCTTCTCTAGTCTTCCCAATCTGGTGCTCGGCCAAGAGGTCCTCGCAGTGCCTCCCAGGGTCGTCGGCGACAGCAACGCGGCGGTCACCAGCGTGTAAGTATAAATATTTTTGCTTTGTTTTTTTGCACTTTTTATTTCATTTCTTTTGTGGAGGCTAATTATGTTATTTTTGTCTTTTTCTTTAACAGCCTTCACAGCGTGCTCCCGACTCTGACGGTGAGGATGGAGGACTCGATGTGGACCACCTCATCGATCTCGTCAGAGAAAGGGAGCCACTCTGGAATATGGCTGACCGCCGCCACGCTGACCTTATCGTTACCCGACGACTCTGGGAGGAAATCTGTTCGCTCCTTGTGGGCCGCTGGGAGGACCTCGATGTTCGGGCCCAGATTAAAGAGCGTAAGTATATACAGTACCAGTTGCTTGATGTAAACCAGTGTTTCCCGAACTCCAGTCCTCGTGGTCCCCACGGATCATGTGTTCAGGATTTCTATTTACTATGGAAATCCTGAAAACATGACCCCTGGGGACCATGAGGACTGGAGTTTGTGAAACACTGATGTTGTATACTAACCACTCCTTTCTCGTTTCAGGGAACAGAATTGTGAATCGGTGGCGGTCTGTGAGGGATCGTTTCAAGAAGGAGTTCAATAAAGAGATGCGGGCCCCGAGTGGATCTGGAGGACGCAGGAGCAAGTACAAGTACGCACAAGCCGTCGTTCCTCCGGGAAACAATGGTCACTAGAAGGTAAATATTACACACCACATGTGAAAAAAAATGTTAGATGTAACTTTTTTTTTTCAGCCAGGGCCATACCATGTCAGTATTTTAATTGTTTTTTTTTCTCTTTATTCCACAGCACGGTGAGCAGCACTCGGGAGCCTGCACGATTGGACCCTTCTGAGGCGATCCCTGAGGAGACCGGCACCGAGGGACACTTCGACCGCCCCGGTACATCTGCACCTTCCCAGCCTTCCCACACATTGGACCCATCTGTCCCATCCACCAGCACAGGAGCATCGTGGCCGCCTACATTACATGAAGCTGCTGGTGAGGAGATCGCTTTCCCTTTACCCCACCCTTCTGCCCCTGCCACCTCTAGTACACCTGTGGGTACTGGGCGACAGCGGCAGAGGGGTCAGGAAAAGAGTTATGCGCAAGAGTTCTTGCATCTGAATGCATCTTTCCAGAACTGTCTAAAAGTCTTGTCAGAGCAAATCTCCGCAGGCTTTCAGCAGATCAACTCCAGCATTCTGGAGGTGAAGACACTTCTGCAAACCATGCATTCAGAAGCAAGATCTTCGCCAAACCACACCTTTTTCAGGTCTGTTGTGGAGCGCATGGCAACACTATCTCCTACCCAGCAGATGCATGTAATGCATTCGTGCCACGGTGCTCTACAGCAGGTTACCTCCCAACCTCCACCTCCCACCACTGTAGTTCCTCCACCTGCACCCCCTCCAGCCACTTTCCATCCTCCCCCTCCTATTACATCTGCACCCCCTCCAGCCACTTTCCATCCTCCCCCTCCTATTACATCTGCACCCCCTCCAGCCACTTTCCATCCTCCCCCTCCTATTACATACCAGCAACCTCCCCAGTACCAGCAACCTCCCCAGTACCAGACATCTCCCCACTTCCAGCAACCTGTCCCGTACCAAACTCCTTCCCCGTACCAAACTCCTTCCCCGTACCAAACTCCTTCCCCATACAACTTTCCATCAACATCATCTGCTCCTACAGTCCCTGCCCAACCCTCCACTCCACCGCCCACCACCTCTTCTGCCTCCCACATGTCCACCCATTCTGTAGCTTTTTCCACACCTTCACCTCTAACTGTTCCTTCCCCACCACGATCCCAGTCCTCTCTCCACACACCCAGTGTCGAAGTGTCCCGCAGCCCCTCCAGCAGTATTTCCACCCCACACTACACAGATTTGTAATGTGTGTTTTTTAATAAAAATGCCCATTGGGTTTAAACCCTTTATTAAAAAAGTTTTTTGCACTTTAAAAACATTTTACAAAAAAAAAAAAAAATTTAAATAAAAGTTAAATTATCGTTTCACAATGGTTGTCTGTCATTTCTTTCTGCGGCGAACTATGTTTAAAAAAAAGGTTAAATACAGGGTATTTCAAAGGTAAAAAGGTATTCAAAACCAGGTATATAACTGTGGGTAAATTTTAGCTTTTTGCCACAGTTGTGTTCCTGGTTGTGTTTGAAGCAAAGTATTTCACCTAAAAAGTTGTGTTTATTGTTGGTGATTTCCTAACAATGTACACAACTTTTGTTAAAAGGTGAAATACTTTGCATAAAACACAACCAGGTACACACCTGTGGCCTAAAGCTAAAAATAGTAAGACCATGACAAGATAGCCAACTTTGGTTGGCAAAGGTATATACTGTTGGTCCAGAAGGTACACAAGTTTGGTTAGGGCACAAATCTTTCACACTCTGTCATCCTGCCAGTGTACTCTGCCTTGAGGTGACATAAAGTATAGTGCAAAATTGTCCCTCATTACTGAAACCGTCACAGAACTTCTAGTGGTAATATTTCCAATGACAACATCCATCTTCGCCAGTAACTTGCTCTTCTCTCCAACCTGCACTTTCTACTCTACAACCTGTCAAAGAAGGGCTGTAGGAACATGCTATATATAGTTTTCCAGTAGCCAATCCCGTTCGGAAGGCCACAAGGGTCAATTTTAAAAACCGGATCCGGCGTAATCCGTCGAAAAACGGATAGAAAAACAGATGAACCGGATGAGACGGATCCGGTTTTGTCTGTCAAGAACAAGACGGATCCGGCAGAAAACCGGATCCTGCACATCAGGTTTTACAAAACATTTGCCGGATCCGGCATTCCGGCACGACGCCGGATCGCGCCTGACGCCGAAAACCTGATGTGTGAAAGTAGCCTAAGTTGGAGAAGTTCAGGGGAACATACAGCAGGATGTCTGTCTGATTCTAGCTCCTCCGTCCCTCGCTATAAAATTTTATGAGCACCAACTGCCTTCTCACATCTCAGTGATGGGGAGATCTGTCTTCACTGAATATAGATTTAACAGATTTTTGCTGGTAATTAAGAGAGAAACATCAATCCATGAGGAAAAAGAAGCAAATTTCTCTCATTAACATATCTTACAAAGTTCATGCGCACTACTGATTAGATATACCATTATTTCTATTATATTAGGTACATTGTTATATCTTATCTTGTTTTATATTGCTATACTTTTCCACTTTGATGATGTTAAAAGGTGTTCTCTGTGCTCTGATGACCTCTCCTCAGCACATCAATATCTGATCAATAAGTGTCCGACTATAAGGCGCCTTGCCAAACAGCCAAAAGAGGAGGACCATGTTACTCAGGCAAGTTCACATCCCCTTTACTCTCTATAGAGCAGCTTTGGATGGCTCACATGAGCATTTGCTTTGTGTTACCAGTAACTTAAAGGGATGAGCTGCGTTACCAGACACCTCCACTGATACAGATAATGGGGTAAACTTTGTCACAATTGTTGCATTTTCAGCAGTTTCCTAATCATCTTTGATAACCTACAGTAGGGAAAAAAAGTATTTAGTCAGTCAGCAATAGTGCAAGTTCCACCACTTAAAAAGATGAGAGGCGTCTGTAATTTACATCATAGGTAGACCTCAACTATGGGAGACAAACTGAGAAAAAAAAATCCAGAAAATCACATTGTCTGTTTTTTTTTCATTTTATTTGCATATTATGGTGGAAAATAAGTATTTGGGCAGAAACAAGCAATCAAGATTTCTGGCTCTCACAGACCTGTAACTTCTTCTTTAAGAGTCTCCTCTTTCCTCCACTCATTACCTGTAGTAATGGCACCTGTTTAAACTTGTTATCAGTATAAAAAGACACCTGTGCACACCCTCAAACAGTCTGACTCCAAACTCCACTATGGTGAAGACCAAAGAGCTGTCAAAGGACACCAGAAACAAAATTGTAGCCCTGCACCAGGCTGGGAAGACTGAATCTGCAATAGCCAACCAGCTTGGAGCGAAGAAATCAACTGTGGAAGCAATAATTAGAAAATGGAAGACATACAAGACCACTGATAATCTCCCTCGATCTGGTGCTCCACGCAAAATCCCACCCCGTGGGGTCAGAATGATCACAAGAACGGTGAGCAAAAATCCCAGAACCACGCGGGGGGACCTAGTGAATGAACTGCAGAGAGCTGGGACCAATGTAACAAGGCCTACCATAAGTAACACACTACGCCACCATGGACTCAGATCCTGCAGTGCCAGACGTGTCCCACTGCTTAAGCCTGTACATGTCCGGGCCCGTCTGAAGTTTGCTAGAGAGCATTTGGATGATCCAGAGGAGTTTTGGGAGAATGTCCTATGGTCTGATGAAACCAAACTGGAACTGTTTGGTAGAAACACAACTTGTCGTGTTTGGAGGAAAAAGAATACTGAGTTGCATCCATCAAACACCATACCTACTGTAAAGCATGGTGGTGGAAACATCATGCTTTGGGGCTGTTTCTCTGCAAAGGGGCCAGGACGACTGATCCGGGTACATGAAAGAATGAATGGGGCCATGTATCGTGAGATTTTGAGTGCAAACCTCCTTCCATCAGCAAGGGCATTGAAGATGAAACGTGGCTGGGTCTTTCAACATGACAATGATCCAAAGCACACCGCCAGGGCAACGAAGGAGTGGCTTCGTAAGAAGCATTTCAAGGTCCTGGAGTGGCCTAGCCAGTCTCCAGATCTCAACCCTATAGAAAACCTTTGGAGGGAGTTGAAAGTCCGTGTTGCCAAGCAAAAAGCCAAAAACATCACTGCTCTAGAGGAGATCTGCATGGAGGAATGGGCCAACATACCAACAACAGTGTGTGGCAACCTTGTGAAGACTTACAGAAAACGTTTGACCTCTGTCATTGCCAACAAAGGATATATCACAAAGTATTGAGATGAAATTTTGTTTCTGACCAAATACTTATTTTCCACCATAATATGCAAATAAAATGAAAAAAAAAACAGACAATGTGATTTTCTGGATTTTTTTTTCTCAGTTTGTCTCCCATAGTTGAGGTCTACCTATGATGTAAATTACAGACACCTCTCATCTTTTTAAGTGGTGGAACTTGCACTATTGCTGACTGGCTAAATACTTTTTTTCCCCACTGTATATCTCTTCCCTTTACAAGCAGAAGTTACAGTAATTAGAGAGGTGCAATAGTAGGGAAGTCATATCCTCCGTGTTATGGTTGGCGGATAGCACGTTATTAGTTATTTTATTTAGTGCGATCGCAACCCGGGGTCCACCGTGCAGAGATGTTATCCTGCAGCTAGTAAACAATGGCGGAGCCATGCGACGAGTGTTCACCAGAAAGCACTCTGTGTAACTCCACACAGTGTAGCCTGAACGCAAGATACTAGACTGATAGCGTCTCAGAGAGGTATGCACTAGCAAAGGAATACCAGCTCAGCTAACCGCCGAGTGGCAAAAAAAATAAACTAATACAGCTGTCCACTGAGTGGCGCAAAATTAGGAGACCAAGCTGAGCTAACCACCGAGCGGTACTAAAGGAGGTGTGTGCAATACCCAGTTGAAATCAAAAAGATTTAAGCAAGTGGGTTTGACTAAGCCCCGTAACTGACCCATGCTAACCGCACATGTGGCTGAGACAGGTGCTAGGCCAAGCCAAAAGAAAAACCTGCCTCTCTAAGGAAAGCTAGGCACTCGCACAGCCGACAGAGCGGCGAAGTCTCCACCTACATGCACACAATCGCAAATGACATTAGCGTGCTGACGTGCACCTTGAAGGACCTTTTATAGGTTCAGGTCATATCCAGGCAGAGAGGACCTCGCTCGTGGACCAATCCAGAGCAGCCACATCACCAGAGCAGCTGACGACTGACCACCAATGAGAGGTCGCCACGCGAGCATGGTCAGTAGGGTTATTTCTGGACTTAGCCTCCAGAGCATCTGTTTGCCGCCGCCTTTTACTGGTTACCATAAACTTGGCTGGGAGGCCAGCAGCAACAAAGTGAACAGCATGAGTCTGAGTAAGACGCTGAGGCCAAAGTCTCTGCTTAGCAGCCTCCACTGCAGCCAGAGCAGAATAGGAGACCACAGAGGCAGACAAGGCTTGGAATCTACCCTGTGAAGTGGGAGAATCCCGGTGCCTAACACACCGACCATGATTTCTTGGAACTTCTTGCAGTTTATGGAGCCATATTCTGTCAATAAAGAATATGTTTCACTTGCATACTTTCATTAAACGACCAAGACTGAAGGCAAATTACTGTAATTGCTATGGAGCCCAACATCTAAAGGGATAAGATTAACATCAATGATAAAGGACCACCCTGTTAACAATCATGAATGTGTATGCTGATAGTGTATTCAATTACTTACTGGTTGCCGTTTGGCCATGATGCTCCTGTATCACATGACTGCTTTTGTGACCGGCCGTCTCACACAGCATTTGCTGTTTGTCCAGAGGTCACTTTCTCAATGTTGGTCTATGAGACTCTGAATGAGCTAGAGAGTCTTGCAGCGATTCTCATAGGCTTACCTTGAGAAATGCAGACATGGGATACTGAAGCAGAACAGAGCGGCACTGGAGATGGCAGAAGATGGTGACTGGTAAGTATTTGAATACACTCTTTTCACACATTCATGATCAATAACAGGGGAGACAATGAAGAGAACAACTGGAGAGATCTTTTAATGTTCAGCGAGTGTTGAGTTTTGGAATTTTGAAGGAAGTACATGCCTACACTGTGTCATTACCACTATTATTATTATTCCAATTATTGCAAAGAATGAGTACCATAATTATTCATAATGGAGTAGGGTCTCATTATGACATTTTCTATGTGATGTGGTTAATCAATACTATATTAATATTCATGGTAGAATAGGGCCTCATTCCAACATTTGCTATGTAGTTCCATGGTTAATGATTACCGCAATAATATTCAAGAGGGAAGAGGGCCTCATTCCAACATTTGCTCTGTGGTCTCATGGTTACATGTTTTGCTCCGTGTAATCTCATTTGTTAAATTAGAACTGGACAAGTTTAATAGCTAACAAATTGTGATCAGTATATTTTATTCCATAATGCACATTTCTTTATTCCTTTATTTTTGGCTGATGCTAATAAGCCCTAGCTATATTTTATTTGGTCATTCTACTAGAAATCTATTTTATTTCAATTGAACACATATATCTAATAAAACAGTACAAGACACTCTCATGAATGAACACAGCAATTAAAAGATAACCGCACCAAAAAGGAACTAGAATTTGCATAGAGTTGGATTTCACTCTGTGTAAAGCCTCGTCTATGACTTGTTATAGATATTGTAAGGTGAAACACCACGTTAGTCTTGAATCACTGTGCACATGTAAGTGATCAGCGAGTGGAAACCTCCAAGCCCTCTATTCAGGTTGGTAAACACTGGCTTGTCTGTCATCCCCTTTGTTTTCTCTAAAAGTACAGTTGCCACCTTATCTGGCAAAAGCGCCCTACAAAGAATACTGTTCATGTGAAGTAATCTCTCACCAACAAGGCCAGAAAAGCATTTATCTAGCAGTTAATGGTTAATTAATTTTGAAAATGTATATTACAACACAATAAAAAAAGAGAGAAAAGCAGCAATGGACAATGAAGAGAAATGTCCCCTCTTCAAATTGACTCCTATTTAGTTCTTCCAATGTCATCCAAAACACAGATAACTTTTCTTTCATGAATTGTTCTCCTGAATGATTTATACATGTTGTGTTATCTGAGGCCTTTTGCAAGTCCCCTAGTGGATTCATCCAGCTATCAACTGCACAATTGTTAATTTTAACACTATAAAAGGTTCTGATGAGCGAGAGATAGTGCATTGGTAGAAGAATTAATTGAAATGTATCTTACAATCGCACCGGGTCTATACAAAAATGAAGTGTTGGTTTTTAAGATGAAATAAATTTCCATTTGTGAAGACCATGAGACTTTAGGGCGAGCTGACAAAGAGATAAATTAATTGTTTCCTTTTTCTATCCATTATGACTTTACGTACAGAAAACCCTTGGGCAATCTTCTGCTCCTAAGCTAACGTTGAGGCGATATGCCCTAGAAATATTTAGTATGAAAATACAGAGTTAAGTGGAAAGCTCTTTAGATCTCGTTATTTGATTTGATTTTCAGACATAAAGCTTCTAAGTTTAGAACATGGACTTCAAAGTTCTTTTAATGGCTGAATATGTTTGGGAAAATCAGTGAACAAGAAGTGTCATTGGGAAGCAGCTCCTTCTTTTATCCTCACAACCTTATGTTATAAGCGATGATGTGGGTCAGCCAGCTGTATGGTAATTGTCATCTTATTGATGGGTAATGGTGTCTCACTGTTGTCTTTTTGTGATAAAATTGTTTGTTGGTTTTCACCACAAGGAGGGGAATTGTTCTTGTTTATCTTCTGTTTGTGTAGTAATTATGAAGCCATTATTTTCCTGTCAGATGAACAGAAATAGTTGTTATGCCTGTTCCAGGAGACACTGAAGTGATTTCCCCATCTGCCAGTCTGACTGATAGAGCTCTTTTCTTTTTGTTTTTGCAGAAAACAGAAGCAACTGCATAAATGGTTTATGATGCTTCAAAAAATGCACAGCTGAAGTTTAACCCTGTCAACCCGAAGCCTGTTTTCACCTTCCTGACCGGGCCAATTTTTTTCAATTCTGACCACTGTCACTTTATGAGGTAATAACTCTGGAACGCTTCAATGGATCCCAACGATTCTGAGATTATTTTTTGGGACGTATTGTCCTTCATGATAGAGGTGACATTTATGTGATATGACTTATGTTTATTTGTGAAAAAAATAGAAAATTTGAAAAATTAGCAATTTTCAAGCCTTTAGTTTTTATGCACTTACTGTAAATAAGAGTCATCATGTCACACAAAATAGTTAATATAAAACATTTCCCACATGTCTACTTTACATCAGCACAATATTTGAAGCATATTATTTTTTGTTAGGAAGTTAGAAGGGTTAAAATGTGACCAGCAATTTGTCATTTTTCCAGCAAAATTTACAAAACCATTTTTTGGGGGACCACATCACATTTGAAGTGACTTTAAGGGGTCTATATGACAGAAAATACCCAAAAGTGATAATTCTAAAAACTGTACCCCCTCAAGGTGCTGAAAACCACATTCAAGAAGTTTATTAACCCTTCAGGTGCTTGAAAGAAAATAATGCAACGTGGAAGGAAAAAATGAACATTTACAGTGGGTACGGAAAATATTCAGACCCCTTTAAATTTTTCACTCTTTGTTTCATTGCATTTCATTTGTTTCATTTTAGTAAATTCAAAAAAAGTTAATTTTTTTCTCTCATTAATGTACACTCTGCACGCCATCTTGACTGAAAATAACCCCAAAATGTCAAAATTTTTGCAAATTTATTAAAAAAGAAAAACAGAAATATCACATGGTCATAAGTATTCAGACCCTTTGCTCAGACACCCATATTTAAGGCACATGCTGTTTTCTTTTGATCCTCCTTGAGATGGTTCTACTCCTTCATTGGAATTCAGCTGTGTTTAATTAAACTGATAGGACTTGATTTGTAAAGGCACACACCTGTCTATAAAAGACCTCACAGCTCACAGTGCATGTCAGATCAAATGAGAATCATGAGGTCAAAGGAACTGGCCAAGGAGCTCAGAGACAGAATTGTGACAAGGCACAGATCTGGCCAAGGTTACAGAAGAATTTCTGCAGTAATCAAGGTTCCTAAGAGCACAGTGGCCTCCATAATCCTTAAATGGAAGAAGTTTGGGACCACCAGAAGTCTTTCTAGACCTGGCAGTCCAGCGAAACTGAGTAATTGTGGGAGAAGAGCCTTGGTGAGAGAGGTAAAGAAGAACTCCAAGATCACTGTGGCTGAGCTCCACAGATGCAGTAGGGAGATGGGAGAAAGTTCCACAAAGTCAACTATCACTGCAGCCTTCCAACCAGTTGAGCCTTTATGGCAGAGTGGCCCGGTGTAAACCTCTCCTCAGTGCCAGATATATGAAAGCCCACGTAGAGTTTGCTAAAAAACACATGAAGGACTCCAGACTATGAGAAATAAGATTCTCTAGTCTGATGAGACGAAGATAGAATTATCAACAAAAAGTTCTAAGCGGTGTGTGTGAAGAAAACCAGGCACTGCTCATCACCTGCCCAATACAATCCCAACAGTGAAACATGGTGGTAGCAGTATCATGCTATGGGGGTATTTTTTAGCTGCAGGGACAGGACGACTGGTTGCAATTGAAGGAAACATGAATGCAGTCAAATGCAAAGATATCCTGTATAAAAACCTCTTCCAGAGTTCTCTGGACCTCAGACTTGGCCGAAGGTTCACCTTCCAACAAGACAATGTCCCTGAGCACACAGCTAAAATAGCAAAGGAGTGGCTTCAGAACAACTTTGTGACCATTCTTGACTGGTCCAGCCAGAGTCCTGGCCTAAACCAGATTGAGCATCTCTGGAGAGACCTGAAAATGCTGTCCACCAACATTCACCATCCAACCTGGAGGAACTGGAGAGGATTTGCAAGGAAGAATGGCAGAGGATCCCGAAATCCAGGTGTGAAAACTTGTTGCATTCCCAAGAAGACTCATGGCTGTACTAGTGCAAGATGGTGCTTCTACTCAATGCTCAAAAATTTAAAGGAGTCTGAATACTTTCCGTACCCACTGTAACCTTTTTTCACAAAAATTTTCCTTTAAACCCATTTTTTCTACTTACATAGGTAACAGTAGAAAGCGGACCCAAAAATTTATTGTGCAATTTTTCCTGAGCTCACTGATACCCCATATGTGAGGGAAAATCACTGTTTGTGCACATGGCAAGGCTTGGAAGGGAATGAGTGCCATTTGACTTTTTGAATATAAAATTTGCTGGCATAATTAGAGGATGCCATGACGCATTTGGAAAGCCATTGATGTGCCTAAACTGTGGAAATTCCCTACAAGTGACACCATTTTGGAAACTAGCCCCCTCAGGGAACTTATAAAGATGTGTGGTGAGCACCTTGAACCACTCAGGTTCTTCACAGAAGTCTATAATTCGAGCCGTGAAAATAAAAAAAAATCACATTTTTTCTCACAAAAAAATGTTTTTAGCACCAAATTTAGCATTTTCACAACGGTAGCAAGAGAAAATAGACCCCAAATTTTGTTTTGCATTTTCTCCTGAGTACACCTATACCCCATATGTGGTCAAAAACTACTATTGAGGCACAGTGCAAAGCTTAGGAGGAAAGAAGCGCCATATTGAATTTCATATTTAGCTGGACTTGTTTGAGAGTGCCAGGCCAGGAGAATCCCTCATAAGTAACACCATTTTTCAAACTACACATCTCAATTAATTCAGGAACGGAGTGCTATTTGCCTTCTGGAGCACAGATTTTCCTAGAATAGTTTGCAGACTCCATAAACAAAGTTCTTAAGTGATAGAAAAACATCCTCCTTCAAGTGACTCCATTTTGGAAATTATACCACTTTTGGAATTTATCTACAGGTGTATTAACGATTTTGACTCCATGGGTATTTTCCAGAAACAAGCAGTAGTGAATGCTGCTGAGTGAAAATTGAAAAACTGTCATTGTAGTGACCAGTACGCTGTAGTGACCAGCTCATGCCTCTGGAGACACACACCCGTAAATTAGCCACGCTCTCATCGATATAGAAATGGCAAACCTGTGGACGCTAAAGCCCCCGTCACACATAACGATGTCCCAGCGATCCCACCAACGATCCGACATGGATGGGATTGCTGGGACATCGTTAGGCTGATCGCTGGTGAGCTGTCACATAGACAGCCCCAGTGATCAGGACCAGCAACGCTGGATGCTGGTTTCTAATGTAAACGTCGGGTATCCAGGAGCTGCGGCTCCTGGATACCCGCTGTTTACCTTGGAAACCGGCATACACGCTGGTTTCCAAGGTAAACATCGGATATCTAGGAGCCACGCGACTCCTGGATACCCGCTGTTTACCTTGGAAACCAGCGTGTATGCCGGTTTCCAAGGTAAAAAGCGGGTATCCAGGAGCCACGGCTCCTGGATACCCGACGTTTACATTAGAAACCAGTGTCCAGCGTCGCTAATCGCTGGTCTCTCGCTGCCACACGCAGCGATGCATGCTGGCCAGCAGGAGACCAGCGATCGAAAAACGGCCCAAAAGACAGACACAGCCAGATCACAGGTACTATGGCATCCACAGTGCTTCCATCTGTCTCATTATAGGGTATCATCTGCCAGAGGTTCCGCCTGAATAGTGTATTTCAGAGATTTACACAGAAACATTTTGTCAGCGTTCAGCGCAGAGTGCAGGATAAGTGTGAGCCAAGCCTTATTGAGATCTTTGGGAGGCAGAATGAACAAATCAACAGCAGGTGAAGAATTGATTTTATTTATTTTTTACACCATTCCTTGTGCAGTATAAGTGATTAGACGACTTTATTATTTGGGTCGGTGTGATTACAGTGATACCAGATTTAAATTGGGTTTTTATGTTTGGCTGCTATCACACTCTAAAAGATGCCATATTTTGACAGCTGTAATTTTTCCAGAGTCATGTGATTTTCTTTTTGCGGGATGACTTGCCATTTTTATTGGTACCATTTTTGGGCGCATATGCATATTTTGATCTCTTGCTATTCTGATTTTTGGGAGGCAGAATGAACAAGAACCAGCAATTGAAGAATTGTTTTCTGAGCATTTTTTTATGCCATTCCACGTGTGGTAAAATTGATAAGGCAACATTATTCTTCAAATCAGTACGAATACAGCAATACCACATTTATATACAGTATTTTTTATGCTTTGGTGCTTTTAACCCCTTTCTGACATCAGATGTACTATCCCATCCATGAGACCCGGGCCCCTATGCCCATGGACGGGATAGTACATCTAGCGCGATCAGCGGCGCCCACATGTTGAGCACCGCTGATCACGGCCGGGTGTCAGCTGATTATCACAGCTGACACCCGGCACTATGTGTCAGGGGCGGTCACGGACCACCCCTGACACGTTAACCCCTTGCACACCGCGATCAAACACAATCGTGGTGTACCGGGGGTTAAAGGGAAGCATCAGCAGGGAGGGGGCTCCCTCCATGCTTCCCTGAGCCCCCCACAGCAGCGCAATGTGCAGCGCTGCTGCGGGGGGCTCTTTCCCTGCAGGTCCCCGGATCCAAGATGGCGACGGGGACCTTCAGGGGCCTGCAGGGAGCTGGCTTCCTCAGAGCCTGCAAAGCGCAGACATGAGGAAGCCTTCTGCACTGCCTGTGACAGATTGCTGATCTGTCACAGTGATCTGTGATGTGACAGATCAGCGATCTGTCACAGGACAGTGATGTCCCCCCTGGGACAACCTAATAAAGTTAAAAAAAAGGCGTAAAAATAATTTTTTAAAAATTGCTAAATAAATTTAAAAAAAAAAAAATTCCGTAATAAATTCATTTTTTGGAAATAAAAAAAAAACAATAAAAGTGCACATATTTGGTATCGCCGCGTCCGTAACGACCTGCCCTATAAAACTATCCCATTAGTTAACCCCTTTAGCGAACCCCTTAAAAAATAAAAATAAAAACCGAAGCAAAAAATAATGATTTATTATCATACCGCTGAACAAAAAGTGCCATAACATGCGATCAAAAAGACGCATATAAATATCCATGGAACCACTGAAAACGTCATCTTGTCCAGCAAAAAACGAGCTGCCACACAGCATCATCAGAGAAAAAATAAAAAAGTTATAGCTCGCAGAATAAAGCGATGCAAAAATAATTATTTTTTATATAAAATTGTTTTTATTGCATAAAAGCGCCAAAACATAAAAAAATGACATAAATGAGGTATCGCTGTAACCGTACTGACCCGAAGAATAAAACCGCTTTATCAATTTTTGACACGCGGAATGGTGAAAGCGCACCCCCTCAAAAGAATTTCATGAAACGCTGGTTTTTGTTCATTCTGCATCCCAAAAATCGGAATAAAAAGCGATCAAAAAATGTCACGTGCCCGAACATGATACCAATAAAAACGACAACTCGTCCCGCAAAAAATAAGACCTCACATGACTCGGTGGGTCAAAATATGGAAAAATTATAGCTCTCAATATGTGGTGATGCAAAAACTATTTTTACAATAAAAAGCGTCTTTTAGCACGTGACAGCTGCCAAAAATAAAAACCGCCATAAATAGTAAATCAAACCCCCCGTTATCACCCCCTTAGTTAGGGAAAAATAGCAAAATTAAAAAAATGTATTTATTTCCATTTTCCCATTAGGGTTAGGGCTAGGGCTAGGGTTAGGGCTAGGGCTAGGGTAAGGGCTGAGATTAGGGTTAGGGGTGTGTTGGGGTTAGGGTTGGAGTTAGAATTGGGGGGTTTCCACTGTTTGGGCACATCAGGTGCTCTCCAAACGCAACATGGCGTCTGATCTCAATTCCAGCCAATTCTGCGTTGAAAAAGTCAAATGGTGCTCCTTCCCTTCCAAGCTCTGCCATGCGCCCAAACAGTGTTTTACCCCCACATATGGGGTATCAGCCTACTCAGGACAAATTTCAAAACAACTTTTGGGGTCCTATTTCTCCTGTTGCCCTTAGGAAAATAAAAAATTGGGGGCAAAAATATCATTTTTGTGGGAAAAAATGTGATTTTTTTTATTTTCTCGCCCGGGCCTTATAAACTTCTGTGAAGCACTGGGGAAGTTCAAAGTGCTCACCACACACCTAGATAAGTTCCTTAGGGGGTCTAGTTTCCAAAATGGTGTCATTTGTGGGGGTTTCCACTGTTTAGGTACATTAGGGCCTCTCCAAAGGCAACATGACACTTGCAGACCATTCCATCAAAGTCTGCATTCCAAAACCTCACTACTCCCCTTCCGAGCCACGACGTGGGCCCATACAGTAGTTTTCTCCCACATATGGGGTATCAGGGTACTCAGGACAAATTGGACAACAACTTTTGGGGTTCATTTTCTCCTGGTACCCTTGGGAAAATAAAAAAATGGGGACTAAATGATCATGTTTGTAGAAAAAATACGATTTTTTTATTTTCACGCCCGGGCATTATAAACTTCTGTGAAGCCCTTGGGGGTTCAAAGTGCTCAACACATCTAGATAAGTTCCTTAGGGGGTCTAGTTTACAAAATGGTGTCATTTGCGGGGGGTTTCCACTGTTTAGGTACATCAGAGGCTCTCCAAAGGCAACATGACACCCGCAGACCATTCCATCAAAGCCTGCATTCCAAAACATCACTACTTCCCTTCCGAGCCCCGACGTGTGCCCATACAGTAGTTTTCTCCCACATATGGGGTATCAGGGTACTCAGGACAAATTGGACAACAACTTTTGGGGTTCATTTTCTCCTGGTACCCTTGGGAAAATAAAAAAATGGGGACTAAATGATCATGTTTGTGGAAAAAATACGATTTTTTTATTTTCACGCCCGGGCATTATAAACTTCTGTGAAGCCCTTGGGGGATCAAAGTGCTCAACACACATCTAGATAAGTTCCTTAGGGGGTCTAGTTTACAAAATGGTGTCATTTGTGGGGGGTTTCCACTGTTTAGTTACATCAGAGGCTCTCCAAAGGCAACATGACACCCGCAGACCATTCCATCAAAGCCTGCATTCCAAAACACCACTACTTCCCTTCCGAGCCCCGACGTGTGCCCATACAGTAGTTTTATCCCACATATGGGGTATCAGGGTACTCAGGACAAATTGGATAACAACTTTTGGGGTCCATTTTCTCCTGGTACCCTTGGGAAAATAAAAAAAAATGGGGACTAATGATCATGTTTGTGGAAAAAATATGATTTTTTTATTTTCACGCCCGGGCATTATAAACCTCTGTGAAGCACTGGGGGAGTTCAAAGTGCTCACCACACACCTAGATAAGTTCCTTGGGGGGTATAGTTTCCAAAATGGTGTCATTTGTGGGGGGTTTTCACTGTTTAGGTACATTAGGGGCTCTCCAAAGGCAACATGACACCCGCAGACCATTCCATCAAAGTCTGCATTCCAAAACGTCACTACTTCCCTTCCGAGCCCTGACGTGGGCCCATACAGTATTTTTCTCCCACATATGGTGTATCAGTGTAATCAGAACAAATTGGACAACAACTATTGGGGTCCATTTTCTCCTGGTACCCTTGGGAAAATAAAAAAAAAATGGGGACTAAATAATCATGTTTGTGGAAAAAATATGATTTTTTTATTTTCACGCCCAGGCGTTATAAACTTCTGTGAAGCACTGGGGGAGTTGAAAGTGCTCACCACACACCTAGGTAAGTTCCTTAGGGGGTGTAGTTTCCAAAATGGTGTCATTTGTGGGGAGTTTCCACTGTTTAAGTACATTAGGGGCTCTCCAAATGCAACATAACACCCGCAGACCGTTCCATCAAAGTCTGCATTCCAAAACATCACTACTTCCCTTCCAAGCCCCGACGTGTGCCCATACAATAGTTTTATCCCACATATGGGGTATCAGTGTACTCAGGACAAATTGGACAACAACTTTTGGGGTTCAATTTCTCCTGTTACCCTTGGGAAAATAAAAAAATGGGGACTAAATGATCATGTTTGTGGAAAAAATGCGATTTTTTTTATTTTCACGCCCGGGCGTTATAAACTTCTGTGAAGTACTAGGGGAGTTCAAAGTGCTCACCACACATCTAGATAAGTTCCTTAGGCAGTCTAGTTTCCAAAATGGGGTCACTTGTGGGGGGATTCCACTGTTTAGGTACATCAGGGGCTTTCCAAACGCGACATTGTGTCCGATCTTAATTCCAGCCAAAAAAGTCAAATGGCGCTGTTTACCTTCCGAGCTCTGCCATGCACCCAAATAGTGGTTTACCCCCACATGTGGGGTATCAGCGTACTCAGGACAAATTGCACAATAACTTTTAGGGTCCTGTTACCCTTGGGAAAATAAAAATTGGGGGTGAAAAGATCAAATATGATTTTTTAATTGTACCGCTGTATGTTATAAACGTCTGTGAAGCCCTTGTGGGTTCAAAGTTCTCACCACATATCTAGATAAGTTCCTTTGGGGGTCTAGTTTCCAAAATGGGGTCACTTGTGGGGGGTTTCCACTGTTTAGGTACATCAGGAGCTCTCCAAACGTGACATGGCATCCGATCAGAATTCCAGCCAATTTTGCATTGATAAAGTCAAACGGCGCTCCTTCCCTTCTGAGCTCTACAATGCGCCGAAACAGTGGTTCCCCCCACATATCAGGTATCATCATACTCAGGACAAATTGCACAATAACTTTTCCAGTCCAATTTCTCCTTTTACCCTTGGTAAAATAAAAAAATTGAACCTGAATTATTTTTTTGGGGAAAAAAAATTAAATGTTCATTTTTTTTTAAAATATTCAAAAAATTCCTGTGAAGCACCTGAAGGGTTAATAAACTTCTTTAATGTGGTTTTGAGTACCTTAAGGGGTGCAGTTTTTAGAATGGTGTCACTTTTGGGTATTTTCTATCATATAGACCCCTCAAAGTGGCTTCAAATGTGATGTGGTCCGTAAAAATAAAATGGTGTTGTAAAAATAAGAAATCGCTTGTCAACTTTTAACCCTTATAACTTCCTAACAAAAAAAAAATTTGGTTCCAAAATTGTGCTGATGCAAAGTAAACATGTGGGAAATGTTACTTATTAAGTTTTTTGTGTGCTGTATCTCTGTGATTTAAGGGCATAAAAATTCAAAGTTGGAAAATTGCGAAATTTTCAAAATTTTTGCCAAATTTCCATTTTTCTCACAAATAAACGTAAGTTATATGAATGAAATTTTACCACTGACATGAAGTACAATATGTCACAAGAAAACAGTGTCAGAATCACCGGGATCCATGGAAGCGTTTCAGAGTTATTACCTCATAAAGGGACAGTGGTCAGAATTGTAAAAATTGGCCCGGTCATGAACGTGCAAACCACCCTTGGGGGTGAAGGGGTTAAACAATAAACTATTTTATAGAAAATATAATTATAATCGGCTCAATTTTCTCAGATCAGAGGAAATACGGTTGTATGATAATGTATGATGATTTTTTAATGTATGTATGAGTTTCTCGGATGTGGAGAAGATGGAAAAAAAAATTTCCATCTTTTCCATGCTGTCCTCTGTGTGTGGTCTGATTTTTTTTGGCAGACCCATTAATTTGAATGGCCGAACATGATCCAATTTTTGCACGCAGATCGTGAACACAGCGATTTTTTTCCTCTGATTGTCGGACATGTGCATGACACCATAAAATAACATTGATCCAAGCGTGATCTAATGTTTAGTCAGATCATGTTTGGGCCAAATATGCGATCGTCTACACAAGCCGTTAGATAAAAATTAGATGTATATTTAGTCATCATGTTCCAAATTATTGTGCAAATGATATTTTTCTCTGATTTTCCTACAAGGCCGGTGCAAATGACAGTCAGTCTAATAAAAGTCATCACCTGTTAGAGTATACATCGAATCTTATTGAAGAAACCTCCCAATGATAACAGTATAATCTCCAAAATGAATAAAAACTCAAAATGCACTGTTCCAAATTATTAGGCACAGTAGAATTTCTAAACATTTGATATGTTTTAAAGAACCTGAAATGCTCATTTGCGGAATTTGCAGCATTAGGTCACATCCACTGAACAAAAAAGGTATTTAACTCCAAAACATCCTAACAGGCCAAGTTACATGTTAACATAGGAACCCTTCTTTGATATCTCTTTTACAATTCTTGCATCCATTGAACTTGTAAGTTTTTGGAGAGTTTCTGCTTGTATTCCTTTGCATGAAGTCAGAATAAGCTCCCAGAGCTGCTGTTTTGATGTGAACTGCCTCCCACCCTCATAGATCTTTTGCTTGATGATACTCCAAAGGTTCTCTATAGGGTTGAGGTCAGGGGAAGATGGTGGCCACACCATGAGTTTATCTCCTTTTATGCCCATAGCAGCCAATGACTCAGAGAGTCATCAGCATGAGATGGTGCATTGTTATGCATGAAGATGATTTTGCTCCTGAAGGCACATTTCTGCTTTTTATACCATGGAAGAAAGTTGTCAGTCAGAAACTCTATTTACTTTGCATAGGTCATTTTCACACCTCCAGGAACCTTAAAGGGCCCTACCAGCTGTTTCCCCAAGATTCCGGCCCAAAACATGACTTCTCCACCTCCTTGCTGACGTCGCAGCCTTGTTGGGACATGGTGGCCATCCACCAACCATTCACTACTCCATCCATCTGGACCATCCAGGGTTGCTCGACACTCATCAGTAAACAAGACTGTTTGAAAATTAGTCTTCATGTATGTATGGGCCCACTGCAACCATTTCTGCTTGTGAGCACTGTTTTGTTGTGGCCGAATAGTAAGTTTATGCACCACAGCAAGCCTTGAAGGATCCTACACCTTGAGGTTTGAGGGACTCCAGAGGCATCAGCAGCTTCAAATATCTGTTTGCTGGTTTCTAATGGCATTTTAGCAGCTGCTCTCTTATTCTGATGAACTTGCCTGGCAGAAACCTTCCTCATTCTGTCTTTATCAGCACGAACACATATGTGCTCAGAATTAGCCACAAATCTCTAAATACTGCGATGATCTCGCTTAAGTTTTTGGGAAATATCTAATGTTTTCATCCCTTGACCAAGGCATTGCACTATTTGATGCTTTTTGGCAGTAGTAGATCCTTTTCTTTCCCATGTTACTTGAAAACTGTGGCCCACTCAATAGTGTGGAACATCCAGTTTTCCTTTTATTGGGCTCACATGGCAAACTAATTATCACAGGTATCTGAGATTGATTTCAGTGATCCAAAGAACTCTGAGACACAATACCATCAATGGGTTTCATTAAAACAAAAAAAAACCGCTATGACACTTAAAAACAATTTGCATAATAATTTGGAACATGGTGTAGTCTCTATATCACATATTAGTTCAATAGAAGTAAAATAAAACACTTGCTTGTATGGCGCTGCAGTCCGCATTGGAGAACACTAGATAGTCTTGACCCAAAAAAAAATATCCATTTTTATTTTAAATAAGTAGTGATGCACAATGTCCAGGTTTGCTAACAGTCCTGAAATTGCTGGACAGTTCATGAGAAAAGGGTATTTTTTTAATCCGCCCATACCTTTGTTTTAATGTGGCCATGAGTTTTTGAATCCAGAGGAGCTTGTGCAGATCATAATTATTATGACTGTAATTACTTTAAATTTACAGTGAATACTACTGTTCATATCACTACTCAGGGCTTTAGCGACTTCTATAAATTAAAATCTTAATGATTTATTATGGTTTCACAATGTGTCCGTAAAAAAAGTTAATGGTCTGTAATTTTTGGTTAAATTGCCTAGAAAAAATTAAAATAATTAAGATTCAACTCTGTTTAGTTTTGCTTCTCAGATCATTCCCTCATCCCATCAAAACTACGCCATGTTACACTGTCTAAGACACATAATAAATGTGGTGCAAAGCATAAATCTCCCACATTGTGTTATTAACTTAATACTTTCCTATAGACAGCAATATCTGCCCACAGTGTTTTTATTTGCAAAAAAATATAAAAAAGTATGTCTAACCAGGTCATCAATCACCTGACAAGCTTGGCTTGTTCATGCTGGCAATAAAATCATCGTTCTCAGCATCATATCATTTTGTCTAAACTGGAGATCTGCGCTGATGACTAAACATTTAGACAGGTTGACCACAGCAGTTAAATTACTGTTAATTGGCTACACTGAAGTTGATTGAAAGTTGCTTAATGGCCTGTTTAGACTGGACAAATGTACTGCCACATGCAAAAAACTAACGGTCATTAACACAATCAATCGGTGTACATAGAAAATCATATTCTTGGCAGCACACTGTTGTGTCTTAAAGGGAATCTGTCACCCCATTTTAGCCCTATAAGCTGCGGCCACCGCCATCAGGCGCTTATCTACAGCATTCTGTAATGCTGTAGGTAAGCCCCAGATGAAACCTAAAAGATAAGTAAAACTAGTTAGATTCTACTGACCGGGGGGCGCGGTCCAGTGAGGTGGGTGTTGCAGTCCGGCACCTCCCATCTTCTAGCGATGATTTCCTTCTTCTTACTTCTCAATCGGTGTACATAGAAAATCATATTCTTGCCAGCACACTGTTGTGTCTTAAAGGGAACCTGTCACCCCATTTTAGCTCTATAAGCTGCAGCCACCGCCATCAGGGGCTTATCTACAGCATTCTGTAATGCTGTAAATAAGCCCCGGATGAAACCTAAAAGATAAGAAAAACTAGTTAGATTATACTCACCGGGAGCACGGTCCGGTGAGGTGGGTGTCGCAGTCCGGCGCCTCCCATCTTCTAGCGATGATTTCCTCCTTCTTACTTCTCTCTCGGCTCCTGCGCAGGCGTACTTTATCTGCCCTATGGAGGGCAGAGTAAAGTACTGCAGTGCGCAGGCACTGAGAAAGGTCAGAGAGGACCCGTGCCTGTGCACTGCAGTACTTTACTCTGCCCTCAACAGGGCAGATAAAGTACACCTGCGCAGGAGGCGAGGAAGAAGCAAGGAGGAGGGCATCATTATATGAAGATGGGAGGTGCCGGACTGGACGGTGACACCCATAGGACCGGACCGGATGCCGGGGTGAGTACAATCTAACTCTTTTTTCTTATCTTTCAGGTTACATCGGGGGCTTATCTACAACATTACAGAATGCTGTAGATAAGCCCCTGAAGATGGTGGCCCCAGATTATAGGCCAAAAATGGGGTGACAGGTTCCCTTTAAAAGAAGATGAGTGGCCAATAACTATAATATGCTATGTGTACCGAAGTAATGTATTAACAATCATTCTGTAAGCACGAAAGTGAGGTCAGCCTGCCTTATGTTATTTTTCTGGATTTTATTTTTGATATTCTATTTCTCAATGTTAAAATTAACCTACCCTTAAAATTATAGACTGTTCATGTCTTTGTCAGTGGGCAAACTTAAAAAAAATCAGCAAGGGATGAAATACTTATTTCCCCCACTGTACAAGAAGGTGGAGAAACTTTTTGGGAAAAAAAAATCAGATAAAAACTGATAAAAATTAGACCAAACTATTATGAGACTCAGGTGACACTCTGATGAAAATCTGATGAAACTCAGGCAGAAATCACTGATGAAACTTGGAATGTTTTTTAGTACATGAAAAAAACTATCACACCTAAACAAGCTAGATGGACATGAAATGTCATGACCATGGGAGTTTATATCTAGTTTGAATAAATTGGAATAATTTGAGACAAAATTCCACTGTACTTACTATTTTTCCACCACTCCATATTTGTCAAATGACCCCATGATAAATTTAGTACTCATTATGCCAGCTCAATGTTTTAAGAATGTTTAGAATATGAAACTAGTTTTTAATCTTTTTATATAAATTTATTTGAAAACTGTATATATAATTTACCCTAAAATGTTAATCACACCCTCTTATCTCACCAGTTTTAAAAGGAACCTGTCACCCCATTTTTCGACTATGAGCTGCCGGCACCGACATCAGGGGCTTATCTACAGCATTACTCTGTAATGCTGTAGATAAGCCCCCAATGTAACAAGAAAAAGGAGTTATATTATACTCACCCAGGGGAGGTCCGGGTCCGGTTTTGGTCCGATGGGTGTCACGGTCCAGTCCGGCGCGTCCCATCTTCTAACGGTGATGTCCTCTTCTTTGCTGCCTGTTGTGGCTCCAGCTCAGGCACGCTGTTTTGCTCTGTTGAAAGCACAGCAGAATACTGCAGTGCGCAGGCACCGGGAGAGGTCCGGCACCTGTACACTGCTGTATTCTGCTCTGCCCTCAACAGGGCAGAGCAGTGCACCTGCGCTGGAGCCACGACAGGCAGCAAAGAAGAGGAGGTCACCATTAGAAGATGGGAGGCACCGGACCGCAACACCCATCGGATCAAGACCGGACCCCCCCCAGTGAGTATAACTCCTTTTTCTTATCTTTCAGGTTACATTGGGGGCTTATCTACAGCATTATAGAATGCTGTAGATAAGCCCTTGATGTCGGTGCCGGCATCTCATAGTCAAAAAATGGGGTGACAGATTCCCTTTAAAAAGGTGCTGTACTTTCAACAAACTTTGCACAAATCAATAGTACAGGTGATTGTAAGAAACTTTGTAATGTATCTTATCAGAGAAATCAGCTTTCTTTCCCATTTACTAGACACTTCTTTCCCTTCCCCTGCTTCCCAAACTTGCCACTAAGCAGCAGGGAAGGGAACAAGCAGAGGCAGACAGAAGAACACCATGCAGAGCTCTGTAACAAGTATTTTACCTCACATCTGAGCTTGATTCAGATAAAAACAGATAAGCTCTGCTATGCAATGTCCTGCATGTGGCTACTGCTTGTCTCTGTGAGGTAAAAAATAAAGTAAGAGCAGTCATTCTCCTCTCTGCTGTGCTATCTATGGGAGGAATCACTGCAGGTCGTCTCATCACATCAACTTCCATTGGATTGCAAGTTACAGATACAGCATATAATGTAGAAAACTGGTGAGAATGCAAGACACAACTCACATAATGCAAAGGATATCAAAACAGACAAATAAAAGCTGCATACGTACTATGTAAAGTTCCCTTGTAGCTGTCAACCATGAAAAGCTATTTATTCTCTTTCTCAGAATGTATTTAAAAAATGATAACATGTCACCAGATTTTGACACCACCTATCCATCCTGGACATCAGAAGGCAACTGAAATATATATTTATATATATATATATATATTTATTTATATATATATATATACAGTATATACAGTATATACAAATTCAAGATAATTGGGGTGCTCACTGTTGACGTCTGGTGCTCAGAGGTAAAATATAACAACAGATATAATGTAATAAACCTCGGCAAACAAAATTTTTGAATGATCAAAGATCAAAAGTTTATTATGCATCCAAAATTCGTGAAAGAATAAACCAAAAAAGTACAAGTGATTCAAAATCCACAGATAAAAAAATCAACGTTTCGGCTACAGCGCCTTTTTCAAGAATTTATCTGCAAAGAGCCAAACCATAGAAAAATGAAAAAAAATTTCACAGAAAAACATAAATACATATGTAATCTTTTAGAACACATGTTAGAAGTGTTATTCAAAAAATAAGCATATCCCTCAAAGTACCAATAATATCATCAACTTAATGGTGTGACAATCAGAATATCTCAAATGATCATTCACCTAGAGAAAAGACTCCTCTTATTTGTATCATATATAATAGGTCAGTATAATACTCCCTAAGATGCCTGAAGTTTAATACCTGTGGGAATAATGATCCATAGACATCAGAACAGGGTTCATCATATATGCCAAAAGACGTGGGTTGCCTTATAAGAAAAAATAGAGTACAATAATAGTGCCTTGTCAGAATACACTACATTGCGGTATAAATCCCAAAAACACAACAATGCGCTACATTAAAACATACCACTTGTGAAAAGGTATTCGGATTGTGAGCAAGTACACGTTGGTTGCCCGTGTGATGTGCTCTGTAGCCGCCATGTGAAGACCGCTTCCTCTTATGTCAGGAAAGCCAAATACTTCCGGGGTAAAGATCAGCGTCCTGCAATGTGGACTGCGCATGCGCTGCCAAAATATGGCAAAAACAGCCGAAGTGCACTCCCGGGTGAGCGTGATGTGACGTAAGACAGTTTTTTAGGAGATCCCGAGCTCAGTCAGATTAGTAGCCGGTGTTGGAAGGAGGAAAGTGCACCATCACCATCAAGAATTTGGAAATAAAGAAGAATCATTTCCCGCGAGCATTATCAGTTTGGAGCTAAATGGAAAAAAGAAAAAAAGAAGCTAGGATAAAAGAAAAAGAAAAAAACCATAATAATAAAATAGTATATCTAAACCTCATATACTCAGTTTATATTATATATAACCGGCGTAATCATCATTCCCACTATCAATATATAGACACTACTTCTTCATAGGATGCTATCACAGTATCATTGCATCCATCAGCGTAGAACCACAAGTTCAAAAATCATTGCAGAGTTATAACAATGTAAAGACACTGGAAAACCAATGTCAAAAGCTACAACAAACCAAAGTAATACGGTCATGGGAGAACTTATGACGTAGTGTTAATCAATGTTGACTTAATTAACCCACAATCTCGTACTCTCTATTTAACCCTAGTGGTGCCAGGGTCTGCAAAGTATGGATCCAAAAGGATTCACGCTCCTTTAATCTCCTAACCCTATCACCCCCTCTTCTAGCCGCTGGTACCCAATCTATAACTTGGTACCTTAATTGTGCCACGGAATATCCACATGTCA
This sequence comes from Dendrobates tinctorius, assembly GCF_039654945.1. Lineage (NCBI taxonomy): Eukaryota > Metazoa > Chordata > Amphibia > Anura > Dendrobatidae > Dendrobates > Dendrobates tinctorius. The sequence continues at coordinate 68,384,860 of NW_027361732.1, read as the reverse complement.
AAAAGTGAGCTGGAATCGGCAGCAATGTTCGTCCACATCTAATGGTGGACTTGTGCTGGGAGATGCGGTCACGGATATGCTGGGTGGTTTCCCCAAAATATCCGAGACCACACGGGCACTTTATCAAATAAACAACAAAAGAAGAGTCACATGTAAAGTGACTCTTCTTTTGTTGTTTATTTGATAAAGTGCTCGTACGGTATCGGATCTGTTGGGGAAACCAACCAGCATATCCGTGACCGCATCTCCCAGCACAAGTCCACCATTAGATGTGGACGAACATTGTTGCCGATTCCAGCTCACTTTTTGACGTGTGGACATTCCGTGGCACAATTAAGGTACCAAGTTATAGAATGGGTACCAGCGGCTAGAAGAGGGGGTGATAGGGTTAAGAGATTGAAGGAGCGTGAATCCTTTTGGATCCATACTTTGCAGACCCTGGCACCACTAGGGTTAAATAGAGAGTACGAGATTGTGAGTTAATTAAATCAACAATGATTAATGTTACGTCATAAGTTCTCCCATGACCGTATTACTTTAGTTTGTTGTAGCTTTTGACATTGGTTTTCCAGTGTCTTTACATTGTTATAACTCTGCAATGATTTTTTAACTTGTGGTTCTACGCTGATGGATGCAATGATACTGTGATAGCATCCTATGAAGAAGTAGTGTCTATATATTGATAGTGGGAATGATGATTACGCCGGTTATATATAATATAAACTGAGTATATGAGGTTTAGATATACTATTTTATTATTATGGGTTTTTTCTTTTTCTTTTATCCTAACTTCTTTTTTTCTTTTTAACATTTAGCTTCAACCTGATAATGCTCGTGGGAAATGATTCTTCTTTATTTCCACATTCTTGATGGTGATGGTGCACTTTCCTCCTTTCAACACCGGCTACTAATCTGACTGAGCTCCTGATCTCCTAAAAAGTTCGGCTGTTTTCGCCGTATTTCGGCAGCGCATGCGCAGTCCACATTGCAGGACGCTGATCTTTACCCCGGAAGTATTTGGCTTTCCTAACATAAGAGGACGCGGTCTTCGCATGGTGGCTACAGAGCACATCACACGGGCAACCAACGTGTACTTGCACGCAATCCGGATACCTTTTCACAAGTGGTATGTTTTAATGTAGCGCATTGTTGTGTTTTTGGGATTTATACCGCAATGTAGTGTATTCTGACAAGGCACTATTATTGTACTCTATTTTTTCTTATAAGGCAACCCACGTCTTTTGGCATATATGATGAACCCTGTTCTGATGTCTATGGATCATTATTCCCACAGATATTAAACTTCAGGCATCTTAGGGAGTATAATACTGACCTATTATATATGATACAAATAAGAGGAGTCTTTTCTCTAGGTGAATGATCATTTGCGATATTCTGATTGTCACACCATTAAGTTGATGATATTATTGGTACTTTGAGGGATATGCTTATTTTTTGTATAACACTTCTAACATGTTTTCTAAAAGATTACATATGTATTTATGTCTTTCTGTGAAAATTTTTTTTCATTTTTCTATGGTTTGGCTCTTTGCAGATAAATTCTTGAAAAAGGCGCTGTAGCCGAAATGTTGATTTTTTTATCTGTGGATTTTTAATCACTTGTACTTTTTTGGTTTATTCTTTCACGAATTTTGGATGCATAATAAACTTTTGATCTTTGATCATTCAAAAATTTTGTGTGCCGAGGTGTATTACATTATATCTGTTTATATATATATACAAAAATACTTCTAATGAATTGCTGCATATTGATATTTCTTTGCGTATGTGATTTAATGCTACCATGTTGTTTTCTCTATTTAGTGAAAATCTTTCAATCTTTCAGCTAATACAATATAAACAATATAACACAATGACTCTTATGGTTTCTATATTCTTTTATATTCACTTGGTGGAATTAGAAAGAAATTATAATTGTTTTTCAATTAGAATGTGGATGTTAATATGTAATATATTTTTTGTGCATGCATGTTCAACAATGGGCACATCTGTAAAGAATAAAAGGGATATTTTTCTCAATCAGTTTCTAAGATATCACAAAAATGTATAATAAGACAACCAGATAAAATAATATGCAGAATCGCAGTGTGCGGCAAGCTTACAATGAATCACTCATAACTTAAGTACCGTTCGAGTGGTTCATGAACACAAAAAACATACAGACATGGCCACATCCCTGCTTTAGTGTAAGACCTTGAGTTATTGTTCAATGTTTGAAAAAAATAGTTTTGATTTTGAAAAAGGAACATCAAATAACAAAGAAACTGAAGATAGAATAAAATGTCTGCAAATGATAATTGTGAATAAGACATTATAGACGATCGAGACAATACTAGGACTACTAGAGCCATTGCATTACTCTATTCAGCACATGGTACAAAACACATATCCAAACATGGGAGAAAGACAAAAGGTGCCACTGTTTTTCTCACAAAGGTTCTACAGAAGTATAGAACTATGTTCTGAGAATTATTACAACATTGTGTGACCTGATTTTCAAATAATAGATGTAACTCTTTTCACAAAGCTTTTGCACGGTTTGAGAACATTAAATGTTCAACAGTTTCTATTATTGTAATATTGTCAGATTATAAATTGGTCTTTATCATTAGAAGGGCCAAAATATGTAATTATTTTACTGTGTAGAAAATACCTGGGTTAACTAGAAAACCATTTATTATGTCACCTTCCTTTTGTTTATATCAAGCAAAACCAAAAACCAAAAACTTTGGTAGGTTAACGCAGTAACCAGCTTCATTTTTCTGATTCCCTGCTTCCCTGCAAAGTTACAAATAGATAAGTAATACAATTTTGTCCTCAGATTTCAATGTACTACTCAGTATTACGTAATCTATGCTCACCCTAGTGCAGGGCCGGGGAACCTTTTTCTGCCAAGAACCATTTATAATCTCATTCATGAGAAGTGCAAAATTATCAACTGGTAAATGATCCTGCTATATTTGGTCAAACAATTAATTAATGCATTGTCCACTACTCAGACAACGCCTTTTCAATCTCTATATTTCCCAGAGTAAAATAATGCCACCTATACTCACCTCCGATGCCAACATCATTCCAGTGGAGTCAGCTCTGGCTCTCCCGGGGATCACGTGACATTGTTATGTTGTTATGTCACACAATCCAATCAGTACAGGCTTCCCTCTCCCCTCCTTTGGACAAATGAGACATCCAGAGGAAGTGAGAGATTTGGCTGCTCTCCAGCTTCCTCTGGATGTCAATTAAATCCGAAGGGGAGAATGAAGTGAGCGCTGATTGGTTGCAGAAATTGCGTGACATAACAATTCCCACACTGCTGAAACAATGCTTGCACTGAAGCGGAGTATAGATTTTATTATTTTACTTGGGAGGTAAACATAGGGACTAAAAAGGGGTTGTCTGAGGTTTGGACAACCGGTTTAATTCACCCCTAATGTGTTGGCTAGAACTGCTATTCTTTGGTGAGGCATATGAAGGTAAGTGCTATTGATGATGTGGCTACTCGCTACCTTTTCCAGGTTTGCATTGGTCTGAAGTGTAGTAAATTCTTTGAGACAAAGTTTGTAAAGAACTTGCAGCAGTAAGTTGTTTTGAATACATATGTATATTACACTGCATATCTTCTCACAGTGATTCATTACTACTCAGTCACGTTTATAGAACTGAAGTAGTGGGAGACCATTATACATCACATAGATAACACCAAGATTGCTGTATACACATCACATCGGATACACAGCCAATACTGTATATACTTCACAAAGGAGACAATGGGGCTGGAGTATATACATCAAATAGGATGGACTGGGAGTGGAGCATATACAACTAATAGGAAACACTGAGACTACTGTATATACATCCCATGGGCAACACTGAGGCTGGTTCATATATATCACATAGGATAGAATCACAGAATCATAAGTTAGAGTTGGAATTGACCTCCAGGGAGATCATGTCCATTCTCAATGCTCAATGTATAGAATTCACTAAACCATCTCAGACAGATATCTGTCCAGCCTCTGTTTGAAGACTTCCATTGAATAATTACTAGCCACCTCTCGTGGCAGCCTGTTCCATTCATTGATCACACTTATTGTCAAAAAGTTTTTTTCTAATATCTAATCTGTATCTTCTCCCTTTCAGTTTCATCCCATTGCTTCTTGTGTTTCCAGGTGCAAATGAGAATAAGGATGATCCCATTACACCATGACAGCACTTCAGATATTTGCAGACAGGTGTTAAGTCTCCTCTTAACTTTCTTTTTTGCAAGCTAAACATTCCCAAATCCTTTAACTGTACCTCATAGGACATAGTTTGCAGTCTGCTCACCATCCTGGCAGTTCTTCCCTGAACTTTTTCGATGTCTTTGTTGAACCACTCTCCATAATCTTTGAAAATTCTTGGAGAACAGGAGAAGTCCCAGAAGACAGGAGAAGAGCAAATGTTGTTCCTATCTTCAAAAAGGGGAAGAAGGTGGACCCAGGGAACTATGGGCTGGTGAGTCTGACTTGTATACCAGGAAAGATCTTTGAACAAATTATTAAACAATATGTAAGTACGTACCTGTCACGTCACCGCTCCCTGTGCCCCGTCAGACTCACCAGATTGCAGCTTCCTGGCGCGTCCCCGTCTGTTCCCCTGCTCTGACAACAGCGCTTGCTTCCTCCCGGGCGCGCGCTCCCCGCAGCTCTCTCTATGCATGAGCACTTCCTCCTCCCTGAGCCGGTCACTCTTCCTGGTCCTCTCTATGGTCAGGAGGACCCTGACCCGGGAGCTCCTCCCCATGCTCCCATATCAGGCCGTTGCTCCCTAGGGACGCTGCCTGATCGTCACTTGCCTTCCATTGTGATTCTGGCCCCTCTTGCTGGTGTTCCTGCCGCTCTACCCTGGTCCAATCTCCTGTGTTCCTGCCACTCTACCCTGGTCCAGTCTTCTGTGCTTCTGCCCTAGGTATCAGCTGCCACGGTAATAGTTTCCCCTGGGCCTGTCCTTAAAACTCCCTGTATAAGGGGTGGTCCACCTGGTCCACTCGCCCAGGGGAGGTTCGTTGCCGTGGTCCAGAGGGTTCACCTTCAGGGTTCCTAACAGTACCTGGATAAGAATGAAGTGATGGTCAGCATGGGTTTGTAACTAATAAGTCATGTCAGACTAACTTAATTTCCTTCTATGACAGAATCACTGACAGAGTGGATAAGGGAAATTCTGTAGATATAGTATATCTTGACTTCAGCAAAGCATTTGACAAAGTATCGCACACCATCATTGATAAAAATGAATAAGTATGGATTGGACAAGGCAACTGTTAGGTGGATTCATAACTGGCTTAGTGATCGGACCCAAAGAGTGGTCGTAAATGACTGCACATCCAGTTGGAAGAATGTCTCAAATGGGGTACCACATCTTTATCAATGATTTAGATGAAGGAATTGAGAGTACACTGATTAAATTTGCTGATGACACAAAGCTAGGAGGGATAGCTAATACTAGAGAAGAGAGACGACTAAAAAATATATAAATAAACTGGAGCAGTGGGCAGCAACTAACAGAATGGTTTTTAACAGGGAAAAATGCAAAGTACTACATCTGGGCAATAAAAATGGAAAAAATCATATACAGAATGGGAGGAATAGGGCTAAGCAACAGCACATGTGAAAAACACTTGGGTATACTAAGATCTTAAACTGAACATGAGTCAACATTGTGATGCAACAGCCAAAAAAGCCAATGCAATTCTGGGATGTATTAACAGAATTATACAGTCTAGATCACGTGAAGTCATTATTACCCTCTACTTCTCTTTGGTCAGACCACGTCTGGAATACTGTGTCCAGTTTTTGGCACCACATTTTAAAAAATACATCAACAAACAAGCAAGTTCAGAGAAGAGCGACCAGAATGGTGACCAGTCTGAAAACCATGTCCTAAGAGGAACAGGATTTGGGAATGTTTAGCTTGCAAAAAGGAAGACTGAGAGGAGATTTAACAGCTGTCTACAAATATCTGGCTGTCACATTGTAGAAGGATCATCTTTATTCTCATTTGCACAAGGAAAGACTAGAAGCAATGGGATGAAACTGAATGAGAGGAGACACCGATTAGATATTAGAAAAAACTTTTTGACAGTTAAGGTGATCAATGATTGGAACAGGCTTCCACGAGAGATGGTGAGTTCTCCTTCCATGGAAGTTTTCAAACAGAGGCTGGACAGACCTCTATCTGGGATTTTTTGGTGAATCCTGCTTTATGCAGGGGGTTGGACCAGATGACCCAGGATGTCCCTTCCAACTCTACCATTCTATGATTCTATTTTTCATGATCTGGGGCTTATTTTTTGCACGCCGAGATGTCATCTTTAACCCCTTTGAAACCTAGCCTGTTTTCACCTAAATGACCAGGCCAATTTTAACAATTCTGACCAATGTCAATTTATGAGGTAATAACTCTGGAATGCTTCAACGGATCCCGATAATCCTGAAAATGTTTTCTTGCAACATATTGTACTTTATCAAAGCGGTAAAATTTCTTTGATATGACTTGTGTTTATTTGTGAAAAAAAACGGAAATTTGGCAAAAATTTTGAACATTTCGCAATTTTCAAAGTTTTAATTTTTATGCCCTTAAATCAGAAAGTCATATCGCACAAAATAGTTAAATAGCATTTTCCACATGTCTACTTTAAACCAGCACTATTTTGAAATAAAAAAATTTTTGTTAGGAAGTTATAAGGGTTAAAAGTTGACCAGCGATTTTTTCTTTTTTTCAACAAATCTTACAAAACCATTTTTTTAGGAACCACCTCACATTTGAAGTCACTTTGAGGGGTCTATATAAAAGAAAATACCCAAAAGTGACACCATTCCAAAAACTACACCCCTCAAGGTTCTCAAAACTACATTCAAGAAGTTTATTCACGCTTCAGGTTCTTCACAGGAATTTTTGGCATGTGGAAGGAAAAAATAAACATTTATGTTTCTTTCACAAAAATTCTCCTTTAGACCTAATTTTTTACTTTTGCATGGATAACAGGAGAAAGTGGACCATATATTTTGTTGTGCACTTTCTCCTGAGTATGCTGATACCCCATATGTGGGGGAAAACTACTGTTTGGGCACACAGGAGGGCCAGGAATGGAAGGAGCGCAATTTGACGTAAAATATGCTGGAAAAATTAGCGGTTGCCATGTTCCGTTTGGAGAGCCCATGATATGCCTAAACAGTGGAAACCCCTGACAAGTGACACCATTTTGGAAACTAGACCCCATAGGGAACTTATCTAGGTGTGTATTGAGCACCTTTAACCCACAGGTGGTTCACAGAAATTTATAACATAGAGCCGTGGAAATAAAACAAAAAAAAACAAACACATTTTTCCCATAAAAATCTTTTTTAGCTTCAAATTTTGTATTTTCACAAGGGCAAAATGAGAAAATGGAACCCATAGTTTGTTGTGCAATCTCTCCTGAGTTCAATGATATCCCATATGTGGTCAAAAAACTACGTTTGAGGCACAGTGCAAAGCTCTGAAGGGAAATAGCTCCATATTATAGTGCAGATTTTGCTGCACTTCTTTGAGGGTGCCATGTTACATTGACAGAGCCCTTGAGGTGCCAGAACAGCAGAACTCCCCCCCCAAAAGTGACCCCCATTTTGGAAATTATACCCCTTTGGCAATTTATCTACAGATGTAGTGACGATTTTGACTCCATTGATGTTTTCCAGAAACAAGCTGTCACAAAGTGACTGGCCCTGTGTGACTTGACCCAACAATCAGTTGGTCACTAAACAAAAAACACACCAATGGACACAAGGGAAATTTTAACAATGGTGGGCCCTGCGATAGGGAACGGGGGAATGGACACCTTCTGCACTCACCTGAGGATGTGCCCTGATCTCCCTGATGTCCCTATACAGGTTTTTAAACCTGTCGCCGAGCTGGATACCTAAGCCCTCACTTGCCCTGCACCTATCCCTAAGTTGGGAATTTGCAAGTGAGGACACTGGTCCCACCGCTGCACTAATACAACACAAGGTAAGTTAAGACAAACACCACAGGGAATAGGAAACACAACACACTTAGCTTCCTCTGCTGCAAAGCCCCGCACAGAAGAATAAGGCACCAGATCACAGCATTCAGCTGAATCACCACTGCACCAGCAATCTCCTGTATTCAGCACGGTTGGTATCCAAAAGGACCTGTATCACCAATAGTCAGCTGATGCATCAGTTGACCTTATAAAGGAAGATGGGAGTGGTCACCACCTGCATCAGCAAACTCGGCAGCAATGTAATTACACCAGCGGCCACTTGGGGGAAAACTGACATTAACCCCCGATGGCCTGAAAGAAAAAAAAGCTTTAATATGAAAACGCCAAATCTGCCACAGATCCAAAAATGGATCGTGACACAAGCAGCAGTGAGTCATGACTCTGGACGGGATGGTTCAGCCTCTGTTCTGGTCAGGTCAGGGTTAATGCCAGTTCGCCTCTCTTTGGTTCTGGGATGGCTATTTAATGCTGGTGGTTCCTGGGTTTGGTGTTGGTGATACTTCCAATTTTCTCTGCTAGTGTAGCTGACCCAGATTACTCAGCTAACTATCGTTGTTCCTCTGTATGCTTGTGCTTGTCTGTGTTTGACCTGGCTTGTCCCTTGACTCATCTCTATCTCTCGTTTCTGTACCGTTCTGACTTCTCTGGTTTCTGACATTCGGCTCCCCTCCTGACTATTCTCCTGTCCTGCCCTTTGGATACCTCACTCGCTCCTGGCCTCTGACCCCTGGCTCATTATTGACTACGTCCCCTTTACCACTACCAGCCTGCTCCCGTTCTGTCAAGAGGTTGGCTCCGCCCCCATCATCCCTCTTACCTCACGCGCCCAGCTGGGCTCCAGTCTGGTGTGCACAGCACCTTACAGTTTTGTCACTACTCCCTTGCTGGCCCGTGCACTCTGCTAGCGCCTCCTAGGCTTCCCCTCTGGATACACACCCACTGTGTATCATTACATTATCATCGACCTTTACAACTTTTCACAGAGGCATCTCTTGTATGTCATGGATCCGCTCCGTGCTCTGTCAGATCAGGTGACCAATCTGACCAAAATGATGCAAAATTTGTCTGTGGAACAAAGGGCCCTGGTTGCTTCTCACCAACAGGTGCAGAGAGAGTTGGCTGATACTGTTAACACTGTGTAGGGAGCCTCCTCTTCATTTGGCGGTGTAGGTGGTGGTTTGTCAGATATTTCCTTACCCTCTCCTGAACCCTCTGTCAAACTTCCGAATATCTTCTCTGTGGATAAAAGTAAATTCCTGGTGTTTAGAGTGAATTTCAAATTACTGTTTTCCCTGTGTTATCGAGTGATGAGAGTCAAAGGGTGGGGATAATTATATCTCTTTTACGGGAAGGGCCACAGGCTTGGGATTTTTTCCTGTCCCCTACCTCTACTTTGAGATTGTCTGTGGATAGGTTCTTTGAGGCCTTGGGTCTGATTTACGATGAACCTGATCGAGTGAGGTTGGCTGAGGACATGATTATGAGTCTCACCCAGTGAAAGCTCTCTGCTGAGTGGTACTGTTCTGAGTACAGACGGTGGGTACCAGAAATATCTTGGAATGACTCGGCACTGAGAGGGCTTTTCAGAAGGGTTCTTTCCGAGCATCTAAAGGACGCATTGGCTCTGCACCCGCCACCCGACTCTCTGGAGGAAGCCATGACACAGGCCTTCCTCATGGACCACAGATTGCAAGAGAGAGGGTTGGTGTAATGTGATGTTCCTTTTTTCCCGGCTAAGTCTGAACCTTCACCATCGGTGGAGCCCATGGATGTGGGAGCCGTCTTTGTTACAGAAAAATAGAGGAGATGTCATAGGGAGAACATACTCTGCTTCTACTGTGGAGCCCCAGGACATTAGAGAAAGGACTGTTCCTCCTGTGCACCTGTTTCCAAGGTCTTGAGAAACGCCTAGGTCTGGGTGGCTGTCGAGAAGGCTATCCAGACACTCAGGTACTCTTTTCCTCAGTTTTCATGTTGTTGCTAAAAGTGGAGATTGGTGTGAACAATTGTATTTTGCCCTCCACTGCTTTTGTGGATTGTGGGTCCTCAGTGAATTTAATTGACTGTAAGTTGGTGGCCCATTGTTAGATAGGGACAGTAAGGTTGGGGACACCCATGAAGGTTGTGGCTATTGACTCTACACCTATCACCAAGGATGGGTTCTGTTTTGTTTCTAAAGAATTCATCCTTAAGGTGGGCTCTGTTCATCTGGAGCACATAGCCTGTTTTGTTCTGGACAATCTCCCTGCTGGGTTGGTTTTGGGTTTCCCTTGGTTGCAAAGTCACAATCCAGTCATTGACTTGGAGGCCCGGGAGATTGTTAAGTGGGGACCTAAGTGTGTAAATAATTGTCTAATGTCTGCATCTGTGGCGTCTGTCGCTCTGAAGGGTATTCCGGAGTACCTGAAGGACTTCGAAGATGTGTTCTCTGAAAGTGAGGCCAAGGGGTTGCCACCTCACCACCATTTTGATTGTGCTATTAACCTAATTCCTGGGGATAAATTGCTTAATGCCCGGTTGTTCAACCTTTCTGGCCCTGAGCGGTCCGCCATGAAGGAATATACAGTGGGGCAAAAAAGTATTTAGTCAGTCAGCAATAGTGCAAGTTCCACCACTTAAAAAGATGAGAGGCGTCTGTAATTTACATCATAGGTAGACCTCAACTATGGGAGACAAACTGAGAAAAAAAAAATCCAGAAAATCACATTGTCTGCTTTTTTTTCCTTTTATTTGCATATTATGGTGGAAAATAAGTATTTGGTCAGAAACAAAATTTCATCTCAATACTTTGTGATATATCCTTTGTTGGCAATGACAGAGGTCAAACGTTTTCTGTAAGTCTTCACAAGGTTGCCACACACTGTTGTTGGTATGTTGGCCCATTCCTCCATGCAGATCTCCTCTAGAGCAGTGATGTTTTTGGCTTTTCGCTTGGCAACACGGACTTTCAACTCCCTCCAAAGGTTTTCTATAGGGTTGAGATCTGGAGACTGGCTAGGCCACTCCAGGACCTTGAAATGCTTCTTACGAAGCCACTCCTTCATTGCCCCCTTTCCAAGGGGAATACTGTCGTATGGGTGACCATGGACAGGTTTTCCGATCAAGCACTTGGTACTAGTGTTGAGCATTCCGATACTGCAAATATCGGGTATCGGCCGATATTCGCTGTATCGGAATTCCGATACCGAGTACCGATATTTTTTCAATATCGGATACCGGAATTGGAAGCTCCCACAATGCAATGAGCCAGTGTTGTGGCTGTGATTGGCTGCTGAAATGATGTCATCGTGATGCGCAGTCTGTGCGCATCATGATGCGCGGTCTGTGCCGACTGTGGGGGGCCTGTACCGACTGCAGGGGGCCTGTCCGGGCCTGCCGGGGGCCTGTGCCTGCTGTCGGGGGTCTGTACGGGCCTGTCGGGGGCTTGTGCCGGCTGCCGGGGGTCTGTACGGGCCTGCCGGGGGCTTGTGCCGGCTGCCGGGGGTTTGTATAGGTCTGCCGGGGGCCTGTGCCGGCTGTCGGGGGTCTGTACAGGTCTGCCGGGGGCCTGTGCCGGCTGCCGGGGGTCTGTACAGGTCTGCCGGGGGCCTGTGCCGGCTGCCGGGGGTCTGTACGGGCCTTCCGGGGGCTTGTGCCGGCTGCCGGGGGTCTGTACGGGCCTGCTGGGGGCTTGTGCCGGCTGCGAGGGTCTGTGCGGGCCTGCCGGGGGCTTGTGCCGGCTGCCGGGGGTCTGTACGGGCCTGCCGGGTGCCTGTGCCGGCTGCCGGGGGTCTGTGCGAGCCTGCCGGGGGTCTTGTGTGTGTACAGGCATCGTACGATGGGACTACAAGTCCCATCGGGCGATGCCTGCTACAATGACAGTGATTGACACATTAGCCAATGTTGGGACAGTAGTAGTCCCATCATCCGGCTAATGTGTTGAATGTAAAACAAAAAAAAATATATATATATACATACTACATACATACTACATACTACATACATACTACATATATACTACATTCATACTACATACATACTACATATATACTACATTCATACAACATACATACATACATACTACATATATACTACATTCATACTACATACATAATACATATACACTACATTCATACAACATACATAAATACAAACAACATATATACTACATTCATACTAAATACATAATACATAAATCCTACATATACACTACATTCATACAACATACATACATACTACATATATACTACATTCATACTACATACATACAGCATGCTACAGACATACAGTACATACTACATACATACTACATATATACTACATTCATACTACATACATACTACATACATACTACATATATACTACATTCATACAACATACATACATACATGCTACATACATACTACATATATACTACATTCATACTACATACATACTACACACATACTACATACATACAACATGCTACAGACATACAGTACATACTACATACATACTACATATATACTACATTCATACTACATTCATACTACATACATACTACATACATACTACATATATACTACATTCATACTACATATATACTACATTCATACAACATACATACATACATATATACTACATTCATACAACGTACATACATACTACATGCATACAACATACATACAACATACATACTACATACAACATACATACATTCATACAATACATACATACTACATACAATACAACATGCTACAGACATACAGTACATACTACATACATACTACATACATATTACATATATACTACATTCATACTACATACATACTACATACATACTACATATATAGTACATTCATACAACATACATACATACTACATACTACATACATACAACATGCTACAGACATACAGTACATACTACATATATACTACATTCATACTACATACATACTACATACATACTACATATATACTTCATTCATGCAACATACATAAATACTACATATATACTACTTTCATACAACATACATACATACATATATACTACATTCATACAACATACATACTACATACATACAACATACATACAACATGCTACAGACATACAACATACATACATTCATACAATACATGCATACTACATACATACTACATACAATACCTTCATACATTCATACAATACATACATATAGACATACAGTACATATAACAGAGAACATACTCACCAATACTTGTCACATTGTTCCCCGAAGCCAGTGTCATCTATGAAAAAATATGAAAATAACAAACAAGCCATATACTCCCTGATCCGCAGAAATCCTCATGTCCCACGTCGATTTCCCGTGGAGAACAGCAGCATCAGCTGATGCGACCGCTCTCTACGGGGCTCCAGGAATCCAATGACGGGAGGTAGGTATCCTTCCGCACTGTATTCCTCAGCCACTGTAAAAAAATAGTCCCTGGTCTCATTTTATGGCAAAAGCTGCGTGGGAACTTTTTCACACAGCAATGCCAAAAGTGAGACTAGGGACTATATTTTTTACAGTGGCGGAGGAATACAGTGCAGAAGGATACCGTGATCATGTGTCCATCCTCAGTTCCTTGTTCCGTGCCTTGTCTTGCTCTACCTTGCTCTCTCCTATGGTGCTCTGTAGTGCTCCCTTGCACACGCACCATTCCTCCTCTCTTTCCTTTTGTGCTCTTTTCCATGTCTAGTCCCAAGGCTCTGCCTTGGCATGGCTCTGGGCTTCGATCTACGCTCCGCTGCTAAAGTCTTTCCTATTGTGCTCTCTTGCACGTTTCTAGGCTAGTCCCAAGGCTCTCCCTTGGCCCTGCTCTGGGCATCGACCTACGCTTCGCTGCTAGCTCTGTTCTTGTTCTGACCTGATTCCGTGTTTCTGCCTATGCTTCCGTTCTTGGTTCCGTACTCTGCCTAAGCTCTGTCTTGTTTCTCGTCTTTCCTTGCCTTGTTGCTTCATGTGCCCTTTGCATGCGCCTGGCATTCCTAGCCGCCTGCTTGTGCCTCAGCCATGCCCGCCCTAGCCGTGCCCGCCTGCTTGTGCCTCAGCCGTGCTCGTCGGTCAGTGACAGCTGTGTCGCCTGCCATGCCTCAGCCGAGTTCGCTGGAGTCTTGCCCATCTGTCAGTGCCGCAGCCCGATCAGCTAGCCAGTGCCCCAGCCGTGCTCTCTGTGCTCCCTTGCACCTCACGCTGTTTCTGCACTGCGCTCTACGTGCTGTCTAAAGCACGCGCAGGCCCTCACCTGCTCCCTGGCATACCTCCCCGTGCTTCTGTATAAGTACGCGCTGGTCTTGCCATGTACCCTGTCGTGCCCTCTTGCACGCACAGATCCTAACCCGGTCCTTGAACCCTGACCCTGGCGTGCCTCTCTGCACGGCCAGGACTCTGCCTTGCCTGATCCTGGCGTGCCTCTTTGCACACGCAGGACTCTGCCTCGCCTGACCCTGGCATGCCTCTCTGCACGTGCAGGACTCTGCCTCGCCTGACCCTGGCGTGCCTCTCTGAACGCGCAGGACTCTGCCACGCCTGACCCTAGCGTGCCTCTCTGCACGCGCAGGACTCTGCCTCGCCTGACCCTGGTGTGCGTCTCTGCACGCGCAGGACTCTGTCCTTGTACTTGTCCCTGACGTGCCCCTCTACACGTGCAGACCTCTGTCCTTGTACCTGTCCCTGGCATGTCACCCAGCATGCACCCTGCCTCGTATCCTGGTTTGCCTGCCGGATTCCTGAAACCTGCCGACCGCTGCCAGAGGTCCGGAACCAGATGACTGCGGCCTGATGTCCGGAGCTGATGTCCGCAGCCTGATGCCTGGATCCTGTCAGTCGTTGCCAGTAGTCCGGAGTCCGATGCTATCACACCCTGCCTTGGAAACTGGCTTGTCTCCTAAGCACACACCCTGTCTTGGACTCTGGCGTGTCCTTGCACGCATCCCTCCAAGGAACTCTTGTGTGATCTCTAACATGTACCCTGCCTTGGACCCTGGTATGTTTTCTAGCACATGTTATGCCTGGAACATTTGGCGTGCCTTGCACGCACCTTGCCGTGTTTCACTGTTTGTGCCCTGCACCTGATTCCCTGTTTTGCCTTGCACCTGAATAAAGTGTGAAACCACGTTTGCTGAAGGAACTCTGTGACTTCGCTTTATGTTTGGTATCCTGTCCGTCCTATTGTCAGACACTCAATAGTGTCTCCTTGAGCCAGCCTTCTGGTCCAGCTGCCATGGTGGCTCACCCCCTTGGTCTTGCCCCTGACACTCCCTGTACAGGGGGTGGGTTCTCACTAGGTCAGCTCGCCCTAGGTGGGTGGGCGCCACGGCCCAGAGGGTCCACTCAAAAAAGAAAAACGACTCAGCGTAAGCTGACGCTCATCACAGGATAAAGTTTGGCTGTCTACGAAGAATATTAAACTTAAGGTTCCTTCAGCAAAACTGGGTCCTAAGTTTTGTGGTCTTTATGAAATCATGGAAGTAGTTAACCCGGTGGCGTTTCGATTGCGTCTTCTGTCATCCTTTAGGATCCCCACTGTATTCCATAGGGCCCTGTTAAAAACATTGGAGGCAGTTGAGGAGGGGTCATTGGTTCCCTCACCACTCATTTCGGTGGAGGATCAGATGGAATATGAAGTGGACCACATTGTGGATTCTCGGATTGTTCATCATACCCTTCAGTATCTGGTGCACTGGAAAGGTTATGGCCCAGAGAACCGTTCTTGGGTTCCTGCCTGGTTGGTTCATGCCGATCGTTTGGTTCGGTCCTTTCTTGGCCGGTATCCTGGGACACCTTGGGGTCCGGTAGCCCCCCGTTGAGGGGGGCACTGTCATGACTATGGTTGAGATGGTTCAGCCTCCATCATGGTCAGGTCAGAGTTATTTCTAGTTTGACTCTCTTTGGTTCTGGGAAGGCTATTTAATGCTAGAGCGGGCCCTCATCACTACAGAAATGCCAAACATGTGGGCGCTATATGTGGTTTATGCACACTGGAGCTCAGAAGGGAGGGGGCATTTGGGTTTGGGAGTCCAGAATTTTCTGAATTTCTTTTGGCTGATGAGGAGCCATTTCACTTTTTTAGAGCCTTTGTGCTACCAGTAATGTGGAAGCCCCCTATATTTCCATTAATAGATGACAGATCTGAGTGGGAACTTTCTTTTTTTGTGGATTGAGTGAAAACTTTTATTGGGAACATTTTACGTAATGCTTGGGATCCTGCGCTCTACGCTGACCACTTGCTTTGGGGTTTACATCTAAATCTCTCAGTGATGTGACAAATGAAACCCTTGATGGATCCATTCATTATAGTGTGGCAGCAGAGTTACTCTGGACTCCATCTGGCCTCTGTTCCACAGTGTCCTTCTTTTCAGAAGTACACAAAACTGTGACCAACGGCACTTTTATGCAATCCTAAAATGACGGCCGCCTCGGATGGCAGGTCAGACGGCGTCCACAGTTCCTCCATCTGCCTCATTATAGGGAATCTTCCACCAAATGTTCTGTTTGAATCACGTATTTCAGAGATTTACATGGAAATCTTGGTGAAAGCGCTCAGCGCAAAGCGCAGGATAAATGTGCGCCGAGCCTTACTGCGATATTTGAGAAGCAGAATGAAAAGATCAACAGCATCTGAAGAATTGGTTTTATTTATTTTTTATGCCATTCCTCGTGCGGTATAAGTGATTAGGCGACTTTATTCTTCAGGTCGGTGCGATTACAGAGATACCAGATTTATATCGGGATTTTATGTTTTTCTGCTGTCATGCACTAAAAGACACTTTTTATTGCGAAAGCTAGTTTGTACATCGCCATATTTTGAAAGCTAGAATTTTTTTCATATTTCAGCCAACAGAGTCGTGATGGCTTGTGTTTTGCGGGACGAGCTGATGTTTCTATTGGTACCATTTTCGGGCACATGATATTTTTTCATCGCTTGCTAATCCGATTTTTGGGAGACAGAATGAACAACAACCAGCAATTCAGGAATTGATCTTTTTTGTTATACCGTTCCGCATGTGGTAAAATTGGTAAGGCAGCTTTATTCTTCAGGTCAGTACGATTACAGCGATACCTCATTTATTTCTTTTTTTATGTTTTGGCACTTTTACAGAATAAAAACTATTTTATAGAAAAAATAATTATTTTTGCATCGCATTATTCTGAGAGCTATAACTTTTTTTCTTTTCTGTTAATGAAGCTGTATCGAGGCTTGTTTTCTTCGGGACAAGCTGACGTTTTCAGAGTACCATTTTTTATTTACATCTGTCTTTTTTATCACGTTTTATTGCACTTTTCGTTTGGCAGTATGATGATAAAGCATTGTTTTTTGCCTCATTTTTTATTTTTTATGGTGTTCACTGAAGGAGTTAACTAGTGGGACCGTTTTACAGAACAGATTGTTACGACTCGGCAATACCAAATATGTGATCTTTTACTGTTTTTTTATTTAAATAAATGTATTTATTGGAAAAATATGCATTTCTTTTTTTTCTTTACTTAGGGATTTTTAAAAAAATATTTTTACACTTTATAATATCTTTTTTTTTACTTTTTTACATTGTCCCAGTATGGGACATCACTATATAAGGTCAGTTCGCTGATCTGACACTGCACTGCAGAATATCAGATCAGTGATCTGACAGGCAGGGAAGGAGACATGCAGGTGCCTGATCTCAGCAGGTGCTCACAAGCCACCTTACCTGCAGGCCCACGAAGAACCCAACGGCCATCTTGGTCCCGGGGGTCTCCATTGAGACCATCAGGCCATCGTGATCGCATCGCGATGTGCTGAGGGAAGCGCGCAGGGAGCCCCCTCCCTGCACAATGCTTCTCCATGCCAATGTCACTACTGACAGCGGCATCAGAGTTAAATGCCCACAATCGGTGCTAGCATCGATCATGGACATTGCTGCGGGGTGTCAGCTGTCACATACAGCTGACACCCGCACACAATCGCCGCGGCACTCAGTGTGAGGCTGCGGCAATCGTGCCATCGTACTAGTACTGCTCTGGACACAAAGCTCCTCCCGCAGAGCAGTACTTTTAAGGTGGAGGTCATGAAGGGGTTAATGATACCGTTTGTTGCAAATACGATCTTTTGATCGTACATTATTGCATTTTAATGCAATGTTGCTGTAACCAAAAAAACGCAATTCTGGCATTTAGACTTTTTTTCTCGTTGCACCGTTTAACGATTGGGTTGACTCTTTTTTATATTGATAGATCAGGCGATTATGAATGCGGTGATACCAAATATGTGTATATTTGACTTCTTTATTGCTTTATTTTGAATGGGGCGAAAGGGGGGTGATTAGAACTTTTATATTTTTTATTGTTTTAATATTTTTTAAAACTTTTTTTTACTTTTGGCTTGCTTCAATAGTCTCCATGGGAAACTAGAAGCTGCAGTTCTTTGACCGCTTCTGCTACACACAGGCGATGATCAGATCATCTGTGTGTAGCAGCAGAAATGCTCACTTGCTATGATCGCCAACCACGGGGCATTGCTCATAGCAATCTGGCAATGACAACTACAGAGGTCAGCTGCAGACCTCTGGTTGTCATGCCAACCCATTGGTGACCCGCGATCATGTGTCGGGGTCACCGATGGCTCTCATGTATGAGTATAGCAAGGTGTCCACCAAATATGTGTTTTCCTGTTTTCATAAGATGCAGCTCATCTCTACAAATATTGACAAAATAGTTGAATTTAGGATGACACAAAAAAAATATGAAACATACTATTTTTGGCAGTCTAATTTCGCCAAAAGGAGACGGAGTCTGACAAAAACAAAACAATTTTTTGCTGTTTTTGAAAATGTGTAGGGTTTATGATTGTGCCTTTTTCAATCACCCTTCTGTTATTACATTAAGTGAATCAAACTCAACCTCACTACATATTAACTCATTATGCATTGAAACGCTGATCTATGTGATTCTGCGGGCTCCGGAGTTTTTATGAAATATAGAAAAGCGTAATTTATAATAATAATAACAACAAATGACTCTTTAAGAGAGCATAAAGTACACATTTAGATAAGACCTGTTACCTTCTTTTTTTTTTTTTTTTACTCTCGTTGATCCCAAGTGTGGAGACATGGGGGTCAGTGGGTGCTCTCGTCCGCGGGCCCAGCTGTCTTAAGAAAAACCACCTGGACCAGGGCTCATACCACTGAACGGTTTCTCTCTCACCCTGTGGGCAGAACACCCAGAGGCGCAGCTAGAGTTTTGGTTCATGGGGTGCAAAACTTCTGAGTGGGCCCCTAACCAGGTAACCTTGATTACAACTCCATGATGCACCCTAATAGTGGATGTAGGCGATGACTGCGCTGTTACTGAAAATAATCTCTATAAAAAGACCAACATGGATATTACCGCTATATGATCAGTGGTAAATACCAGTCCTACCAAACATATAAGTGATTACTGCACAGTTATAGTTGCTGACTTACCACTGACGTTCTTTCTGATGGAATCATTCACTTTTCACAACTTTTCCATCTGGCCCAGACCGACATGACAACTACTCCAGCCAGGACTCGGCTCCAGAGATTACAAGAAAGACACGTTTTACTTCTCATATTCCAGCCTCATCACCATCTATCCCCAACCTGCACAAACGCCTCATCCTGCTGATACCCCAATACTGAGCCACTGCTGCCATATGTGTCCCCATTACTGCACCTACTGTGTGGTTCTCTGTGCTCTCTAAATTCTGAAGCACCCCTTTAGAATATAGTAATGCCGGGTGCAAGTGCCATAGAAAACAGTGCCCACATTTTGCCCCCTAGAAAGTAATAATGCCCTCTGTGTGCCCCTTTGACAGTCACAGTAACCTGAGTTCCCCTATAAGTGCCCCCATATGCAGACTGTAATATAATGCAGCCCCTCATATGCAGACTGTAATATAATGCAGCCCCTCATAGGCAGACTGTAATATAACACAGCCCCTCATAGGCAGACTGTAATGTAATACACCCCCCCAGGCAAACTCTAATATAATGGAGCCCCTGTTAGGCAGACTGTAATGTAAGGCAGCACCGCCCCATAGGCAGAGTGTAATTCAGGCTAAGTGCACACGTACCGGAACTCTCGCGGAAATTACCACGAGAATTCCGGAATTCCAGTCCGCGGGAAAATCGCATTTTAAATTCCCGCGATTTTCCCACGGAAAAACTAGCATTTTGCAAGCGTATTTAGCTTGCAAAATGCTAGCGTTTTCCAAGCGATCTGCAGCATCGCTTGGAGAACTGATTGACAGGTTGGTCACACTCGTTAAACATAGTGTTTGACGAGTGTGACCAACTTTTTACTACTGAGGCCGCCTATGCGGCATCAGTAGTAAAAGATAGAATGTAAAAAAAAATGGTGTTATTCTTACCTTCCGACGTCCCGCGCATCCGTTCCCAGTAATCCTTTGTGAAAATGCCCGCGATGACGTCCCTTCTCGCGGGATCGCGAATGACCGCGAGACTTCGCGATCCCGCGAGAACGGACGCCATCGCGGGCATTTTCGCAAAGGACTACTGGGAACGAGAGCGTGGAGAGAGGCGGGAAGGCTGCGCGGGACGTCGGAGGGTGAGAATAACAATATTTTTTATTTTTAAATTCTATTTTTTACAGGGATATGGTACCCAAAGCCCGGAGTACAGTCTCCTCTCCTCCGGACCGTGGGTACCATCCGCAAATGTTCTGCTTACTTTCCGCATGGTGTGCACAGCCACATGCGGGAAGTAAGCGGAACAATGCATTCCTATGGGTGCGGGATCGCCGCGATTCCGCAAATTAATGAGCATGCTGCGGTTTTTACCGCAAAGCGATTCCGCCGCGGTAAAAACCGCAGCATTAGCACAGCATTGCGGAATCCCATAGGAATGCATGGGATGCTTATT
The DNA here is from genome assembly GCF_039654945.1 of Dendrobates tinctorius. NCBI lineage: Eukaryota > Metazoa > Chordata > Amphibia > Anura > Dendrobatidae > Dendrobates > Dendrobates tinctorius. The sequence goes on along the minus strand of NW_027361732.1, from coordinate 68,363,936 downwards.
TTTCGCGTTTTCGCGGCAAAATCGCGCGGTTAAAACCACCGCGGAAACGGGAAAAAAACGCCACGTGTGAACTCAGCCTTAAGGCAGCACCCACTCATAGGCAGACTGTAATGTAAGGCAACAGCCCCCATAGGCAGACTGTAATATAAGGCAGCACCCCCCATAGGCAGACGGTAATGGCAACATCCCCCCATAGGCAGACTGTAATGTAAGGCAGCAACCCCCATAGGCAGACTGTAATGTAATGCAGCCCCCCATAGGCAAACTGTAATGTAAGCTAACACCCCCCATAGGCAGAATGTAATGTAAGGCAGCACCCCCCCATAGGCAGACTGTAATGTAAGCCCCCCATAGACAGAGTGTAATGTAAGGCAGCACCCCCCCATGGGCAGACTGTAATATAATGTACCCCCCAAAAAAATAAATAAATACTCACCTTTCTTCCTCCTGGCTCCTGTGCTGCTCTGAACTCCCGCTCATCTCCTGACAGCGGGCGCCGGGCACCCCCCATAGGCAGACTGTAAGGTAAGGCAGCACCCCCCCAAAGGCAGACGGTAATGTGCGGCAGCACCCCCCATAGGCAGACTGTAATGTAAGGCAGCACCCCCAATAGGCAGACTGTAATGTGAGCCAGCACCCCCATAGGCAGACTGTAATGTAAGCCCCCCATAGGCAGACTGTAATGTAAGCCCCCCATAGGCAGACTGTAATGTAAGGCAGCACCCCCCATGGGCAAACTATAATATAACTCACCCCCATAAAAATAATTAAATACTCACCTTTCTTCCTCCTGGCTCCTGTGCTGCTCTGAACTCCCGCTCATCTCCTGACAGCAGTCACCATGTAGTGATGTCATCGCGCCCGCTGTCAGTGTCTGTACCAGACACTGAGAGGGGGATAATGGGAGGAGTGCATGTTCCTTCTCTCATCACTGCGGTTAGCTGTATCGGCATGTAGCCGATACAGCTGATCTTGCGATGACGAGCGGGGGGCCCAGTGCTGGCACCGGGCCCACCCGCTTGCTCAGGGGACCATAGCGGCCGGGCGGCAGTGCAGGGAGATTGATACAGTTACAGTAGTGTAGCTCCGGGTGGACTCCCTCAGAGCGTGGGGCCCGAGGCCACCCCACCGCCCCCTCTGCCCCCCCGGTAGCTACGCTACTGATGTTCACACAACACAGGGTGAGGGTAAAACTGTGTGGCAAAAATTTATTGGACCATTAGCACACAATAGCATACAAACGCCCACAAAAACCTAAGATAATGCAAATTACAGAGTCTCACCCTTCTGTTGACTTGCTGGAATTAGAGCTGCTTCCAATGCCAAATACCCCCACCAGTGGCCCCTGCTTTTGGTGGGCTCCAGGTGACTTGATTGTCCAATCTTGGATTCTCTAAAGTAAACATCTTTGAGGGTTCAGTGATGGTCATTGAGGCAGCTCAATATTTCTTCAGTTGGAGCCAGGATGCCATGACTTCTGTAATGTAAACTCCCTGAACACAGGCCAATCCTCCTTTTTATAGGTCACAACTTCTCATTCAGTCATTCCACCACAGGCTTGGGGGAGGGTAGTAGGCCATCCCTCTGAGCTGGAGTGCACAAACAACATGCATAGATTGACCTTCATATTGCAGAGCACCATTGGGTCAACCAGAGGCGTAGGTAGGGTCTTTGTTCAGGAGAGGGCTAAACTTCTGAGTGGGCCCTTAACCAGGTAATCTTGATTACAACTGTGTGACACATCTGAATAGTGGATGTAGGTGAACCTCAGCAGATGACTGGGCTGTTCCTGAAAATAATCTCTATATAAAGACCAACATGGATATTACCACCATATGGTTAGTGGTAGAAATCAGTCCTACGGAACGTATAAGAGTTCACAGTACAGTTATAGACTTCCATGGAATTGTTCACTTTTTCCGTCTTTTCCATCTGGCCCATACCAACATGACAACTTCTTTCAGCCAGGACACGGCTGCAGAGATTACAACGACACATTTCATGTCTCATATTTACAGCCCCATCACCATCGATTCCCAACCTGAACAAACTCCTTATCCTGCTAATACCCCAATACTGAGCCTCTGCTGCCGGATGTGTCCCTATTACTGCACCTGCTGTGTGGTTCTCTGTGCCCTCTAAATTCTAAAGCAACTCTCCAGAGTATAGTAATGCAGTGTGCAAGTGCCCTAGAAAACAGTGCCCACATTTTGTCCCCAAGAAAGTAATAGTGCCCTGTGTGCCCCTTTGACAGTCACAGTAACCTGAGTTTCCCTATAACAATAAGTGCCCACTATACATTTAATAATGTCCCAAGTCTCCCCTGAGTACAGCTCCCCTATAGAAAGTATGATGCTCTCTTATACGCAGTATAAAGTCCCCTCACTGTATATATACTGACCACTTAATATCCACAAAACTGTTTAATGGCTCCAACACTGTATGATGGCCCCTTAGATAGCCTCCATATAGTATAATGCACCAAATAGTCCTCAATATAGTTCAATGCACTCCCCATAGGACTTCATATAGTATAATACACCAGCTAGTCTTCAACATAGTATTTTGCACTCTCCATAGGCCTCCCTATAGGCCTCCATATTGTATAATGCACTCCCAATAGGCAGACTCTATATAGTATAATGCCCTCCCCATAGGCATACTCTTTAGTATCATGCATTCCCCATAGGCAGACTCTATAGTATAATTCACTCCCCATAGGAAAACTGTATAGTATAATGCACTTTTGACGCCTCAAAAAATACAACGTTGCGTTCACCGGACACCGACGCACACCACGAAATGGCCCATGCGTACACAAATGCTTGTGGACGCATGAAAATGCATGTCCCTGCGTACACCATGTTAAATATATGTATGCATGACTCATGCGGATCTATGCGGATCAAACGCTGCGCACACAAACGCTAATTTGAAACCAGCCTTAGTGCAGTACAAAATGTTTTAAGATTTTTGCATGCTGATTGAGGGATTTTAGCAGGGCTGGACTGGCCATCTGGCAATTCTGGCAAATGCCAGAGGGGCCTGTCTGGTTGTGGGCTGCCTTGCCTGCTACATTGGTAGCTGAGTCTGTGTTCTCAAGACACCCATACTGTTAAGAGTTGTGATGGAGAACAAGGTCACTGACTCCGTCACTTACCCCAGCAGGCCGCGGGTATCATTAGAAATATTGGTCTTGTAATAAATCTTGCTTCCTCCATCCAGGGTAATATTAGTAATATATCCTCATCTGCTGCTTGGAGACGGGGACAGCATGGGCCTGTGTGATTTCAACTGACAGGGCTAAATTTTAGCCCAGGCCATACCTGGATTTTAGGAATTATACTCAAGTCCTTATATAAGGCCCCTTGCACTGTACCTATTGTATACCTAGCTATGATTCTCTCCAGTGAATTACAAGATCCAGCGGAGAAACATTACAGTTGTGGCCAAAAGTATTGACACCCCTGCAATTCTGTCAGATAATACTCAGTTTCTTCCTGAAAATGATTGCAAACACATTCTTTGGTATTATTATCTTCATTTAATTTGTCCTAAATGAAAAAACACAAAAATAATTGTCCTAAAGCCAAATTGGATATAATTCCACACCAAACATAAAAAAAGTAAAAAAAAGGGTAGACAAAAGTATTTGGCACTGTTCGAAAAATCATGTGATGCTTCTCTAATTTGTGTAATTAACAGCACATGTAACTTACCTGTGGCACCTTACAGGTGTTGGCAATAACTAAATCACACTTGCAGCCAGTTGACAGGGATTAAAGTTGACTCAACCTCTGTCTTGTGTCCTTGTGTGTACCACATTGAGCATGGAGAAAAGAAAGAAGACCAAAGAACTGTCTGAGGACTTGAGAAACCAAATTGTGAGGAAGCATGAGCAATCTCAAGGCTACAAGTCCATCTCCAAAGACCTGAATGTTCCTGTGTCTACCGTGCGCAGTGTCATCAAGAAGTTTAAAGCCCATGGCACTGTGGCTAACCTCCCTAGATGTGGACGGAAAAGAAAAATTGACAAGAGATTTCAACGCAAGATTGTGCGGATGTTGGATAAAGAACCTCGACTAACATCCAAACAAGTTCAAGCTGCCCTGCAGTCCGAGGGTACAACAGTGTCAACCCGTACCATCCGTCGGCGTCTGAATGAAAAAGGACTGTATGGTAGGAGACCCAGGAAGACCCCACTTCTTACCCCAAGACATAAAAAAGCCAGGCTGGAGTTTGCCAAAACTTAGCTGAAAAAGCCTAAAACGTTTTGGAAGAATGTTCTCTTGTCAGATGAGACAAAAGTAGAGCTTTTTGGGCAAAGGCATCAACATAGAGTTTACAGGAGAAAAAAAGAGGCATTCAAAGAAAAAAACATGGTCCCTACAGTCAAACATGGCGGAGGTTCCCTGATGTTTTGGGGTTGCTTTGCTGCCTCTGGCACTGGACTGCTTGACCATGTGCATGGCATTATGAAGTCTGAAGACTACCAACAAATTTTGCAGCATAATGTAGGGCCCAGTGTGAGAAAGCTGGGTCTCCCTCAGAGGTCATGGGTCTTCCAGCAGGACAATGACCCAAAACACACTTCAAAAAGCAGTAGAAAATGGTTTGAGAGAAAGCACTGGAGACTTCTAAGGTGGCCAGCAATGAGTCCAGACCTGAATCCCATAGAACACCTGTGGAGAGATCTACAAATGGCAGTTTGGAGAAGGCACCCTTCAAATATCAGGGACCTGGAGCAGTTTGCCAAAGAAGAATGGTCTAAAATTCCAGCAGAGCATTGTAAGAAACTCATTGATGGTTACCGGAAGCGGTTGGTCGCAGTTATTTTGGCTAAAGGTTGTGCAACCAAGTATTAGACTGAGGGTGCCATTACTTTTGTCTGGCCCATTTTTGGAGTTTTGTGTGAAATGATCAATGTTTTGCTTTTTGCTTCATTCTCTTTTGTGTTTTTTCATTTAAGACAAATTAAATGAAGATAATACCAAAGAATTTGTGATTGCAATCATTTTCAGGAAGAAACTGAGTATTATCTGACAGAATTGCAGGGGTGTCAATACTTTTGGCCACAACTGTATGTGCAGGCTTTTCCTTCTCCATTATGGATACCAGGCAGGTGCACAAAGTTTGTATCTTTGTCTCTAGTTGTGTCCTGGACTGTACATAATGATATATATGGTATCCAAGAGAAAAAGATCGCACTCTGCGGGATAATGATGAATGTTTATTGACACTGAATTACATGTCACGTCGGGGATGTGAAGAAGAGTGTGTCAAATGGCTGACTACGGCCGTTTCACGCTACTCGAGCGCTTATATATATATTTGCATGTTATTTATTTATTTTTCTTAATTATAGAGCACCAATAATTCCACAGCACTTTAACAGACATTATCATCGCTATCCCCATTAGGGATCACAATCAAGATTCTCTCCTTATATACCTTTCGATTGTAGAAGGAAACAAGAATACCTGGGGGAAACCCACGCAAACACGAGACCATACAAACCCCTTGCAGATGTTGTCCGTGGTGGGATTTGAACCCAGGACCCCAGCGCTGCATGGTTACACTGAGCAATGGTGGTGCCCATTAATGTTAAGAGTCTTTGGAATGATTATTGTGATTCTAAAAACTAATACTAAAAATTGCATGGCAGTACTTAAATATGATTGTTGTTTAGTTGCTACAGCTACAATAGATGATCCTTCACAAACATTTACAGTTTTACGCAAGCATGATAATTGCAGTGATGTCATTATCCCGCTAAACAAAAGCAACATGTTCAAAAACGTATAAAATGTGAGAGTTTTGCACCTGATTGATAGAAGAAGGTATTAATAATTTAGTGGCAAAAGAAAATATTGCACAAAATGTAAGTTGGGAAGATACTGAAGAGAAAAGAAATGGCAAGTATGTTCATGTTTCACAAATATATAACTTTATGGCTACACAGTCTAAACAGTGCTAAGGATTTTCAATTCCAGAACCCAATTAGAAAGAACTTACTGTACACAAATTATATTGATCCTTGCATCCTTTAAATAATTGCATTCTTCAACTTCTTAAGTTCCATGTAGAGCAATAATTTCATAGCTAATAAGTAAAGGTAAAACTTTTCTTTAAAAGTGATGAAGTACTTTGACTGTTCACATGAAACTAGCACTGACTATCAACCACACTTCATTTAATTCAAAGCCACAGGGTAAAAACGTACGAAAAGCAAAGAACAAGAAATGAATCAGGGAGTAACCAGAAACCAACAGTTTAGACCAAATAGCCAGAGGGCTATATATTAAAAGGGTATGTGCTTCAAGTGGATTAATGGAATGATATTTGTGTGTCAAAAACCATGAAAGAAATATAATTCCATGTGTCAAAAATATTTCCTTTATGTATCACATTAATGGCTTAAATACTTCTAGCTTGTGATGGACACTGGGTACATGGATTTTTTGTAATCTTTGGATAATTTGCGACAAAGACAACCTGCATGCAAGCAGACGAAAGAGTATATGCTGCCGAGCACACGGTGTCTGCGTATAAAACAACAGCGCAGCATAAAGTACATACAAACTAGGCTGCTGATCTGATTAAGGTCACATTTAAACGGCGGTCTACACCCATATTTGGGACCTACTCCTAGAGTAAGAAGGTGCAAGTGGTCAGTTTACCAATGTGTCGCTTATTACTGCTTGAGGATTCCAACATGATGAAATAATCCAAAACGCGTGGTGTGTTAAGGTTCACAAAACACATGGGGAAGAAAGCTGTATGTTTTAATCACGTATGATAAAACAAAAATATGTTTTTCACAGATTCCTCTTGTGAAAAACTTGCTTTCTAATGGCTGGTTCTACTCCTACTGTAGTTACATATACTAATGATACAGTATATCTTTCACTATTTGCACCTCAACTAATATTATTTATTGTTAGAGTACCATTTATTCCATTATGCTGTATATGAGAAGGGTTAACATATAATACACAAATAGACTAATGACAAACAAAACCAGAAAAGAGTGGTGATTCCCAGGCAGTGCCGCTGTGAAGATAAGGGTGCTTGTCCTCTGGATCTTTATTCATACAACGTGTTTCGAAGTTGGGTTGACCCCTCCTCCTATAGTATTCCTGATGAAGGAGTCAACACAACTTTGAAAAGCATTGTAAAAATAAAGATCCACAGAACATACTCCCTTGACTTCACTCAGTGACAGTGCCCGGAAATCACCACTCTTTTTCCTGCTTGGCTTGAATACGTTTCTTCCCATCAGCGTGTGGGTCAATGGTTGCAGCAGCAGGGAGAGCGTCACACATTACAGTGCATGCGCAGGGAGAGTAAGTAATCCCCGAGCATCTGATGGAAGGCTAAAAGACGCCCCGCTGCTTGCCGATACCGAGGGACAGCGGCACGCATGTGCACAACCACCATATCACCAATGAGATGTATATAAAAAAATATATAACCCATAAAATATACATAACACACTTATCACAGCATAACAATAATAATATTGATAATAGCTAGAATGCATAAATAATATAATGATACATAAGCGCAAAGTATGAAGGGAGGGTTGCCAGACGAATCAGCCGATGAGAATAGAGGATGTTTGTCCAATAGGAAAATCAGAAAGTCCTACTACAAATTGAAATAAAAATAAATAAGACACTAAAAACCAAAATTATAAAATTAAAAATAAAAAACACCCAGATATGAGGTATCAGAGGGGAGCAAGGGGACAAAAAGACACTGTTAATGCAGAACCATATACAAAATTGCTTAAACGGACTAGATGTTACGAGGACGAAAATGGTAATGACTCGTTTAAGCCCCTAGGGGGTCATGGTGTCAAGTGTTACAATCCATTTGGCTTCTACTTGAGCCAATATTTTTTTATAATTGCCACCTCTTATGCCTAAATGAATTAAATCAATCCCTCTAATCTTGAGGGTAGTAGGCTCACTGTTGTGATACGGTCTGAAGTGGTGTGGGATTATTTTAAGAAATGATGTGTCGGCCACTGACTTGGCCACACAAATGTCCCACACATGCTCACGTACACGTGCTCTCCCTGTATTTGCTGAGACTTGGGACTTGCGGTGCACATGCGCCATCTAAACCACCACTATTGGCCCGATAGAAACTATGTGACTGCCCATATGGTCTTAAAAAGGTCCTGTTTGCACCTTTTACTTACTCCCCTTGAGAAAGCGTTGCCTTTGACAGACGAAACGCGCATCGGGGTAAGGTTTTACCCCCATTTATTTGATTTTGTGATCAGTTCTTCCGATCACTAGTACACACTTGTGATTTTCTTACTTGTGGTTTTCTTACCGCCGTGCATGATCTTATGCTTGCATTTGCACTTTACATATATATTATTGTCTTTCATGTACCTTTGGACAGTTAGGTATTCTGTTACCCTGTGGTTCTCTGGTCTTATCCTGCTGTGGTGTCATATTCACTATTTTTGTATGTTACCTTTCGATATATGAACTTTCCTAAATAAAGATGTGTTTTTACTATATTCATCTGAGTGCTCCTTTTCCTCCTGTTATACAATGTCTAATACATGTGTTTTTGCATTTATGTCATACTCTGTATGTATTAAGGAACATATTGGTTCAAGGCCGTATATCAAGTTAGCAATTTTATTGTTAAACAAGTACGAGCACGACTATCTGTCAGTCAGGTCTGACACAAAGAATAGGTTTTATTCTTTTTTTTTCGTGTACATGGATTTCTGCTAGGTCATCATTTTAGCTGCATTCTACTTAAAAATTAAGATGTCACATAAGAAATGCATTACATGAATAAGTATACAGTACAAGGATATTCTGAGTCAATGTATACAACCCTAAGATGTAGGTCATGCATTATAAGTATGATTTTCATGACACCTTAACTTTCTGCTACAATAGGAGACTTTCTCAAATATCAGGCCTTCTATACATAGACCATCATAATGGTATAACACATATGCCGATGGAGAAACAGTAATAGATAGACTTGTACAAGAATAAGAAAGTATGTCATTTTTGTCATCTTATGAAGCAATACCTAAAACTAGTTAAGACTTTTTATACAGTAAACCTTCTTTATTTGAATAACTAATATCTTCTGTCAATGCTTTGTCTCATTATATGATTAGGCGTACTGTGCCATGTATTACATTTCCATTGGAAAAAATGATGTAGGGGCAGATGAAAGGAAGCAGTCCTGTATTTATAAAAATGCATAACGTATTCTGCTATTCTGCTATCCATTGCACAAAGTGAAGAAACCAAATTAATTTCAATGCATTTACATAATTCACTATGGTAATATATCTATTAACGTAACAATATATATTAGTAGAAGGTAAATGGAAAAAGTGGTGGAAAATTATACAGAACTCAATTCAAACATGGTCTTTTCTAATACTGTTACAGTAGTTGGCATGATGAAATAAATAATTTCTGCATTAAAATCTAATGTATATTAGCATTCCCCAGGGCACAACTGTGCTAAGACTTATTTCTATTAGAACATTTTAATCATTCTTTTCTGCATAACATTGAGCTCTTCACATTTATTAGACCATGAAATGACCAATTATTTGCAGGTATTTCTTTTTTTCATGTTTAGCATTTTAAATTGAAGAAAACAAAGAAACTGATCAAATTATTGTCAATAAACATTTTTATTTAAATGTTTATGAATAGTAATTAAAATGATATAACAGTGATACATTTTTAGGGAAAAAAAGCAGATATGTTTTTAGGGTAGATTTCTATTACGGTAGCTCTCTTTGTGTGTACACTGTGATATACTCATTTTACAGCAGATCTGTGAATAATATTGCAGCTGTCCCACTCACAATAACAATAACCCCTTGATATAAAATAAAGAGAACCTGTGAATTGCTAAAAAAAATGTAGTTAAATACCATATAAAAGTCCTTCAGCTCCTGTTTTCTGACGCTTTTTTCTTTTTGTGCTGTTTGGCTCCAATACAGAGATAATCACATTTGTTGCTTTTATAGGGCAATATGTGAAATTTCTGCTTGGAGTTCAGCTGGGTGTTTCTTCAGCGTTTTCTCTGGTACATGAACTGTTAATCTCTCCCAGACACCTCAAACATCTTATCTAGCAGAAAAAGAAAAGATCCAACCAGCTCACCTGTTGTAGCTTGTGGTGTGTGGGAGCACGGTAACAGGTAGTCCAGCGTGTGTTCAATCAAGAGGAAAAAAAGGGAGAAATTCTCAGCTTCCAAAAGATCCATAATTTATTGTGTAAAAACAAAGTTGACAGAGCGACGCGTTTCGAACATTAGGCTAGACACAGGTCTAGTGTTCGTAACGCGTCTCTCTGACATTCATGTGAACTCTGTCAACTTTGTTTTTTCACATTAAATTATGGATCTTTTGGAAGCTGGGAATTTCTCCCATTTTTTTCTCTTGATTGATTACATGCTGGACTACGTGTTCCCGTGCTCTTTTGGAAGCTGGGAATTTCTCCTTTTTTATCTTATCAAGCAGTCTAGCAATCTCAGACACTGCTAATCTGTGATTGCTACCATCTGGAAGGGGGGAAGAATGCACATGACTGAAAAAAAAACGCCCAGTTGCACTGCAAGAAAAGATTTCACATAGTACACTCCAAAAGCAAGAAATGTGAATATTTCTGCATTGGAGTGATTTATCGTAAAACAGAAAAAAAAATTACAAAATTAGGGGAGATCAGGGATTTTTACAAGATATTTAACTCAATTTTCTAAGGCCAGTTACAGATCCTCTTTAAGGCACTATGCTGTACATGTACAGCTCTGGCAAAAATTAAGAGACCACCACATCAAAACCCTGTCATGGGCAGCCCATTCTCCAGACCTGAACCCCATTGAAAACCTCTGGAATGTAATCAAGAGGATGATGGATAGTCACAAGCCATCAAACAAAGAAGAACTGCTTAAATTTTTGTGCTAGAAGCAGTGTGAAAGACTGGTGGCAAGCATGCCAAAACGCATGAAAGCTGTTCGTAAAAATCATGGTTAGAGATATCTTGGAAGTAGTGGCTTGAGCTACAGACAAGAGAACAAAGGAGGAGATTGTGTGAAATTATGTTTGGTGAAGTAGCAACAGATTAAGTCAGAGATGTACAGTGAGAGGGTACAGAATATTTGGCAGTCTTTTAAAAATTAACTTTCACTTGATTTTTTTTAACTACAACTGATTATCTCCTACAATTGGTGAATGGAGATAGGCCGGGCAGGCACACATCTGCTCCATTCATTCAATACGGGACTTGAGAGCCACGTTCTCGAGGTCTCAGAGCCCTGACCATGGGATCACTGGGGTTCCCTGCAGTTAGACCCCTAGCAATCAGCAAATTATTCCCTATCCTAAAGACTTGATTTTTGGCTAATAACCGTTTAAGAGTACGTTCCCATGTTCAGAATTTGCTGCGGTTTTGACACTGTGTATTTATGCAGCTTCAAAAATGCAGAGGCCAGCTGTTACAGGATAGTAGATGGGAATTCAAGAAATCCCATGTCCACTGTATGTCTATGTGCACCTGCGGATCACCCGCTGAAACTGACATGTGGCATGTCTTTAATATCTGCGTGCAGAGTACGCACACAGGCATTTTGACAGAGTACTCATACAGTGACGGGTGCAGAGTACACACACAGGCTTTTTGGGTACTCACACAGAGACACATGCAGAGTACTCACAGGCTTTTTGGCATATTATTTCCACAGAGATGGGTGCATGGTACACACACAGGCTTTTTGGCAGAGAACTCACACAAAGACGTGTGCAGAGTACACACACAGGCTTTTGGCAGAGCACTCACACAGAGTTGCATGCAGAGTACACATACAGGCTTTTTGACAGAGTACTCTCACAGATATAGTTGGAGTACACACTAAGACTTTTTGGCAGAGTACTCACACAGAGATGTGTGCAAAGTACGCACACAGGCATTTTGGCAGAGTTCATACAGTGACGTGTGCAGAGTACACACACGGGCATTTTGGCAGCGTACTCACACAGAGATGCGTGCAGAGTACATACAGACTTTTCTGCACAGTACTCACACAGAGATGCATGCAGAGTACACACACAGGCTTTTTAGCAGAGTACTCACACAGATGTGAGTGCCTGTTCAAAGCAGTTAAAACTGGTTTGAATCACTGACTGATAACCAACTTACGATTTTACTTAAAAAAAAGCTTTGTCCCAATTAATTTGCACAGCACTGTACTTTTACAGAGATGTGTGTAGAAGAGTAGAGTTGAGCGAAACGAGTCGGTCAAATTAAAAAGTTGCCGACTTTCGTTAAAGTCGGGTTTCGCCGAGCGTGGCAGCCTGTTCCAATCATTGATCACTCTGTCAAATAGTTTTTTCTAATATCTAATCTGTGTCTGCTCTCATTCAGTTTCATCCCATTGCTTCTAGTCTATCCTTGTGCAAATGAGAATAAAGATGATCCTTCTACAATGTGACAACCCTTGAGATATTTGTAGACAGCTATTAAGTCTCCTCTCAGTCTTGTGTTTGCAGACCGGTCACCATTCTGGTCACTGTTTTCTGAACTTGCTCCAGTTTGTTGATGTCTTTTTTAAAATGTGGTGCCCAAAACTGGACACAGTATTCAAGATGAGGTCTGATCAAAGAGGAGTAGAGGGCAATAATGACTTCACATGATCTAGACTGTATGCTTCTGTTAATATATCCTAGAATTGCATTTGCCTTTTTTGCTGCTGCATCACACTGTTGACTCATATTCAGTCTGTGATCTATTAGTATACCGAAGTCTTTTTCACATGTGATGTTGCTTAGCCCTATTCCTCCCATTCTGTATATGCTTTTTTCATTTGTATTGCCCAGATGTAATACTTTACATTTTTCCCTGTTAAAAACCATTCTGTTAGTTGCTGCCCACTGCTCCAGTTTATTTATATCTTTTTGAATCCTCTCTCTCTTCTCTAGTATTAGCTATCCTTCCTAGCTTTGTGTCATCAGAAAATTTAATCAGTTTACCCTCAATTCCTTCATCTAAATCGTTGATAAAGATGTTGAACAATACAGGGCCCAGGACAGAGTCCAGTGGTACCCCATTTGAAACATTCTTCCAACTGGATGTGCAGCCATTTATGACCACTCTTTGGGTCCGATCACTAAGCCAGTTATGAATCCACCTAAAAGTTGCCTTGTCCATTCCATACGTAGCCATTTTTTCAATAAGGATTGTGTGAGATACTTTGTCAAATGCTTTGCTGAAGTCAAGATATACTATATCTACAGCATTTCCCTGATCCACCCAATCAGTGATTCTATCATAGAAGGAAATGAAGTTAGTCTGACATGACTTATTAGTTACAAACCCATGCTGACTCTGTTTAATCACTTCATTCTTATCCAGGTACTTGCATACATGTTGTTTAATAATTTGTTCAAAGATCTTTCCTGGTATAGAAGTAAGACTCACTGGCCTATAGTTGCCTGGGTCCACCTTCTTCCCCTTTTTGAAGATAGGAACAACATTTGCTCTTCTCCAGTCTTCTGGGACTTCTCCTGTTCTCCAAGAATTTTCAAAGATTATGGAGAGGGCTTCAAAAATTTCTTCTGCTATTGTTATGGAAATATATATGTATTTCATATAGATCTCACTTGCCTGCTATAGGCTATATACTCATGTACTCTTATATAGGCTATATACTGCTATATACTCATATATACTGCACACAGATACATATTGACAGTTTGAACCTTATAACTAGTTGGTGGAAATAACCTGCTACCCAGTCATCTCATTGTCTTGTGACTTGAGAAATATCTAGCAGACATAGGGAATGAGGAACTTAGGCCAGGTGGTCCGGCCGATATTGGAGACTTGCTGACAAGTGCAAAACTCCAGACAGTAAATCACGTGGTGTCTAAATAACCCCAGGTCGGACACCCATATATGTTCATGCATTTAAACTGACCAATTAGCTAAGAAGTAAAGCCTGAATAAAGTTTCCAAAGTTCTGCTGGAATGAGTTGTTGCTAACTAAGTGTAGCTTCCTCTTTTCCTTTGAGCGCTCAATAAGACTCTGTCTAATCAGGACAGGCCACAGTACGCACAGGGGTAAATCTTCCCAAATCAAAAATAAATCCACATCAAGTGGCGCCCAACGAGGCCGTGGACGAAAACGCACGGGGATCCTGCTGACCGGAGAGGACAGAGGTGCCGGCCAAGGTCTTGGCTCATGGGAACGGAGATTTGCGCAACTCCATAAGTAAGGTAAGAAAATTTAGTTATCTTACCTGAATGTTCCCTGTGCCCAGTCCGGGTCAGCAACTCTAGCCGGTCAGTGTGGTCACCAAACCCAGGTAGTGTTAAAAAGTCCACGCGCAAATCCAAACCCTGGGATAAGCTAAGTGTCTACTGTGGTCCTGTGTGTCTAAGATCCGGGTGGGAGAGTTGGTGGGAAATTGTGACAGATTTGTGTTTATGGTTGATGGTAGACCGATAACGGGGGAGTTTGACCCACTCAGATAGGTCCTCACAAATACACCTGGACACAGGGGGAGGACAGGTGAAGCCTTGCCCAGGGACAGGTGGTGGGGGCCTTACGGAGATATCACGAGGCAAATTTCACATCAAGCTATCACAACAAACACCCGTGCACAGGAAGGGACAACAGCGCCCACACCAGGCCACGCGGTGGTGTTAGCTTACGGGAGATATTGCGAGCCAAACCACTTGACAGGTTGCCACCAACACACCTGGTCACAGGGAAGGACAGGAGAAGCCGTCCCAGGCTTCAGGTGGTGGCAACATAGTGGGAGTTATCACATTACTGATACTGACGAGCCAGTCAGGATGTCCGGTACAGCGTGTTACCATTCCCGGGTCACCAGCGCAGTGCACCCAGTGTGTTTGGCAGTTATCGGTTACCAGCAGCTGTTTCACATACGCGTCACAAGACAAGGGCTTTCGATCTCTCTCCCCGGATGTCTATATGTGAATTCATTGCAGGTTTCCGCGAAGATCTGAAGCAGAAAGTGTTTTTTTCCTTTTGTCTTGTAAACTTCCTCTTTTGCCTACAGGGTGTGCCCCTGATATATATATTTTTCATATTGTTATATTTTGGACTCTGTTTTTCCCTATTTTATCTTTTATTTTGCATTTTTGGTAGAGGCTTTTGTTACTGCAGTGTTAGAAGTTTTGAGAAAGCTGAGTCTGTGGGCACTTCACCCCTCCCTCCCATTACATTGTTCTCAGTGAAATTTTCTGAGAAACGCAGGCAGGGAAAAAAAAAAAAAGAGGAAGTTGGGTGCCTGCATTCTACATTTCTGCATTAACCCTTTTATTGTTGGAAGTTGTACTGATTTTTTTAGATTCTTATAAATATTTTGGAGTATTTTTGCAAGGTCTACCAACTTCATGAGTATTCTTTTTGTTTTCTTTCCTTTTTCCTCCATTTTTTCCTGATGAGTCTTTTTGGTTTTCACTACTCATAGAAAAAAATCATTTTTCCCTTTTTATCTCTTTGTAGTTTTCTTCCACTTTTTGTGACATTTTATCAGTTTTTTAAGTTTTAGTTTTCACTCCTTTCTTTCAGTTTTTTTGTTAAAAAGAGAATTTTTACCTGCGTTGGGTCATTCCTGTGTTCTCTTGTCAATTTTAATTCCCCTTCTTTGTTTCCACTACTTTTGGAGTTTTTTTCATTAAATATTCTTGTTTTCTTTATCTTTCCCTTTTAAGCAGGTTAAAAGGGGTTGCAAAGTGTTCAAAGTTTTAATCACCCTTTTTCAGTTTTAAAACAGACATAGTACGTGTTTTTTTCTTTTTTTTTGCAAGGGAAGTAGCTAGTTGAGCTCAATTTCTGTCTGCATTTTGTTAAAGTGACAAAGGATTTTATTTTTAACAGCGCAGTAGGTGCTAGCAGATAGTGTGAACAAGATAGGATTGGTTTTTTTTGTTTTACGTGTAGGAAAAGTGTTTTCAGCGGCATACTAATCTGTGCCGTCTGAGAAGGACCACAGGTCTAAGAATGCCTTCCGTGACGGCAGGGGGGGGAAGCAGTCCGCCCCCCATCTCCTCTCTCCTCACTCTTCCCTCCTCCCATCTCTCTCCTCCCTCCATCTCCGCTATTTTCACAACCTCCTCCCCTCTCTCATCTATTTCTCATCCTACACCTCGTCCTCCCTCACCATCTCTCCCTCTCCCTCCTCTATCTTCTTCACCTCCGCCTATCTCTCCTCCTATCCCTTCTCCTCCTCCTTCTCCGCCTATCTCTCCTCCCTCTCCATCTTCAACACCAACGCCCACCTCTCATTCCCCTCCTCTTCCCTCCTCCTCTTTGTCTTCGCCATCTCCTCCTCTTCTGTCTCCTCCCCACTCTCCTCCACTATCTCTCACTTCTCCTCCTATTCCAAATCTCTCCTCCACCCTTCCCTCTCTTTCTTTTTCTCACCCATCTATCAGTTCATCGTCACCCGCTGGCCCAGTGTCAGATCCAGACAATGAAGTGTCCCTAGTTCCACAGGGCACTCTCTCTAAAGAGACAGTTATAACACCGGAAGAAGAAAGTGAATCACTCCCCACACATGACAACACAGGTGCCCTCCCGATACAACAGATAGCAGAAGGGAGGTGTGGGCCATCAGACACTGCACTTGCTGAGACTGAAGATCCTATGTGCCACATGGAGCTGCAGTCTCAAGGGGGGAAGTACACACCTGTGCCACACACAGAAAGACAAGCACACAATGGCACAGTCCCTCCTCTGATGAAAATGAAGGAGGGACAGACATGCTACCTAGCACTAGGGGAAACTCACAGACACCAAGAGGGCAGGGGCAGATAGAGCCAGAACTTTTACACTATGTGCCCTTCACCCCTAGTCAGGTGTTCAGTATTCTGAAAAATCTGCCAGACCCAGATATGGACCCCATGCCATTTTACCGAAGAATGCAGCACAGCCAGCAGACATATGCTGCAACCTGGAGTGATCTCTGGTCCATAATGGAGATTAAAACAGGTGAAACACTCTGGCCAATCATGAAGGAACACTTCAAGCTTCCATCAGAATTAGATGTGCATTCCTGGGAATCAGGATCAAAGCTAATTGAACAACTTAGGGAGTGGGCCAACGCCAGACAAGCACTCAGCCTGCATAACATGAGCCAAGCCAAGACAGAGTCTGTAGACAAGTTTGATGGCAGAGTGAGGCAAGTATTGCAAATTTTGGGCTTCACTATTCATGATCAGGTACAAGGACAGATGTTGGCACAGGCCTTTGTGCATGGACTAAGAGAACCAATCAAGAAACTACTGATAGTGACCAGGCCTGAGTACAGGACAATAGCAGTGGATGTCCTGCTTGCAGTAGCCAGAAGAATTGAGTACCTCCCAGGAGTGCGGAGGACAGGCCTTCCTGTGGTGGCCACTGACATAGAGGAGCAACTATCACACAGAGTTAGGAGAGCTGGCAAATGTTTCAACTGTGGCAACTTTGGCCATTTCCGGAACCAGTGCACAGCACCCCGGCAACCCAGGTCATCCCGCAGAGGAATAGGCCAAGAAAGAAACACAGAAGACAATGAAGAACCCTGTCCATAGGACAGAGGCAAACCAGGTCCGCCAGACGTCACGCCCCTGACATGTGAAACCCCATCAGCGGACCCAATACCTCAAATCACTGGGGGCTGTCATATCTTTCCTTGTGGACACTGGTGCAGTCTGAAGTGAAAATCCCCGACACCACCAATCTATCAGAACACTCTGTATCTTGTATGGGGATTAAAGGTCAAGACAGATGTTCCCCAGCTCGCAAGCCCCTGAGCATGTGGACACAGCGAAGACACTCCATCCTGTTCCAGTTTACGGTGGAGACCTGCCCACCCCACCTGATGAACGCAGACCTACTGCAGGAACTGAAGGTGACTAAAGTTTTCCATGAAGATGTGACCTTGACCTCTTCTCCACCTCAGACCCAAGAAGAATCAATCATGCCCATGCTGGAGGTCCTACAAGAGCCTCACTCGAATAACCGGTGCAAGCCTGCCCAAGGAGGTGCTGGACATAGCACCCAGAAGCCTATGGCCCAAGGGAGACTTCAAGTTGCGCCAGTGCAGGTGTCATTCAAGTCTACAACCCCGGACGCTCCGAAGGCCCAGCATCCGCAGCTCATCACCCAGAGCTAAACTGCCTCTGACCAACTGGAGGTCTAAGTGGAACTGCTGTTCAATAAATGGCCTAAGAACTTTGGCATGGGCCAGGAAAACCCTCAACCCAGAGAGACCACACCCACTCCGTGAAATGGCTGCACTGCTTCCGGCTCCAGCGCCAGAGGATCATCTTGGACAAGATTCTGAAGGTGCTCCCTGAAGTTAATCCAGGCCCTGGACCAGAAAGCAGCCACTCAGCTCCTCAAACTGATTAACAAATGCTGACCTGAGTACAAGCTGGGTGAAAGGAACTGCTGCTGGCTGGTAAAGAAGACGCCCCAGCAAAAAGACCCCCTGTGAGAGCAAGAAAGCTCAGCTGGATGTCATCTCTGATGAGGAAGACCCCAGCAAACAGCTTGCTTCCCTGCTGACCCTGTGCCAGAAGATGGAAGTCCCTCACGGCACTGTGAAGAGCAAGGCCAGATTGAGCCACCTCACCCACGGGAATCATCATGCGGTCCCAGCTTCTCTCGATCAAGAGGAAGACTGTGAAAGGAGAACCAGACCAGATTGAATGGTGCATAACCTGAGGACTGTGAGCGAAGCAACCGTGTTTGAAACCCCAGTTGTGCCAGATCTGCACACTCTGCTGACAAACGTGCCAGCCACAGCAACGGTGCTCACGGCAATGGATCTGCCCGAAGCTCCCCTCAATGTTCCCCCTCACCTGGATGACCAGTTCCTGAAAACGCACAAGGGGGGTGCAGAACAAATGGACAGTGAGGCCCAAGAGGGCCCGGAACAGCCTTTCACAGCTCGCCAGAGCATTGCCCTCCGTCCCCATCAACTGGATTGCGGAGCATGCAGAAGTCATCGACACCGCTACCCGCACAGCGCTTTCCATGTCTCCTCTACTCTACCTGACGGAGCAGCAACGTAAGTTCTGCAAAACAGAGTCCAGTGGTGTCAAAAGCAAGTTACTGAAAACACCGTATCGCGCACTAGACGAAACACTTGACAGATGACCGGAGGGCCGCGGAGGAGAAGATGGCTTCCTCAACAACTCCGAAGATGCAGTCCTTCCTTAGTCTAGTCTCGTACTGCAGAACTTGGATCCCTGGTGCTCCAGTCTTAATGCAGCCTCTGTACAATTGCATCAACGCATTGCAACCTTCATCTCGTGCAGGAAACTGAAAGACTTCATAGACTCTGCGCCACTATAGGCCTCACTGAGTACGAGAAGCCATCCCGTCCTGACCAAACGGAAAAAGAAGGACCAAGATGGAGAAGGTCATGCTACTGGCCAGGCTTGAAAACAGAACCTCTCAGCCGGCCTGGATCCAGTTGCAAGGGGGGGGCCCTCCTGCATGAAAAACAATACCCGCAGCACACGCCCTCCTGACAAGGCTGCTCTCCACCACTCTTCAGTGCTCTCAGCCGTTACCTGTCTCTACTCCCACTCCCAAGGGGGGATGCGGATACGGACCCTCAGATGAAAAATCTGCAAGATTCCGTAGGTGGCTCCAGTTTTGCAAATGATGAAGGAAGGTTCCACACGGGATGTGCAGCGACCAGCAATCAAGACATTCTATGGTCCAGAAGGTTGTCAGCCCAAGAAGCGGAGCTGATAGAGCTGACGAAAGACCTGCCAGATTGCGAAGAACAAAAACTTCCAGGTACTCGCATGACATGGCACCCGACTTCGGACCCATCTGGGCTGCAAGAAACTTCATCACAGCAAGCGTATCGACCGTGAAGCACCATGGAGCCATCAGAGACCTGCTGGACACTCTTCAACTACTAAAAGTGGTGGCAGTGTTGAAGGTCAAGGCACACGGAAAACTGAACACAGTAGAGACACGGGGCATCAACATGACAGACATGGCAGCCAAAAAAGCAGCCGGAGGAAGACAATATGGAAAATGGGAGAGGTCGTAGAGCGGACGGCTACTACATGATGACTGAAGATGAGAAAAGAGTCCCAAGTCCTCCCCTGACAGTCTAACCCGAGTCTTCATACAGAGGGAGGCGCAGACATAGACGAAACCTCAGCTAAAATCCCACAATCAGCTCAGAGAATGTCAATTACCACAACCCAGTCACTAAACCTGACAAAATGACTTCCTGAAACCTGTACAAGAAGTAACAGGATCAGACTCGGAAGGAGGAGAAGGAAAGCTGGATGCTGAAGGTCAAAAGCACTGGGCTCCAAGAAACCATCTACCTCAAAACGTCTACCTCAAGACAGACCCAGTCTATCTCAAAGTGTGTACCCTACGGTGGTTCAATGGATACATGGCCCCCACACAGAATTGAAGACACAGATGAATGACCTGATTGGACTCAACTCACACCTCAACAGCAAAGATTCCCAGCAGCTGTTTGGCCTCCGACAAATTTAACATCGGACAAGCGGGAAAAGTTCCCCCACATCGTCTGGCCTGAAGACTTCCCAGTAAGGAACCAGTTGGAGAAGACTACAGCAAAGAAGCTACTCTCAAAAATAGTGTGCAGATATGGGGTTTCCAGAAGCAATAGCAAGTGATCAGGGACCCGCATACACAGCAAACCTAACACAAGAGATCTGATCAGCAGTAGGGTCAGACTTAGGCCTACACACACGACCCACCATCCCACACCATAGATTAAGTGGGACACTTAAGAGCAGCATGCTAAAGAAAAATTTGCCCAAGAGACAGACAAACCCTGGCATTAGACACTCCCGTAGGCTCAGAAAAACTGTCACCAATATGAAACTTTATTTGGGTAAAAAAACCAGTTTAGGGGTATTCTTTACTTAGCAGTTGACTATGCAATATGATACTTTGTCTGCATGTGTAATTGAATTTATCAAGAATCTTGCTAATATCCATTCTCGAGTTTTCTCCTTCATTGCCAGGTCCAGTTTCGGTGCCTGGTATGCACGTCCTGAAGTCAGGAGACTGCTGAGTGTTGGTGAAAAAAAAGTCCGTAAAGAGAAGCGCTCAATCCCAGATCTGATGGCCCTTCTCCAAGTGCCGACGCCACCGACCTGGAGGGAAAAGCCCACCTGGATCCACGCATCACATTGCAGTAAAAGGCCTTCATACCAGAAGATACACCTGAGCTGGAATGATGCTGTGGATGACCTCCCTGACTGAATAAATTACCTACCTGACGGAGAATACACATGCACTGAGTGCTTTGACTGCTAACTAAGAGACTTTGATTACATTGCACCACACCCCCTTTAGGGACAGATCTCCTGACCACCCATTTGCGAAAGTCTGTACAGAGGAGGATGTATGCACTAGGCATATGTCAGTCCATTGGCAGCATAAAAGAGTTGCAGCGCTTTGGGCCAGCAGCAGGATTTTAGGGCAATTGTTATCTAAGGGGGATTGTTATGGAAATATATATGTATTTCATATAGATCTCACTTGCCTGCGATAGGCTATATACTTATGTACTCTTATATAGGCTATATACTGCTATATACTCATATATACTGCACACAGATACATATTGACAGTTTGAACCTTATAACTAGTTGGTGGAAATAACCTGCTACCTGCTCATTGTCTTGTGACTTGAGAAATATCTAGCAGACATAGGGAATGAGGAACTTAGGCCAGGTGGTCCGGCCGATATTGGAGACTTGCTGACAAGTGCAAGACTCCGGACAGTAAATCACATGGTGTCTAAATAACCCCAGGTCGGACACCCATATATGTTCATGCATTTAAACTGACCAATTAGCTAAGAAGTAAAGCCTTTATGTTAATGAGTAACCACTCCTTTATGCGAACTGATAAAAGACCATATATGAATAAAGTTTCCAGAGTTCTGCTGGAATGAGTTGTTGCTAACTACGTGTAGCTTCCTCTTTTCCTTTGAGCGCTCAATAAGACTCTGTCTAATCAGGACAGGCCACAGTACGCACAGGGGTAAATCTACCCAAATCAAAAATAAATCCACATCACTATCTCCTTCAGTTCTCTGGGGTGTACCACGCTATGACCTACCCAGTCGGCCCCTCTTTTCTAGAAAAGCCATCCCTGCCCTCCACCTGCATGTGAAAGACCGCATTGTCCATGCACTCAATCAGTGAGTGGAATGGTGCACCTCACAACAGATGCATGGGCCAGTAGGCATGGCCAGGGACGTTACGTGTCCATCACAGCACACTGGGTTAATGTGGTGGATGCAGCGTCCACAGGGGACAGTGACAGTGGGACAGTGCTGCCTAGCCCACGGTATAGGAA
Source organism: Dendrobates tinctorius (assembly GCF_039654945.1). Lineage (NCBI taxonomy): Eukaryota > Metazoa > Chordata > Amphibia > Anura > Dendrobatidae > Dendrobates > Dendrobates tinctorius. The sequence goes on along the minus strand of NW_027361732.1, from coordinate 68,341,535 downwards.
ACAGTTGGCTGTAGGCGTTCAACCCTCCTCCTCCAGAAGTGAAAGCTCGTCGACAGAGCGCAGTCGCACGAGCACTCCATCTGCAGCTGCCAGTGTTGCACATGAGGTGTCCCACTATCGAACAGCTAGTGGTAAGCGTCAGCAGGCTGTGTTTAAGATGATGTATTTGGGCGACAACAGACACACTACGGAGGAACTGGCCGACTACTTGCAGCGAGAAACTGAGTCATGGCTGGGCTGTCTAAATCTTGAGCCAGGCAAGGAGGTCAGTGATGATGGCCATATTTTTGTGGCGGCCATAGCCCTTGCAAAACTCAGACACATACCTTGCCTGGCTCACACCTTGAACCTGGTGGTGCAGTGCTTCCTAAATAATTATCTGAAGTTAACAGCCCTGCTCCATAAGGTGCAAAGACTGTGCTCACACATCCGTCGCTCGCCTGTAGTCTCCAGTCGGATGCAGAGGCTGCAGCGATCGCTCCACCTCCCCAAGCACCGCCTAATCATAGACGTTGCAACAAGGTGGAACTCCACCATGCACATGGTTGAGAGGCTGTGCGAACAGAGGCATGCTGTAATGCATTTGTGGGAGGATACACGGGCAGGCAGTTTGAGGGCAGACATGGAGTTGTCGGGTGTGCAGTGGTCAAAGCTGAAAGACCTCTGTAAAGTCCTTCAGTGTTTTGAGGAATGCACATGGCTGGTAAATGCAGATGACGCCATCATAAGCATGAGCATACCACTTATGAATCTGCTCATGCAAACTTTGACGCACATTAAGGAGCAGGCGTCTGCAGTGGAGGAGGAAGAGGAAGAGGAGGAGGAGGGATGCCTTGATGACAGTCATCCATTCTCTGCTCAGGGAACTGTCCTGGACGAGGTGGAGGAGGAAGAGGAGGAGGAGGAAGATGAAGGGGATGATTATTTTGCGGAGGAGGATGCTTCTCGGGGGGCAAGAGAAAATGTTGGCTTGCCAAGGTCAGGTACATGGTTTGTGCGTGACTGGAGGGATGTGTATTTGGCAGAAAGTGCTCCTCCACCCACCACTGTCAGTGCATCATTGACACCTGGAACTTTGGCCCACATGTGTGATTATCTCTTGCGGATCCTAAAAAGGGACCACCGCATTGTCAAAATTATGAAGGATGACGACTACTGGTTGGCCAGCATCCTCGATCCATGCTATAAAGGCAAATTACAGAACATCATGCCACAGGAGAATCTAGAGCTAATATTGGCGAATAAACAAGCAACTCTGGTAAACCGTTTGTTAGAGGCATTCCCAGCACACAGCAGCGGTGCAGGTTCTACAACGAGCCGTACTGGGCCAAATGGAAGAGGTCTTCGTGGTGCACACAGCCAAACTGGCATTGGAAACAGGGGTTTCATGACCAGGTTGTGGACTGATTTCTCGAGGACCGCTCACACGACTGTTTAATACTGAATCGATTGCAACAGACCGGAGACAGCAGTTGTCAACTATGGTTCAAAATTACTTCTCCTCCTCTATCAATGTTCTCCCTCACAGTTTATTCCCCTTTGACTACTGGGCCTCTAAACTGGACACCTGGCCTGAACTGGCACAAAATGCCTTACAGGAGCTCGCTTGCCCTGCTGGTAGTGTGCTATCAGAAAGAGTCTTCAGTGCTGCTGGATCAATCCTGACAGAAAGAAGGACCCGGCTGTCAACCCAAAATGTTGATTATCTCACCTTCATTAAAATGAACCATGCCTGGGTTTCAAAGGATTTTGTACCACCTTCCCCTGATGACACATAGGTTGACAGCAAAATGGCTCGAGTTGTCCTCTCCTCTTCCTCCATCTTCTACAATTCCTCCAGCATATGCCAGTTTTTCCACCTCCCTAACTGGCCTGTACCCCCTCCAGGGCCGGTGTTAGCACCTGGCGGACCCGGGCAAGTGCCGGGGCCCTGAGCAGGTGGGGGCCCACTCGTGGGCGGCGGCACTGGCACAGGGCCCCTCACAGTACTCAAAAGTCTCTGATGGTGGGGGGGCCCACTCGTCGTCACAGACACCGTCGTACTATGTGGGACCCTGTGCCACTGCCGTCGCCCATGAGTGGGCCACCCCTGCTTGCTCAGGGCACCAGCACTTGCAATACTTACCTCTCCCTGCTCCACCGCTGTGACCTCTTCCGCTTTTCCTGACAGTGACATTCAGATCAGAGAGCGCGATGACGTCACGTCTGTACGCCATCTGCCTGAACAGTCCAAGTGCAGAGAGCTGGAATATGGCGACGCTGAGGAGTCTAGAATAGAGCAGTGCCCAGCGAGGAGAGGTGTTTCATTTTTTTTAATGTTTGGAGCAATATATGGGGAGCATTATGCACTGGAGAATTATATATGGGGCCCATCATACACTTGAGCATCATAGATAGGGCCCATTATATACTGGAGCATCATATGGAGCCCATTATATATGGAGCATTATATGGGCCCATCATACATTGGAACATTATAAATGGGGCCCATCATACACTGGAGCATCATCCATGGGGCCCATCATACAGCTGCGCATTATAAATGCGACCCATTATATATGGAGCATTATACACTGTTTGCATATTTATTTTTTTATGTCAGGTAATTTTTTATTAAACATTTTCAAAAATTGAAAACACAGGTAGTCATATACAGGATATTTCCCAAATAGTGTATTACATAACATAATAGAACCCCACAAAAATCCCTCCCAACTCACCCCTCACCCGAAAAAACACCTCTCGTCTCTCCCGATACATTTGGTCTCTCACAGCTACAATTTTTGGGTTATATCCTCCTCAACGCTCTCCTCCATGTTAATCTAGGACGCGCCAATCCGGGTGTGTCTAACCAAGGTGCTCACATATCATTCCATTTCTTAGTAGTTCTTCCCTTTTGATACACATATTTTTCCATATCTATGCTATTATTAACTGCATTGGTAACTTACGTGATTGTGGGTACAGAAGATCCCTTCCAGTGAGCCGCCACCCTTTTACGAGCTTGATATAATATTCGTGAGACTGCCAGCTGGTGCTCCTCCGAAAGCAGCAAAGTCTCCACCCGCCCCAGAAGAGCCATTTTGGGGTCTAGTACCATTTGACATTGATAGACAGTATTAAGTAAATCATTCACACCTCCCCAAAACCTACGTAACCGAGGACAGTTCCAGGTCATGTGTATCAGATCCGCATTGGGCGTTCCACATTTCCAATAATCTGCCTCTCTAGCATAGCCCATTTTCAACAGCCATACAGGGGTTCGATAAAGTCGATGAAGCAAATAAAGATGCGACACTCTCTGCGCCTCGCTAACCGAGTCTTTCGTGACTTCTTTCAATGCATCCTCCCATTCATCATCTGTTAAAACATCTACATCAACTTGCCACTTATTCTTCAATGCCTCCAAGCTTGCCACTCTCTTTTCCAACATGGCTGCATATATCATGGAAATAATACCTCTTGATCTCCCTCACATCACTACTCTATCCAACAGCGGAGTTTTAGCTGGATTACGTAGTGGAGCGAGTCGCTGTTGTGCTTCACAAGCATGTCTCAGCTGGAGATATTGAAAAAATCTTTTATTAGGGATGGAAAATGTCTGTTTGAGATCCTCAAAAGATCAAAACTCCCCTTCAGAATAAAGCTGTGATACTAGTTTAAGCCCTCTCCTCTCCCATAGCTCAAAACCCTCTAATTTATTTAGCTCTGTACATGTCAAGTTTCTCCAGATCAGGGAATGCACCGTGACTCCCTGTATACCCAATATTTCTTTGGCCGTGTTCCATAGCTTATCCATGCACTTCATTATCGGACTATTGATGGCTTGACCCTGATGGAACCGCCCTGAGTCTAGCGCCTGCACCAGTAAAGGGCCTGTCACACTAAGCGATATCGCTAGCAATATCGCTATAACTTGTGATATTATAGCGATATTGCTAGCGACATCGCTATGTCTGATACTTACCTACGACCCGCTCCCCCGCTGGTTATCGCTGATCGCGCGAGAACGTCCTGGACCGTTTCTCGTCGTCAGCTTCCTGCGGCGCTTCCTGTGGAGAGACGAGCGACGAGCGTGGAGCCGGGTGGGAGGACGTCAGGATCGCCTAGTGTGACAGGTAAGTAGTGACCCCCGTCCTCTGCGACGTCGCTGGTGAGATCTGCCTGTGTGGCAGCTCACTAGCGACCACTTAGCGATGCACCAGCGATCCTGAACGTGTCATATCGCTGGTCGAGATCGCTGGTGTGACAGTACCTTGAGTCCTTTCCCACTACCCATGTACTGTAAGCATACATCCCGAGGAACTTCGCATGAAGGAATCCTCCTCCCCCCATCCTCTGAAATGCTGCAACTGCGCTGCAAGATAATACAGAAATAGGTCAGGAACCGCTAATCCCCCCAGATCTTTAGATGTACCCAAAACCTCCAACCGAATTCTAGGAACACTCCTCCTCCAGATAAGCTCTCTAAATATTATGTTTATCTGATAAAAGATTTGACCAGGAATCCAAATGGGCGCATTGTGGAGGGCATACAAAGCTTGTGGCATGAGAACCATTTTTACCAGGTTTGCCCTTCCCACCATACTCACTGGTAACTTGCACCAGTCCTTTATTTTTTTATGAAATTTAGCAAGTAGCGGGGTAATATTTAAACGCTCAAAATCTTGTATATTATAGCCAATATGAATTCCCAAGTATTTAAACTCTTTGACTACATTTAATCGTCCGGCCAATTCCAAGGAGTTCTCGGGAGCATCTCCCACCTGCATAATTGAAGATGTCTCCCAGTTAAAACATAAACCAGAGATCACTGTGAAGGATCCAAAGACTTCCATTGCCACCCTCAGAGAAGGTGGCCACTCTCCCAAAAAGAAAGAGCATGTCATCAGCATACAACGCTATTTTTTCTTGCAAAGACTCAAACCCCATACCCAAACCCCTACATTTCAGGTGTCACCCGAATTACTACTGCCAAGGGCTCAATTGCCACAGCAAACAGTAGGGGGACAGGGGGCACCCCTGTCTGGTCCCTCTGTGTAAGTTAATTGTATTTGAGATCTCCCCATTAATACTAATTTTGGCCTCTGGACTCGAATATAGCAGCTGTATCCAGGCAATAAAATTTTTACGGGAACCCATCTTGACTAATATAGCCCACAGATATGGCCATTCGACGCTGTCAAATGCTTTAGCAGCATCCAAAGATGCAACAGCCCTAGGTTCCTTTCCCTTTGATAGGATCTGTAAATTTAGATACAACCACCGGCTATTAATTGCAGTTGATTTCTCTTGCATAAAACCAGTTTGATCTGGATGAATAATACTAGATATTACTCTAGACAGCTGCATCGCCAGAATCTTTGCAAAAATCTTGACATCGACGTTTGAACGGGAGATAGGCCTGTATGACTCTGGAAGACAAGGATCCTTATCAGCCTTGGGGATCACCACTATGATTGCTTTATTCAAGGACCATGGTAAGTGCCCATCTTCCCTACAATTGTCCATACAATCAGGGCAACTGTTACCACCCACCTTTCGTGTCTACCTCTTTCCTCATAGACTGTAAGCTTGCGAGCAGGGCCCTCACTCCTCTTGGTATTTGTTATAATCTACTGTATGTGATTATTGTTATGCTGTAATGTCTATTGTCTGTACAAATCCCCTCTGAAATGTAAAGTGCTGCGGAATATGTCGGCGCTATAAAAATAAAATTTATTATTATTATTATTATTCCCTAGCCGCCTCAAACACCTTCAACAGCTGTGAAAGCATTATATTTGAGTACTGTTTATATAACTCCACAGGCAGCCCATCAGACCCCGGTGTCTTAAGCCCCCGTTACACATAGCGATATCGCTAGCAATTTCGCTGTAGCATCACTGGTTTTGTGATGTAGCAGAGATATTGCTAGCGTTATCGCTACATGTGATACTTACCTCTGACCGGCTCCCCCGCTGGTTATCGCTGCTCGCGCGAGAAGGTCCTGGGCCGTTTCTCGTCGGGCGCTTCCTGCTGGGCTTCCTGTGGCGCCGACGAGCGGCACGTGAACGCAGGCAGGAGGATGTCAGGATCGCCGCGTCTGACAGGTAAGTAGCGACCTCCGACCCCTGCTATGTCGCTGGTGAGATCTGCCTGAGTGGCAGCTCAATAGCGACCACTTAGCGATGCACCAGCGATCCATATCGTTGTCGGGATTGCTGGTGCATCGCTAAGTGTAACGGTACCCTTATTCCCTGCCATAGAATCTAGAGCCTCCTCTAATTCCTCTAATTCCTCCAGACTAATTGGTGCCTCCAGCCCAACAGCTTCCGATTCTGACAGAGTAGGCAGACCAGCAGTCCCCAAAAAGCTACTGAGCAACTCGTCAGAGAACCCGCCCTGCGAATTGTATAATGTCTCAAAAAACTCGCTAAAAGTTGCTAGAATTGCCCCAGAAGATCTTTGTAGTTCCACATTTTTGTTTTTTTATCTCTGCTACCATGGCAGGGCCAGATTGAGTCTTGGTCATGGTAGCTAGTAGATGTCCACTTCCCTCCCCTTCCCCAAAATAGACCTGCCGCCGGAAGTATCGTTTATCTGCAGCTTTTGAAAGCTTATGTTGGGCTGATCTTTTTTCCGCATCTTTTCGTGCGTTAAAATGTATATCCGATGGAGTTTTCAAATATTGCAATTCTGCAGAGATAGCTTCCTTCTGTAAAAGTTCCTCATATTCTCTATACTTAGTTTTAACTTTATTCACTTCCGAGATCAACAGTACTCTCAGATAAGCTTTAAACGCATCCCATATTATTTCCCTGTGGGCTGTACCCTCATTAATAGCAAAAAATTCTTTTAGCAAGTCAGGGATCCTAGCATCTGCTTGAATAATAGGTAACCAGAATGCGTTAAATGACCATGGTGCCCATTCCCCTCTCCCACCATTTTCCCAATTAAATGTCGCCATAACAGGGGAGTGATCTGAAAAGGCCTTAGGTTGATACTTGTTTGCATAATTATTACTAGGCAAGTTGTATTTGAGAGGATTCTTTGTATTATTAAACAACTACTATGTTCTCAATCAGCCTAAAAGACTCATAAATATCAAAGCTTAATATTTTTGGAAGTTGGAGTGGGTTTTTTTTAGATTTGGCTATCTTAGGAGGATATCTGTTTGTGCAGGTAACTATTACTGTGCAGAATTGCTAGGCAACTTGATAAAAACCAAATATATACTCATCTCACTTGTTTATTTTCACCAGGTAAACCAATATAACACCACAAACATGTAGAAATAAACATTTCTGACATTCAAAACCAAAAAAAAAAGGGACCAACATAGCCACCTTTCTTTACGATGACACTCAAAAGCCTTACATCCATACATTCTGTCAGTTGCTTGATCTGCCTATACAGCTTGGAGTAGGACAACATGTATGAAAAGGATGATGTGATCAAAATACTCATTTGCCTTATAATTCTGCACACAGTGTATAGGCCCATCAAACACTGGAGCATCATCCATGGGGACCATCATATACTGCAGCATCATATGGAGCCCATTATATATGGAGCATAATATAGGCCCATCATACAATGGAGCATCATCCATTGGGCCCATCATATACTGGAGTGTTATGAATGGGTCACCGAGAAGAAAAAAGCAAAACAAGCTAAGTCACAGAAAACCAGAGAGGTTGGTAACTATGCAGATTGTAGATCCCTGATCTTACCACACAACTAGCAGTAGCCGTGGAGCGTGCCTACGATGTTCCTAGATGCCTCATCACGGCCGGAGGACTAAATAAGCCTAAAGCAAGAAAAGGGAAAACTAACTGCCCCAGAGCAGACCCCAAAGGAATAGATAGCCCCCATACATGTATTGACGGTGAAACAAGTTGAAGGCACAAACACAGGCAGGAAAATAGGCTGAGCAAATGATGGGGCCCAAACTAACTAGACAGGAAAGGAAGGACACTGTCTGCAACCTGCAAAAAACCCTACAAAAATAATGTCCAACACTTCTGATAGCAAAATTAACCCTGAAGTCATTAGACTTCTCCCACTATATCAGCACTCTGAAATATTCTGAGACAGAGCAAAAAGAGACCGACCTAGTAAGGGACAAAAAGCCAATTGGCAAAATACTGATAAATAAGAGTGGAAATTCAGCACAGCCCCCAGCCAGGACTGGCTGACCACACAAAAAACGGAATAGACCAACAAAATCAAGTGTGCACATTAGCAGAAAAACTTAGCTTTAGATGACTGGAAAAGAGCTGAAAACCAAGAGCTGACAAGCCAGAAGGAATCACCAGCAACTGAATAGGGCGTCGGCTGTCTTAAGCACGAACCAATCTATTGGCATGAATATCGGAGGCAGAGAACCAAGAATTATCCTCCTGACCATAACCCTTCCATTTGACCAAATACTGGAGTCTCCGTCTAACCAAACGAGAATCCAATATTTTCTCTACCTCATATTCCACATTACCTTCGACCAACACAGGGTCAGGAGGTGCTGCCATAGGAACCACTGGCTCAATAAACCTCTTCAACAGAGATTTGTGAAATACGTTATGGATCTTGAACGTAACTGGAAGAGCCAATCGAAACGAAACAAATCTTATAAGGACCAATAAATCTTGGCTTAAATTTAGCCGATGCAACCAACATAGGAATATTCTTAGACGACAACCAAACCATATCATCCACTTTAAACCGGGGACCAATGGTCCTATGCCGGTTGGAAAATCGCTGGGCCTTTTCCTGAGAGAGTGACAACTTATCCACCACTTGGTCCCATATCTGCTGCATTCTCTTAACCACAGTGTCCACACCTGGGCAGGACGAAGATTCCACTTACCCTGAAGAGAATCGAGGATGAAACCCAAAATTACAGAAAAAGGGTGACATCAAAGTGGCAGAACTAGCTCTATTGTTCAGTGCGAATTCGGCCAAGGGCAAAAATGAGACCCAATCATCCTGATCAGCAGATATAAAACATCTCAAATAAGACTCCAAGGTCTGGTTTGTACTCTCAGTCTGTCCATTGGTCTGGGGATGAAACGCGGAGGAGAAGGATAACTGAATTCCCAGATTGGAACAAAAGGCTTTCCAGAATCTGGAAACAAACTGGACTCCTCTGTTGGACACAATGTTCTCATGAATTCCATGTACCCGAACCACCTGTTGTATAAACAAGGGCACCAACTCAGCGGAAGATGGCAACTTTGGGAGTGGTACAAGATGGACCATCTTTGAAAATCTATCACAAATCACCCAGATAACAGTCATTGTCTGAGAGACAGGAAGATCAGGAATAAAATCCATTGAGATATGGGTCCATGGCCTCTTGGGCACCGGCAAGGGCATCAGCAGCCCGCTAGAACGAGAACAGGGTTTAGACCGAGAACAAGTCCCACAGGACTGTACAAAAGTCCTGACGTCACGAGATAAGGCAGGCCACCAAAAGGACTGACTGACCAAATCTCTGGTACCAAAAATACCTGGATGACCAGCCAATGCGGAGCAATGAATTTCAGACATCACTCTCTTTCTCCACTGGGCAGGAACATACAATTTTCCCAGAGGGCAACGCTCAGGTTTATCCTCCTGAAATTCCTCCAGGGCGCGTCTCAAATCGGGCGAAATGGCAGAAAGAACTACCCCCTCACCTAGGATGGTAGTAGGCTCGGTCACACTGAGAATCGGCAAAGAAACTCCAAGAAAGGGCGTCTGCCTTAACATTCTTAGTGCCCGGAAGAAAAGAAACCACAAAATTAAAACGCATGAAAAACAAGGCCCATCTAGCTTGTCTAGGATTCAAGCGTTTGGCCAACTCCAGATAATTCAAATTCTTGTGATCGGTGAGGAACACAACTTGATGTCTAGCTCCCTCCAACCAATGTCTCCACTTCTCGAATGCCCTCTTCATGGCCAATAATTCCCGATTCCCCACGTCATAGTTGCATTCAGATGGGGAGAACTTTCGAGAAAAGAAGGCACAGGGATTCATCTTTGAAGTCACAGGGTCTTTTTGGGACAAAACAGCTCCTGCACCAATCTCAGAAGCATCTACCTCCACCTGAAGTGGAAGTGAGACATCAGGTTGCCGTAAAACTGGAGCTGAAGTAAATCTCTGCTTAAGCTCCTGAAATGCTGACATAGCCTCAGGAGACCAATTCAGCACATCAGTGCCCTTCTTGGTCAGATCAGTCAGTGGTTTGACAATACCAGAAAAATTACCTATAAATTTAAGATAGAAATTAGCAAAACCCAGAAACTTCTGGAGGGCCTTCAAAGAAGTAGGCTGAACCCAATCATAAATGGCCTGTACCTTGGCCGGGTCCATTTCAATAGTCGATGGAGATAAGATAAATCCCAAAAATGAAATCCTCTGTACACCAAAGATGCATTTCGATCTCTTAACAAACAGGGAATTCTCCCTCAAAATCCGGAACACAGTCCAGACGTGTTCCACATGAGAATCCCAATTACTAGAAAAGATCAAAATATCATCCAGATAGATGATCAAAAATTTATCCACAAAGTCACGGAAAATATCATTCATGAAGGACTGGAAGACAGAAGGGGCATTAGTGAGCCCAAAAGGCATCACCAGGTACTCAAAATGTCCCTCCGGAGTATTAAACGCCGTCTTCCATTCATCCCCGTGCTTGATGCGAATAAGATTATACGCCCCCTGAGGTCAAGCTTAGTAAACCAGCAGGCACTCTTAACTCTGGAGAATAAATCAGACATCAGAGGTAACGGGTACTGATATTTAACCGTCATCTTGTTAAGGGAACAATATCAATACACGGTCTTAATGAACCATCTTTCTTGGCCACAAAAAAAAAACCAGCACCTAAAGGTGACGAGGATGGTCTAATATGACCCTTCTCCAATGACTCCTTAATATAGGATTGCATAGCATCATGTTCGGGTACTGATAAGTTGAAAAGCCGACCCTTGGGAAATTTACACCCAGGCATCAACTCAATTGCACAGTCATAACTCCTGTGAGGAGGCAAAGACGCAGGCTTGCTCTCACTAAATACATCAGAAAAATCGGCTAGATAATCAGGAATATCATGAGACTGAGGAGAGGTGGAGAAAACAGGAGCGTCCCTAAGAACACACTGACAACCCCAACTCACCACAGACCCAGATTTCCAATACAAAACTGGATTATGAGTTTGCAACCAAGGAAAACCCAGAACAATAGTATTATGCAAATTATGCAGCATCAAAAATTTACAATTTTCTTGGTGGTCTGGGGCAACTCGCATTATCACCTGGGTCCAAAACTGAGGTTTATTCTCCGCCAAAGGAGTAGCATCAATACCCCTCAAAGGAATAGGTTTTTGCAGAGGCGTCATGGAAAAACCACAACGTTTAGCAAAGTCCAAATCCATCAGATTCAACGCTGCTCCTGAATCCACAAAAGCCTTCGTGGAAAATGTGGATAAGGAGAGAGATCAAAGTAATTGCCAAAAGGAACTTAGGTTGTATACTGCCCACAGCAAATGTGTGTGCAAAACGTTTCTCTCGTTTTGGGCAGACAGAAATAGTATGAGAGACGTCTCCACAGAAAAAACACAGCTTATTACGCCTTCTAAACTCCTGACGTTGCGCCCTAGACAAAACCCCATCACATTGCATAGGTTCAGACGTTTGTTCAAAAGGTGGCAGCGCCTCCCGTGTAGTTTTACGTTCACGTAAACGCCCATCAACTTGAATGGCTAATGACATAGAATCATCCCGACCAGAGGGAACAGGAAATCCCACCATAACATCTTTTACGGTCTCTGATAAACCCTTCCGAAAGAGAGCTGCCAATGCACTATCATTCCATGTAGTAAGGACCGCCCACTTTCGGAATTTTTGACAGTTTAACTCTGCAGAATCCTGACCCTGGTTTAATGCCAACAGGGTTCTCTCAGCTTGATCAACAGCATTAGGTTCATCATACAACAACGCCAAGGCTTGAAAAAATGCATCCACATTAGTCAGAATAGGATTTTCAGGTGTCAGAGAAAAAGCCCAATCCTGGGGATCGCCGCGCAGCAAGGAGATGACAATTTTAACCTGCTGCACAGAGCTCCCCGATGAACTAGGCTTCAAGGCCAGAAATAATTTACAATTATTCTTAAAATTCAGAAATTTAGACCGATCCCCAGAAAACAAATCAGGAGTAGGGATCTTAGGTTCAGCAGCATGTGACTAAATGAGGTAGGTGGAAATTCCCTGCACTTCAGCAGCCAGCTGCTCCACATGATCAGACAATTGCTTAATCTCCATTAGGAAAAAGAAAAAAAAAATCCTCCTACGGCCCCAGAGAAAAAAAGAGGAAAGAATATATATATAAAAAAAAGAAAAAAATTCTGACACTTTTCTTTTTTTTTTAACAACTCCCTCCTGCTTTTGAGTACCCTAGAATCTGCGGTATGGCTGGTGATTCTGTTATGAATGGGTCACCAAGGAGAAAAATGCAAATCAAGCTAAGTCACAGAAAACCAGAGAGGTTGGTAACTATGCAGATTGCAGATCCATGATCTTACCACACAACTAGCAATAGCCGTGGAGCGTGCCTACGATGTTCCTAGATGCCTCGTCATGGCCAGAGGACTAAATAAGCCTAAAGCAAGAAAAGGGAAAACTAACTGCCCCAGAGCAGACCCCAAAGGAATAGATAGCCCCCACACATGTATTGACGGTGAAACAAGATGAAGGCACAAACACAGGCAGGAAAATAGGCTGAGCAAATGATGGGGCCCAAACTAACTAGACAGGAAAGGAAAGGAAGGATACTGTCTGCAACCTGCAGAAAACCCTACAAAAATAATGTCCAACACTTCTGATAGCAAAATTAACCCTGAAGTCACTAGACTTCTCCCACTATATCAGCACTCTGAAATATTCTGAGACAGAGCAAAAAGAGACCGAACTAGTAAGGGACAAAAAGCCAATTGGCAAAATACTGATAAATAAGAGTGGAAATTCAGCACAGCCCCCAGCCGGGACTGGCTGACCACACAAAAAACTGAATAGACCAACAAATTCAAGTGTGCACATTAGCAGAAAAACTTAGCATTAGATGACTGGAAAAGAGCTGAAAACCAAGAGCTGACAAGCCAGAAGGAATCACCAGCAACTGAATAGGGCGTCGGCTGTCTTAAATCCAATCTGAGAATCCTGAGGTCCAATCGTCATCCTCATTCTCAGGTGGCAGATTTCCACCGATTAAATCAGCCTCACTACCTCCTGTTGCCACCAGAGGGAGTCTGGAAGGGAAACTCACAACTGGTGAACCAGAGAATGAACTCACAACTCTGTAGCATCATATGGGGCCCATTATATATTGAGCATAATATAGGCCCATCATACAATGGAGCATCATCCATGGGGACCATCATATACTGGAGCATCCTATGGGGCCCATCATATACTAGAGCATCATATGGGGCCCATCATATAAGGAGCATTATATAGGCCTATCATACAATGGAGCATCATCCATGGGGCCCATCATATACTGGAGCATCATTTGGGGTTCATTATTTATGGGACATCATATAGGGTATGGAGCATTATATGGAGCACATATGGGGCCTCTTCTGTATGGAGCATTATATGGAACCCATTCTGTATGGAGCAATATATGGGGCCCATCATATACTGTATGGAGCTTTATATGAGACTCATTATACTGTATGGAGCAATATGTGGGGCTCATTCTACTCTATGGGGACCGTCCTATACTGTATGGCACATTATATGGGGACCATCATATACTGTAGCATTATGTGGAGGTCATCATATACTGTATGGAACATTATATGGGACCAATTATTCTGTAAGGAGCAATATATGGGGCTCATTATTCTGTATGGCGCACTATGTGGTGGCCATAATACTGTATGGAGGAATATACTGTCCTGTTTTTGAGCTATTGTAGAATTTAAAATAGATATCAGTCATGTAATGTAAGAAGTGAAGTATTTGTCATTACACTATACCAATTTTTCTCTGCTGTATCGGAGCTGTCACGGTCACGTGTGTCTGGACGCAGCGAGTACCGCAAGGCGAACCCATGTGACGCACGTGACCCTGGATACACCACCACCAGTGGGCGAATTTAAATAATAAACACATGCTAATAAACACGTGCAGCTGGATACACCGCCTCCAACTGGCGAATTTAGACATTACACGTATATACAAGTCTGGAAACCCCGCCTCCAGTAAGGCGAATTTAAACAATAAGGGAAACCTGGGAAACATTAACAATGGTGGCCCTGCGATAGGGAATAGGGAAGTGGAGACCTCCTGAGCTCCCCTGAGCCAGTGTCCCTGCACTCCTAACGTTCCCTATGCCGGTTCCGCACCGGGCGCGCAACAGGAACCTAAAAACCCTAGCTTGTCCTGACCTAAACCCTCACTAGGGAATTGGTCAGTGCAGAAACTAATCCAACCACTGCACTAAAACACACATGAGGAAAAATGACAATACAGGGGAAACACCACTTAGCTTTGCTCTGTTGCGTACGTACGCTCCTAGCAACAGAGCCCACCACCTGTGTGCATCTTCTCCTCCACCCGGATCCATCGCCATAACTGCATCCTTCACCATAGTGCAGCCTTGGAGCAGAGTCCACCACCAGTTGCAGCTGCCCAGTAAACAGAGCCCCAAAGATGAGTCCAGCTTCTGCCAAAAAGTCCAGCATGCTTGAGTCCAGCTCTCAGCAACCAAGTCCCGCATGCTGAGTGCAACTCTCTCCATAGTCGTCACTCCACCAAGCCATGCAAGCACTTCCTACCAACACCATAAACTGTGACTCCACCACGCCATGCCAGCCCTTCTTGCAGATCACCTAGCTGCCACTCGTCCCCTCTGGCTGGGCTGCGCAGGACTCATGTTCAGCTCCTTCCTCCCCCAGGCTTTCTTGCCAAATGAACACACAATATAACCAACAGTGATAGAACCCACCTGGCTACCTTTTATAGAGCCTAACACCTGATTTGTAATTAAGTGCACATTAAACCAAAGAAACTAAAGTGCACTACCGCTCACCACCACCGGGGCAACTTAGAATGAACGACACCACGTGTAATAATTCTAATGGCCACCGGGGTGCAATCAACCCACTTTGGCACCAAGCCAAAGGGAAAAAAGTTCGCTTTGTGCTTTTAAACTGTCAGATCCACATTGGATCATGACAGGAGCATCATGAATTGTGGTATGTGTTAAAGGGGCCCACTGACACTCTTTCACCCGGGGCACACGAAAACCTGGAGCCAGCCCTACCTCCCCACAACTTTAGCCAAATAACCCCCAGTTTTCAATGCGTAACTATAATTATAAAGTAAATTAAGGTTGACAAGCTTAAGTAATAAGAATTGATGTAGTTGGCAATGAAATGGGCACTGTAGGTGTGTTTACTGTCCTCCACTCCCTGACGACTTTGCTTCCCCATTGACTTGCATTGGGTTTCTTGTTTCAGTCGAACCTCCGACTTTTCACGATAGTCGGCCGATTTCGTTCGACTCGACTTTTGAGAAAGCCGACTTGACCCTAAAAGAGGCAAAGTCGCTCATCTCTAGTGTACAGAGTACACACACAGACTTTTTGGCATAGTACTCCCACAATTGCATGTAGAGTACACACAGGCTTTTTCGGCAGCATACTCACTCAGATATGAGTGGAGTACACACACAGGCTTCTTGGCAGAATACTCAAACAGAGTTGCATGCAGAGTACACACAGGGATTTTGGCAGAGTACTCAAACAGAGTCACATTCAGAGTATACACTTAGAGGCTTTTTGGAACAGTACTCCCACAGAGACACGTACAGAGTGTACACACAGGCTCTTTTGTAGAGTACACACAGATGGTTTTTGGCACAGTACTCCCACAGAGACAGGTGCATAATGCATACACAAGCTTTTTGGCAGAGTACTCACATAGAGACGCATTTAGAGTACGTAAAGAGGATATTTGGCACAGTACTCTCACAGAGAAGGGTGCAGAATACACAAACATATGTTTTTTGGCACAGAACTGTAACGGGAGTGGTGAAACCACTGTGACGTGGTCCAAGGAGAACCTGGAGAGGTGTAACTAGGTGAACCCCTGACTCTTTTCTAGAGCTGGAGACAGCTGAAATATAGACAGTGGTTAGCTATTGAAGACAGGTATGGCTGGTATACAGACAGGCACTGGCAGGTGCAGACTGGTAAGTTTTTTATATAGGCAGGCACTGGCAATTACAGGCTCGTAAGGCTGGATTACAGTCAGGCACTGGCAGGTGCAAGCAGGTACGGATGGTATACAGGCAGGCACTGGCAGGTGCAGGATAGTACGGCTGGTATACAGGCAGGCACTGGCAGGTGCAGGCTGGAATGACTGATATACAGACAGGCACTTGCATGTGCAGGCAAATATGGATGCAATACAGGCAGACACTAGCTGGTGCAGTTGGGTAAAGCTGGTATACAGGAAGGAACTGGCAGGTGCAGGCTGGTAAGACTGGTATACAAGCAGGCAGATGCTGGCAGGCACAACTGTAATACAGTAACACACAGCAGGTATGGGAAGACAGGAACAGGAAGGAACAGGGATTGATAGGCAGGGACAGGCAGGTACTGGCAGATACTGGCAGGTACAGGGGACCTGAGAACTAGCAAGCATGCATCAAAGCAGAGTGAGCATGTTGCTCAGGCACCTCTGTGAGAGCAAGATTTATACTTAACTATCTGTGGATATTCTACATATATTCTCTCCTGCTTTCAAAGATGAAGTTTGAGCCCATATGTGTGTGTGTGAGATAACAGAGGTCTCTAAGGAATGTCTTTGTGTAATGGACTTAGATAAAACATAGGAAAGTAGGATAAACAAAATTAAGAAGCAGAGACACACCTACTCACGTGGTCAAAATTGTTGGTACCCCTCGTTTAATGACAGAAAAACCCACAATGGTCACAGAGAAAACTTGAATCTGACAAAAGTAATAATAAACCAAAAATCTATGGAAATTAACAAATGAAAGTCAGACATTTCTTTTCAACCATGCTTCCACATAAATTTTATAAAAATAAAACTCATGAAATAGGTCTGAACAGAAATGATGGTACCCCTGAAAATAATGTGACAAAAGGGACATGTTAAATCAAGGTGTGTCCACTAATTAGCATCACAGAGTTCTTCAATCTTAAGGCCCCGTCACACATAACAACTCACCAGCGATCCCGACAACGATATCAACGTGTCAGGATCGCTGGTGAGTCGCTACATGATCGCTGGTGAGCTGTCAAACAGACAGCTTCACCAGCAATCAGCACAGCGACGCCGAGCACGCGGCGTCGCTGTGTTCGTTAGTTACCAGCGCGCTGATGCAGGGAGCTGGTAACTAACGTACACATCGGGTTTCTAAGCGACGCACGTCCCTTGGATACCCGATGTGTACGTTAGTTACCAGCTGATCGCTGGTCTCCCGCCTGTCACATGCAGCGATGCATGCTGGCCAGCGGGAGACCAGCGACCAAAGAAAAGTCCAGGGCTTTCCTACAGCGATCAGCGATACCGGCAGGGGGGCCAGTCGCTGATCGCTGTCACACACAGCGATCTCGCTGGTGAGATCGCTGTTGTGTCACAAAACTTGTGACTCAGCAGCAATCTCGCTAGCGAGATCGCTATGTGTGACAGGGCCCTTAGAATCAGTGAGTGGGCCTGTATAGAGGGCTACAGATACTCACTGTGCTGAGTTATTAGACCTCTCCAAGCAGCTTGATGTTCCTGTGACTACAGTTGCACATATTATTCAGAAATTTAAGCTCCATAGGGCTGAAGCCGACCACACTGGACGTGGCCGCAGGAGGAAAATTGATGACAACAGATATTAAGAATGGTAACAAAAGAGACCAGAAAAACTTCTAAACAGATTAAAGGGAACCTGTCATCTCATTTTTTGCATATAAGCTGCGACCACCGCCATTGGGGGCTTATCTACAGCATTCTGCAATGTTGTAGATAAGCTCCCGATGTAACCTGAAAGACAAAAAAACAAGTTAGATTATACTCACCCGGGGGGCGGTCCGGTCCAATGGGTGTCGCAGGTCCGGGTCTGGCGCCTCCCATCTTCATGCGATGATGTCCTCTTCCTTGCTTCATGGAGTGGCTCCTGTGCACGCATACTGATCTGCCCTGTTGAGGGCAGAGTAAAGTATTGCAGTGCGCAGGCGCCGGGCCTCTCTGACCTTACCTGGCGCCTGCGCACTGCAGAACTTTGCTCTGCCCTCAACAGGGCAGAGAATTACGCCTGTGCAGGAGCCGTGACAGAAGCAAGGAAGAGGATGTCATCGCATGATGATGGGAGGCGCTGGACCCACGACACCCATCGGACCCGGACCGCACCAGACCGCCCCTGGGTGAGTATAATCTAACTTGTTTTTCTTATCTTTCAGGTTACATAGGGGGTTTATCTACAGCATTATAGAATACTGTAGATAAGACCCTAATGGTTTTGGCCGGAGCTTATAAGCGAAAAATAAGGTGACAGGTTCCCTTTAAAGGTGATCTTCAAGCTCAAGGAGCATCAGTGTCAGATCGCACCATCTGTCATTGTATGAGCCAAAGTGGACTTCATGGGAAATGACCAGGGAGGACACCATTGTTGAAAAAAATCATAATAAAGCCAGACTGGAATTTGCCAAACTACATGTTGACAATCCACAAAGCTTCTGGGAGAATGTCCTATGGACAGAAGAGACAAAAATGAACTTTTTGGCAAGGCACATCAGCTTTATGTTTACAGAGAAATTAAGCATATCAAGAAAAGAACACTGCCCCTACTGTGAAACATGGTAGAGGCTGTTATGTTCTGGGGCTGCTTTGCTGCATCTGGCACAGGGTGTCTAGAATCTGTGCAAGGTACAATGAAATCTCAAGACTATCAAGGGATTCTAAAGAGAAATGTGCTGCCCAGTGTCAGAAAGCTTGGTCTCAGTAGCAGGTCATGGGTCTTGCAGTGGGATAATGATCCAAAACACACAGCTAAAAACACCCTAGAATGGCTAAGAGGAAAACATTGGACTATTCTGAAATGGCCTTCTATGAGTCCTCACCTAGATCCTTTTGAGCATATTTGGAGAAAACTGAAACATGTGTGGTGCCCCTGAGGGTCCGGTCACCACAAAGGTACTGGTAAGGAGGGATCACCACCCAGGACTCCTAACACTCGCAACCAACACACACTAGTTTAGTCAGGGCATCTGGGTGTACCCTTCTGTAGGATGGCCTCATCCCAGACTGGCTAGGAAAGGGTGTTGGGGAGTTAGTGTGGAAGGTAGGTAGAGTGGGAGGAGCTTAGGTAGTGGAGTGATTGTGGGCATCCAGTCAGAGAGAGAAAGGTGACAGTTGGTGGGTGGAACTAGTCTGAGGTAAATAGTTTTGTGTAGAAAGAGTCAGTCGGTGACAGGACCAACGAGAGAGCAGGACTGACGTGAGGAGAGATAGAGAAAGAGAGACACCACTAATAAGCAGAAGATCCCAGGAGAATAGAAGGGGTCCTAGGGGCACGGGTAGTGCGACTGCCCACCTGTGGGGCCTGCATCCTGGAAAGGAAGGACCAGGCCGCAGTAAGGGAACCAACCCCTAAGTCTAGCGAAGAATACCAAACAAGGCTCAACTAGTAAGTTGGAGGCTGTAGTGACTTTAGTGCGACAGCCAAATCCACTAGCAAACCTCCAGAAGGCAGCCGTTGAGATAAAGGACCCCGGGGCCTGACCCCCGTCGCTCGGCAAGGTCCGAGGCTGCTGGATGAGGGACACTGCTGGTCAGGGCGTAGAGCAAGAGAGACGGCCAAGAAAGAGGAACATAAAGAGGAGTCCTGAAACGGTGTTCCTGATCTACCTGGGAGTTGGCTGGACCCCTCACGCGGAGGACACGGTACCAAGTGGGCACCTGTGCACATAAGACAACAGTGAGTAAAAACTCTGAAACTGCACCCATCTGTGCCCTTCGTGTCCTTAACATCCCACCTGCTTTACACCGCATTTCACCATCACCGTCACCGGCTCACAAGCATCATCTTAACTGCCCTGGGACACAGCTTTGCCCGTGGAGAGCTACACCATCTCTGCTGCTGCCGCACTACCGTTCCAGAGGATCTGTATAGCAGTGTCAGCTATCTTAGCCGAATACCACGGGTGGCGTCACGATTCCCCTTTTCCCATTTAATTATCCCACCATTTTCCCCACCCCATAATTTGAACTTCCATCTTCATTATTGGACACCCAGGGCCACGGACCGGGTCACCATCACCACCGTGACACTTTCCCCCTTAAAAGAACCTGAAAGGCCCGGTAACGAGTATCCCACGGCCCTGCTGGGCATTCCACATGCCGTCTGGAAAAGGCAACCTTCTAACACGAGACAACTGGAGCAGTTTGCTCTTGAGAAGTGGGCCAAAATACCTGTCGAGAGGTGCAGAAGTCTCATTGACAGTTAGGGTACCGTCACATTTAGCGATGCACCAGCGATCCCGACAACGATACGACCCGGTCAGGATCGCTGGTGCATCGCTAAATGGTCGCTAGTGAGCTGCCAAACAGGCAGATCTCACCAGTGATGCAGCAGCGGTCGGCGGTCGTTACTTGTCAGACGCGGCGATGACGACGTCCTCCCGGCCACGTCCACGCATCGCTCGTCGGCGCCAGCAGGAAGCAGGGCAGGAAATGGCCAATGAGAAATGGCCCAGGACGTTCTCGCGCGATCAGCGATAACCAGCGGGGGAGTCGGTCGGAGGTAAGTATCACACTTAGCGATATCGCTAGCAATATCGCTGCTGCGTCACAAAATTGGTGACGCTTAAGCGATATTGCTAGCGATCTCGCTTAGTGTGACGGGGCCTTTACAGGAATCATTTGATTGCAGTGAGTGCCTCAAAAGGTTGTGCAACAAAATATTACGTTAAGGGTACCATCATTTCTGTCCAGGCCTATGTCATGTTTTATTTTTTTAAAAATTCTTTCAAAGAATGAGATGTATGTATGCTAATTCCAACACATATTTAGAGATAAGATAATCCAATTATATAGTTACCATGTATTAATACTAACAGCCTATATAAGATTATTTTATGAGGTAATAGAGATCTGCTTTATAATAATAATAAATTTTATTTCTATAGCGCCGACATATTCTGCAGCACTTTACATTTCAGAGGGGACTTGTACAGACAATAGACATTACAACATAACAATAATCACATAGATCATAACAGATACCAAGAGGAATGAGGGCCCTGCTCGCAAGCTTACATGGTTATGGTAAAAACTTTTGACTGTGCCACACAGGGATAGTTAGGTTAATGTGTTGAGGCGATAGGCCAGTCTGAATTAATGAGTTTTTAGGGCACGATTAAATTTGTGGGGATTGGGGACTAATCGTATTGACCTGGGAAGTGCATTCCAAAGAATTGGCGCAGCACGTGTATAGTCTTGGAGATGGGAGTGGGAGGTTCTGATTATTGTGGATGCTAACCTCAGGTCATCAGCAGAACGGAGGGCACGGGTAGGGTGGTATACTGAAACAAGGGAGGAGATGTAGGGTGGTGCTGAGCCATAAAGATCTTTGTGAGTGAGGGTAATAAGTTTGTACTGGATTCCGGAGTGGATGGGTAGCCAGTGTAATGACTGGCACAAGGTAGAGGCATCAGTGTAGCGATTGGCGAGGAATATGATCCTGGCAGCAGCATTCAAGACAGATTGGAGGGGGGGAGAGTTTGGTAAGAGGGAGACCGATTAGAAGAGAGTTACAATAGTCGAGACGAGAATGAATAAGAGAAACAGTAAGAGTATTTGCGGAGTCAAAAGTAAGAAAAGGTGGAACTCTAGAAATGTTTTTGAGGTGCAGATAACAAGAGCTAGCCAGTGTTCGTATGTGGGAGACAAAGGAAAGCTCGGAGTCAAGTATAACCCCAAGAAAACGGGCATGTTGCTGGGGAGTAATAGTGGAACCACACACGGAAATGGCAATGTCGGGTATACAGTTGTGGCCAAAAGTATTGACACCCCTGCAATTCTGTCAGATAATACTCACTTTCTTCCTGATAATGATTGCAAACACAAATTCTTTGGTATTATTATCTTCATTTAATTTGTCTTAAATGAAAAAACACAAAAGGAATTGTCCTAAAGCCAAATTGGATATAATTTCACACCAAACATAAAAAGAGGGTGGACAAAAGTATTGGCACTGTTCGAAAAATCATGTGATGCTTCTCTAATTTGTGTAATTAACAGCACCTGTAACTTACCTGTGGCACCTAACAGGTGTTGGCAATAACTAAATCACACTTGCAGCCAGTTGACATGGATTAAAGTTGACTCAACCTCTGTCCTGTGTCCTTGTGTGTACCACATTGAGCATGGAGAAAAGAAAGAAGACCAAAGAACTGTCTGAGGACTTGAGAAACCAAATTGTGAGGAAGCATGAGCAATCTCAAGGCTACAAGTCCATCTCCAAAGACCTGAATGTTCCTGTGTCTACCGTGCGCAGTGTCATTAAGAAGTTTAAAGCCCATTGCACTGTGGCTAACCTCCCTAGATGTGCACGGAAAAGAAAAATTGACAAGAGATTTCAACGCAAGATTGTGCGGATGTTGGATAAAGAACCTCGACTAACATCCAAACAAGTTCAAGCTGCCCTGCAGTCCGAAGGTACAACAGTGTCAACCCGTACTATTCGTTGGCGTCTGAATGAAAAGGGACTGTATGGCAGGAGACCCAGGAAGACCCCACTTCTTACCCCGAGACATAAAAAAGCCAGGCTGGAGTTTGCCAAAACTTACCTGAAAAAGCCTAAAGCGTTTTGGAAGAATGTTCTCTGGTCAGATGAGACAAAAGTAGAGCTTTTTGGGCAAAGGCATCAACATAGAGTTTACAGGAGAAAAAAAGAGGCATTCAAAGAAAAGAACACAGTCCCTACTGTCAAACATGGCGGAGGTTCCCTGATGTTTTGGGGTTGCTTTGCTGCCTCTGGCACTGGACTGCTTGACCGTGTGCATGGCATTATGAAGTCAGAAGACTACCAACAAATTTTGCAGCATAATGTAGGGCCCTGTGTGAGAAAGCTGGGTCTCCCTCAGAGGTCATGGGTCTTCCAGCAGGACAATGACCCAAAACACACTTCAAAAAGCACTAGAAACTGGTTTGAGAGAAAGCACTGGAGACTTTCTAAGGTGGCCAGCAATGAGTTCAGACCTGAATCCCATAGAACACCTGTGGAGAGATCTAAAAATGGCAGTTTGGAGAAGGCACCCTTCAAATATCAGGGACCTGGAGCAGTTTGCCAAAGAAGAATGGTCTAAAATTCCAGCAGAGCATTGTAAGAAACTCATTGATGGTTACCGGAAGCTGTTGGTTGCAGTTATTTTGGCTAAAGGTTGTGCAACCAAGTATTAGGCTGAGGGTGCCAATACTTTTGTCTGGCCCATTTTTAGAGTTTTCTGTGAAATGATCAATGTTTTGCTTTTTGCTTCATTCTCTTTTGTGTTTTTTTCATTTAAGACAAATTAAATGAAGATAATAATACCAAAGAATTTGTGTTTGCAATCATTTTCAGGAAGAAACTGAGCATTATCTGACAGAATTGCAGGGGTGTCAATACTTTTGGCTACAACTGTACCATAATATATGCTGCAAAGATGAATGATATAGGTTGGACACAAGCAGGAATCAGTGAAGTTGCTGGAAATAGTTAAATACCTGTATGAAGAGAATAGAGATGCGTGTTAGATTCAGCCATGTTATAACTGCCAGCGTACTTTGATACATGTACTTTGATTACATGTACATAAATGCCCCCCTCTGCTTTAATTCTTAGAGTAACTCTTCCGTGCACATATTTGAATTTTAGAATTTAATTTGGAACAGGCAGAACGTCTCAGAATGTCCCACATTATGTGGCAATGAAACCTCTATTCATATGGAGGTGCCTTAAATAATTAGTGTCTCCAAGCCATTGACTGGGGACACTTCAGGGTGGCTCTTTATGAGGGAGGAAGTGTGCACGCGCTATGCACAGTAGCAGAAGGAGAAAGTGCGGGACATGGGCAGCAGCAGTGAGTGAGTCGGTGTCCCTGCCGGGAAAGGAGAGAAACGTGCAGGTATGCCAGCATTACAAGTTCTCACAAAGAGATGGGAGCAGAGTATACACACAGTCTTTTTGGCAGAGTACTCCCACAGAGATGGATGCATAGTACACACACAAAGCCTAACACTGTTTCTCACTCGAGCTGCATGCTGTCCCTACACTAATCAGAGCAGAATGATGGCGACACCCGTGATCCGGCATTTATACAGGGTGGGTCACATGGTGCGTCGGTCAAACAATCAAAGCTATGCCAATACTTAGCATGGCTGTGATGGTTCTTCAAATGCCCACAGCCAAACACTTTGTTAATTGGCTGCGCGCAGCATTTCAACAAACTTTATCATACCTCTAAATATTGCAATTGATTTACTTATCTCAAATCCATGTATTTCCACAAGATGCCTTTACCCTTACTCACAGAAATTTCCACAGGAGTTATTAATGGAGTCTTATAAAGAAAAAGAACCTAGTGAGTGAATTCATCCTGCTTGAGTCTAGAAGTGCTGCTGACCACAGTGTGCATATTAGATGGGTCCCACTTGAAGTACACTGATTGAAGTGCTCACTGAGTTCTTTTACTTTATAAGACCTCATTAATAGCTCCTGAGGAACCTTCCATGAATAAGGGGAGTGGTGTCGAGTGGAACTGCATGAATTTGAGATCAGTAAATCAAGTGCAATATTTAAGGTCACTCCTTTATCAGTTGTGAGTTATCCTCTCTGCATTTATTAACGATGTAGTAACACTAGGGTACTTCCCTCTGCACCTATACAGTGGCAGCAGTAGGAAATTTTTATATGTAGGGACTATCAGGGTCCTATGCATGTGATATTATTCATTTACAGGCTATAATGTAGCCCTACAGTATATCCATAAGGACTGCAACTATTTACTGACTACCTATCACTCAAAATTGTAGCATTATATATATCAGTGTACTTTGTTACACATGGTCTAGTTGGCTTTTTTCTTAATTCTTATTTAATCATTACTACATTGTATTGTGTTTCTATTTAACAGCTGGTATATACAGTGTTTGGCATTTCAAGCCAACCTAGACCATCATTAACTTTACATATAAATACGGTGCATTATATGGACAAAGATATTGAGACAACCACACATTACATATGCAGGAGTTTTATGACATTACATACTAACGCCACAGGCATTTATATGGAGTTAATGTCCCCTAGGCAACTAGTACAGCTTCCAATATTTTGGGAAGATTTTCTACACCATATTGGCGTGTGTCTGAGGGAATTTTGCCCATTCAACTGAAAAAAAGCAGTTGTAAGGTCAGAACCTGAAGCTGGACAAGAGGCCTTGGCTCTCAATCTCCGTTTTAGTTCATCTCAAAGGTGTTTAATGGAGTTGTGGTCAGAGTTCTTCTACACCAAACTCACCAACAATGCCTTTAGGGACCTTGCTTTGCATACAGGGGCAAAGTCACGCCAGAACAGTTAAGTATCTTCCTGAAACTGTTCACACAAAGTTGGAAGCTTCAATTCCCCAAAATGTCTTGGTTTACTGAAAAAATTAAGATTGTCTTTCACTGGAACTAAAGGGACTATGTCATCAACTTAAAAAAAGAAAAAACTCATCCCTCCTCCACCAAACTTTACAGTTGGCACAATGCAATCAGGCAGGTAATGTTTTAATTGCATTTACCAGACTCATACATCATAATCATCACTCCTAAGAACATATTGCCACTGGTGATGAGCAAGTATACTCATTGCTCGGTTTTTCCTGAGCATGCTCCGATGTCCTCCAAGTATTTTGGAGTGCTCGGAGATTTAGTTTGTGTTGACGCAGCTGCATGATTTGCGGCTGCTAGACAGCCTGAACACATGAGGGGATTCCTTAACAAACAGGCAACCCCCACATGTATGCAGGCTGTCCAGCAGCTGCAAATCATGCAGCTGCGTCGTCACAAACTAAATCTCTGAGCACGCCAAAACACTCGGAGGACACCCGAGCATGCTCTGGAAAACCCGAGCAACGAGAATACTCGCTCATCACTAATTGTCACAACTTTAGAGTCTTGTTATTTACACCACTCATTGAAGGTGTTGTCCTTAGTGGGATGTGAACCCCTGACCCCAGCGCTGAAAGGCTCCAATGCCAACTGGTAAGTCACGATGCTGCCCAAGTGCCAGGAAATTGAGACAGTGAGTCCCATTGAGGACAGATAGAGATAACAATGGCTGTAAAGCGCTGAGGAATAAGTCAGGGCTAAATAAACAGGCATAATAATGAAATAAAAAGAAATTATGGAATTTTTCTCTGTAAGTGCGCTTACCAAATCAGTTCAGTACTGAAATTGCTCAGCAGTTCATCGGTTTGTTGACTTCAACCTCTTTTTTAGAATAAAAAATAGCAAGTAGATTATTTCCAATGCTCTTTTTTTTAGGTATTTGCTTACAGTAATTCACAATACAATACTTCGA
Organism: Dendrobates tinctorius; assembly: GCF_039654945.1. Classification (NCBI taxonomy): domain Eukaryota; kingdom Metazoa; phylum Chordata; class Amphibia; order Anura; family Dendrobatidae; genus Dendrobates; species Dendrobates tinctorius. Next base: position 68,314,937 of record NW_027361732.1, on the reverse strand, counting down.
TACTCACGATTGGTATGCTGCATACATTGGCCTTGATGCTTAGTTTTGTGTCAAAATCAGTCATTCATAATTTTCCTTATTTGCGGCCCCACAAAAATTCCCTCTGCCCAGCGGGCCCCATATGCCAGGCAGGGCAGTAATGCCCTGATGGCGGCCCTGAAGAGGAGTGTTGAAGGGCATGACAAAATATAGCAAAATCCACTGATCGGGTGTGGGGAGAGTGTTATAGTATGTGGGCTGGTGGGGTTTGTGTGGCAGGGCTGTTTTTTTTTTTATCCTAGTCTGGCCCTGCTCCTGAGTGTGTGAGAATGAACAAAGGGTTTGCTGTTGACCCCTGTTCAGGCCATAAGTGGGTTCATGGTATGGGGACCTCAAAAATATGCAAAGGATCTGGGAGACCGGAGTTCAATGTAATTCCTTAAGTAGAACTTTAAAAATTGATAGCTGGAAATTCAATGTGAGTACAATTGTTCTGTCATACAGAGGCCTTCTTCTTGTGCATAATACACATGTCATTTTGATGGTTTTGGCAGAATCATACACGAGTGTCACAGTACTTGTTTAGCTTCCCAGCTATGTCCTTACTCTCTTTAGTTTTCAATACAGGAGTGCCTTTGGGTCCCTTCCTGGTCAGAATAGGAATACTCTCAACCTCCAGGACTGACTAACACAATGCCTTTTGTAACCCACTCCAAGTTGCTGTCTAGGGAAATTACTCTTCCCTCAGCTCTGTTATAGCTACAGCTGTACTCACTGCAGGTGGAAAGGAATCTTCTTATTACGCCTTAAATCCCTGTGCTCCAACTTTATAGAAATCAGTTCCTGCAGAACTTGTTCTAGAACCTGCTATCATTAGAATTTTCTGTTGCTAAACACACTCTCCAACTTGTGGCCTTCTCCTAATCAGCAATACTTCTTATCTTATCATAAGCAGTTCTTCAACTGCCTAAAGGGCCTGTCACACTAAGCGATATCGCTAGCAATATCGCTATAACTTGTGACGTTGCAGCGATATTGCTAGCGATATCGCTGTGTCTGATACTTACCTACGACCCGCTCCCCCGCAGGTTATCGCTGATCGCGCGAGAACGTCCAGGACTGTTTCTCGTCGTCAGCTTCCTGCGGCGCTTCCTGCTGTAACGACGAGCGACGCGTGGAGCCGGGCGGGAGGACTCAGGATCGCCTGGTGTGACAGGTAAGTAGCGACCCCCGTCCCCAGCGATGTCGCTAGTGAGATCTGCCTGTGTGGCAGCTCACTAGCGACCACTTAGCGATGTACCAGCGATCCTGACCGCGTCATATCGCTGGTCGGGATCGCTGGTACATCGCTAAGTGTGACACTACCTTTACAACCAGGCACTAGCTTCCTGAGCCCACTTAACACCTCCCAACCTGGGATGGCCTCTAATAGTTAAGTCTGTCCACATGTTAACAAACAAGAAAATAGCAGGCACATCAGAATAAAAGACATAAACAGCAGGTCAGTACAATAATATATGAATAGTCTTCAGAGAGGGTGTTTAGTCGACTTCTCCACAATTACACAGCTACCAAAGCTGTCTGGCAACAGATTGTTTCCCTTTCTTAATGAGAACACATACACATTTGTCTATCTGTGTGTAGTAATGTATTGGGCAGAGGAGAGCATGGTCATACACTCCTCTGGCCGGCAGATATTTACATTACTGTTATTGTGAGCAATTAAGCAAGTTGAAGATTAAATTATCTCTAAAAGGCCTAAAGTTAAAGATGACACATTTATTTGCATTTTAGGCAAAAAAAATATTTTTTCTTTCATGTTTCAAAAATTGCAGAAAATAAAATGGGCCGATGCGAAAGTTTGGGCTCCCTGCATGATTAGTACTTAGTAGCACCCCCTTTTGAAAGTATTACAGCTTGTAAAAGCTTTTTATCGCCAACCAAGAGTCTTTCAATTCTTGTTTGAGGGATTTTCATTAATTCTTCCTTGGAAAATTCTTCCAGTTAAATGAGATTCCTGGGTCGTCTTACATGCACTGCTATTTTGAGGTCTAGCCACAGATTTTCAATGATTCTCCGAACAGGGAACTGAGATTGTCATTGTAAAACCTTCAGCTTGCACCTTTTGAGATAGTCTATTGTGGATTTTTCCATGTGTTTAGGATCATTATCCATTTGTAAAAGTCATCCTCTTTCCATCTTCAGCTTTTATTCAGATGGTGTTGTGTTTGCATCAAGAATTTGTTGAAATTTCATTGAATCCATTCTTTCCTCTACCTGTGAAATGTCCCCCCCGTGTCATTGACTGCAACACAGCCCCAAAGCATGATTGATACACTCCCTTGCCTATTGGTTGGAGAGATGTTCTTTTCCTGAAACTATGTGCCTTTTTTATCCACACATGCCTTTGATCATTGTGGCCAAAGAGTTCTATTTCAACCTCATCAGTCCACAAGTCTTGTTTTCAAAATGCATCAGGCTTGTTTAGACGTTCTATACTTCTATACCCTTAATTTTATGGTGATAATGCATGAGAGGTTTTCTTCTGATGACTCTTCAATGAAGGCCATATTTGTGCAGGTTCTCTGAACAGTAGAACAATGTACCAGAACTCCAGAGTCTGCTAACTTTTTCAGAAGGTCTGTTGAAGTAAAGCCAGGTTTTAATTTGCCTCTCTGGCAATCCTACTAGCAGCTCTCACTGAAATTTAGCTTTGCCTTCCAGACCTTATATTGACCTCCACTGTTCCTGATAACTGCCATTTCTTAATTATATTTTGTACTGACAAAAGAGCAATTTAATATCACGCTGTGATTTACTTTGGTAAGGAAGAGAGGGTCCCTAACTATCCCTGTCCAGGGAGTTATTTTGAAGGGTGAGAGACCCAAGTCTCTGACTTTACTATGCTCCTGTTAAACCCGGATCTGTCCCATCCCTCTTCCCATGAGGCCTGGACAGAAATATAAGGTAAAAAAGACACAAAGGCAAAACAAGGATAACGCAGAGCAGCAAACATACAAACACTCACCAAAGGTGAAAAAAAAAAAAAAGGATGTTGGGGAGGATAAGAATGTACCAACCAAATGGGAATAGTACTATGAAGAAAGGATACACCCAAAAACAGCACGCAACAATCTCCAGTAGCAACAACGATCTCCTATTCAGCACAGCATCTCCAAGGAGCTAGGAAGCAAAGCTTTCACTGACAAGACATAGAAGGTCTGGCAGGTTTTATAAGGATAAGTAATGACCACATTAGAAGCAGCTGAAAATGGGAATGCAAGTTTATGACCAGCATAGACAGAGTTGCTAACCTCTTCATCATCAAAGGAAACCAAATTCATTTATTATAGCACACGAATACAAATGCTAAATGAACTTTTGACGATTCACAATACGTAGTGATCTTCTAACCCCAGACATTACTGGAGGACGTGACACATTTGTGACACTTGAAAAATGCTTTGCCATCTTCTTCTAGCCATCTCCTGCGTTATGGGCCTCCACCATTTTCATTTTCAGAGTGCTAGGCAGCTGCTTAGAAAAACCCATGGCTGCTGTTTTTTGGCACAAGGTTAGAGGAAGCTGGGGTTTCATAAAGCTAGGAAATTTGCATCGCCTGGCCTTTCCTAATGATAGTGAGCAAGCAATAACCCTGAAAGGTTAATTAAGGTCTGAAACCTCGGTCAAAGTCATCTGAGAACACAAATCTCCAAGGGTTCCCAAACTCTTGCATTGGCCCATTTTCCTATTAATAATTTAAAAAAATGAAAAAAATTGCAATATATAATTTTTTTGCCTAAAATACAAAGGAAATGTGTTATCTTTAACTTTCGAGCTTTTAGAGATCATTTCATCTTCAATTTGCAGAGGTGCCTAATCTTTTACATTCCACTGTATGCTCCGATGGAGCAAGTATGCATGTGTTCTCAATAAGATATGGGAAGTACAGAGGGCTTGTCACCATTTCAAAAGTGACATTGGTTTTTGCTCCTTTTTTATTCATATGTATACACAGCAAAAGGTGGAATATGTGTGCAACTAGGCTATGGCATTTTGACATTTAATTTTGTATTATCTATTGCTAATCAAAAGAGATCTCTACAGTGGCGCTCAGAGTGTATAGTGCTGCAAAATTGAACAAAAAAACACTATTTTGTCAGTATAATCAATAAGAAATATATATAAAATAATTTCGTGCACAAAAAACCTCACTATAATAAGGAATTTATTAAGATAAAAAACTGTTAGATTGCAATACACACAATTCACCAAAGAAGTAGTGAATTGATTGGTTCCATGAAAAAACCAAAATGCTTAAGTTAAAAATTTTCTCCAAACATGCTGTTGGAAGCTCAATTAATAAAGTTCCAATCAAAAAAACAAAAATCACTACGATACTTATGAAAATTCAAGAATGTGTTCTGAGGCTATAGCAATTTATTTGACATGCATATAGAACTAAAAATACTCTTTGGAAGACAAAACCCCAGTAATAAACATATAAGAGTTCAACAGTTAGTATAAAATAGATATAGCTCTATATCTCTAAATAAAAACTAAAAAGAGGTCAAAAAGTATGTAAATACCACCACTTGAAGTAAAAAATGTTACTAATTATCATCCAACTATGAAAATTTTTTTTAGGATGAATAAATAATAATTGCAGAAAAATGGCAGATTGATTGCAGTCACAAGGAGAATGCCCCGGCCGGTGGCTATATCTCCTGCCAAATGATAGGAAGCAACTTTCTATGTTAAAAGTACCTTCAATGTCCCCAAAAAATATATATAGCCAGCTATTAATAAGCAACTGCGGCACATATGATCTATACTTGCGACTCCATTAGATACGGCATCTCCGTTCTATGAGGTAAGGAAAGCAGAACCTGAAGTAACGCCAATAACACGTGTTCAGCAGCGTTCAAACTGTGTAGTGCTGTGTCTCCATTAATTTCAGCATCTCTGCTCTATGGATTGAGAGGAACAGGACCTAGCGTGACGCTGATGTCACGTGTTCAGGTGCGATCCAAATGAAACACCAGTGCTAGAGAACGGTGCGGCATGTATCTCTACAACAATTAGGAGATAGGAGATACTTGCGCCGGTTAGTTGTAGAAAAGGTTCCGATGGTCTAGATTAGTAGCTGCAGATCTGCTGTTAGACAAAATAGGAGCCACACTTAGCATGCCACGGATGATCACACGACCAGAGCTTGCCTGCTGGCTAAACAAAATACAGGTTGCAGAAAGGACCAAAAAACATCCAACGCGTTTCGGAAGGAATGCTTTCCTTCATCAGGGATGAATCCTGATGACGGAAAGCGTTCTTTCCGAAACGCGTTGGATGTTTTTTGGTCCATAGTGGCAATAGATCATAGAAAATGCTCATAAAAGTTTTCACAAGAAGCCATGTGGCAACTTACCAGGAAGGGGAGAAGAGGGAGAGCCCAGCGTAGGTACCCCCGACGCGCGTTTTGCCCCCTTTGTTGAATTGTGTGTATTGCAATCTAACAGGTTTTTATCTTAATAAATTCCTTATTATAGTGAGGTTTTTTGTGCACGAAATTATTTTATATATATTTCTTATTGATTATATTATCTATTGCTGTAACCTGGAGATATTTTGTTGCCTATACCTCAGACTATTTTGGGCAACAATTTACATCCTTTGTAATGCTGTTAGTTGGTTTCACTTGTTATAGGGATCCTATACTGAATTGGCATTTTTTATGAAAATATTCACTTTGGGTGACATGTCTAATAGGTCTTTTTATATAACAGATTAAAAGTTATGTTTTAATTCCACCTTTTGCTGTGTATACATATTGTTTTGGTGAGATCCCCTCTTTTGTGTCAATTTTTGACAGAAATTGCCAACTGCTTTATTGCTCCTTTTTTTATTCCCACTGCTCCCCTGAGTATTCTGGGTTTTAATTTTTATTAGTGATAATTTTGATCATCTTTACTAAGGGGCCGATGCTCAGAGGATTCTATGGGGGCATGTCTTCAGGCTGTTCTGAATAATTGCCCTGTAAGTCACTCCCCTTTAGTAAAGACCTTATCTCTGTAGCCAAATGGAGGAATTTAAAATACAGCAAAAAAAAAAAAGAATACTCAGGGTAGCAGTAGGAATAAAATAAAAAAAAAAGTATTACTTTTGCTCTGGTGACAGGTCTCCTTAAAGTCATTGTCTAACTCTAAATAGTATCCAACAGCAACATTTGATCGATGAAGGCCACACACAATGAGCACTATTTTACCATTTTACCATTTTACCCATGCAGAAACTTAAAACATAAGAGTAGGGATCATACAGCACTAATTCAATATGGTATTTAGATCCACAGATTGCCATCTAAACCTGCAGAGAAACCATCGAGCGTAGCTTTTCTATCATTTTTTAATTAATATTGCTATCATGGTGTCATATTTTTAGTGTTGTAGAAGCTAATTCGCAGGTGACATACTTTTATAATTGCAACCTGTTATTATTTACAGGGGATAATAGATATTCTAACTTTTTACAAGCATGCAAATTATTATATAAAAGCAATTGGAATTCCAAATGGTGACTAATATAATCGCCCTCGCTTTGAACAAGCTTTTCTTGTTTTGTAGTAGTTTGTATTAGTTTACACAAAGTTTGTGTTGATAAGCATCACAAACACACAGGCCAAGCACAATACCTGGAAGGTGCTCAGTAGCAGGTTTATGGCCTTAGTACCTGGCAACTTCTGACAGCTGAATGTGGTGTGGTGTGGGGGCTGATGGCTGCACAAAGGGAAATGTCAGCTACTGGGTAAATGTATGTAAACGCTTCTAGAGAGCAAACAAAGTGATAAAGCAGAGCGGATTATAAATACAGCCTGATGATGATTAGCATCTACTATGAAGATCGCTATCAGACTGTAACCACTACTCTTGTAGGCCTCCATTCTCTAAAGGTACTGTCACACTTATGCACCAGCGATCCCGACCAGCGATATGACGCGGTCAGGATCGCTGGTGCATCGCTAAGTGGTCGCTAGTGAGCTGCCACACAGGCAGATCTCACCAGCAACATCGCAGGGGTCGGGGGTCGTTACTTACCTGTCAGACGCGGCGATCCAGACGTCCTCCACCCGCCCCAATGCGTCACTCGTCAGCGCCACAGGAAGCCCCAGCAGGAAGCGCCCGACAAGAAATGATCCAGGACCTTCTCGCGCGATCAGCGATGAGCAGCGGGGGAGCCGGTTGGAGGTAAGTATCACATGTAGCGATATCGCTAGCAATATCGCTATAACGTCACAAAATCGGTGATGTTACAGCGATATTGCTAGCGAAATCGCTATGTGTAACGGGGGCTTTAGCGATGCACCAGCCATCCCGACCAGCGATATGACGCGGTCAGGATCGCTGGTACATCGCTAAGTGGTTGCTAGTGAGCTGCCACACAGGCAGATCTCACCAGCGACATCGCAGGGGTCGGGGGTCGCTACTTACCTGTCAGACGAGGCGATCCTGACGTCCTCCCGCCCGCGTCCACGCGTCGTTCGTCTCCACAGCAGGAAGCCCAGCAGGAAACTGACAACGAGAAACGGTCCAGGACGTTCTCGCGCGATCAGCGATAATCAGCGGGTGAGCCGGTCGGAGGTAAGTATCAGACACAGCGATATCGCTAGCAATATCGCTGCTGCGTCACAAAAACCAGTGACGTTACAGCGATATTGCTAGCGATATCGCTTAGTGTGACAGGCCCTTAAGATTTGCTACCTGATTAGTGGCTAAGAACCTCACATGAGATCTACATAACCTCCAATGTTCTGCCTCCATTTAGCGTCATCTCTAACGGCCTCATTCAGACATGCTTTTTTCACATTTGTGATCTGGCAGTTTTTCAATGATAGAACACATACACATTGTAACCTATGGAACTATTCACATCTCCATGTTTTTTGTGCTCCACAAAAAAAAAATCCCAACTCCATGTCCATTTTAGATCCAAGTCATGGGTCAAAATCGCCCATACAAGTCTATGAGTCCATGGAAAATCACTTACAGCACAAATTGCCATCTGTCTGTAGTCTGTGTGCTGTCCATTTTAACACTGCAATGTGCAGGAGAAGCTTATAAGGATCTGTTCCCATGATGAGATTTTGGAGTGTGTTTGATGTTGCAGATTTCATTGTTGCAGATCATTGAGGCTGTGTGCCCATGTCAGCGTTTTTGAATCGTTTTTGAAGCATTTTTCGGGGTCAAAACGCTTCAAAAATGCTTAAAATAAGCTTCCCATTCATTTCATTGCTTTTTGGCCTTTTTGTGCCAATGGAGAATAATATAATAATAATAATAATAATAATAAATTTTATTTCTATAGCGCTGACATATTCCGCAGCACTTTACATTTCAGAGGGTACTTGTACAGACAATAGACATTACAGCATAACAATAATCACATAGATCATAACAGATACCAAGAGGAATGAGGGCCCTGCTCGCAAGCTTAGGCTAAGTGCACACGTACCGGAACTCTCGCGGAAATTACCGTGAGAATTCCGGAATTCCATTCCGCGGGAAAATCGCATTTTAAATTCCCGCGATTTTCCCGCGGAAAAACTAGCATTTTGCAAGCGTATTTAGCTTGCAAAATGCCAGCGTTTTCCAAGCGATCTGTAGCATCGCTTGGAGAACTGATTGACAGGTTGCTCACACTCGTCAAACATAGTGTTTGATGAGTGTGACCAACTTTTTACTACTGAGGCCGCCTATGCAGCATCAGTAGTAAAAGATAGAATGTAAAAAAAAAAATAAAAAATGGTGTTATTCTTACCTTCCGGCGTCCCGCGCATCCGTTCCCAGTAATCCTTTGCGAAAATGCCCGCGATGACGTCCATTCTCGCAGGATCGCGATGTCTCGTGGTAATTCGCGATGACGTCACGCGAATGACCGTGAGACTTCGCGATCCCGCGAGAACGGATGCCATCGCGGGCATTTTCGCAAAGGACTACTGGGAACGAGAGCGTGGAGAGAAGCGGGAAGACTGCGCGGGACGTCGGAGGGTGAGAATAACAATATTTTTTATTTTAATGCTATTTTTTACAGGGATATGGTACCCAAAGCCCGGAGGACAGTCTCCTCTCCTCCGGACCGTGGGTACCATCCGCAAATGTTCTGCTTACTTTCCGCATGGTGTGCACAGCCACATGCGGGAAGTAAGCGGAACAATGCATTCCTATGGGTGCGGGATCGCCGCGATTCCGCAAATTAATGAGCATGCTGCGGTTTTTACCGGGAAGCGATTCCGCCGCGGTAAAAACCGCAGCATTAGCACAGCATTGCGGAATCCCATAGGAATGCATGGGATGCTTATTTTTCGCGTTTTCGTGGCAAAATCGTGCGGTTAAAACCGCCACGGAAACGCAAAAAAAACGCCACGTGTGAACTCAGCCTTACAATCTATGAGGAAAAAAAGGGGAGACACGAAAGGTGGGTAGTAACAGTTGCCCTGATTGTTTGGACCAGCCATAATGTTAAGCATGTAACAGTACAGACACAGAGGGCTAATGGATGCATAAAGCATGTGGGAACATGATGCGGGGAACCTGGTTATGGTAAAACTTTTGGCTGTGCCACATAGGGATAGATTAGGTTAATGTGTTGAGGCAGTTGGCCAGTCTGAAAAAATGAGTTTTCAGGGCACGCTTAAAATTGTAGGGATTGGGGACTACTCGTATCGACCTGGGAAGTGGATGCATTTTTTTCCACATAGGAAACGCTTAGCGGTTAAAAACGCAGCACACTCATTAATTTTGCGGAAAAGTCCGCGTTTTTAGCTATTTCCTATGGTCCAGAAGACATGTGGAAAAAAACGCATCAAAAACGCGCAGTTTTTTAGCAAAAAATACGTGCAAAAAAAGCGCCGAAAGAAACAGCGCGTTTTCTGGGAAGGAGTCGGGTTTTGCGTCAGGTTTAAAACGCTAACGTGGGCACATAGCCTAGTAGTGATGGACGAGCGTGCTCAGCGTTGCGCGATACTTGATCGAGCATCAGGGTATTTGATCGAGTAGTGAGAAGTGACAAGTATCGCGTGGTGCTCAAGTGCTCAGATCCCGCGGAGAGACGTCTGAGTGTCCAACATGCTTGATTCGAGTGTCAAGCACTTGAGCATTTCACTGCTCGATCATCTCACAACTCAATAAGTTAAGTAGGCTACTTTGATTTTTTTTTCTAAAATATGCATTGAAAAAAACCTCATCACAAACTCATTGTGGGAAAGCCATGCGTGTTTGATGAGTTTTTACCGTTGTTGATTTCCTGTAGCATTCCTCCACCCATTGGGCTACAAGCATACGTTCAGTATTTGGTCAGTATTTTGCCTCAATATTTGAAAGCCAAAACCAGGAGTGGAACATTCAGAGGAAAAGTATAATAGAGACACGTCCCCACTTCTGTATCATCACTCAGTCCTGGTTGTGGCTTACAGATACTGATGTAAAATACTGAACTTGTGAATGTGGCCTTGGGTAAATTAGGTTACTTGCAGTCTTTTTTTCACTGCACTTGTGACTGAGATTATTTCCATGCTTTTTTGATGCTGCAGTTTTTTTTTCTCTTTGTGGTATGTCATGTTTTGAATAACGTTGCTTTGTTTTCGATGCTTCCTGCTATTTGACTTTGACAAAATTTTATTGCTGCAGTCAGATGTGGATTATGCGCGTTTTTTACCTGCAAATTTTCCGCATCTATTGTAATTCTATGGGGAAAATCTACACATAAATCTCTGCTTACCAGCAAGAGAAATTGAGATGTTGCACATTTTAAAAAGGCACCGCAGGTCAGTTTATGTGTTTATTCATAATCCCAATACATGTATTGAGATTATGAATAAATACAGTATTTTTGTACTTTTTTGAGTGCCGTATTTATTCTTGCATCTATGTACATAAGGGCTGGTTACCCTCATCTGAGCACTGAAAAAAGAGGAGTGACGCGTTATATTACCCGCAGGTCAGTTTTTGCAGCAGTGGAAAAAAAGCACAGTGTGCATTATATTGTTATAAATCCACTTTGCCGGAACTGTAAGACGCTGCGGTTTTTGCACAGTAAAAATATGATGTGTCAGAAATTCACCAAAACCTCATCATGGAAACGTAACCTCACATCACTGAAGAGAAAACTGACACACTGAGCAAACCCTGATGAAAATCTGGCTACAAGGAAAATCATGGACTCTCAATGAGCCCTTAGGCTGCAGACTGTTAGGTCTTGGAAGATCTATATACAGAGTGAGATGGTATTATTATTAGTATTATTATTATTATTTATAACCTGGGAGCAGTGAAGACAAAAATGTCCTGTCCTGTTTCTTTCAAGTTTCAAGGATGTTTTTCAGTATACAGATTTGTTAAATTGCACTTTTTTTTTATTTCTGATACATTTGTGCTGAACTGATATGATTTTAATAATATCTTGACTGATGGAAAAAATTGTAAAAATGTAAACTGGCACCATTTATCAGTAGCAAATTAGATGTATGGTTTAATGTCCACCTTGTAGAATGGGATAAATAGACTTAATAGTAACACCTAACCTTCAGGAGGTAGGAGATAAAAAGACACTATTTCATAAAAGATAGATAGATAGATAGATAGATAGATAGATAGATAGATAGATAGATAGATAGATAGATATGAGAGAGAGATAGATATGGGATAGATAGATAGATGGATAGATAGATAGATATGAGATAGGTAGATAGATAGATAGATAGATAGATAGATAGATAGATAGATAGATATGGGATAGATAGATAGATAGATATGGGATAGATAGATATATAGATAGATAGATAGATAGATAGATAGATAGATAGATAGATATGGGATAGATAGATATGGGATAGATAGATATGGGATAGATAGATAGATAGATAGATAGATAGATAGATAGATAGATAGATAGATAGATAGATAGATAGATATGGGATAGATAGATATGAGATAGATAATTAGATAGATAGATATGAGATAGATAGATAGATATATATGAGATAGATAGATAGATAGATAATTAGATAGATATGAGATAGATAGATATGAGATAGAGATAGATAGATATGAGATAGAGATAGATAGATATGAGATAGATAGATAGATAATTAGATAGATATGAGAAAGATAGATATATATGAGATAGATAGATAGAAAGATATGAGATAGATAGATAGATAGATAGATAGATATGGGATAGATAGATAGATAGATAGATAGATAGATAGAAAGATATGAGCTAGATAGATAGATAGATAGACAGACAGATAGATAGATAGATAGATAGATAGATAGATATGGGATAGATAGTTAGATAGATAGATAGATAGATAGAAAGATATGAGCTAGATAGATAGATAGACAGATAGATAGATATGGGATAGATAGATAGATAGATAGATAGATATGGGATAGATAGTTAGATAGATAGATAGACAGATAGATAGATATGGGATAGATAGATAGATAGATAGATAGATAGATAGATAGATAGATAGATAGATATGGGATAGATAGTTAGATAGATAGATAGATAGATAGATAGATAGATAGATAGATAGATAGAAAGATATGAGCTAGATAGATAGATAGATAGATAGATAGATAGATAGATAGGTAGTTGTGAATTTCAGTAATATTAGTTTTGCTGCTCACCGCCTCCTGTCTGTGGATCGCAGTCTTGTTGCAAACTTCTTCTGCACTCGTTTTCATTTTCCATATAGTTATCTAGCTGGCTATAATAATTAGTGATATGATGTGCTGCTATTATTGATAATAGTTTGATATATCATGTAATTGTTGCTTGTGAAGGAAAAATGTATAAATAAACTTTATTAAACATTTCATTTAATATTAAACCAAACGTTTTATTTATACCCTAACATAAAAAGATACAAGATATCTCTGTCCTGGGTGGTTTGTTATGTACTGTACATACACAGATATATATCTCTATACACTAATATTCTTCTCTCGGGTTTGCCTCCAGCAATAGCCGCACATCCCATCCATGCAATGATTTCCCAGCACATCAGATCTCACTACGTGCCCTTCCAGCAGATGATACAAGATCTCGCAGGTAATTCCTTAGCAATGATTTGTTTGGCATTCTTTCTGCCGAGTCCCCTTCCTCCAGCCCGGCACACTTGGAGATTGTGACCCGCGATCGTCGTTACTGATTATTTCCTGCAGGTTAATGTTCATGTAGCTTTTCAATGATAAATGATTTCGGCAGCGAAGGCGTTAAAGGGCTGCACCTGCCACAATGGCACGCCACCCTGACACTGACAAGCCACGAACAGGGCGATCTCGTCCGTCCTGATTGTCAACTCAATTTGTTACTTAAACACTTGTGACATATTTTGCGCTTTCAAGCCCTGAACGTACAGAAGAGAACAATGTGCAGGTACTAATAGGCGGCGAGATAAGATCACAGGAGCCGAGACCAAACCCTTCTCACCTAGAAAGGAGAGGTGGAGAGCAGCACAGTGCACGGCCGGGGAGAGGTGGAGAGCAGCACAGTGCACGGCCGGGGAGAGGTGGAGAGCAGCACAGTGCACGGCCGGGGAGAGGTGGAGAGCAGCACAGTGCACGGCCGGGGAGAGGTGGAGAGCAGCACAGTGCACGGCTGGGGAGAGGTGGAGAGCAGCACAGTGCACAGCCGGGGAGAGGTGGAGAGCAGCACAGTGCACGGCCAGCCAGGGAGAGGTGGAGAGCAGCACAGTGCACGGCCGGGGAGAGGTGGAGAGCAGCACAGTGCACGGCCGGGGAGAGGTGGAGAGCAGCACAGTGCACGGCCGGGGAGAGGTGGAGAGCAGCACAGTGCACGGCCGGGGAGAGGTGGAGAGCAGCACAGTGCACGGCCGGGGAGAGGTGAAGAGCAGCACAGTGCACGGCTGGGGAGAGGTGGAGAGCAGCACAGTGCACGGCGGGGGAGAGGTGGAGAGCAGCACAGTGCACGGCGGGGGAGAGGTGGAGAGCAGCACAGTGCACGGCCAGGGAGAGGTGGAGAGCAGCACAGTGCACGGCCGGGGAGAGGTGGAGAGCAGCACAGTGCACGGCCGGGGAGAGGTGGAGAGCAGCACAGTGCACGGCCGGGGAGAGGTGGAGAGCAGCACAGTGCACGGCCGGGGAGAGGTGGAGAGCAGCACAGTGCACGGCCGGGGAGAGGTGAAGAGCAGCACAGTGCACGGCTGGGGAGAGGTGGAGAGCAGCACAGTGCACGGCGGGGGAGAGGTGGAGAGCAGCACAGTGCACGGCGGGGGAGAGGTGGAGAGCAGCACAGTGCACGGCCGGCCAGGGAGAGGTGGAGAGCAGCACAGTGCACGGCCGGCCAGGGAGAGGTGGAGAGCAGCACAGTGCACGGCCGGCCAGGGAGAGGTGGAGAGCAGCACAGTGCACGGCGGGGGAGAGGTGGAGAGCAGCACAGTGCAGGGCCGGCCAGGGAGAGGTGGAGAGCAGCACAGTGCACGGCCGGCCAGGGAGAGGTGGAGAGCAGCACAGTGCACGGCCGGCCAGGGAGAGGTGGAGAGCAGCACAGTGCACGGCGGGGGAGAGGTGGAGAGCAGCACAGTGCAGGGCCGGCCAGGGAGAGGTGGAGAGCAGCACAGTGCACGGCCGGCCAGGGAGAGGTGGAGAGCAGCACAGTGCACAGCCGGCCAGGGAGAGGTTGAGAGCAGCACAGAGCATGGGCGGTGAGAGGTGGAGAGCAGCACAGTGCACGGCCGGCCAGGGAGAGGTGGAGAGCAGCACAGTGCACGGCCGGCCAGGGAGAGGTGGAGAGCAGCACAGTGCACGGCCGGCCAGGGAGAGGTGGAGAGCAGCACAGTGCAGGGCCGGCCAGGGAGAGGTGGAGAGCAGCACAGTGCAGGGCCGGAAGGGTGAGGAGAGGTGGAGAGCAGCACAGTGCAGGGCCGGCCCGGCGAGGAGAGGTGGAGAGCAGCACAGTGCAGGGCCGGCCCGGCGAGGAGAGGTGGAGAGCAGCACAGTGCAGGGCCGGCCGGGTGAGGAAAGGTGGAGAGCAGTACAGTGCAGGGCTGGCTGAGGAGAGGTGGAGAGCAGCACAGAGCAGGGCCAGTGTGGCGAGGAGAGGTGGAGAGCAGCACAGAGCAGGGCCGGCGGGTCGAGGAGAGGTGGAGAGCAGCACAGTGCAGGGCCGGCCGGGTGAGGAGAGGTGGAGAGCAGCACAGAGCAGGGCCGTCGGGGCGAGGAGAGGTGGAGAGCAGCACAGTGCAGGGCCGGCCGGGTGAGGAGAGGTGGAGAGCAGTACAGTGCAGGGCTGTCCGAGGAGAGGTGGAGAGCAGCACAGAGCAGGGCCAGCGTGGCCAGGAGAGGTGGAGAGCAGCACAGAGCAGGGCAGGCCGGGCGCCGAGAGGTGGAGCGCAGCACAGAGCAGGCCCAGGGAGAGGTGGAGAGAGCAGAGCAGAGCAGAGAGCAGAGCCGGCGGGCGAGGAGAAGTGGAGAGCAGGGCAGGGCCGGCCTGGGAGAGGTGGAGTGCAGCACAGTGCAGGGCTGGCGGGGTGAGGAGAGAGCAGCATAGTGCAGGGCTGGCCGGGCGCGGTGCCGGCACACTGCCTGCAGCCAAGGCCACTCACTGGTATGGTGATCAATGCCGCAGCTACACTTGGCGAGAGCACCGTGCCAGTAACTGCATGGCCGATCACACTGCACATGTATACAGTAAGGCTGCATTCACACGTCGCTTTTTTTTTCGTTTTCTTAGCGTTTTCCTTTGGGATTCCGCAATGCTGTGCTAATGCTGCGTATTTTCCCACGGCGGAATCGCATCACGGAAAAATCCGCAACATGCTCATTATTTTGCGGAATCGCGGCGATTCCGCCCACATAACAGTGTATTGTTCTGCTAAGCAGAACATTTTCGGATGGTACTCGCGGTCCGGAGGAGAGGAGACTGTCCTCCGGGCTCTGGGTACCATATCCCTGTAAAAATAGAATTAAAATTTAAAAAAAATCAGGTTATATTCAACTTTGGTGTCCCGCGCAGCGTCCCCGGGCTTCAACGATGATCCGGCAGCTCCCGTTCCCAGAAAAGCATTGCGATGACCTTTGCTGGCGTCGCTGTCTCATGATACTGTAGCGGTCTCGCGAGACCGCGATGTCATCAAAGGTCATTGCCGCAATGCATCGCTGGGAACGCGACCTGCCGGAGCATTGCGGAGGCCCGGGGACGCTGCTCGGGACACCGGAAGGTGAATATAACCCGATTTTTTTTTTATTATTATTATTTTTAACATTGGATCTCTTTACTACTGATGCTGCATAGGCGACCTCAATAGTAAATAGTTGGTCACACTTGTCAAACACTATGACGAGTGTGACCAACCTGTCAATCAGTTCTCCAAGCGATGCTACAGATCGCTTGGAAAACGCTAGCATTCTGCAAGCTAATTACGCTTGAAATTTGCTAGTTTTTCCGTGGGAATTTTAAAATGCGATTTTCCCGTGGAATGGAATTCCGGAATTCTCTAGGTAACTTCCGCGGGAGTTCCACTACGTGTGAACCCAGCCTAAAACATCACCTCTACACAGAATGGACGCACAGCACATCAGATATACACACCTCATAAACACACACATCACTTCACCTAGACATACATCCATATAGACACACAATATATCCATAAAACAGACACACACCACATAAAGTCACACTTCACCTATACACACATCTCATAAACAAACAGTTCACATCACTTCACCTAGAAACACAACCAAATATACACACACATACGCAATATATCCACAAAACAGACACAACACACATCACATAAACACACACTTCACCTCTACACACATCGTATATATACACACACATCGCATATATACACACACACCACATATCCACAAGACAAACACACACATCACATAAACATATAAATGACACACTTCACCTAGACACACATCATATATATATATATATATATATACACATACACTACATGCTCACATACACACACCATATATCCACAAAACAGACACAACACACATCACATAAACACACACTTCTACTCTACACACATCATATATATACACACACACGTACACACCATATATCCACAGACACAACACACATCACATAAACATACATATAAATCATACACTTCACCTATACACACACACATTAATACATCATGCATACACAATGCAGACACACAGCATCACATAAACACACACTTCACCTCTACACACATCACATATATAAACACACATAAATCACACCTATACACACATTAATACATCATATATACACACTACAGAAACACATGCTTCACATCACGTATACACAAATACACACATCACATAATCACACATATAAATCACACCTATACACACATTAATACATCATGTATACACTAATACACACATCACAAGGACACACACATATGGCCACCCATTATCGTTAGCAGGGGGCTGCAGGTTGTGGGGGCTACACGGATGTGTCGGCACATTAGCACACACTGTCCTGTCGGGGCACAGAGCCGGCACAGCCCCGGACTGGAGGGGGCACAGAGCCGGCACAGCCCCGGACTGGAGGGGGCACAGAACCGGCACAGCCCCGGACTGGAGGGGGCACAGAACCGGCTGCACAGCCCCGGACTGGAGGGGGCACAGAGCCGGCACAGCCCCAAACTGGAGGGGGCACAGAGCCGGCTGCACAGCCCCGGACTGGAGGGGGCACAGAGCCGGCTGCACAGCCCCGGACTGGAGGGGGCACAGAGCCGGCTGCACAGCCCCGGACTGGAGGGGGCACAGAGCCGGCTGCACAGCCCCGGACTGGAGGGGGCACAGAGCCGGCTGCACAGCCCCGGACTGGAGGGGGCACAGAGCCGGCTGCACAGCCCCGGACTGGAGGGGGCACAGAGCCGGCTGCACAGCCCCGGACTGGAGGGGGCACAGAGCCGACACAGCCCCGGACTGGAGGGGGCACAGAGCCGGCTGCACAGCCCCGGACTGGAGGAGGCACAGAACCGGCTGCACAGCCCCGGACTGGAGGAGGCACAGAACCGGCTGCACAGCCCCGGACTGGAGGGGGCACAGAGCCGGCTGCACAGCCCCGGACTGGAGGGGGCACAGAGCCGGCTGCACAGCCCCGGACTGGAGGAGGCACAGAACCGGCTGCACAGCCCCGGACTGGAGGGGGCACAGAACCGGCACAGCCCCGGACTGGAGGGGGCACAGAGCCGGCTGCACAGCCCCGGACTGGAAGGGGCACAGAGCCGGCTGCACAGCCCCGGACTGGAGGGGGCACAGAGCCGGCTGCACAGCCCCGGACTGGAGGGGGCACAGAGCCGGCTGCACAGCCCCGGACTGGAGGGGGCACAGAGCCGGCTGCACAGCCCCGGACTGGAGGGGGCACAGAGCCGGCTGCACAGCCCCGGACTGGAGGGGGCACAGAGCCGGCTGCACAGCCCCGGACTGGAAGGGGCACAGAGCCGGCTGCACAGCCCCGGACTGGAGGGGGCACAGAGCCGGCTGCACAGCCCCGGACTGGAGGAGGCACAGAACCGGCTGCACAGCCCCGGACTGGAGGGGGCACAGAGCCGGCTGCACAGCCCCGGACTGGAGGAGGCACAGAGCCGGCTGCACAGCCCCGGACTGGAGGAGGCACAGAACCGGCTGCACAGCCCCGGACTGGAGGGGGCACAGAGCCGGCTGCACAGCCCCGGACTGGAAGGGGCACAGAGCCGGCTGCACAGCCCCGGACTGGAGGGGGCACAGAGCCGGCTGCACAGCCCCGGACTGGAGGGGGCACAGAGCCGGCTGCACAGCCCCGGACTGGAGGGGGCACAGAGCCGGCACAGCCCCGGACTGGAGGGGGCACAGAGCCGGCTGCACAGCCCCGGACTGGAGGGGGCACAGAGCCAGACACAGCCCCGGACTGGAGGGGGCACAGAGCCAGCTGCACAGCCCTGGACTGGAGGAGGCACAGAACCGGCTGCACAGCCCCGGACTGGAGGGGGCACAGAACCGGCACAGCCCCGGACTGGAGGGGGCACAGAGCCGGCTGCACAGCCCCGGACTGGAGGGGGCACAGAGCCGGCTGCACAGCCCCGGACTGGAGGGGGCACAGAGCCAGACACAGCCCCGGACTGGAGGGGGCACAGAGCCAGACACAGCCCCGGACTGGAGGGGGCACAGAGCCAGCTGCACAGCCCCGGACTGGAGGAGGCACAGAACCGGCTGCACAGCCCCGGACTGGAGGGGGCACAGAACCGGCACAGCCCCGGACTGGAGGGGGCACAGAGCCGGCTGCACAGCCCCGGACTGGAGGGGGCACAGAACCGGCACAGCCCAGGACTGGAGGGGGCACAGAGCCGACCGCACAGCCCCGGACTGGAGGAGGCACAGAACCGGCCGCACAGCCCCGGACTGGAGGGGGCACAGAGCCGGCACAGCCCCGGACTGGAGGGGGCACAGAGCCGGCTGCACAGCCCCGGACTGGAGGGGGCACAGAGCCGGCTGCACAGCCCCGGACTGGAGGGGGCACAGAACCGGCTGCACAGCCCCGGACTGGAGGGGGCACAGAGCCGGCTGCACAGCCCCGGACTGGAGGGGGCACAGAGCCGGCACAGCCCCGGACTGGAGGGGGCACAGAGCCGGCTGCACAGCCCCGGACTGGAGGGGCACAGAGCCGGCTGCACAGCCCCGGACTGGAGGGGCACAGAGCCGGCTGCACAGCCCCGGACTGGAGGGGGCACAGAGCCGGCTGCACAGCCCCGGACTGGAGGGGCACAGAACCGGCTGCACAGCCCCGGACAGGAGGGGGCACAGAACCGGCTGCACAGCCCCGGACTGGAGGGGGCACAGAGCCGGCACAGCCCCGGACTGGAGGGGGCACAGAGCCGGCTGCACAGCCCCGGACTGGAGGGGGCACAGAGCCGGCTGCACAGCCCCGGACTGGAGGGGCACAGAGCCGGCTGCACAGCCCCGGACTGGAGGGGCACAGAGCCGGCTGCACAGCCCCGGACTGTAGGGGGCACAGAGCCGGCTGCACAGCCCCGGACTGGAGGGGGCACAGAGCCGGCTGCACAGCCCCGGACTGGAGGGGGCACAGAGCCGGCTGCACAGCCCCGGACTGGAGGGGGCACAGAGCCGGCTGCACAGCCCCGGACTGGAGGGGGCACAGAGCCGGCTGCACAGCCCCGGACTGGAGGGGGCACAGAGCCGGCTGCACAGCCCCGGACTGGAGGGGGCACAGAGCCGGCTGCACAGCCCCGGACTGGAGGGGGCACAGAGCCGGCTGCACAGCCCCGGACTGGAGGGGGCACAGAGCCGGCTGCACAGCCCCGGACTGGAGGGGGCACAGAGCCGGCTGTACAGCCCCGGACTGGAGGGGCACAGAACCGGCTGCACAGCCCCGGACTGGAGGGGGCACAGAACCGGCTGCACAGCCCCGGACTGGAGGGGGCACAGAGCTGGCACAGCCCCGGACTGGAGGGGGCACAGAGCCGGCTGCACAGCCCCGGACTGGAGGGGCACAGAACCGGCTGCACAGCCCCGGACTGGAGGGGGCACAGAACCGGCTGCACAGCCCCGGACTGGAGGGGGCACAGAGCCGGCTGCACAGCCCCGGACTGGAGGGGCACAGAGCCGGCTGCACAGCCCCGGACTGGAGGGGCACAGAGCCGGCTGCACAGCCCCGGACTGGAGGGGGCACAGAGCCGGCTGCACAGCCCCGGACTGGAGGGGCACAGAACCGGCTGCACAGCCCCGGACAGGAGGGGGCACAGAACCGGCTGCACAGCCCCGGACTGGAGGGGGCACAGAGCCGGCACAGCCCCGGACTGGAGGGGGCACAGAGCCGGCTGCACAGCCCCGGACTGGAGGGGGCACAGAGCCGGCTGCACAGCCCCGGACTGGAGGGGCACAGAGCCGGCTGCACAGCCCCGGACTGGAGGGGCACAGAGCCGGCTGCACAGCCCCGGACTGGAGGGGGCACAGAGCCGGCTGCACAGCCCCGGACTGGAGGGGGCACAGAGCCGGCTGCACAGCCCCGGACTGGAGGGGGCACAGAGCCGGCTGCACAGCCCCGGACTGGAGGGGGCACAGAGCCGGCTGCACAGCCCCGGACTGGAGGGGGCACAGAGCCGGCTGCACAGCCCCGGACTGGAGGGGGCACAGAGCCGGCTGCACAGCCCCGGACTGGAGGGGGCACAGAGCCGGCTGCACAGCCCCGGACTGGAGGGGGCACAGAGCCGGCTGCACAGCCCCGGACTGGAGGGGGCACAGAGCCGGCTGCACAGCCCCGGACTGGAGGGGGCACAGAGCCGGCTGTACAGCCCCGGACTGGAGGGGCACAGAACCGGCTGCACAGCCCCGGACTGGAGGGGGCACAGAACCGGCTGCACAGCCCCGGACTGGAGGGGGCACAGAGCCGGCTGCACAGCCCCGGACTGGAGGGGCACAGAGCCGGCTGCACAGCCCCGGACTGGAGGGGCACAGAGCCGGCTGCACAGCCCCGGACTGGAGGGGGCACAGAGCCAGACACAGCCCCGGACTGGAGGGGGCACAGAGCCAGACACAGCCCCGGACTGGAGGGGGCACAGAGCCAGCTGCACAGCCCCGGACTGGAGGAGGCACAGAACCGGCTGCACAGCCCCGGACTGGAGGGGGCACAGAACCGGCACAGCCCCGGACTGGAGGGGGCACAGAGCCGGCTGCACAGCCCCGGACTGGAGGGGGCACAGAACCGGCACAGCCCAGGACTGGAGGGGGCACAGAGCCGACCGCACAGCCCCGGACTGGAGGAGGCACAGAACCGGCCGCACAGCCCCGGACTGGAGGGGGCACAGAGCCGGCACAGCCCCGGACTGGAGGGGGCACAGAGCCGGCTGCACAGCCCCGGACTGGAGGGGGCACAGAGCCGGCTGCACAGCCCCGGACTGGAGGGGGCACAGAACCGGCTGCACAGCCCCGGACTGGAGGGGGCACAGAGCCGGCTGCACAGCCCCGGACTGGAGGGGGCACAGAGCCGGCACAGCCCCGGACTGGAGGGGGCACAGAGCCGGCTGCACAGCCCCGGACTGGAGGGGCACAGAGCCGGCTGCACAGCCCCGGACTGGAGGGGCACAGAGCCGGCTGCACAGCCCCGGACTGGAGGGGGCACAGAGCCGGCTGCACAGCCCCGGACTGGAGGGGCACAGAACCGGCTGCACAGCCCCGGACAGGAGGGGGCACAGAACCGGCTGCACAGCCCCGGACTGGAGGGGGCACAGAGCCGGCACAGCCCCGGACTGGAGGGGGCACAGAGCCGGCTGCACAGCCCCGGACTGGAGGGGGCACAGAGCCGGCTGCACAGCCCCGGACTGGAGGGGCACAGAGCCGGCTGCACAGCCCCGGACTGGAGGGGCACAGAGCCGGCTGCACAGCCCCGGACTGGAGGGGGCACAGAGCCGGCTGCACAGCCCCGGACTGGAGGGGGCACAGAGCCGGCTGCACAGCCCCGGACTGGAGGGGGCACAGAGCCGGCTGCACAGCCCCGGACTGGAGGGGGCACAGAGCCGGCTGCACAGCCCCGGACTGGAGGGGGCACAGAACCGGCTGCACAGCCCCGGACTGGAGGGGGCACAGAGCTGGCACAGCCCCGGACTGGAGGGGGCACAGAGCCGGCTGCACAGCCCCGGACTGGAGGGGCACAGAACCGGCTGCACAGCCCCGGACTGGAGGGGGCACAGAACCGGCTGCACAGCCCCGGACTGGAGGGGGCACAGAGCCGGCTGCACAGCCCCGGACTGGAGGGGCACAGAGCCGGCTGCACAGCCCCGGACTGGAGGGGCACAGAGCCGGCTGCACAGCCCCGGACTGGAGGGGCACAGAGCCGGCTGCACAGCCCCGGACTGGAGGGGCACAGAGCCGGCTGCACAGCCCCGGACTGGAGGGGGCACAGAGCCGGCTGCGCAGCCCCGGACTGGAGGGGGCACAGAGCCGGCTGCGCAGCCCCAGACTGGAGGGGGCACAGAATCGGCTGCACAGCCCCAGACTGGAGGGGGCACAGAGCCGTCTGCACAGCCCCGGACTGGAGGGGGCACAGAGCCGGCTGCACAGCCCCGGACTGGAGGGGGCACAGAGCCGGCTGCACAGCCCCGGACTGGAGGGGGCACAGAGCCGGCTGCGCAGCCCCGGACTGGAGGGGGCACAGAGCCGGCTGCGCAGCCCCGGACTGGAGGGGGCACAGAGCCGGCTGCACAGCCCCGGACTGGAGGGGGCACAGAGCCGGCTGCACAGCCCCAGACTGGAGGGGGCACAGAGCCGGCTGCACAGCCCCGGACTGGAGGGGGCACAGAGCCGGCTGCACAGCCCCGGACTGGAGGGGGCACAGAGCCGGCTGCACAGCCCCGGACTGGAGGGGGCACAGAGCCGGCTGCACAGCCCCGGACTGGAGGGGGCACAGAGCCGGCTGCACAGCCCCGGACTGGAGGGGGCACAGAGCCGGCTGCACAGCCCCGGACTGGAGGGGGCACAGAGCCGGCTGCACAGCCCCGGACTGGAGGGGGCACAGAGCCGGCTGCACAGCCCCGGACTGGAGGGGGCACAGAGCCGGCTGCACAGCCCGTACCGGCGGGGGCTCGGTGCCGCGGCAGTGGCTGGCTCTCCTCCGGCCCCTCCCAGGCTCTTCCCCAGCTCACTCCCACCTTTCTCTCCCGCCCACTTTCAGTTAACCAAAAAAATCTCTTTCTAGTTTCCTGGCAGTCAGAGAGGGGAGCGCAGGACACGGACAGGACACGGACAGGACGCGGGCAGGAAACTTGGAGCGCTCCTAACTTGTGCCGCCGTGTGTGCCAGCCGGGCAGTGAGCGCATGCTGAGGCTACTGGAGGCCATGTGGTGGCCAGTGAGGACTCCGGGCTCGGCCGTCTCCTGGTGATTGAGTGCTGTCAGAGGACAGCCCAGCAGCTGGTGTCACACCGTCCCCTCCTCGCACACTGTCACTAACTTTCTCCGCCGGCAGCAGATGAAGTGTCCTCAGCACCTGTGCACACTGCTGTTCTGTGCGGTCCGCTCACGATGGTGACACCTTGGTGACTCCCACTCCGAGTAACTCTCTGACACTTGGGACCTGCTGAGGAGACCGGGGCCATGTCTAAGCCGGTGGATCATGTGAAGAGACCCATGAACGCCTTCATGGTGTGGTCCCGGGCTCAGAGGAGGAAGATGGCCCAGGAGAACCCCAAGATGCACAACTCGGAGATCAGCAAGCGGCTGGGGGCCGAGTGGAAGCTGCTGACGGAGGCGGAGAAGAGACCCTTCATAGACGAGGCCAAGCGGCTGCGCGCCATGCACATGAAGGAGCACCCGGACTACAAGTACCGGCCGCGCAGGAAGCCCAAGACCCTCCTGAAGAAGGACAAGTTCGCCTTCCCCATGCCGTACGGCCTGTCCGGGGACCACGACGGGCTGAAGGTGGCCGGCCTGCACGCCGACTCCCTGCTGTCCCACCCCGAGAAGGCAGCGGCGGCGGCGGCGGCGGCGGCAGCTCGGGTCTTCTTCCCTCCGTCAGCGGCGGCGGCGGCGGCGGCAGCAGCAGCAGCGGCAGCCGGCAGCGCCTCCAGTCCCTACTCACTTTTTGACCTGAGCTCCAAGATGGCAGAGATCACGTCCAGCTCTTCCTCTCTCCCCTATGCGTCCCCCGTGGGGTATCCACAGTCCGCAGGAGCCTTCCCGGGAGTGGCGGCGGCCAGTGGCGGTCACACTCACTCTCACCCCTCTCCCGGAAACCCCGGCTACATGATCCCCTGTAACTGCACGGGATGGCCCAGCCCGGGACTGCAGCCCCCCTTAGCCTACATCCTCTTCCCGGGGATGGGGAAGCCTCAGTTGGACCCTTACCCCGCCACAGCCTATGCGGCAGCGTTATGACAGCATGGCAGCCCCTGGCACCGTCACCTCGGCCCCCAGGCGGAGCTCCATGTGGGACGTGTGAACTCGCTCCTAGGAACTGTGCGGGATTTCTAGCTGTCAGGCGCCATTATCTGGGTATTTTGTCTTTTTATGCTGTGAACGTCTGGAACCCTGTGAGCATTTGTGGTGATGTCCCCACGGCTGCCATGTGTTCCCCTGCTGCGATGGTCCTCAGTGTGGGGGGGCTTTAGGCAAGTCCCCCTGCCACGACATCGGTGGGCTAAGGTCAGGACACTTCTGAAGTCACTTTCTGCACTTGTCAGCTGGATGCCAGGAATGGACACTGCTCTCACCCTGCAGGACGCTGAGGATGGGGCTGGGAGAAGGTCCCTCTGATCAGCCCCTCCATGGAGGAGGTATCAGACAGGACTTTCTTCCAGCTGCTCTTCCCCAGAACATGTGTATGGCTGGGAGGTCCTCAGCTCAGGAGAACCTGCCACACTGGAATGGAGAGCAGGGGCTTCAAGACCCTTGTAAATCTGTACAGTCCAGATGATAGATCTTTAACAGAAAATGTGCTGCTCTCTAATAATCCCAAGTCTAAATTCTAGAAAGGAAAGAAAAACCTCGAACTTGTGACTCTTCATTTCTCTCTATGCCAGACATTTGGTCTAATTGTATATTTATTGGTTAGAAGAGTGTAAACTGTTTGCCAAGAATGTTCGACCTTCTCACCCATCCATGGTTTCTTTTTGGTCCACCTCTGTAGCAGCTGCTATAAACCACTGATTCCTATTCCGGTCACTGATTCTGCTCTTCTTCTTTTCTTTTGTAATGTGTAAAATGGAACTAATCTTTGTGAATGGAGCTGGCTAACATGTACTTTCTAGTTTTTATTTTGGCTTTCTGTAATACAAAAGTAAAGAAGAAAATGGTTTTAACGATTTCCTTCCAATGTCTTGTTTTGTGTCCAGGTCTGGTTTAATATGAGATGAGGAAGCTTGTCTAGAGGGATTGAGAGCGCTGAAGAGAGGGCTGAAATAAAGCCCCTCATAGGGGAAAGGGGGAGAAAGCTTCGAGTTCTTGTAGAGTATACTAACAAGATTGCTATCTGAATTGCCCTTACTTGCTGAGTCCGGGTGAAGTGTAACTTATCCCCTAAAGGCTGCCTTTGTTTCCCTCTTCAATGGATTTACCAGGAAATCTAAAGCAAGCCTTTGTTATCCAGAGCCAAAAAACCAGATTTATCACATTTTTAATCGTGAATAGGAAAGGAGATAAAAAACAAGCCGTTGTCTGCTCCTCAGCATTCCCGATTCAGCAGAACAGAGGCCATTGAGAGGCTGAGGAGGTGTCCTGTGACATCCTGAGAGGAGAAAGTCCCAGGGACACTTTATCTTGTTAGCACAAGGGCTTCCCAAGAAAATCCTTGTCATTTCATCAAAGGGACCCAATATACAGGGGGGATGAGACCCATCTGAGAAAGGAATGAGGCGGGTTTTTTTCATATGTAATAATTGTGTGCTCCTGATTAGCCGCACAAATCTGAACAGTGCCCAGATCCTGCTGCACAATCACAGGCATTCATTTATGAGAGCAGGTTTCCATAGAATATTACAACACGTATTTAATCTGCTGTTTCTGTAATTAAAGCGATCCCCTTAAATCCAGTCCTCATGGAGCTGGCAATATTCATCTGCTCGGGAGCGATTATGCAAAACTAATTTGGGCTGTCCAGGGGTAATTATCCCCGACACGGTTAATTAAATCCTTTCAAGACTTCTTTCCTTTGCTTTTTGTAGCAGCCCCTCATTTCTCAACGAGGAACTTCCTGCTGCTTGTCTGGAGAATACAGTGATTCCCAAGACCCCCCCTCTCCAGCCGAACAGGTGAATGGCATGGGGGGCTGCAGCTTGTCCCCAGCACCAGTCCTAGGATCAGATGTGAACTTGACTGTGATCCCCTGCGCAGATCTCCCACCGGTGTCCTGTCCTGTGATGGCATCTGTGACATTCCACACTGTGTCACAGCAGCTAGTGCAGGCAGGACACATGCTCGCCAGTCATCCAATTGTCGGAATTGCCAGCAACTGATGTGCCCATTATTTGCTGATCATTTTACATCATACAGATTATATGTATATATATATATATATATATATATATATATATATATATATAGTGCTCAAAAAATAAAGAGAAAGCTAATACATTTGCAACAGGCTATTTGTGTTCCCTTTATTTTTTGAGCAGTGTGTATATATATATATATATATATATATATATATGTTTTTCTCTCTAATTATATTTATACTATATATATATAAATATATAGGTATATATAGTATAAATATAATTAGAAAGAAAAACACTTTCTCTAAGATTGCTGACAATTTCCCTGCGAATGACAATATAGAAGTAATGCGGAAGAGACTTGAATGCCATTAACCCTTTCTGTGACGTGACACCTATATGGTGTGGAGCTCTCGGGGTCCAGCCTTGCAGGTTTGGGGGTCCCTTCTGCAGGTTTGGGGGTCCCTTCTGCTGGGTTGGGGGTCCCTTCTGCAGGTTTGGCGGTTTGGGGGTCCCTTCTCCTACACAGGGGTGGCTCTGTCTCTGGGTCCCTTGCACCAGCCCATACAGTTCCCAGGAGTGTCTGGCTCTTTCCTCCCGTAGCCCAGTGCAGTTGCCCCCGATCTCCTGAATTCCCGGCCCCCCTGCCGCCGCCTTTCTCTCTTCCTGGCGCGGGTGAATGGGCTCCTTTCTGCCCTTCAGTGGGAGCGCTTAGCCAGTGGAGGGGGCTTTGTGAGGGGACAATGGTGGGGTTGGAGGTTGGGGAGAGTGTTGTTGGTTGGAGTGCCGCTCTGGAGAAGCGGCGGCTCTCTCCGCATTGTCCGGGCAGCAATCAGCGGTATTTGGAAACCTGTTAGCATTGTGGCCGGCTCCGGGCCATTGTCAGCCGCCTCTTTTCAGCAGGTTCTCTTCAGCCCATCCAGCTGGCCCCGCTGAATAGCCGCCGATGTGTACACGCTTTGTCCCTCAGCCCCAAGTAGCCCCCATTCAATAGACTGAGTTGACACTGCGTGACAGAGAAACAACATAATAAAAAATACATGAGCCCTGAATAGGAGCCGGCGCATAAATAAATAACATGGCTGACCAAAACGGGCTAAACTGAATGACAAAACGCTGAAAGGCGGACAAAAAGAGATTAACACGCGGATTAGCATGAGAAAGCCGGCGAGCAGGCGCAACAATGGCTGAAAGAGACGGGCTCAATGGCCTCAATGCCTCACTACCGGGAGAGGGGAAGATGGAGCCATGGACGGCTCCTGTGTGTGGGGCTGGAGAGGCGCAGGAATCCCCACTACCACTACTCCCCTCAGGAGGGATGTGGGGGGCTGGAGAGGCGCAGGAATCCCCACTACCACTACTCCCCTCAGGAGGGATGTGGGGGGCTGGAGAGGCGCAGGAATCCCCACTACCCCCCTCAGGAGGGATGTGTGGGGCTGGAGAGGCGCAGGAATCCCCACTACCACTACTCCCCTCAGGAGGGATGTGGGGGGCTGGAGAGGCGCAGGAATCCCCACTACCACTACTCCCCTCAGGAGGGATGTGGGGGCTGTGGTAGGAGCTGACAGGGGGCTGGGGATCATCACCGGGCAGAGGGCACTGCGCACCTAACAGCATCAGTATTTCATATTATTACTATTATTATTATTATTGTTATTATTATTACTATCACCTTCACTGTACAGTATACACAGGTGTATATACATGCAGAAGTGTATGATTGCTGACAATAACAGCATCAGTACTTCATATTATTATTATTATTATTATTATTATTACTACTATCACCTTCACTGTACAGTATACAAAGGTATATATATATATGCAGAAGTGTATGATTGCTGACAATAACAGCATCAGTACTTCATATTATTATTATTATTATTATTATTATTATTATTATTATTATTACTACTATCACCTTCACTGTACAGTATACAAAGGTATATATATATATGCAGAAGTGTATGATTGCTGACAATAACAGCATCAGTACTTCATATTATTATTATTATTATTATTATTATTATTATTATTATTATTATTATTATTATTATTATTGTTATTATTATTATTACTACTATCACCTTCACTGTACAGTATACAAAGGTATATATATATATGCAGAAGTGTATGACTGCTGACAGTAACAGCATCAGGACTTCATATTATTATTATTATTATTATTATTACTATCACCTTCACTGTACAGTATACACAGGTGTATATACATGCAGAAGTGTATGATTGCTGACAATAACAGCATCAGTACTTCATATTATTATTATTATTATTATTATTATTATTATTATTATTATTACTACTATCACCTTCACTGTACAGTATACAAAGGTATATATATATATGCAGAAGTGTATGACTGCTGACAGTAACAGCATCAGGACTTCATATTATTATTATTATTATTATTATTATTACTCTCACCTTCACTGTAGAGTATACACAGGTGTATTTATACATTCAGAAGTGTATGATTGCTGATATTATCAGCATCAGTATTTTATATTATTATTATTATTATTATTATTATTATTATTATTATTATTATTACTCTCACCTTCACTGTAGAGTATACACAGGTGTATTTCTACATTCAGAAGTGTATGATTGCTGATATTAGCAGCATCAGTATTTTATGTTATTATTGTTATTATTATTACATTTCTTCTATAACACATACAGGTGTATATACTTGCAGAAGTGTATGATTGCTGACAGTAACAGCATCAGGACTTCATATTATTATTATTATGAATATTATTATGAATATTAATGTTATGATTACTATGACCTTCACTGTAGAGTATACACAGGTGTAGTTATACATTCAGAAGTGTATGATTGCTGATATTAGCAGCATCAGTATTTTATGTTATTATTATTATTATTATTATTATTATTATTATTATTATTATTATTACTACTATCACCTTCACTGTAGAGTATACACAGGTGTATTTCTACATTCAGAAGTGTATGATTGCTGATATTAGCAGCATCAGTATTTTATGTTATTATTATTATTATTATTATTATTATTATTATTATTACTACTATCACCTTCACTGTAGAGTATACACAGGTGTATTTCTACATTCAGAAGTGTATGATTGCTGATATTAACAGCATCAGTATTTTATGTTATTATTATTGTTATTATTATTACATTTCTTATATAACACATACAGGTGTATTTATACTTGCAGAAGTTTGTACAATGTTAAAAACAACTAACTACATTGCAAAGAATAGAAGTAAAAAGTACATGGGATAAGGAAACCATAGTTTGGGGTGGACAGTCTATGAGGGTCACGGTTCCAGATTTTGTCCTCCACTCATTGTGTTGTCAGCTCACCCCCAGTTCACACTGTTCAGTCCTGGCCATTCACAAGTCATACATGTCAAGGTGACTAAGTGATGTCTGACCCCACAGGTGTACAGACATCTCCTGCCATTAAGATGCCTGGCACAGTGGCAGGATGACACCCTCCTGACAGCAGTGAGTGCTGGCACTGAGAGATGCCAGGCTAGTCATCATCAGTCCCCAGTCACTCCATGCCCCAAGCCTAAGGATAGAGCCCTGCCCATACTCTCTGCATAGTGACAGATCTCTGGGTAATTGTATGTGGGGATGTCAAAATCTAGAGGAAGAAATTGTCATTTTTTTAAATTAAATATATATTCCAGAAAGGTAGAAATAATATTTTTTATATAATATATTATGGAATAAATAGTGATATTTATATAAAATCTACAAATAAAGGCAGAAATAGCAATCATTGGATAGAATATATAGAGGCAGAAATAGTAATATTTGTACCAAAAATACTATATAAAGAAGTAGTAAAAATTGCACAAAAAATATTAAAGGTTGAAGTAGTAATAATTGTATAAAATATATATTATAAAAAAGGTAGACATAGTAATATCTGTAGAAATTATATTATATCGAGTGAAAGTAGTAATAAATGTATGAAATGTACAAGGGAAAATAGTCTTAATTGTATAAAATCTATTTTATACAGAGGCAGACATACAATAGACATATTTTGTACATAGACGTAGAAATAGTTATAATTTATCAATATTTATGACTATATATATATATAGTTATTTACATAGGTAAAAAGTGTAATAGCTGTGCATCAATATTAAATAATACATAATTATATATAGATGTCTCTTTCATAAGCAGCTATTAGAACTATAAATGTGCAACATGCAAAGAAGGAAACAATTCATGTAAACTCTCCGTCTTATTATCTGCATCTATCTAAGTGCTGCAGAAAGTCAGCCCCTTCTCAGTACAAAGGAACAAGTGACCCTGATCGCAGCGATCACACAGGACTGCCGCACCTGCTACCTGCCGCCAGGTGTGTGCTGCAGCGACCCCTGCCGGCAACTACACAACTGGGAGACACAATTTTTCCCAGGTGCGGAATCCTCGGAGTGTTTTATTCCCCGTGTTATCTCCTTTTATTCGGATTATTAGTCGGTGTAAACATTTCTAAATGTCGCATTCTCCTGTCAGTCTGTTCCCAGCCCGAGATCTTCGTCGGCTGAATACAGGTTGTCATTATTTTTGTTTCTAGACAATTCCACAGGTCACGTGTCCGTGTCCCGGAGAGCGCACGGTCCGCACGTGTCCCCCGCAGGACGCAGGGCGCTGCTCCGTGTCACCATGCGACACAGAGGAGCGGAGATTTCGTTGTAATTCCCTGCGACAATCCTTTACATGGAGTGGGTGGAATACCGGGAGAAATGGCGCCCAGGGAAGCCCCCTCCTCATTGGTGGATGCCGGGCGACCGAGGGGACAGGAATGTCGGACAGTGGCCGCACCCGGGCCTGGAGCGGAGGACGCGACCTCTGTGTCTGCGCCATAACACCCACAGTGCGACAAATCGGGGAGATTGTGTTATCCTGTACGAACACAGCAGAATGTCAGTGTGCGACACATGCGACCACTCAGAGAGCACGACCCCTGCCTCATCTCTACAGAAAACTATCTGTGTGGCTATGTCCAGTATATATACTATATGGTCATAGTCTGCAGCAGGGACATGTCATGGCTGGCCTGACATCTTTAGTGTTTCATGGAAAGCTTTCTATCTATCTATCTATCTATCTATCTATCTATCTATCTATCTATCTATCTATCCCATATCTATCTATCTATCCCATATCTATCTATCTATCCCATATCTATCTATCTATCCCATATCTATCTATCTATCCCATATCTATCTATCTATCCCATATCTATCTATCTATCCCATATCTATCTATCTATCTATCTATCTATCTATCTATCTATCTATCTATCCCATATCTATCTATCTATCCCATATCTATCTATCTATCTATCTATCTATCTATCTATCTGCCTATCTATCTATCTATCTATCTATCTATCTATCTATCTATCTATCTATCTGCCTATCTATCTATCTATCTATCTATCTATCTATCTATCTATCTATCTATCTATCTATCTATCTGCCTATCTATCTATCTGCCTATCTATCTATCTATCTATCTATCTATCTATCTATCTATCTATCTATCTATCGTATCTATCCCATATCTATCTATCTATCTATCTATCTATCTGCCTATCTATCTATCTATCTATCTATCTATCTATCTATCTATCTATCTATCTATCTGCCTATCTATCTATCTATCTATCTATCTATCTATCTATCTATCGTATCTATCTATCTATCTATCTATCCATCCCATATCTATCTATCTATCTATCTATCTATCCATCCATCCCATATCTATCTATCTATCTATCTATCTATCCATCCATCCCATATCTATCTATCTATCCCATATCTATCTATCTATCTATCTATCTATCTATCTATCTATCTATCTATCTATCTATCTATCGTATCTATCTATCTATCTATCCATCCATCCCATATCTATCTATCTATCTATCTATCTATCTATCTATCTATCTATCCATCCATCCATCCCATATCTATCTATCTATCTATCCCATATCTATCTATCTATCTATCTATCTATCTATCTATCTATCTATCTATCTATCTATCTATCGTATCTATCTATCTATCTATCCATCCATCCCATATCTATCTATCTATCTATCTATCTATCTATCTATCTATCTATCTATCTATCTATCTATCTATCTATCCATCCATCCCATATCTATCTATCTATCTATCTATCCCATAACTATCTATCTATCTATCTATCTATCTATCTATCTATCTATCTATCTATCTATCTATCTATCTATCTATCTGCCTAGCTAATGAAAGCAGCACTCCATCAGGACTTTAGGAAGCCCTGTGATTTCATAGCCCATTGGGGTTCAGCAATTATTTATCAGTCACATCATCCCCTACAAATGAAACAAAAAGATGTTAGAAAGTTATATAGAGCACTACATGGCACCAATCAAAGATGACAGCTCACCCAGCCAAAAATAAGCCCTCATATAACTCTATTGGCAAAAAAATAAAGCGTCTCGGCTGTAAGAATACGGTGACTGATACAATACTTTTTTTAAATATTAAAATATAAAGAGCCGCATATAGATTTGGCATGACCATAACCATACTGACGTGTAGAACAAAGTTACCAGGTCATTTTTTCCACATAGTGAATGTAGTAAACGCAACCACTTAAAACAACTGTGGGGAATATATATATATACAGTATATATATATATTTTTTACATTCGCAGCACATTGAATATTTTTCATTCTTATTAATGCATTTTTTGGTGAAATGAATGTTCAGAACCACAGCTCGTTCCCCAAAAGATAAGTCCCATTCGGCTATGTTAGTGGAAAAATAAAAAAGGCGAGGATAAAAAAATGAAAGCGAAAAAATGAAACTTTGCTGAGTTGTGTAACGTTATGCTGTAGATCACAGAAGTGACTGATGTGTGTCCGAGTGTCGTCACCATCTCCAGAACTACGATCTGATACATGGACCGCAATCCCAGACCCAACCTCAGCACCTTCCACATTCACAGCCTCACATATACTGATGAGAAAAAGTAAGTACATCCTCTTGGAATTCCATCACATCATTTTCTAAAAATATAATATGTTTTTGCAGATCAGGACTTAATAAAAAAAATCTTGGTCCATAGAAGGATTTAAATTTAGGTACATACAATGATGGACAGCAAAGACCCGACAAATTGCATCATGTAATTTGGAGAGCAAAAGGGTAACAATGTTTTGAACTGTTGACTATCAGTCTCTATATCTCATTATCCTCTTCTGCTTTGAGCTTGAGACTGCCATCATTTTATAGACAATCATCTTGGAGAGCTCATACTGAAATTTGACTTGCAACTATTTAGTATATGATTAGTTATGCAGATTCCTGTCATGTCACATCATTGTTACCATTTACAGTCATATGTTAAAGTTTGGGCACCCCTATTAATGTTAACCTTTTTTTCTTTATAACAATTTTGGTTTTTGCAACAGCTATTTCAGTTTCATATATCTAATAACTGATGGACTCAGTTATATTTCTGGATTCAAATGAGGTTTATTATACTAACAGAAAATGTGCAATCTGCATTTTAACAAAATTTGACCGGTGCAAAAGTATGGGCACCCTATCATTTTCTTGATTTGAACACTCCTAACTACTTTTTACTGACTTCCTGAAGCACTAAATTGGTTTTGTAACCTCATTGAGCTTTGAACTTCATAGCCAGGTGTATCAAATCATTAGAAAAGGTATTTAAGGTGGCCACTTGCAAGTAGTTCTCCTATTTGATTCTCCTATGAAGAGTGGCATCATGGGCTCCTCAAAACAACTCTCAAATGATCTGAAAACAAAGATTATTCAACATAGCTTTTCAGGGGAAGGATACAAAAAGTAGTCTCAGAGATTTAACCTGTCAGTTTCCACTGTGAGGAACATAGTAAGGAAATGGAAGAACACAGGTACAGTTCTTGTTAAGCCCAGAAGTGGCAGGCCAAGAAAAATATCAGAAAGGCAGAGAAGAAGAATGGTGAGAACAGTCACGGACAATCCACAGACCACCTCCAAAGACCTGCAGCATCATCTTGCTGCAGATGGTGTCACTGTGCATCGGTCAACAATACAGCGCACTTTGCACAAGGAGAAGCTGTATGGGAGAGTGATGCGAAAGAAGCCGTTTCTGCAAGCACGCCACAAACAGAGTCGCCTGAGGTATGCAAAAGCACATTTCAACAAGCCAGTTACATTTTGGAAGAAGGTCCTGTGGACTGATGAAACAAAGATTGAGTTGTTTGGTCATACAAAAAGGCGTTATGCATGGAGGCTAAAAAACACAGCATTCCAAGAAAAACACTTGCTACCCACAGTAAAATTTGGTGGAGGTTCCATCATGCTTTGGGGCTGTGTGGCCAATGCCGGCACCGGGAATCTTGTTAAAGTTGAGGGTCGCATGGATTCAACTCAGTATCAGCAGATTCTTGACAATAATGTGCAAGAATCAGTGACGAAGTTGAAGTTACACAGGGGATGGATATTTCAGCAAGACAATGATCCAAAACACCGTTCCAAATCTACTCAGGCATTCATGCAGAGGAACAATTACAATGTTCTGGAATGGCCATCCCAATCCCCAGACCTGAATATCATTGAACATCTGTGGGATGATTTGAAGCGGGCTGTCCATGCTCGGCGACCATCAAACTTAACTGAACTGGAATTGTTTTGTAAACAGGAATGGTCACAAATACCTTCATCCAGGATCCAGGAACTCATTAATAGCTACAGGAAGTGACTAGAGGCTGTTATTTTTGCAAAAGGAGGATCTACGAAATATTAATATCACTTTTATGTTGAGGTGCCCATACTTTTGCACCGGTCAAATTTTGTTAAAATGCAGATTGCACATTTTCTGTTAGTACAATAAACCTCATTTGAATCCAGAAATATAACTGAGTCCATCAGTTATTAGATATATGAAACTGAAATAGCAAAAACCAAAATTGTTATAAAGAAACAAGGTTAACATTAATAGGGGTGCCCAAACCTTAACATATGACTGTAGCTCCTAAACATCTAAATTTAAATTTTTATTATTTTGTTAGTGTTTTGTAAATCCACATTTGGCTTTCAACACTGCCTGTATACTTCTGGGCTTGCTCTCGATTAGATTCAAACATGTGTTGACCGAAATTTGATCTCAGGTCTCTTCCACATGCTCCCATAGTTGGTGAATAAAGGCGAACTTACTTGGGTATGTATACAGTTTCTTCTTCAATTCTACAAGTGATTGATTGGTTGAGGTCTGGGAACTGTGGGGGCCATTCCGGCACCTCTACTTCATTGTCATTAAACCATTTCTTCCTCGATCTTGACATATGCTCTGTGTTGTTGTCCTGCTGGAACATTATGTCTTCTTTTTCATACCCATAGTTCTTGAGTGTGCGAAGTAACTCGTCTTGTAGGATACTCACATATAGCTCAGCTTTGAGACCACATCGATCCTGGTCAAGTATACAATGCCTTTGGCCTTGAAACAACCCCATATCACCAGGCTTTCTCCACCAAACTTGACATTTCCATCAATTTCTGAATCCGTTATCCTCTTTTGCCCTTGTTTCAGACCCATTTGCACCTATCAAAGTCTAGTCTTTTCACTTTTGTGTCATCTCTCTAAATCACCCATTTCTAATCTTTAACCCCTTAACGACTGCCGATACGCCTTTTAACGGCAGTTATTAAGGGTACTAAAACCACAGCGCCGTTAATTCATGGCGCTGTGATTTAAGTGAATAGCGCCCCCCAGTGTCGGATTTTCTCCGGGGTCTCGGCTGCTAGGGGTAGCCGAGACCCCAGAGAACATGAATCGGTCGGTTTTTACCGACCTCCGCTTTTGCAATCGCCGTTATTAACCCTATAACGGCAACCGCAAAAAAAAAAAAAGCCGCGATTTTACATTTAATTTCTCTCTCCTCTGATGTGATCGCACATCAGAGGAGAGAGAAATAGGGTCCCCGATCCCCCCCCGGTACCTCTCCGTGGCCCTCCGTCCCCTCCCGGTGGTCCCACATCCCGCCGGCATCCTCCGATGGGCGCCGCCATCTTGAAAATGGCGGGCGCATGCGCAGTGCGCCCGCCGGGAATCTGCCGGCTCCGGCTGGCAGATTCCATTCATTATTTTGATCACTATGATAAACGATCATAGTGATCAAAATAAAAAAAATAGTACATAACCCCCCCGTTTATCACTCCCTTATATAGGCCAATATAATGAAATAAAGAAAATATTTTTTTTTTCAGTTTTCATTAGGGTTAGGGTTAGGGTAGGGTTAGGGTTAGGTTAGGGTTAGGGTTAGGGTTGGGCTAGGGTTAGGGTTGGGCTAGGGTTAGGGTTGGGCTAGGGTTAGGGCTAGGGTTAGGCTAGGGTTAGGGTTAGGGTTGTGCTAGGGCTAGGGTTAGGGCTCGGGTCACGACTAGGGTTAGAATTAGGGTTAGGGCGAACTAGAATTAGGGTTAGAATTAGGATTAGGGATTAGGGTTGGGATTAGGGTTAGGGTTGGGATTAGAGTTAGGGGTGTGTTGGGGTTAGGGTTGGAGCAAGAATTGAGGGGTTTCCACTATTTGCCAACTTTGGGGGTCTAAAAATTGGGGTCTAAAAAAATCACTTTTGTGGAAATAAAAAAAGACTTTTTATTTTCACGGCTCTGCGTTTATAAACTTTTGTGAAGCGCTTGGGGGTTCAAAGTGCTCACCACACATCTAGATAAGTTCATTAGGGGGTTTAATTTCCAAAATGGGGTCACTTGTGGGGGGTTTCCACTGTTTAGGCCCATCAGGGGCTCTGCAAGCGCAACATGATGCCCGCAGACCATTCCATCAAAGTCTGCATTCCAAAATGGCACTCCTTCCCTTCTGAGCTCTCCCATGCGCCCAAACAGTGGTTCCCCCCCACATATGGGGTATCGGCGTACTCAGGACAAATCACATAACAACTGTGCGGGTATGATTTCTCCTATTACCCTTGTAAAAATAAAAATTTGGGGGCGAAAAGATCATTTTTGTGGAAAAAAAATGGATTTTTTATTTTCACGGCTCTACGTTATAAACTTCTGTGAAGCACTTAGTAACATAGTAACATAGTAACATAGTAATTAAGGTTGAAGGGAGACTTTAAGTCCATCTAGTTCAACCCATATCCTATCCTAACTTGCCCTAACATGTTGATCCAGAGGAAGGCAAAAAAACCCCATGTGGCAACAGTAAGCTTCACATTGGGGAAAAAAATTCCTTCCCGACTCCACATACGGCAATCAGACTAGCTCCCTGGATCAACGCAATATTAAGGAGACTAGTGTATATACCCTGTAATATTATACTTTTCAAGAAAGGCATCCAGTCCCTTCTTAAATTTTAGTAGTGAATCACTCATTACAACATCATATGGCAGAGAGTTCCATAGTCTCACTGCTCTTACAGTAAAGAATCCGCGTCTGTGAGTATGCTTAAACCTTCTTTCCTCCAGACGTAGAGGATGCCCCCTTGTCCCCGTCACAGGTCTAAGAGTAAAAAGATCATTAGAAAGGTCTTTTTATTGTCCCCACATATATTTATACATTGTAATAAGATCACCCCTAAGCCTTCGATTCTCCAAACTAAATAACCCCAAGTGTAATAACCTGTCTTGGTATTGCAGACCCCCTAGTTCCCTAATAACCTTGGTCGCTCTTCTCTGCACCCGCTCCAGTTCAGCTATGTCTTTCTTATACACCAGAGACCAGAACTGTACACAGTATTCTAAGTGTGGTCGCACTAGTGACTTATATAGAGGTAAAATTATGTTCTCCTCATGAGCATCTATGCCTCTTTTAATGCATCCCATTATTTTATTTGCCTTTGCAGCAGCTGCTTGACTCTGGCCACTAAATGTGAGTTTGTCGTCCACCCATACACCAAGGTCTTTTTCAGTGACTGTTTTGCCCAGTGTTTTACAATTAAGCACATAATTATACAACTTGTTCGTTCTACCCAAGTGCATGACCTTACATTTATCCCCATTAAAGCTCATTTGCCATTTATCAGCCCAAGCTTCTAGTTTACATAAATCCTCCTGTAATATAAAATTGTCCTCCTCTGTATTAATTACCCTGCAGAGTTTAGTGTCATCTGCAAATATTGAAATTCTACTCTCTATGCCCCCTACAAGGTCATTAATAAATATGTTAAAAAGAAGCGGGCCCAAAACTGACCCCTGTGGTACCCCACTGCTAACCGTGACCCAGTCCGAGTGTGCTCCATTAATAACCACCCTTTGTTTCCTATCCCTGAGCCAGCTCTTAACCCACCTACACATATTTTCCCCTATCCCCATTGTTCTCATTTTATGTATCAACCTTTTGTGTGGCACCGTATCAAAAGCTTTTGAAAAGTCCATGTACACCACGTCCACTGCATTCCCTTGGTCCAGTCCGGAACTTACCTCTTCATAAAAGCTTATCAGATTAGTCTGACAGGAACGGTCTCTTGTAAACCCATGTTGATATTGGGTCATAAGGTTATTCTTCTCCAGATACTCCAGTATAGTATCTCTTAGAAAACCCTCCAGGATTTTACCCACCGTTGAGGTTAAACTTACAGGCCTATAATTTCCAAGTTCAGTTTTTGTCCCCTTTTTGAATATTGGCACCACATTTGCTATACGCCAGTCCTGTGGCACAGACCCTGTTATTATGGAATCTTTAAAGATTAAAAATAGTGGTCTATCAATGACTGTGCTTAATTCCTGCAGTACTCGGGGGTGTATCCCATCCGGGCCCGGGGATTTGTCAATTTTAGTGATTTGTAGACGCCGCCGTACTTCCTGCTGGGTTAAGCAGGTGACATTTAATGGAGAATTTTTATCCCTGATCATGTTATCCATCATGGGATTTTCTTGTGTAAATACTGTTGAAAAAAATTCATTTAGCATATTGGCTTTTTCCTCATCCTCATCCACCATTTCACCCAGACTATTTTTAAGGGGACCAACACTATCATTTTTTAGCTTCTTACTATTTATGTAGTTAAAGAATATTTTGGGATTATTTTTACTTTCTCTGGCAATGAGTCTCTCTGTCTCAATCTTTGCTGTCTTGATTTGCTTTTTACAGAATTTATTTAATCTTCTGTATTTATTTAATGCCTCATCACTACCTACTTGCTTTAATTCTCTATATGCTTTATTTTTATCTCTTATTGCGCCCCTTACAGCTCTATTT
This sequence comes from Dendrobates tinctorius, assembly GCF_039654945.1. Taxonomy (NCBI): domain Eukaryota; kingdom Metazoa; phylum Chordata; class Amphibia; order Anura; family Dendrobatidae; genus Dendrobates; species Dendrobates tinctorius. The sequence continues at coordinate 68,274,731 of NW_027361732.1, read as the reverse complement.
AGCCATAGTGGTTTCCTCCTATTTCTCGCATGTTTATTCCCATACGGTATATATTGTGCACAGATCCTATTCAGGATGCTAATAAACGTCTCCCATTTTCTTTGTGTATTTTTATGTCTCAGGATATCGTCCCAGTTAATTGCACCAAGATCATCTCTCATCCGTTGGAAATTTGCCTTCCTGAAGTTTAGTGTCCTTGTAACCCCTCTACTACACATCTTATTAAAGGATACATGAAAACTTATTAATTTGTGATCACTATTACCCAAGTGACCCCCAACCCTTACATTTGATATGCGGTCTGGCCTGTTGGATAATATTAGGTCTAGCAGTGCCCCCCCTCTTGTTGGGTCCTGAACCAGTTGTGAAAGGTAATGGTCTCTCATAGTAGTCAAAAACCTATTACCTTTGCTGGAACTGCAGGTTTCGGTTCCCCAATGTATTTCAGGGTAGTTGAAGTCCCCCATAATAATGACTTCTCCTTGAGTCGCTGCTTCATCTATTTGCTTTATGAGGATATTCTCTGTAGCTTCCATTATTTTTGGAGATTTATAACAAACCCCTATCAGTAATTTATTATTTTTCCCCCCTCCCCTTATCTCTACCCACAGGGACTCTACATTTTCATTAGATTCATATATATTATCACGAAGGATGGGTTTTAAGGATGATTTTACATATAAACATACGCCTCCCCCTCGCTTATTTGTACGGTCATTTCTGAACAGACTATAGCCCTGTAAATTAACTGCCCAGTCATGGCTCTCATCCAGCCATGTCTCAGATATCCCCACCATGTCATAATTATGTTCCAACAACATTAACTCCAATTCCTCCATTTTGTTGGCGAGACTTCTGGCATTAGTATACATGCACTTTATGTATCTCTCTGTACCTCTATTCTTTCTTAAATTATTAACTGTTCTAACCCCACCCCCCATGCCACCCCCACCCCCAATGTCATTATTTGTGCCCAGGTCTCTATCTGCACTGTCTTCCCCTCCTATAAAAGGAATACCCTCCCCCCCCGTCCCTAGTTTAAACACTCCTCCAACCTTCTAGCCATTTTCTCCCCCAGCACAGCTGCACCCTCCCCATTGAGGTGCAGCCCGTCCCTAGCGTAGAACCTGTAGCCAACTGAGAAGTCGGCCCAGTTCTGCAGGAACCCAAACCCCTCCTTCCTACACCAATTCCTGAGCCACTTATTAACCTCCCTAATCTCCCGTTGCCTCTCTGGCGTGGCACGTGGTACAGGAAGTATTTCCGAAAATACCACCTTGGAGGTCCTTGCTTTAAGCTTACTGCCTAATTCCCTGAAATCATCTTTAAGGACCTTCCACCTACCTCTAACTTTGTCATTTGTGCCAATGTGCACCATGACCGCTGGATCCTCACCAGCCCCTCCCAGTAATCTGTCAACCCGATCAGCGATGTGTCGGACTCGAGCGCCAGGTAGGCAGCACACCGTTCGACGATCCCTGTCTTTGTGACAGATTGCCCTATCTGTTCCCCTAATAATTGAGTCTCCCACTACCAGAACCTGTCTGGCCTGCCCTGCTCTCCTATTTCCCCCCTTACTGGAGCAGACACTCCTCCGGCTTTCAGAGGACATGCCTTGCTGCAGCAGTGCTACTCCTGCACTAACACTCCCCTCATCTGCCAACTTTGCAAACTTATTGGGGTGTGCCAGATCAGGACTAGCCTCCCTGGTGCTCTTCCCTCTACCCCGCCTTCTAACTGTCACCCAGCTAGCTGCTTCATTGTCCTGCAGCTCCAACCTAGCATCCCCCCCCTCATCTATCCCATTGAGCGTCTGCTCAGTGAGCAGAAGACTCCTTTCCATATTGTCTATGGATCTCAGTGTTGCCAGCTGCACATTTAGATCCAGTATCTGGGCTTCCAAATGCACAACGTGCTCACATCTTGCACAGCAGTATGCACCCTCGACCGGCTGTTCAAGGACTGCATACATGCGGCAAGACGTGCACTGGATGGCATTGGCAATAGTGGAGCACATCCTAATGGGGATTGCACCAGACAATAAGATAAGCAAAAATAAATTAAAAAAAAAAAAAAAAAAGTATTACTATAACAGCAATTCAGTAAGACCTCCCTTGGAAACTCTCTGAATCTAAAGTCACTGAATTTCAAGTCAAACACTTACCACAGTTCGCACTTACGCTCAGGTCACACTCAGCTCGTTCACACTCGCTCAGGAAGAAGATTTAAAAGAGTTTTTTTTTTTTTTTTTTCCCCTTTCAACAGCACACCACCTTGCTGCTCAATGCACTTCCAAAAGGAGTTGAGCCCCAACCAGCTGCCCCTTATAAACCCTTAATTAAGGTTCAAAGTGCTCACCAACCACACATCTAGATAAGTTCCTTAATGGGTCTAGTTTCCAAAATGGGGTCACTTGTGGGGGGTTTCCACTGTTTAGGCCCATCAGGGGCTCTGCAAGCGCAACATGATGTCCGCAGACCATTCCATCAAAGTCTGCATTCCAAAATGGCACTCCTTCCCTTCCGAGCTCTCCCATGCGCCCAAACAGTGGTTCCCCCCCACATATGGGGTATCGGCGTACTCAGGACAAATCGCATAACAACTGTGCGGGTATGATTTCTCCTGTTACCCTTGTACAAAATAAAAATTTGGGGGCGAAAAGATCATCTTTGAGGAAAAAAATAGATTTCTTATTTTCACGGCTCTACGTTATAAACTTCTGTGAAGCCCTTGGGGGTTCAAAGTGCTCACCACACATCTAGATAAGTTCCTTAATGGGTCTAGTTTCCAAAATGGGGTCACTTGTTGGAGGTTTCCACTGTTTAGGCACATTAAGGGCTCTCCGAACGCAACATGGCATCCGATCTCAATTCCAGCCAATTCTGCGTTGAAAAAGTCAAACGGCGCTCCATCCCTTGCGAGCTCTGCCGTATGCTGAAATAGTGGTTTACCCCCACATATAGGGTATCGGCGTATTCAGGAGAAATTGTACAACAAATTTTGTGGTTGATTTTCTCTTTTAACACTTGTGAAAATAAAAAAAATTGGTTCTGAAGCAAATTTTTTGCAAAAAAAAGTTAAATATTAATTTTTTCCTTCCACATTGCTTTAGTTCCTGTGAAGCACTTAAAGGGTTAATAAACTTCTTGAATGTGGTTTGGTTTTGAGCACCTTGAGGGTTCTAGTGTTTAGAATGGTGCCACTTTTGGGTATTTTCTGTCATGTAGACCCCTCAAAATGACTTTAAATATGATGTGGTCCCTAAAAAAAATGGTTTTGTAAATTTTGTTGTAAAAATGAGAAATCGCTGGTCAACTTTTAACCCTTATAACTTCCTAACAAAAAAAAATTTTGCTTCCAAAATTGTGCTGATGTAAAGTAGACATGTGGGAAATGTTATTTATTAAGAAATTTGTGTGACACATCTCTCTGATTTGAGGGCATAAAAATTTAAAGTTTTAAAATTGCAAAATTTTCAAAATTTTCGCCATATTTCCATTTTTTTCATAAATAAACACAAGACTTATCGAAGAAATTTTACCACTAATATGAAGTACAATATGTCATGAAAAAACAATCTTAAAATTAGCGGGATTCATTAAAGCGTTCCAGAGTTATAACCTCATAAAGGGACAGTGGTCAGAATTGTAAAAATTGGCCTGGTCATTAAGCTGCAAACTGGCTCTGTCGCTAAGGGGTTAAATGTCTACTTTTCGTACTTGTTTGCAAACTCGAACCGACGCTTCTTATGACAATATTGAAGTTGAGGCTTCTTCACCTTTTTTCTGGCCACCATTCCAGACTTGTATAATGTGCTTTGCATGGTGCTTGCATCAACATCTGTGATCTCACAATTATGAAGCATATGAGCCACCTCCACTGCCGTGTTTGTCGTGGCAGAACTGATAGACCTTGGGATGAGCCAACTTGTTGACTCTGATATTTTGACTGGATGTCCTCCTTTGGCTTCTGAATGGATGGGGGGTCTTCATTTCGTATTCTTCCAACTGTCATGGCAGTCACATGGCAGTTTAGCAAATTTCTTGGCCAAGAGAACACTATTGATGAGCTGAATGATGCAGTTTCTCTGTTCTTGTGAAATCATCTTCATGGCTGCTCCTTGATTCAAACCAATGACCTTTCACTTGGGAATCAAGCTAATAATACATTGAGCTATTAGGGAATGTGAGAAAATGTTGTATTTTGTAGTATTCAAGAAGAAAACTATTTTTCCAGGAGCAAAACAACAATGCATTGACATGACAAAAATCTGCATAGCTAATCGTATGCATGAGATAGCCAAGATGATTGTCTATAAAATGATGGTAGTCTCACGATCAAAGCAGTAGTGGATGGTGAGATATGGAGCCTGAAAGTCAAAAGTTCAAAACATTGTTACACTTTTGCTCTTCACTGTATATGGCATTATGTTGATAATGGTTTTAGTGCTTTAATCATGTACTGATTGTGATTCTAGTGGTGTATCCATGTTCTGATTTTTGTACTATGTTCATGTATTCATAATGTCTTTGATGCTGTATTCATGTAGGATGGTAGTTATGGTGTTTTACTGATTGTGGTTCTGGTGATGAATTAATGGTCTTATGTTAGTTTTGGTGTTGTGATCATGTACTGATAGTGGCTCATGTTATATTTATGTATGATGGTGATTATGGTGATGTTTTCATGCACTGATGTGGGTTTTAGTGGTGTATTTATGTTCTGATGTTGGTTCTGGTGCTGTGATGAAGTATTGATAGCGGCTCTGTTGCTGTACGCATGTATTCAGAACTCTGGTTCTGTTTTCATTTATTTATGGCAGTTAAGGTGCTGTATTCCTGTGTTGATGGTAGTTAAAATGCTATATTCAGGTATCGATGGTGGTTCTGGTGGTGCATTCATGTATTGATAGTAGCTCTGGCGCTGTGTTCATGTACTAATAGTGGTCGAGGTGATGTATTTACGTACAGATGTTGGTTTTGGTGATGTATTCATGTACTAATATTTGTTTTTTTTGGTACTATATTAATGCACTAATAGTGGCTCTGTTGCTGTATTCATGTCTTGATAATGGTTAAGGTACTGTATTTACTGTATGTACTGATGGTGGTTTTGGTGATGTATTCCTGTGCTGCCCATGGTTCTGGTACTTTACTCATGCACATATTGTAATTCCAGTGCTGTATTTATATGCTGATAGTAATTCCACTGCTGTATTCATATACTGATGGTGATTTTGGTACTGTATTCATGTACTGATAGTGGCTCTGATGCTGTATTCATGTAGGATGGTGGTTATGGTGGTATATTAAAGTTATTCTGTGGGTTTTGGTGCTGAGTTCATGTACTGATAATGGCTCTGGTGATGTATTTATGATGACTTTGGTGATGTATTCCTGTGCTGATCGTAGTTAAGATGTTGTGCTCTGGTATTGATGATGGTTCTGGTGGTTTGTTCATGTACTGATAGTGGCACTGTTGATGTATTCATGTAATGGTGGTGGTTAAGGTGCTGTATTCATGTATTTATCATGGGTTCTAGTGATGTATTCATAAACTGTTAATGGTTCTGGCACAGTATTTATGAATAAGTTATGGTTCTGGGGATGTATTTATACATTGATGATGTTTACAGTGCTGTATTCATGTTCATGTACTTATGGTGGTACTGGTGCAGTATTTGTGTACTGATTATGGTTATGGTACATATTGATGTACTTATGGTGGTTCTAGTGCAGTATTCTTGTACTGATGGTGGTTCAAATGTTGCATTCCTATACTGATTGTGGATTTGGTTGTGCATTCATGTTCTGATGATGTTTCTGGTACTGTATTTATGTACTGATTATGTTTCTGGTGCTATATTGATGTACTGATGGTGGTTTTGGTGCTGCATTCATGTACTGATGGTGCTTCTGATTATGTATTCTTTTACTAATGATGTTTAAGGTAATGTATTGATATACCAATGATGGTTCTGGCTCTGTATTCATATACTGATGATGGTTATAATGTTGCATTCATGTATTAATTGTGGTACTCAAAGATGTATCATTTTCTGTTATTTGTGGTGTTGCATAAAGCTGGAGGAAATTGTGCCTTAAATTCTGGTTACCATTATTTCAATTTTATGGGTGAGCTTGCGTATTTTGGTAAAAATATCGACCAATACCTCACTATTTTTGTGTATTTTATGCACTAAATTTTCCAGGGTGCAGTCAAGCCCAAACACGTCTGGTCTCGTATGAAGGGTGTTCACACTGGGCTGCATTGAGAGTGTGCTGGCCAGCCCGCCTAATCGAAAAGTAGAGGCGTGACTAATAGGCTGTGAACTAGACACTATGCAGCACCCTTATGTGAACAGCGCCCTATGCAGGCCTTTATTGTGTAAGTGTATACTGGGCAGTCACCCAGTCCAGGAATGGGTAGATGGAGAGTGGCTGTTGATCTAGTATTTTACACCTGTGTTGCTAACATTTTGCTATATGGGCTGGCTGCACCCTGTAGTGCATTTGTTACAAGATCTGGGCAGGTAAGCGGCACTGCCTTTTCTTCTGCTGTTTAATTTGATTTTTTGGAGGCTTTTAGTCTTCTTTTGTGGCTTTGCTAATAGTTTAGTGTTAGGACTCGCAAGTGTGAGGATCCGTGACGTGGGTTGCGAGCTTGAGTATTTTGACCAAAATATCGACCAATGCCTCACTATTTTTGTGTATTTTGTGCACTATATTTTCCAGGGTGCAGCCAAGCCCAAACACGTCTGGTCTCGTATGAGGGGCGCTCACACTGGGATGCATTGAGAGTGTTCTGGTCAGCCCGCCTAATTGAAAAGTAGGGTCGTAACTAATGGGCTGTGAACAGTGCCCTACGTGGGCCTTTATTGTGCAAGTGTATACTGGGAAGTCACCCCCTCCAGGAATGGGTAGGTGGAGAGTAGCTGTTAATCTAGTATTTTTCACCTGTGTTGCTAACATCTTGCTATATGGACTGGCTGCACCCTGTAGTGCATTTGTTCCAAGATCTGGGCAGGTAAGCAGTGCTGCCTTTTTTTCTGCTGTTTAATTTGAATTTTTGGAGGCTTTTAGTCTTCTTTTGTGGCTTTGCTAATAGTTTAGTGTTAGGGCTCGCAAGTGTGAGGGCCTGTGATGTGGGTTGCGAGCTTGCATATTTTGGCCAAAATATCGACCAATACCTCACTATTTTTGTGCACTTTGTGCACTATATTTTTCAGGGTGCAGCCAAGCCCAAACACGTCTGGTCTCGTATGAGGGGTGTTCACACTGGGCTGCATTGAGAGTGTTCTGGCCAGCCCGCCTAATCGAAAAGTAGGGGCGTGACTAATAGGCTGTGAACCAGACACTATGCAGTACCTTTATGTGAGCAGCGCCCTATGTGGGCCTTTATTGTGCAAGTGTATACTGGGCAGTCACCCCCTTCAGGAATGGGTAGGAGGAGAGTGGCTGTTGATCTAGTATTTTGCACTTGTGATGCTAACATCTTGCTATATGAGCTGGCTGCGCCCTGTAGTGCATTTGTTCCAAGATCTGAGCAGGTAAACAGAAATAAGTATTTGATCCCTTGCTGATTTTGTAAGTTTGCCCATTGACAAAGACATGAACAATCTATAATTTTAAGGGCAGGTTAATTTTAACATTGAGAGAAAGAATATCAAAAAATAAAATCCAGAAAATCACTTTATATAGATAATATAAATGTATTTGCATTTTGCAGTGAGAAAAAGTATTTGATTCCTCTGGCAAACAAGACTTAATACTTGGTGGCAAAACCCTTGTTGGCAAGCACAGCAGTCAGACTTTTTTGTAGTTGATGATGAGGTTTGCACGCAAGTCAGGAGGAAGTTTGGTCCATGCCTCTTTGCAGATCTTCTCTAAATCATTAAGATTTTGAGGCTGTTTCTTGGCAACTCAGATCTTCAACTCCCTCCGTAAGCTTTTTATAGGATTAAGGTCTGAAGACTGGCTAGGCCACTCCATGACCTTAATGTGCTTCTTTTTGAGCCACTCTTTTGTTGCCTTGGCTGCATGTTTTGGGTCATTGTCTTGCTGGAAGACCAAGCCACAATCCTTTTTTTATGTCCTTGGGGAAGGAAGGAGGTTGTCATTCAGAATTTTAGGGTACATGGCTTCATCTATTCTCTCCTTGATGAGGTGAAGTAGTCCTGTGCCCTTAGCAGAGAAACACCCCCAAAACATAATGTTTCCACCTCCATGCTTGAAAGTGGGTATGGTGTTCTTTGGGTCATAGGCAGCATTTCTCTTCCTCCAAACATGGCAAGTTGAGTTAATGCCAAAGAGGTCAATTTTTTTTTTCATTGACCACCTTCTCAAAATCACTCACAGAATCAACCAGGTGTTCAAAAAAGAAAAACTGAAATATCACATGGTCATAAGTATGCAGACCCTTTGCTCAGACACTCATATTTAAGTCACATGCTGTCCATTTCCTTGTGATCCTCCTTGAGATGGTTCTACTCCTTTATTGGAGTCCCACTGTGTTTAATTAAACTGATAGGACTTTATTTGTAAAGGCATACACCTGTCTATATAAGACCTCTCAGAGCACAGTGCATGTCAGACCAAATGAGAATCCTGAGATGAGAACAAAGGAATTGGCCAAAGAGCTCAGAGACAGAATTATGGCAAGGCACACATCTGGCAAAGGTTACAAAAGAATTTTTGCAGTACTCAAGGTGCCTAAGAGCACAGTGGCCTCCATAAGCCTTAAGGGCCTGTCACACTAAGCGATATCTCTAGCAATATCGCTATAACTTGTGACGTTATAGCGATATTGCTAGCGATATCGCTGTGTGTGATACTTACCTACGACCCGCCCCCCCGCTGCTGATCGCGCGAGAACAGGCTGGATTGTTTCTCGTCGTCAGCTTCCTGCGGCGCTTGCTGTGGAGAGACGAGCGTGGAGCCGGGCGGGAGGACGTCAGGATCGCCTCGTCTGACAGGTAAGTAGTGACCCCCGACCCCTGCGATGTCGCTGGTGAGATCTGCCTGTGTGGCAGCTCTCTAGCGACCACTTAGCGATGCACCAGCGATCCTGACCGCGTCATATCGCTGGTCGGGATCGCTGGTGCATCGCTAAGTGTGACAGTACCTTTAAATGGAAGAAGTTTGGGATCACCAGAAGTTTTCATAGACCTGGCCGTCCAGTCAAATTGAGCAAACATGGGAGAAGAGCCTTGGTGAGAGAGGTAAAGAAGAACCCCAAGATCACTATGGCTGAGCTCCACAGATGCAGTAGGGAGATGGGAGAAAGTTCCACAAAGTCAACTATCACTGCAGCCCTTCACCAGTCGGGCCTCTATGGCAGAGTGGCCCGACGGAAGCCTCTCCTCAGTGCAAGACATATAAAAATGTTAGGGACGGCGGAACGCACTAAACATAAAATAACGTAAAGTGCATTCGCCGCCCAGGGTCCACCATGCAGAAGGTGTTAACACTGCTGCTAGCTAATGGCAGACCTACAATACGGCGGTATTACGCACGCGGGTTGAACGTCACCCAGGTGCGCTGAGCGATCTCTGTTTACTCACAGAGATGCCTTAAGTGAAAAACACAAAAGGCTGAGCCTGTTAGCATCACAGGTCTCAGAGAAGTGCACGCACAGTATATGGTCACAGGAGCTGGGCCCTAGCCAGAGGGTCTGCGTCCGTCTAGACCTACTGTGCATGCGGCGTCGCAACTGCGGACGTCAAGAGGAGCTGCAGACTGCAGCGCTGCGACAGACACCGCCACTAGTCGTCAATGCCCAGAAGCAAGTGCACTGTCGGACGCTAGCACTGTGGAGGATGCTGTAGTGGCTTGTAGCTTGCCACTGGCTGGCGCTGACTCTATAGCTAAGTCCCTATACACACTCGTAATATCAGAGGGAGGGGATCTTAATGAGTCATTCACAGGTTCATGCATCCATCACCATTCACACAGTAGCAACTAGAGACTATACTAGTGCATGGGCGAGCAGCCATGCAAACTTTTTATAGCCAGGACCTTCCGGACGCTTCCAGATCCCTGAGATGGACCAATCAGATCTGGAGAAGGACCTGGACATGTGGCTCCCGATCTCCAATCGGAGATCGTCTCATGAGCATGCTCAGTGAAGCGACAGAAGGACTTAGCCTCTGGAGCGATGTGCTGCTGAGCAGCCTGCATTGCCATTGCTGACCCAAAGGTGGCAGCAATAGCCAGTCCCACAGAGCAGGTCTGGGCAGAGCATCTGGTAAGCTGGGATAGCTGAGCAATCTCCTCTGTGGTCGAAAGACAATGGGAGACTGCAGAATGTGAGGCTCTGGATTTCTGTTGAACCGCTGCAGGAACCCGACGCCTAACATTACCCCCCCCCAGGGCCCCCTCCCTCCTGAGCATTCTAATCCACCAAATAAAGTTTTTTGCCATGTACCACCTTGTGTCCCACAGAGGCATAGGCCTCCTGCTCGTCCGAAGACAAGTCTGATGTTGCGGCAGATGACTCGGAAAACTGGGACATGTGAACAGGTTTGAGAAGGGACATGTGGAAGGCGTCAGGGATGGCTAAGTCGCCAGGAGCAGAAGTAGGAGCGGGGTGCCGATGTGTGTCAGTGGGCGTCTTCACTCTCACTTTTGCATTTGCAGATAAGTGAAGAGTCTCTGCGAGCTCAACGATCACTGGGTTTTGGCGGTTGCAGCTGAAAAGAGGAAATCGGAAAACCAGGGGAAGAGTCTTGAGGAGATCATTTGCATATTCCCAGTGCCTTCTGGGATAAGTGAAGAGTCTCCGCGAGCTCAACGATCACTGGGTTTTGGCGGTTGCAGCTGAAAAGAGGAAATCGGAAAAAGTTTGGCTCATCTTTCATCGTTTTTAAGAAATCTCAAGATGGAAGAGGCCAGGAGCCATTTGGTGAGCTGCATTTCTTGCTACATGTTCACAGATTTACCAGTGGAAAAGCCAAACTTCACATGCCACAAATGCAAGCTTGTGTCCCTGTTGGAGGAAAAGTTGCAAAATCTCGAAGAGAGGTTAGCTACGTTGAAGATCATTAAGGAAGGTGAAGAGTTCTTGGACAGAGCAGAATTATCTCTTCATGTTACAGAAAGAGAAGAAATTCGAAGTGCACCTGAAGAAACAGAGGAATGGAGACATGTGACCCAGAGAAGCAGGAGGATCAGGAGGCAGTCAGCACCCATACTGCTCAGAAACCAGTACCAGGCTCTCACGCAGGAAAACGATGAAGAAATACATCAGGATAAGACTTTGCCAACAAACAGCAACCTTGTACGCCCTCAGAGTCCTCCTGGATGGAGAAAGAAAAATGTTGTGAAGAAGAAACGGAGAGTGGTGGTCATGGGGGATTCCCTGCTGAGAGGAACAGAGGCTGCTATCTGCAGACCGGATATAACTTCAAGAGAAATGTGCTGTCTTCCAGGTGCAAAAATTAAAGATGTGTCTGACAGGATATCAGGACTCTTCAGACCTACAGATGACTACCCATTCCTGCTACTACATGTGGGGACAAATGACACCGCAAGAAACGACCTGGAAACCATCTGCAGAGACTTTGAAGACTTAGGCAAGAAAGTGAAAGAACTGGGAGCGCAGGTGGTCTTCTCTTCCATCCTCCCAGTGGATGGCCATGGAACAAGGAGGTGGAATAAGATTCTGCAGGTGAACAACTGGCTACGTCGATGGTGCCGTCAGCAACGATTTGGATTTCTGGATCACGGAGTGAACTACTTATACGATGGACTACTTGCTAGAGATGGGGTGCACCTTACGAAGACTGGAAAGCATGTATTTGGAAGTCGCCTTGCTACACTTGTAAGGAGAGCTTTAAACTAGAACAACATGGGAAGGGAAGCAAAAGACCAGAAAAAGCCATACACCTGACAAATGCTATTGAGAACTCTGCTATTAGAAGTGGAAAGGAAGAACAAAGACGAAAGAATCTAATTAATAAAAATATTGGAGAAAGAGAAACCAATCACAAACTAAAATGTTTCTATACTAATGCACAAAGCATGGGCAACAAACAAGGAGAATTGGAACTACTAACACAGTAAAAGAAATATGATGTAATTGGAATCACTGAAACTTGGTGGGACAATACACATGATTGGAATACAAGACTAGAAGGATACAACTTATTTGCAAGAAACAGACTTGATAAACGAGGAGGGGGTGTCGCATTGTATGTTCGAAACGCGTATATCTGCACAGAGATTGAAGCTTCAGAGACTGGGAGTTCTGTGGAAACTGTTTGGGTAAGAATACAAGGACAGAACAATGGAAAGGACACCATTGTAGGCATTTACTACAGGCCGCCTGTGCAAGCCGAAGATATAGATGAACTCTTTATGCATCAGATGGCCAAGTTCTCCAAAAAATATGACATAGTTGTCATGGGAGATTTCAACTATCCAGACATTTGTTGGGAATCTCTCTCAGGCAAAACTAACAGGTCAAGGAAATTCTTATCCTCTCTTGCTGACAACTTTATCTTCCAAAAGGTAGGGGAGAAAACAAGGGGAACTGCTACCTTGGATCTAATCCTTATAAACAGGGAGGAAATGGTTGAGGAGGTAAAAGTGGCTGGGACCCTAGGAGGTAGCGACCATGCTATTTTAGAATTTTGGATAACTAGAGGTGGAAGACCTGTGAAGACTCAGACGTCAAGGTTAGATTTCAGAAAGGCAGATTTTAAGGGATTCAGAAAGAGAATTGGAGGGATCCAATGGCTGGATATCCTTAAAGACAAAAATGTCCAGGAAGGATGGGAAATCTTGAAAAATGAAATTCTCAAAGCACAGTTGTTAACAATTCCGAAAAGAGGGAAGAATAGGAAGCATTTGAGGAAACCAGGATGGATGAACACAGAACTTAAGCACATGCTAAAAAGGAAGAAAAAAATGTTTATAAAATGGAAAGAGGGAGGCATATCTAAAGAAGAATATAATGCTGTCTGCAGAACCTGCAGGGCACAAATCAGATTAGCTAAAGCTGAAAATGAACTGAGGCTTGCAAGAGATGTCAAAAGCAATAATAAAGGATTTTGGGGATATGTCAAAAGTAAAAGAAAAGTCAAAGATGCTATAGGATTTTTACAGGATGAAAATGATGAAATGGTAAGACAGGATGTTGAGAAGGCTGAACTTTTAAATTCCTATTTTGCATCTGTTTTCTCTCAGAAAGGAAATGCAACATCAACTGTTATTCACTGTCCTATTAAGGGAATAGAAGAATCCAGGATATCTATAAACAGAAAGATAGTGAGGAAACACTTAGCTAACCTAAATGAATTCAAGTCTCCAGGTCCAGATGAATTACACCCCAGAGTACTGAAGGAGATAGCAGAAGAAATTTTTGAACCCCTCTCCATAATCTTTGAAAATTCTTGGAGAACAGGAGAAGTGCCAGAAGACTGGAGAAGAGCAAATGTTGTTCCTATCTTCAAAAAGGGGAAGAAGGTGGACCCAGGCAACTATAGGCCGGTGAGTCTGACTTCTATACCAGGAAAGATCTTTGAACAAATTATTAAACAACATGTATGTCAATACCTGGATAAGAATGAAGTGATTAAACAGAGTCAGCATGGGTTTCTAACTAATAAGTCATGTCAGACTAACTTAATTTCCTTCTATGACGGTATCACTGATTGGGTGGATCAAGGAAATGCTGTAGATATAGTATATCTTGACTTCAGCAAAGCATTTGACAAAGTCTCTCATACAATCCTTATTGAAAAAATGACTAAGTATGGAATGGACAAGGCAACTGTTAGGTGGATTCATAACTGGCTTAGTGATCGGACCCAAAGAGTGGTCGTAAATGGCTGCACATCCAGTTGGAAGAATGTCTCAAGTGGGGTACCACAGGGCTCTGTCCTGGGCCCTGTATTGTTCAACATCTTTATCAACGATTTAGATGAAGGAATTGAGGGTAAACTGATTAAATTTGCTGATGACACAAAGCTAGGAGGGATAGCTAATACTAGAGAAGAGAGAGAGAGGATTCAAAAAGATTTAAATAAACTGGAGAAGTGGGCAGCAACTAACAGAATGGTTTTTAACAGGGAGAAATGCAAAGTACTACATCTGGGCAATAAAAATGAAAAAAGCATATATAGAATGGGAGGAATAGGGCTAAGTGACAGCACATGTGAAAAAGACTTGGGTATACTAATAGATCACAGACTGAATATGAGTCAACAGTGTGATGCAGCAGCAAAAAAGGCAAATGCAATTCTAGGATGTATTAACAGAAGCATACAGTCTAGATCACGTGAAGTCATTATTTCCCTCTACTCCTCTTTGGTCAGACCTCATCTGGAATATTGTGTCCAGTTTTGGGCACCACATTTTAAAAAAGACATCAACAAACTGGAGCAAGTTCAGAAAAGAGCGACCAGAATGGTGACCGGTCTGCAAACCCTGTCTTATGAGGAAAGGTTGCAGGATTTGGGAATGTTTAGTTTGCAAAAGAGAAGACTGAGAGGAGACTTAATAGCTGTCTACAAATATCTAAAGGGCTGTCACATTGTAGAAGGATCAACTTTATTCTCATTTGCACAAGGAAAGACTAGAAGCAATGGGATGAAACTGAATGGGAAGAGACACAGATTAGATATTAGAAAAAACTTTTTGACAGTTAGAGTGATCAATGAGTGGAACAGGCTGCCACGAGAAGTGGTGAGTTCTCCTTCAATGGAAGTCTTCAAACAGAGGCTGGACAGACATCTGACTGGGATGATTTAGCGAATCCTGCTTTGAGCAGGGGGTTGGACCAGATGGCCCAGGAGGTCCCTTCCAACTCTACGATTCTATGATTCTATGATTCTATGATTCTATGTATTGACGGTGAAACAAGATGAAAACACAAACATAGGCAGGAAAATAGGCTGAGGAAACGATGGGGCCCAAACTAACTAGAAAGGATAGGAAAGGAAAGACACTGTCTGCAATCTGCTAAAAACCCTACAAAAATAATGTCCAACACTTCTGATAACAAAATTAACCCTGAAGTCACTAGACTTCTCCCACTATATCAGCACTCTGAAATATTCTGAGGCAGAGCAAAAAGAGGCCAATTTAATAAGGGACAAAAAGCAAATTGGCAAATACAGATAAGTAAGAGTGGAAATTCAGCACAACCCCAGCCGAGGCTGGCTGACCACACAACAAACTGAATAGACCAACAAAATCAAGTGTGAACATTAGCAGAAAAACTTAGCTTGAGCTGACTGGAACAGAGCTGAGAACCAAGACTTGACAAGCCAGAAGGAATCACCAGCACCAGAATAGGGCATCAGCTGTCTTAAATCCAGTCTGAGATTCCTGAGGTCCAATCGTCATCCTCTTTATCAGGTGGCAAATTTCTACTGATTAAATCAGCCCCACTACCTCCTGTTACCACCAGAGGGAGCCTGGAAGGAGAACTCACAACAGTCTCCATAGCGAATGGACCCCCACCAATTACCAGTATACGCGATCGTTTTTTCCGCTGCTGCGGACACCTGTTAGCCAGGTGACCAGACTGTCGACACTGGTAACAGCGTGTGGAGCTTTGTGCTGGACGCGTCTTGAGACCGGCGCGGGACACCTCCATGGGCTCTGGAGGTAAACTCTCCGGCTTGGGTGGTTCTAGAGGTTCAAAGAGGTTGGGAGACAAGCTAACCTTCCACCCGGATTGAGCACACTCCAGCCCATGCTCCGAAAAATGGAGATCGATGCAGGTGGAAATGGCAATCAGCTCCTCCAGACTTAAGGGAACCTCCCTGGTAGATAGAGCATCCTTAACATGCTC
The DNA here is from genome assembly GCF_039654945.1 of Dendrobates tinctorius. NCBI lineage: Eukaryota > Metazoa > Chordata > Amphibia > Anura > Dendrobatidae > Dendrobates > Dendrobates tinctorius. Next base: position 68,258,930 of record NW_027361732.1, on the reverse strand, counting down.
CGCCAAACCTCTCCAGAATACAGGGATGAGGGTTTTATCAGGCCATTCCAGCTCGGAAGCCAGTGTCCAGAAACGGACGGCGTACTGGCTGACCGAGAGGGATCCCTGTGTTAATGCTAGTAGCTGGAGAGAGGTGTCGTGAGTGACATGTGGCCCCAAAAAGACCTGCTTCAGAGATGTTAGGAACTGAGCAGCGGTCCGAACCACAGGGTCACCACGCTCCCACAGTGGCGTGGACCACTCCAACGCCCTGCCCGACAGAAGGGAAAAGATAAACCCCACCTTATCCCACTCTGTAGGGAATCGCGCGGCCAGTAACTCAAGTTGGATAGAGCACTGGCTCACGAAACCTCTACAGGAGGCGCTGTCACCAGAAAATTTATTGGGCAACGGGAGGCGAGATACTGTCAGCGCAGGCGTGGACATGGACACACGCGAGACAGCCTCTGCGACTGCCTGCGCAGCAGCCTCAGTAACCTTTGCAGCTGAGGCGGAACTCTCGAGAGTCTCCAACCTGCCCTCCAGCTGGTGAATGTACTGCAATAGCTGCTGCTGGTCCGCCATTACTAGCCTGACCCTGGTGCTAGTATAATGTTAGGGATGGTGGAACGCACTAAATATAAGATAACGTAAAGTGCTTTCGCCGCCCGGGGTCCACCTTGCAGAAGGTGTTAACACTGCTGCTAGCTAATGGCGGACGTACAATATGGCGGTATTACGCATGCGGGTTGAATGTCACCCAGGTGTGCTGAGCGATCTCTGTTTACTCACAGAGATGCCTTAAGTGGAAAACACAAAAAGGCTGAGCCTGTTAGCGTCACAGGTCTCAGAGAAGTGCACGCACAGTATATGGTCAAAGGAGCTGGGCCCTAGGCAGAGGGTATGCGTCCATCTAGACCTACCGTGCATGCGACATCGCAACTGCGGACGCCAAGAGGAGCTGCAGACTGCAGCGCTGCAACAGACACCGCCGCTAGTCGACAATGCCCGGAAGCAGGTGCACTGTCGGATGCTAGTACTGTGGAGGATGCTGTAGTGGCTTGTAGCTTGCCACTGGCTGGCACTGACTCTATAGCTAAGTCCCTATACACACTCATAATATCAGAGGGAGGGGATCTAAATGAGTCATTCGCAGGTTCATGCATCCATCACCATTCACACAGTAGCAACTAGAGACTATACTAGCGCATGGCCGAGAGGCCATGCGAACCTTTTATAGCCAGGACCTTCCAGAAGCTTCCAGATCCCTGAGATGGACCAATCAGATCTGGAGAAGGACCTGGACATGTGGCTCCCGATCTCAAGGCATTCCACACATGTATTCAAGCTGTCTACAAGTTGCAAATCATGCAGATAAGACGATGAAAGCTAAATCTCCGAGCACACCAAAATACTCGGAGGACACCCGAGGATTCTCAGGAAAATTCGAGCAACGAGTAAACTCGCTCATCACTAACTGGCAGATACCTATGGCCACCACCTCAAGTGAGATACTCATCTCACCTAAAGTTAAAAGGAAACCTGGTCCAGCATTTCAATTGGATTAATGTCTGGACTTTGGCTTGGTCATTGCAACATCTACATTGTTTTTTTTTTTCAACCATTCTGATATAGATTTTCTGGTGTGCTTCGGATCATTGTCCTGTTGCATGGCCAAATTTCTCCCAAGTTTTGTCATTTTAGATAGATGGCCTCGTATATGAATCTAGAATATATTGGAATACATAGGACTTTAGGGTCGATTCAATGATTGCAAAATTCTGAGCTGCTGTGGCTGCAAAACAAACCAGTCCTCACCCTTACACCACTGGGCTTAACAGTTGGTATGAGGAATTTGAGCTGATGTGATGTGTTTGGTTTGCAGCAAATGCTTCTGGATTTTTGTCTAATTTATGGTAACTAAATAATTACACAATGTAATTTGTCATATTTTGTGGAGCATGTGAGGTTGTATTTATCTAAGTTTAAGACCTTCCAAGTGCCAGATGTTCTTTTTTTAATTATGCAATGATAAGTAAAACTGTGGAAGCCAAAGAGGATGTGCTTAGGCAGTTAGTTGAGGTCATTACACCAGCAATTAGGCTATATATTGATCTGAGCACTGGCTATATGATGAGGATGTGGGTATGTATGCATTATACAAACTCCTGGCCAGAGCCCATCTAGTTGTATGGAGCAAGGCCATGTCCCCTGGACAGCCATGTCACTAGTGGGGGCACGGCCTTGCACAATACAAGTGTATGGAGGGAGGCCATGCCCACTGGCGAGAGGCTGAAGTTGGAGAGCTGAGGTTTTTGGTGGTTAGTAGGTGGTTGGGAGGAGTTGAAGGAGAGTCTGGGTCGAAGTAAATCTGCAAATCCTTGGAGATAGTCTGGATAGAGCGGTGCGACTCTGAATCTACATGAGGAAAACCTAGCACACAGCATCTTGGGCTAGGCAACATGAGGCCTTATCTCTAAGGACTTAGGGAAGCTCTGCATTGGAGAAATTGTCATTCCCTAAGAGCTTCAAGATGACATTTCTGATTATTTGAGACTTAGCCCAGCAAGGACCCTTCACCTTCAGTTTACGACGTACTGGTTCCATTTTACATCTAATGTCACAAGCGGGTCATGTCCTCCTTTGAAATCTGGGGTTAGAACATCACTACGTATTGTGAATGGCAGATCTTCCATTTAGCCTGTGTGTTTCATATTACAAGGATTTTGTTTCCTTTGGTGCTGAAGAGGTCTGTTCCTGACCTGGCAATTTCCTCTCATTATAAAATCTGGCCAAACCTTCTCTTCCTTACTAGTAACATTTTACTTCCTAGCTCCTTGGAGTCACTGTGCTAAGTTGGAGATCGTTGTTGCTGCTGGAGATTTTTGCATGCGGTTTTTGGGTGTATGCTTTCCTCATTGTCCTATTCCTGTCTGGTTTATACATTCCTACCCTTCTTTATTTACCTCTCTACCTTTGGTGAGTGTTTTGTATGTTAGTTGCATTTTATTGTCCTTGTTTGTCTTACATGTTTATACACTAGTGTTTCTGTCCCAGGCTTCCTGAGGGAGGGGATGGGGACAGTTTAGAGGATAACAAGAGAACAGTAAGGCTGGTAACCCACATCTCCTCACCTTTAGAGGTACCTTTGGGAGCAGGGATAGTTAAGGGCCCAGCCCTTGTTACAGAGCAGGACCCCTTTGCCTATTTACGTACAGTCACATTGTGACATCTGAATATATATGAGCATATGTAAGTAGCCCAATAGAGGTCCAGTTAGGAGAAAACTGCTCAGAATAGGCAAGTACAGGCACAATACTATTGTTATTAATTTATTCATAGAAAGGGTTAATTGCGTTGTATTTTCCTCACATATAACTGATAATTCTGTTTAAGTGAACCTGCGTATACTATTAGTTGGTGTTATTGAAAGTAACTGCTGTCATTGTATTTGTTACTTATACACTGCTTACCTACCATAATTTCCTTTGTTTTCTAAACTGGTTAGTAAATATTCATATTATATGGTCTAGTTTTTGTGTGTGTCAGCTGACTGTTGCTGTACCTCTCAGCCTGTGACATCCCACGTCCACGTTTCATACACCTCATCTCTATGAATCTAGGACAACTATCTCATCAGGTGGGAAGGGGATCGAGGAGCCACTTTACCAATATACATGCATATGCCAGATATGCATATCGGATATTTATGACATATCCTTTGGGGATGGGGATATCACTTGAATTATGCAATCTGTCTTAAAGGGGTCGTCTAGGCTTGGGTGAAAAGACTGCAGTCACTCTATGTCTCACTCACTCACTGTCACACAGCTGTATATTTGATCCGAGTGCTGTGCTCGGAAAAAACTGACACCACATGGACATCACTAGGTCCTTAGTTATTTAACTGGGCTGTTCAGAAAATGTTTTTACACGGACCGAATAATTGCAGAATGCACTAATCTCTTCTGTATGGATGAGATTCGCCTATTCAAGTCTAACGGCGAGCAAAAAAAAAAAAAAGGATCACATATGGATCAACCGAATAGCATCTGATTTTTATGGATACATTGCCATTATTAACATAGGAAACTTTTTGATCTTATATATTTTATTAACTGCATTGCTGATGTATAAAAAATTTCATATGGATTGCATGCAGATGACTTATAGATGATGGCACAGATGAAAAATCTTTTCTGGATGAACTTCATATTTTTTTTTATACATTTGTAAGAACTTGAAATTGTGATTGAATGGTCGTAAATATGTCAACAAGCCCTGAGAGTACCTGATTGTAATGTGCAAGACATTAAAGGTAGCCATACAGTTTGGGATACTAGTCAGCCAGCCTCCTGCCCTCTTTGTCTGGGTTCAGACAAGCACATACAGTTGTGCTCAAAATTTTACATACACCGGCAGATTTTTTGCTTTCATGGCCTTTCTTCAGAGAATATGAATGATAACACTAAAGTTTCTTCTCCACTCATGGTTAGTGGTCGGGTGAAGTCATTTATTGTCAAACTACTGTGTTTTCTCTTTTTAAATCATAATGATAACACAACTTTTGAGCACAACTGTATCTTCACAAGAGAATACATGGAGAAATGAAAAAAGACATTGACAGACAGGGCTGTCAGAGTTGTCGAGTTGGAGTCAGTTTTAGATGAAGTCAATGAGATAAAAATGTACAGACTGTAGTCCAAGGCTACATATTACACTCAACAACAAATTTCAGGGACATTCTTGTCCTCTGAGAAAATTGTATTGTACCTTATAGATTTTGATGTACTGAACACGAATATGTGCTCCAAAAGTCTGTATCAAGTAAGGTTTTTATGAAACAACAGTTTATAGTCTACATTGTGACGTCCGAGACACTACATACATGTGCATCGGTGTCAGTAGCAAAAGCAATTGTTCAAAAGTGTTTTGCAGACGACTTTCGTTTATAATCTGTGTCAGATGCTTCTCGAATAAGATTCTAGCAATAGTCAGCCAACATTGACGTACTCCACTTTCCCTGGTACCTTTTCTCCATCAGTGCAATGTCTTGGTGAAATCTTTCACTGTGTTCATCGATAACGGCACCAAGATTGGCTGGAAAAAAGTCCAAGTGAGAATGTAGAAAATGCATTTTTAGTGATATATTGCATTTTTATCAAATGATATGCTGTGAGCATGTTGTCCACGAGTTGTTCAAAGTTCGGTGCCCTGCTGTCGCCAAGGAAGTTGAAGGTCACATCTTTAAAGGCTCTCCATGCCACTTGTTCAGCACCTTGCAAAAGACCATCAAAACTAATGTAATTCATTATATCTCTGATCTGTGGGCCAAAAAAATACCTTCTTGTAATCTTTGCCTCACTTATTCTTGGATATTTCTGTCACAAGTAAGAAAAGGCTTCCGATTCTTTGTTCATTGCTTTAACAAAATTTTTCATAAGCCCAAGTTTAATATGCAAAGGAGGGATAAATATCTTTGCTGGATCAACAAGAGGATTATGTTTAAAATTCTTCTGTCCAGCAACCAGGTTTTCACGGAGTGGCCAGTCCTTTCTCAAATAGTGCATTTCTCGTGCACGACTGTGCCACTCACAAATTAAACAACAATACTTGGTATATCCAAGCTGCAGGCCAAGAAGAAGTGCAACAACTTTTAGATCACCACATATGTTCCAGTTATAATTTCTATAATTAATGTGGGTCAGCAGTAACTCCATATTCTCATACGTTTCTTTCTTGTGTATGGCATGTCCAATAGTTATAGAAGAAAAGATATTTCTGTTGTGTAGTTAAACAGCCTTCAGGCTTAAAACTGACAAGTCAATGAACAGTCGCCATTTCTTCGGGTCATGTTCGCATCCAAGAGCACCAAACAACCCCAAGACATCATTGCAAAAGGTTAAACTGTTGACATGTTTGAAAAATTGATTAAGGTCTTCTTGACGACTGTGAAAAACAGAAACCCTTGCTCCTGGTAATAAGGGATTCCGTTCTCATAATCCCAATAATTCTGCCTGCCTCTTTGACAATTTCAAATCTCTGACCAATTCACTCAGCTTAGCTTGACTGAACAGATGTGGATTAGATGTAGAGGGCTCAAAGTCTGGGTGTGCAGCAGTTTAATTTTCCACTGACATTGGTAGTTCTTCTTCGTCTTCCTCCATTGTCCATACTTTGGGCAGCTTTGGAACACGAAAACTTTCATCTTGTGGCACTGGTCTTATGGCTGAAGGCAGATTAGGATATTCTATTGATTTCTTGTTCTTTGCTGAATATCCTGTTACATTTGTAAGGCAGAAGTAGCAGTCTGTTACATGATCTCTCTGCTCTCTCCATATCATTGGGACAGTGAGCGGCATTTATATAGGATTGACCACCAGACAGTATAAAGTGCGTGTCCGTGAGCATATGCTGGGTATCGAGGCAGCAGCCGGCCATGATGACATATCCACACTCAGGACCCTACCCCGCCATTTTAAACAATATCACAAGTGTGATGGTTCCCTACTTAGATTTAGGGGAATTGATGCGGTCGATCCCGGCATTCGTGGTGGGAAGATCTCCTCTAGACTAGCCCAACGTGAGACCAGGTGGATTTGGGCTCTGGATACTGTGCAACCCAAAGGACTCAATGAAAATATCAGCTTTGTCCCGTTTTTGAGATCTACTACGGTTTAACATGTGCATGTTTGTTTTTAATTTCTTTTTATTTTTTATTTTTTATTCAGCCTCATCTACACTCTATCTTCAGCGACCAATCTACCTATATAATATGGACTCCAAATATGGTTTTATCTATGTATGTAACCTGGCTTTCTGGCTTATCATCATTTGCCACCAAGAAATTAAGAAATTCTGCACTCATCTTTATCACTGTAACATAATTGTCTGATTTGTTATTTATGACATTTTGTTGTTGTAATAATATTATATAATTTTTGGTGATATACCATTTAATTTGTACAGTATGCTGTGGATATTTGTTCACTTTTATTGGGCCTATGATTGTGAAGCAGTCTCCTATGTATAGGTAGCATTATCAAGCGTCAAGCAATTACCCCTTATGCAATTTGCTTTTGCAGCCGTTGCACTTATGCGCGTCATGGTCCCGGTCTGTCCGTGGGCTCTCGGCGTCTCTTTTTGCTTCGGTGACGGTCACATGATGTGACGTCACTGGCACATGACGCCGACGGGTGTCCAGTTACCATGACTTCGCTCGCGTCATCAAATGGCTGCGGCGCTCCCGATGCTGTCATTTGACAGGTATCTGTCTATGAGCGCGATATTGCAGACTCTATTGCAATTGGTGTGCCCGTTACTTGGGCACCGGTGCTTAATCAGTGGACGCTATTATCATTGGTTGATGGGGCTTTTTAAACCTCTGTTCCCTCACTTCCCACACCCCTTGAGAAAGGCACAGACCGCCGAAACGCGCATTGGGGTGGACGCTCCAGGACGCACTCCCTTTCATTGATTTGGTAATGTCATATTTGTTTAATTAACCACTACTAATGTGGGCAGTATTGGTTTCTTCATGTTCTCTTAGGCCATGTGGGGAATGTGCAATATTACCATTTTGTGAATAATTTTGATATGTATCCCCATCTGTGTCTTTAATGAATATATATATATATATATATAATATATATATATATATATATATATATATAATGATTATTATGATGATCCTGTGAGCGCCCTTCTGTAACATATGCTGTTTGGTGGACCCCTTCCCCCCTATTTCCCCAATAAATTTTTTGACTTTTGCATACTTACATGTATTATTGGAATTTTTGATCGCAGTTTTCTTCTTTGTATATTATGGCTTCGTTGTGCGATTTTCCGTGATAATGTCCTCTATGTTATAGAACCACACCTTTGATAGTCTTAGATTTTGTAGGTGTCATGCATTTCATGAGGTGTTTACAATTGACTGAACAGATGTGGATTAGATGTAGAAGGCTCAAAGTCTGGGTCTGCAACAGTTTAATTTTCCACTGACATTGTTAGTTCATCTTCATCTTCCTCCATTGTCCATACTTTGGGTGGCAATGGAACACGAAAACTTTCATCTTGTGGCACTGGTTTTATGGCTGAAGGCAGATTAGGATATTCTATTGATTTCTTGTTCTTTGCTGAATATCCTGTTACATTTGTAAGGCAGAAGTAGCAGTCTATTACATGATCTCTCTGCTCTCTCCATATCATTGGGACAGCGAACGGCATTGAAGGTCGTGATCCATTCAACCATGCTCTAAGGCTTCTAGAACAAGATGCACAGCATAAATGAGGTGTCCACTGGTTGTCCGGTTCTCCAATTGAACATTCAAAGTATAGTTCATATGCTTTCTTAACAAGTGGAGTAATTTCCATCTTTGTGCTTTCATTGTATATTCTCCGCATATGTAGCAGAAATTATCACTACTGTTGAGAAATCGAAGTGACATTTCAAAATAAATCTTCAGTTTTTAAAATGAAAAGTATTCAGGCGAATCGCATATATAATAGTAACTAGATGTAGGCCAGATGCTATCCCATCGGGAGGACGGTAATGTCACTATGAGGGCAGACTTTGCAGCATTGAGAATCTCTCCCCCCATGTGCTCACCTACCTATCAACTCTCTCTTTCCCCATGTGCTGACTTCTCCCATCTGGGCTCTCTTGAGATTGCAGAGGATACATTTTGTGAGGTAAAATATTGTTTAAAAACAGTCAGTGAAATATTTTACCTCACAAAATGAATCCTCGGTGATCCCCTGCTGTAATGTCAGTATTGTCTTTTGATTCATTCCCTGCCCAGGAGATGTGGTATGCTCCGCACATGGTCAGCCGAATGATTCACTGCGCATGCGTGGAATTCGCATAATTAGTGCTTGCATATGTGTAGATCAGCGATTTATGTTATTTCAGTGGAAAATTCAGAATATACTGTTTCAGAGAAAGTTCCTATGTGAGTTTTTAGAATTATAACAGAATATTATAATGTTTCGTATCATTTCTCAAAAACCTTACGTGAAAGGAAAAATCTGAAGTAATTTCTGAAATCAGCATGAGAAAATCTACCAGGAACACTCAAAATTGTCAGGGGGACAAAACCTTGGTAACACAGTGTTATTGATATTTTAGAATTAAAGAGAATCTGTCAGCAGTTTTCTGCTATGTAATCTGAAGACAGCATGCTGTAGGGGTTTAAAACATACTGTGTTTCAGTGATGCCCCTCTTATCAAGCCCCAGTGTTTTGTTTACTTGTTATGAATGGTTTAGCACCAGGACCATATCATTGCCGGGACACAGAAGTGGCGTGCCTGGTAGTCAGACTTTCCCCCCCTTGACTAGTAGTCTGACTCCGCCCCTTCTGTGATACACAGCTCAGGGTATATAGCCAAAAAGAGAAAAAAAAGCCAGCTCACCTGAAGGCATGTGTAGTGGATAGCCCGGACCACGTGCAGTCTTCACGCAGTAACCAAGGAAAAAGAAAAAAGGTCCAGCTTTGCAAATTCAAGTCCAATTTATTGTTAAAAACAAGTCCAAAACAGAGCAAAAAATGGTGTGTTCACATGAGTAACAAGTAGTAGATTACGCGTTTCGAACAATAGCTTGTTCTTTCTCAAAAAAAAAGTTTTTTTGAGAAAGAACAAGCTATTGTTCGAAACGCGTAATCTACTACTTGTTACTCATGTGAACACACCATTTTTTGCTCTGTTTTGGACTTGTTTTTAACAATAAATTGGACTTGAATTTGCAAAGCTGGACCTTTTTTCTTTTTCCAGGGTATATAGCCATTGTATACCCAGAGCCTGGTGGGGGCGGGGTTAGCTTTCTCAGCTCTGCTTCATGCTAAATATAAAAATTCTGATTGTGTTAGAACTATTGCACCCAGTAAACTGAGTGATACATTGTTGGATTCAGCTTATCTTTACCTACATCAGGCTACTCTCAGATAAAATAGCAAAAACCTGTTGACAGATTCCATTCAAATCAATAAATACATACCTCATTACATATATAGTGTCATAGAAATGTAGGAGACTTGTGAAAGTTTAATCATATGAAAAATATTTTATTTTCCAGTGTATTTGTTATTTTATATAAGACATTTTTCGAGGAGTCAGAGATGAAGTTGAGGTCAGAAAAAAAGATGACATTCAGTCAGAAATTTGGTTGACATACTCTTTAGCCCTGGTAACGTACTCCTGGCAATTTCTGTTTTTTACTCCTCTTCTTCCCACAGCCATAATTTGTTTTTATTTTTCTGTCAATATGGCCATTTGAGAGTTATTTTTTTCCAGGACAAGTTGTACTTTTGAATAACACCATTGGTTTTAACATTTTGTGTACTGGAAAACGGGGAAAAAATAACAAGTGTGGTGAAATTACAAAAAATGTGCAATTCTACAGTTGTTTTTTTTTTTTACCATGTTCACTAAATGCTAGAACTGACCTGCCTTTGTGATTCTCCAGGTCATTACGAGTTCACAGACACCAAACATGTATAGGTTTGTTTTTATATAAGCAGTGAAAAAAAAATCCAAATTGTAAAAAAAAACTGCTGCCTTTCTCCGAGACCAGTAGCCTCTCCATTTTTTGTGATCTGGGGCTTATTGTTTTTGTGCGCTGAGCTGACATTTTTATTGATACCATTTTTTTGTAGATACAATCTTTTGATCTCCCCTTATTGCATTTTGCAATGTAGCAGGGACCAAAAAAACATAAATCTGGCGTTTTGAATTTTTCTCTCGTTACGCCGTTTAGCAAATGGGTTAATTCTTTTTTTATATTGATAGATCTGGCTATTCTGAATGCGGCGATACCAAATATGTGTACATTTGATTTTTTTGATTGTTTTATTTTGAATGGAGCAAAAGGGGGGTGATTTGAATTTTTATATTTTTTTCAAATTTTTAAAAGCATTTTCTTTTACTTTTTGCATGCTTCAATAGTCTCCATGGGAGACTAGAAGCTGCAATATTTAGATCGCCTCTGCTACGTACAGGCGATGATCAGATCGCCTGTGAGTAGCAGAAATGCTCACTTGCTATGAGCGCTGACCACGGGGTTGCACTCATAGCTAGTGTTGAGCGATGCCTTCCAATATCGGGAAATATCGTATAGGATTGGATCGGACCGGTACCCCAAAAATATCGGATATCGCCGATTCCGATACCGGAAACCAATGCAAGTCAATGGGACACAAATATCGGAATGAAAAAAAACCATTTCTTTCCTTGTAGGTTAATTCTACATGAAGGAAAACAACTAAGAATAATGTAGAATGTATTGGGGGAGGTGGAGGAGGCATTAAAGGCATATAGGTTTAGCCCAATCAAATGGAATAGCAGGAATTAATTTTTTTTAAGACGTTCGGAGTTACAAAGATATTGACTATGTTAAGCTTTTTTATATTTTGTCAGATATTTATGTTTCACTACTTCCATGCTCTTCACTTTCTTTTTTAGTTCTCCCACACTTTCTCCTTCATCATCCTCAGCAGCAGCATCTTTTTCATCAACTTATTCTTCACCTTATTCATCTTCTTCTTCTTCACCTTCTTCCTATTATTCTTTTTTTTACATTCTTCATATTCTTCTTATTCAACTATTATTCTTCTTCATATTCTACTTCTTCATCTTCTTCATATTCTTTATCATATTCTTATTTGTGACAGGCATTCTTGTAGTTGTTATCTATAAAAGTTTGAAGATTACACCTTCCGTTCTGCCTGTCACAAAAGATTTACAACAGGATTTGTCCGCGTTCAGTTTTGCCTGCAGCAGCAGGTATTTTCCAGGGGCACCACGAGGAGGAACGGACTCACCCCCATACACTGCTTAGTCTTCTTCTGCTTATAATTTAGATAATATCTTTTGCTCTGATTTTTAGTCTTATGCTTAATGTTCTTCTGCTTTTTGTTCTGCAGCTTCTTGGTCTTCTGTCTCTTGTTCTTCTGCATCTTGGTGGTTGTCTTCTTGTTCTTTGTCTTCTTGGTCATCTTCTTCAGGGTCATCTTCTTGGTCTTCTTCGGGGTGGTCTTCAGGGTCGTTGTCTTCTTCGGGGTGGTCTTCAGGGTCGTCGTTTTCGGGGTCGTCGTCTTCTTCGGGGTGGTCTTCAGGGTCGTCGTCTCCAGGGTCGTCATTTTCGGGGTCGTCGTCTTCTTCGGGGTGGGCTTCAGGGTCGTCGTCTTTAGGGTCGTCGTCAGGGAGATCCAGAGTGATTACCAAAAAACATTTCAAAAAGCTTGAACTTGGAAATGTAGCAGAAGGTACAAGAAGGCTGAGGAACTGTTGAGAACCAGCTGACGGTACTGGAACCTGGATGGGTAGCCGAAGGTACAAGAGCCAATGGAACTACCGAGGACCAGCTGATGGTACTGGAACCCAGTTACTAAGCAGGAGGTACCTGTGCCAGAAAGTACTACCAAGGACCAGCAGATGTTGGTGGAACTCAGATACCGAGAAGGAGGAACCTAAGCCAAAGGCTCTGCCTGGAACCAGCTGACGTTACTGGAACCCAGGGGGACAGATTCAAGATTGACTTCCAAAGAACCAGCTAATGGTACTGGAACTCAGATAGGCAGCAGAAGGTACACATGAAAAACAAGGTTGCAAGGCCGCGAGCCGGCCGGTGTTACCGAAACCCACAGTCCTACAGGGGGAGCTTGTCCTATTGGCACTATGGAACCAGCCTTCATTGCCAGATCCCGCAGCCCACATAGGAAGCACCTAAACTGCAGGCACCATAGAGTCGGCTAACCCGACTGCAACACGACAGGACAATGTATTGGAGGCAAAGTGACGCTGACACTACCCGGAAACAGTTGGCGTGCAGGAACCAGGCTGGGCAGGAGGGAGTACCCATGCCAAAGACACTTCTGAGCAGCAACTGGCGGTGTTAGAGCCCAGGGATTACAGTAGAAACAGAGTGTAGCCAGAGGCCTAATTGGAGCAAGTTTAATATCTGTAGTAGTGTGAATGTGGACAGAGCAGGTGAAATTGCTGGACACACAGCAGGGGATCAACTGACGTTACTGAACCCCAATAACACTGGAGCATGTGTTGACTGTGCAGACGGCACTTCTGAGCAGCAACTGGCGGTGTTGGAGCCCAGGGATTACAGTTCAAGTGGTAGAAACTTGAACACAACAGGAGACCTGGATACTGTTGCCAACCAATTATTTAATCTGGAAGAGGACTGGCAAATTCCTGTGAGATCCAGGCCTTGTTCATTTTCAGAAAAGTAAGCCGGTCAACGTTATCGGAGGATAGTCGCATGCGACGGTCTGTTAGTACACCACATGCGGCACTAAAGACGCGTTCCGATAATACGCTAGCAGCAGGGCAAGCCAGCACCTCCAATGCATACTGGCTAAGCTCTGGCCATATATCCAGCTTAGAGACCCAAAACTTGAAGGGGGAAGAGCCGTGTGGGAGAACACTGAGAGGGCAAGACATGTAGTCTGTCACCATTTGACGGAAACGTTGCCTCCTGCTGACTGGAGCCGTCTGTGATGGTGTAGACATTTGTGGTGGGGACACAAAACTTTGCCACATTTGGACCATACTGGTCTTGCCTTGTGCTGAGGTGCTGCTTCTGCTCCCTCTTTGTGCAGAGCTTCCTCCACTGCATCGATGCACTGAGCTGCTTTGTAAAGCACTAGCAGCACTGCTCTCGGGTGGAATGGAGAACATGATGGAATGCACCAGTGTGTCTTGGTACTCCCGCATTTTATGCTCCCGCTTCAACGGTGTTATGAGGCTTTGTAAGTTGTCCCGGTAGCGAGGATCTAGGAGGGTGTACACCTAATAATCAGCCGTGTTGAGAATGTGGGCGATGCGGCGGTCGTTTCTCAGGCACTGCAGCATGAAATCAACCATGTGCTGCAGACTGCCAACTGGCCAAGAAACGCTGTCCCCTGCTTGAGGCGTCATCTCTGCCTGCTCTGCATCACCCCACCCTCGCTCTACATACTGACTACTAGAGCATTGTGTACCTCCCTCCTCTGGACAGATGTCTTCCTCCTCCATTGACTCTCCTCATCCTCCTCACAAAGTGTCCCCTGTCTAGGCCTTTGCGAGGTAAAATTAGTACTCCATTGGCTCGTTTGGAAGCGAAATGGATTTGGAATCTTAAAACAGTATCGCCCTTAGGACTTAATGAGAATCTGAGTTTTGCTCCTTTTTTATAATTATATATGATTATATGTTGTGGACTGCTTTCTTTCTGAACCTTGGTTTTTAATCATGTTTTTTAATCATTTTTTAACCTTTTAACATCTTTTATTTTTATTTTAATCATTTTAGGTCTATTCTCTAATTGTGTGAGTTAATTGAGTGAGATTCTTCATTTTGAGGAGATTCTTCATTTTGAGGATTCATGGATTGACACATTGATATTTTTATATATATATACTCTGAATGGAACAAGAAAAGAAGATGTAGGCTTTATTGCCATGTACACTATATATTATTATTATTTTTTGTTATTTTTATTTTTATGAGTTATACTGATTATTATTTATTATCTATTATTTTTTATTTATTCTTTATTATTTATTTATTTCCTTATTATTTTTATTATTATTATGTTTATATATATATTTTTATTTTTATATATATTATTCATTTTTTGTTTATCACCTATATAATGTGTGTATATATATATACAATGAATATGGGGAGATTATTTATCCCGGTATTTATTATCAGTATTTTTGTATTACTATATGTATAATCTCTGTGGCTATTGTATAGTGCCATTTATTATTATTTTTAATCCCTTTCTCTTCTTTTCTAGTCTCCATAAATTAATGTTCTAATTATTCTGATAATTTACCCATGTGTCTGGGTTTAGGAAGTGCGCATGCGCTCCTGGCGATATAGTTGTGTGTCTACATCATGCATCCATGGCAACATGCAACATACTGCGGACTTTGCATTCACACTCTGTGCCTTGCCGTCAGCGCATGCGCCGCTGAATCCCTTCCCTCTCACATTGGATCTGCTGAGTATGGATGTGGGCGGACCTGTGCGCGTGCGCAGCCAGGACCTTTGACTCCTCGCTCCTGCGTCTGTGTCCTGGCAACGTCGGTTAGTTCCGGGTTGCCGGTCATGTGACGGGGACGGGTTGTATGTCCGGGTTATCATGGCGGCGCGCGCACCGCTATAGGCTCGATCTCAATCAATAATCAACAGATGTATATTTAAGGCACCCGGTTCAGATCAGAGACCACCCCCTGACGAAGGATTCATTCCGAAACGTGCGTCGGGGCTGTGTTTCTCTGTGACCGGCAGGCTGTGCTTCAGGTATATATACTTCTCAATCCCCTTCCCATTATATTCATTCTATATATACATGCACTTGGCACTATTTAAAGGCCATATTAGGTTGTTGTTTACATCTGCACTTGGCACTTTTTTGTTTAAGCGCCACATTTTGTAATAAGTGCTTTAACCGCATTTTTTACATTTACTTGGTTTTTGTATGTAATGGTTACACTATTTTATGCACTCTGCACCTTGTATTAAAATCACAGTTGATTATTGATTATGTACACTGTGTGATTATATTATTGTTACCTTCCTCCCCCCCCTTTCTTTTTACATATTTGTATGAGAAGCTTATTAATATATACCATTAATTTTTATATATATATTATGGATTGATTAATTGCCAGCCTGCTATATATTTTATTTTATTATATATGTAATTATTTTTATTATTTTTCACACAGAGAACACGTGCTGTGTTACTATTGTTACCCTATTTAAATAAAGGTATTTTTATCAAATAGAGGTTGTCCCTTTTACTATTAATTGTATTTGTATATTTAATACTTCTTTATTGACCTGAAATTCGAATAATGCTTTGTTGGTTTTTTTGAGGAACCACAATGCGCAGACTGTCCAGAAGCAGATGGCATTTGTGACTCCTCATCCTCCACCTCTTCCACAACCTCCTCCCCTAGTGCTTGCAGTGTTTTTTTCAAGCAGGCAGATAAGGGGGATACTCATGCTGACTATTGTATCATCTGCACTCGCCATCCGCGTGGAATCATTGAAGGCATGCAAAAGGTGGCAGATTTCCTTCATAGAGGCCCACTCAGTGGTGGTGAAGTGTGAACGGCGCGCAGTGCGACTTGTTTGCGCCTCATGCAGCTGGTACTCCATTACTGCTGCCTGCTGCTCACACAACCTCTCCAACATACAGTACAGACCAAAAGTTTGGAAACACCTTCTCATTCAAAGAGTTTTCTTTATTTTCATGACTATGAAAATTGTAGATTCACTCTGAAGGCATAAAAACTTTGAATTGACACATGTGGAATTATGTAATTAGCAAAAAAGTGTGAAACAACTGAAAATATGTCTCATATTCTAGGTTCTTCAAAGTAGCCACCTTTTGCTTTGATTACTGCTTTGCACACTCTTGTCATTCTCTTGATAAGCTTCAAGAGGTAGTCCCCAGAAATGGTTTTCACATCACAGGTGTGCCCTGTCAGGTTTAATAAGTGGGATTTCTTGCCTTATAAATGGGTTTCTGACCATCAGTTGTGTTATGCAGAAGTCTGGTGGATACACAGCTGATAGTCCTACTGAATAGACTGTTTGAATTTGTATTATGGAAAGAAAAAAGCAGCTAAGTAAAGAAAAACGAGTGGCCATCATTACTTTAAGAAATGAAGGTCAGTCAGTCCGAAAAAATTGGGAAAGCTTTGAAAGTGTCCCCAAAGTGCAGTGGCAAAAACCATCAAGCGCTACAAAGAAACTGGCTCACATGAGGATCGCCCCAGGAAAGGAAGACCAAGAGTCGCCTCTGCTGCAGAGGATAAGTTCATTCGAGTCACCATCCTCAGAAATCGCAGGTTAACAGCAGCTCAGATTAGAGACCTAGTCAATGCCACACAGAGTTCTAGCACCAGATACATCTCTACAACAACTGTCAAGAGGAGACTTTGTGCAGCAGGCCTTCATGGTAAAATAGCTGCTAGGAAACCACTGCTAAGGACAGGCAACAAGCAGAAGAGACTTGTTTGGGCTAAAGAACACAAGGAATGGACATTAGACCAGTGGAAATCTGTGCTTTGGTCTGATGAGTCCAAATTTGACATCTTTGGTTCCAACCACCGTGTCTTTGTGCAACGCAGAAAAAGTGAACGGATGGACTCTACATGC
Source organism: Dendrobates tinctorius (assembly GCF_039654945.1). Lineage (NCBI taxonomy): Eukaryota > Metazoa > Chordata > Amphibia > Anura > Dendrobatidae > Dendrobates > Dendrobates tinctorius. The sequence goes on along the minus strand of NW_027361732.1, from coordinate 68,241,778 downwards.
CTGGTTCCCACTGTGAAGCATGGAGGAGGAGGTGTGATGGTGTGGGGGGTGTTTTGCTGGTGACACTGTTGGGGATTTATTCAAAATTGAAGGCATACTGAACCAGCATGGCTACCACAGCATCTTGCAGCGGCATGCTATTCCATCCGGTTTGCGTTTAGTTGGACCATCATTTATTTTTCAACAGGAGAATGTCCCCAAATACACCTCCAGGCTGCGTAAGGACTATTTAACCAAGAAGGAGAGTGATGGGGTGCTACGCCAGATGACCTAGCCTCCACAGTCACCATGTTAGGAGTTCTGCCATACCTATGCAGAAGCCCAGGTCCTCACATTTATCTCCAGAGGCTAAGTCCTTTGTGCCAGCTTCTGAGCATGCTCACAGGACGAGCTCCTATTGGAGTTTGGGAGTCAGGTGCTCAGGTCTTGCTCTGAATCCTATTGACTCCTATTGGAGCTCTGGAGATTTCCGGCAGGTCCCGTACGCTATAAAAGGCGCGCATGGCTGTTCCGCCATGCGCTAGTATAGTCTTACTTGCTGCTGTATGTTTGTTGATGGATGCATGGACTGGTGAATGACTCATTTGAAACCCCCATTCCTTGGTTATTACGAATGTGTGAGTGTTTGAGTCAAAGCCAGTATTAGCGCCAGCGCGCCATTGCTCCAGCGCTCAGCAGCTAGCGTCATCTTGCGCGTGCTTGACAGCGGCGTTTCTACAGCGGCTTAGTTATCGTGGCGCTGCACTCGCAGCACTAGGTGCGTTCTCACTTGCAACTCCCTGTTCCCCAGACATCCACGGTAGGTCTAGACGGAGTTGGTTCCGTCAGCTAGGGCCACTCCTGTGACCACATACCGCGTCTGTGTCGCTTAGCTCCTGTGACATTTAAACAGACTCAGCGTTATTGCACATGTGTATATGCTTGCAGCTCTGTGAGTGTAACAGAGCTTGTGTATGCGTGCAGCTCTGTGTGTGCAACAGAGCTTGTGTATGCTTGCAGCTCTGTGTGTGCAACAGAGCTTGTGCATGCTTGCAGCTCTGTGAGTGAAACAGAGCTTGCTCCAGCGTTATCTGTTCGTGTGCTTATCCTTGCAGCTCTGTGAGTGCAACAGAGCTTGCTCAGTGCACCTGGGTGAAGTCTGAACCCTGTGCACTCTACCGCCAGATACCTTCTGCCACCACCTAGCAGCGGTCTTTCCATCTACCGCACGGTGGACCCCGAGCGGTGAACGCAGTTTATTTATAATTTTATTTAGTGCGTTCCACCGCTCCTAACACACCAGACCTGAACCCAATCGAGATGGTTTGGGGTGAGCTGGACCGCAGACGAAGGCAAAAGGGCCAACAAGTGCTAAGCATCTCTGAGAACTCCTTCAAGACTGTTGGAAGACCATTTCCTGTGACTACCTCTTGAAGCTCATCAAGAGAATGCCAAGAATGTGCAAAGCAGTAATCAAAGCAAGAGGTGGCTACTTTGAAGAACCTAGAATATAAGACATATTTTCAGTTGTTTCCCACTTTTTTGTAATTATATAATTCCACATGTGATCATTCATAGCTTTGATGCCTTCAGAGTGAATCTACAATTTTCATAGTCATGAAAATAAAGAAAACTCTTTGAATGAGAAGGTGTGTCCAAACTTTTGGTCTGTACTATATGTAAAGTTGAATTCCACCTGGTGGGTAGGTCACATATGATGCAATGTTTTGGAAGGTGGAATCGGCGCTGCAGAGCTGCAATGCGCGATCTTGCCATGCTGGAACGCCGCAAGTGAGCGCACTCTATGAGGACCTTGTGCAGCAGTGCATCAAGATCCAGATAGTTCCTCAAAAAACTCTGCACGACCAAGTTGAGCACATGTGCCAGACATGCGATGTGAGTGAGGTTGCCTAGGCCCAGAGCTGCCACCAGATTTTGCCCATTGTCACACACTATCATGCCTGGCTGGAGATTCGCTGGCACAAACCACACGTTGCTCTCCTGCTTGATGGCATTCCAGAGCTCCTGTGCTGTGTGGCTTCGATTCCCCAAATAAATTAATTTCAATATGGCCTGTTGACGATTGGCCACGGCTGTGCTCATATCGGTCGTAACAGGTAAGTGTTCACGGGTCCATGTGGAGGTAGACTGTGACGGCTCCTGCAGCGCTGATTCAGAGGAACTGGAGTATGAGGAGGAGTCAATGTGTACAGACTGGATTCCTGCAATCATTGGAGTTGGCAGAACATGTACAGCGCCACTCTCAAGATCTGTACCCGGCTCCACAACATTTACCCAATGGGCAGTGAGGGAAAGATATCGTCCCTGTCCATGGTTACTGGTCCACACATCGGTGGTCAGGTGGACCTTGCTACTGATGGCGTTTAGTAGCACATGTTTAATTTTTCCCTCCACATGCTTTTGCAGGGCAGGGACGGCTTGCCTGCTGAAATAAAAGCAGCTGGGTACATTGTATTGTGGGACTGCCAATACCATGAAGTTACGGAAGGTGTCAGTCTCCACCAGCCTGAATGAGAGCATTTCAAAGGACAGTAGTTTTGCAATGCCAGCATTCAGAGCCTGTGCTCGGAGGGGGTTTGCCGAGTATGGGCGCCTTTTATCCCATGCCTGTGCTACCGATGGCTGTAGACTGGCCTGGGAGTGTGAGGATGACAGGGAACGTGGTGCTGTGGGTGGAATGACACTGTGTATCTGTACAACAGTGCCAGAGGTTCTTCCATGGCGATCCTGTGAGGAAGCCGAACCAGCTGTGTGTGAGCTGGAGGAAGAGGCTACAGCATGAGCTGAAGAGGTGGTAGGTGGTGATGTAGGTTGGCCTAGGTCTTCAGTGTGTCTTTGTAACTCCACCACGTGCTTGGTCCGCACATGTTTCCACATATTTGTGGTATTGAGGTTGCTGACACTTTTCCCTCTTTTCACTTTCTGATTACACAGCTTGCATTTGACAAAGCAAATGTCATCTGCAACTGTGTCAAAAAAGGACCAGGCACTACAAGTCTTGGGAGCGCCCGTTTTGAGTTTTGGAAGAGGCATGCTCCTAATGGGTGCCGAAGTGGAGGCTACAGGCAACCGAGTCTGCCCCCTCCCTCTCCCTCCTTTTTTGGCCGTTCGGGGAATCTCTTCCTCAGAGCTGCTCCCACCACCTTCCTGTACCTCACGCCATGATGGGTGCGACTGCTTTTCCTGGGAAGTCTCAACAGCACAGTACGCACCAGAAAGTGGCTCCTGAGTCTCATCATCAGATGCGTACTGAGGTGTGCTGACCATAGGCACTGGCCCACCCGCCTCTTCAGATTCAGAGAGACAAAGCTGTTGCACATCACTGCATACTATATCTTCTTCAAATTCTCAAATGCTGCTTGGCTGGCCCCCTCTTTCCAAGCCAACAGATTTAGAGAACAGAAGTAGAGATGGCTCCTGTCCAGGGCTCTTTGACTGCCTGGGGAATTTGGCAGGTGGTGAAGAGACAGATGGGTGCTTGTTATGATTGAGTCACCGTAGGAGGCAAAAATAGAAATGCTAGCTAAGTCCAGAAAACCAGAGAAGTTGGCAGCTATCGGATTGCAGACCCCTGAACCTATCAACACAACTAGCAGTAGCCGTGGGGGGCTCCTACGATGCCCTAGGCCCCTCGATCACAGCCAGAGGACTACATAGCCTAAAGACAGAAAGGGAAATCTAAACTGCCCCAGAGCAGACCCCAAAGTAAAAGGCAGCCCCCCACATATAATGACAGTGAAGCAAGAAGAAAGAACAAAACACAGACAGAAAGATAGACTGAGCAAAGATGGGGCCCACGCTAGCTTAGATAGGAAAGGACAGGAAGGCTGCTGTCTGCAATCCGTGAAAACCCCTATGAAAATAAGAGCCAACAAACTGACAGTAAAAAAGGCCCTGAAGACGCTAGGCTTCAAAAAAGCTATGTCAGTACTCAGGAATATTCTGAAGACAGAGCAACAGGCAAAAGGAGATTCAGCTCACCCCAGCAGGGAATGGCAGAATCCAGAAAAGCAAGGAAAACAAAACACTAATGCAAAAAGGCAAAGCAGAAATCTTAGCTTTAGATGAGCAGGAATCAGACTGGTTTCCTAGAAGTCCACAGAGAAATCACCTGCAGGCCAGAAGGGCGTCGGCAGCCTTATATCCAGTCATTAACTCCACTCAGCCAGTCATCATCATCAGCCCCAGGTGTTTGACAATCAGGCTCACTACCTTTCTTCACCAGAAGAGGGAGTTCCTCGGGCCTCAGTAGTGAAGGGGAAAATGAACTCACAACAGGTGCTCTTCAGTGCTCTGGACCTGAGAGGATCTGGAACTAATTGATGAACTAAGTCGATGCGTTAGCTGCCATCCATCCGACAATGGCTTCAATTTGTTCGTCCCGCAGCAGTGGGGTACGGCGAGCTCCTACAAAGCTGCGCATAAAGGAATGTTCCCTGGTAAAACTGGTGGATGCTGAGTCACTGGTGCCCGCAGCAGGCACAGAATCCCCATGTCCTCTCCCTGCAGAAACTCCACGCCCACGACCATGTGCCTTACTCCCTGCCTTCTTCATCTTGGTAGACTGATAAAGATAGGCAGAAAAGTACTAAGGGCTTAGTGTGCTTATTCCTGCACAGCTGCTAACAGGTATAAGAAACACTAATTTTATAAAGTGTGGACTAGACTTTAATATGAGTTAATGTGGCCTACACAACTGTAAAGTGGAGTGTTTGGTGAACTTTATTAACTTTTTTTCACAAAAAGACACTAGATGTGCCCAAAGATTTAAAACCGATAGTATCACAAACTTTTTGTAGCTACAATGCAGGAAGGTAACCTACAATGCAATAGATGAGGCTCCAAAAATAGGCTAATACTAATCTGGCTGGGGCTGCAGGGCACAAGCCAGCAGAAAGGCTCCTCTATCTACTCCTATATAGTGTTTGCAAATATTCTAGCTGGATACGGATGGAACCACACTAATAGGAGAAATCAGGAAAAATGAGCTGCACAATGCAAAAAAGGACAATGTATGAGGCAGTGACGCACGCTGAGCAGACTACAACCGTAGGTGGCTGCAGAACACACTACAGCGTGAGCTGCACTCACACACAGAGACCTCGAAGACAGCCGTCAACAGCGCTGCAAGGCTGCAGAAAAGCTCCTCTATCTACTCCTATATAGTGTTTTCAAGCAATCTAGCTGGATATGGATGGAACCACACTAATAGGAGAAATCAGGAAAAATGAGCTGCACTAATGCAAAAAACGACAATGTATGAGGCAGTGGCGCATGCTGAGCGGACTACAACCGGAGGTGGCTGCAGAACACACTACAGCGTGAGCTGCACTCACACATAGAGACCTCGCAGACACCTGTGAACAGCGCTGCAAGGCAAAAGAAAGCTTCTCACACAGTGGTTGCTAAAGTAGCCTGGGTAAAGCACAATAAAGCAAATCGCTAGCTCAAACTGTCCCTCAGAGTCAGAACAGCAGCATCCTGTCCCTAAGTAAATTCACAGCAGAGTGAACCCAAAATGGCGACGGCTTTTAAAGTGCATCATGACATCATTTCAGCTGCCAATCACAGCCATGCCATTAGTTAACATGCCTAACATGCATAACAGGATGTGCCCACACTTCTTAGGATTCCTCATTGGCTGAATAAAATCAAACTGGCTCATTGCATTATGGGAACTTCCGATTCCGGTATTCGATATTCTAAAAGTATTGGAACTCCGATACCGCGAATATCGGCCGATACCCGATATTGCAGTATCGAAATGCTCAACACTACTCATAGCAATCTGGCAATGACAACTGCAAAGGTCTGCTGGAGACCTCTGGTTGTCATGCCAACCCATCGGGGTACCATGATCATGTGACAGGGTCACCGATGGGCAGGGTTAGCGGCGTGCTTCCGGTAAGTGCAAGTTAAATGCCGCTGTCTTAGATTGACAGCAGCATTTAACTAGTTAACAAACATGGGTGGATCATGATTCCACCTGCAGCTGTTGCGGGCGCATGTCAGCTGTATAGATCAGCTGTCATGGGCCTAGAAAGGTGCGGGCTCCGGCGCTGAGGGAGGGGGAGTCCAACGTTGGCGTACTATTACACCCAGCATCGGATAGTGGTTAAAGGGGTTATCCAGTTTTATCGCAAAAGTCTGCAGTCACTATTTATGACTAATCAAAGGGAATCCTGATTGGAATGCCACCATCTCTATTACTTTAGAATTGTATGCTTTAATAGGGAATTTAAACAGTTTTTATAAACCAGACCACCTATATAAGTTAAGCTGGCCAAAGACACAAGCTAAACGGGCAATTTCCACTCATTTCTAAAATATTAGCTATTAAAATATGAATTATTACCTATGCATTCATTTTTGCAATCAACAAAAACAGCGACACTACAGTAAGGTCCATGCAATAGAGCCAAATATAGTACAGTCCATGTATAATTGATGGTGATAGGAACTAATCCTTAACAACTTCAGAATTGCCCTCTATGGCTTCTTTCCTTGCTGGCCCTGCATCATACTAAGAAATGGAAATGGGCAAAGAACAGAGGCAGATCCTAATCAATGTGAATTCACTACTTACCAACTGTGCTGCAGGTTCTTCTAATCATTTTTTCCATATAAAAGAGGTTATCTCATATTCTGCAATGTGCTTGTAGAAAATAACAACTTGGCAAGTTACATATTATAAAAAAATCTCTGTTCTCAAAAACTTAGATAATGTTCATTTTATTGTTTACTAGTCATTTTCAAGGGTTATCAGCCAGAACTGCGGTTTTGCAGCAGTGACCATTCATGTGCAATGCTTTCCCAGGGCTGCTCTGAAGATGGTCAGTTTGTTGAAGCACACTGTTAGCTCTCCATACAGATCGGGCCAGTAGTTCAACAATCTCATAGGTACGGACTGTCATTCAAGGGGAAGAACACCGCCTCACAAGCAAGGAGCAGCCTGGTAGGCAGGAGAGTGGTGAAGAAGAATACGAGGCCATGTGCACACGTTGCGGATTCTGCTGCGGATCCGCAGCATTTTTGGCCCTGCGGATCAGTACCACTATAGTCAATGGAAAATGAAAAACACCGTGCACATGCTGCGGATTTTTCCATGCTGATTTGCTACGGTTTTAAATCTGCATCATGTCAATTCTTTGTGCGGAATCCACAGCGGTGTTACACCTACTCCATTGTCCAGGTGTCAAACCGCAGGGGAAAACCGCAGGCTAATCCGCAGGTAAAACGCAGGTCTTTTGACCTGCGGATCTACCTGCAGATTTTTCCAAATCCGTACGGAAAAAAACGCAGCACAATCCGCAACGTGTGCACATAGCCTGAGACAACTTTCATTTAACTTGGTTTTCCAGGATTTGGCATGAGATAAAAGCCAGCCCATGCTACTGTTCCTCTTTGCTACCATATTTTGCACTGATATAGGGTCCTTAGTTACACTACATCACATCATTTTATTGTTCAATGGCTCACTGCAGGATGTGCTGTTCTTACGGATAAAACTTCAACACATACAGACTGAAGTATGTCACCACAGTCTAGAGCCATTAAAGAACACATCTATGTGATTTTACATTACTATGGAACAGTTTTGTAAAAATCAATCAAAACATGATAAAACCATCATGAACCTACAATGTGTGACCATAGGCTAAATACTAGAGGAACTTTTATTTTACATTATTTTATTTATTAAATAAAATTAATATTTCATTGTTATGAGGAGTTAGAAAATATAGACACTGCCTAGTCTACACATGTGCATTGGCAGATGCTTTTGTCATCGCCTGAAACAGAACATTGTTGTCATTGTATCGACTATAAGGTTGGTCTAATGTGTGTATCCACTAGTGACCACTGTAGGAAAATGGGAAAAGCAGACACTTTTACTAATAGAAGTAAATTATAAAGTACACTGTCATGGGATATGCTACTATTACTCTGGTTAATGATACAGTAGAGATGATCAAATATTTTGAAATTCAAATTTGTCAAGTTTGACTAATGTTTTCCTAAAATTTAATTCATAGCAAATCACAGGTACTTCAAATATCCTTACAACTACAGATTTTTTTCTTAATGCTCTAAAAAGCAGAAGCAACACAGCACAATAGTTTTTACAGAAAAAAAAACAATTAACTGTGCTGAGTTTTTGCATTTCTTGTGCAATCATTTTTGTAAAGGTGGGCATAATTATTTTTTAAAAATCCAAAAGAAAATTCTCCGAAATCCAAACATTTAACTGCGCAAGCAATTTTTTTCATCTCTGTTTGAGTGAACCCAGCTTTATCTGCAGGGGGCCACTGACTGGCCAGCTATTGTGAAGGTGATGGCAGTTTGCCTTCCTTTTTCCTTGGGGTGCTTCAGAAGGGTTAATAGCTGGTTCCCTCACCTTCAGAGGAAGGTTTTTCATTGGTTGATAAAGGTCCCGTCCGGTTATGGGTGTTCTCCTATCAGGGGTATAAATTGTGGGGCTGGAGGTCTCTCAGCCTCTTTGACCCCCTGGATCGAGAGTGGAAGGTGCCACTGTGAGGTGTGTGCAGGGATGGCGGCATGGGAGGCCGAGATTCGCGAGGCACAGCCACATCTGTTGGTACAAAGCATGCAATTACTGAGGAGACGGGAGGGTTGCCTGTGGTCCCACCTCCCAGGAGTGAGAGAAAGAAAAGTGGTGGGAAAATATCAAAGAGTGGCCGCCCTGCGTCTCGCTGCTCAGTGCTGAAGGGATGCCTGACCACACTGCAGCTCCCAGCTGTTACTATGCATAGTGAGGGAGCGGGGTTATCGTCAGCTCACACCACAATACCCAGAGGGACTATAATAGCTGCTGAAATGGGGGGTAATCAAAGTGCTAATTCCTCTGCTAGTGATGAGGTGAGGCACAATAGGGTGGATGAGGGACAACATAGTGCTGCTCAGCAGCAAAGGGGAGACCAATTTGCAGAAGATACGTCTAATAAAATGAACCAAGTAATAAATAATCAGCAGCTGGTTCCTAGGCCTCCCTTGCTGGACACAGTAACTGTGCAGCCTGCTCAACCACAAATGCTGCTAAATGTACATATACAAAAATACTTGGCACTCAAAATCGGAGAAACAATTTTTTTATTGTGCATCCAGACAAAAATAGACTCATATCATATGAAAGTTTTTGGTCCAACAACGGACCTTCATCAGAAAGGTCTTTTTGCTTCTTTTAGAGTAGACTGTAAGAGATACAGTAGGGTAAAAGATATTCTAAGGCAGGAATGAAATCCTATAATGCTGTTTATTTTGTAATGACGAGCTCGAGACTATCAAAGGGGCTGGATACAATATGACTGGATGAAGCAGGCCTTAGGGAGAGAGAGGCAGCACTGTCTGGAGCAGTATCTGCAAGGAGCTGCAGCGCTAAGAGGCCTCTGAAACAATCCAGGGTGCCGCCGTGAGAGGAGGACAGCCGCAGACATTGCCCCCTATGTCCATTACCTCACAGGCCGCCGCCCTCCCACCAACAATGGTGGCACCTTCAATTGCGGCGGGTTCCGGCATTACCTCACAAGCAGCTGGGGTGGTGTTGTCCCCGACTCAAAATCAGTCACAATTGGGCTTATCGGTAGCGGATATAGCAGTCAATTCAGCCTTTGTCAGCAATTTGGGAGCATGGGGTCTCCCACAACAGCAGGGTGTGCTGGCTGCCCCCTCAGTGGGTTTAGTCCCTGCAGGTGTAGATACTAGGGAAATTTCTGTTGAATCATTGAGCCGAAGGGGTTTGGTAAGAAGGAGATGTAGAAGGTCTTCGTCCTCTTCATCTGACTCAAGGAAAGGTTCGACTAGATGTCATAGTCGCCACAGCCATCGTAGGAGGAGGAGGAGGTCTGGGTCCAGGTGCAGGTCAAGATCCTCACGTCATCATTCGTCATCTTCATCGGGGTCTCGAGGCCGGAGTCAGGCATCGACTCGTCAGTCATATCGGATCTGGCAGGAGGAGCAGAGGGTGCACGGTGCAGAAGAGGTTGCAGGTCAATCGACGATTCCCGTTTCTGAGGCGGCGAGTGGTGAGTTTACTTATGCGGGAGCCTGGGGGGGTTCAGGGGAAAGATTTGTGACCATGGATAATTTGAGGAGTATTTTGGAAGGAAAAAAATTGGTACTGAACCCGAAATTGTTAATTGAAGCCAAGGTGCCCAAGCATCCTTCTCCATCTTTGAGATCAGATATTCATAGGGATGTATTTTATTGCGGTGTAGCTCCGTTAGGTTCCCATTTAGAACAGGAGACTATAAAAAAAATTTGGGCAAATAATTATGTAGATATTTGGTCACTTTTGTCTCCGGAACAAAGCACAGTTGAGCAGCGGCAGATTGACAGGCCATATGAGCGGCGACCGAAAGTTGCAAAAACGATTAATAATTGGCTTCAAGCCTTTGTCGTATTAGGTTGTGTTATGGGTAAGAAGCATCCTGAGCGTTGCTCAGAGTTGTTTCTCTACATGGATACTATTTATAACTCATATAAGACGCATGGTGGGGCAGTGTGGTGGAGATATGATGAGGATTTTCGCCGGTGTTTAGCCAATAACCCGTAGTTGGGTTGGGGGGGGTAAAAGCTACGGATTCTTGGATGAGGCTCATGATGTCTCAGAAGAGCAGTCAGCCCTTTCATCCCGGGGCCCCTAGCCAGCAGCCTGGTTCGGGGCCAGTCGTCATACATAGGCCGGGAACGTGTTGGTTGTTCAACGATGGTCACTGCAGGTTTTATGGCTTATGCAAGTATAAGCACGAGTGCTCATCATGCGGTGGGTCGCATGCAGCCACAAAATGCCCATGTATTAGCACAAAAGGTGCATTTGCCAGGTCAACAACACAACAAGATAGCAAAGACTCCGGTGAAAATCACCGCGATGGAGCCATGGTTAAGCAGGTACCCCAATGAAGTGGCTGCAGTGCAGTTAACAGTGGGTTTCAAGTATGGGTTTTTCATACCATTCAAGTTTTCCAAACTCTCATTGTTTTCGTCAAATTTGAAATCGGCCAGGGAGCTTCCGCTGGTTTTGGCAAAAAAAAATAGAGAAGGAAGTGTCACTAGGCAGAATGAGGGGACCATTTTTTTGCCCCCCTTTTCAAATTTCAGGGTCTCCCCCTTAGGAATTGTCCCCAAAAAAGAGCCCGTAGAATTCAGGCTGATCCATCACCTATCGCACCCGAAGGGTTCGTCAGTAAATGACGGAATTAGTGCTGAAGAGTCTTCAGTGGTATATGCGTCTTTTGATCAGGCGGTAGTGTTGGTACGCCAGGCAGGGCGTTGGGCTTTATTGGTCAAGTCGGACATTGCGTCTGCTTTTCGTCTTTTAACTGTTCACCCTGACTGTCACCATTTATTGGGTTGTTTTGTGGATGGTGCTTATTATTATGATACTTGTCTTCCCATGGGTTGTGCCATTTCATGCAGGTATTTTGAGCTATTCAGCAGATTCTTGGAATGGGTTACGAAGGTGGAAGCTGAGTCGCAGTGGATTACGCATTATTTGGATGATTTTTCGTTTGTAGGTCCAGCTGAGTCAGATGACTGCTGCAAAGTTTTTGCTAAGTTTCGGGAGCTCATGAGCAATTTTGGAGTTCCGCTAAGTGAAGAGAAAACGGTCAGTCCGGTTACCTGCCTCTCTTTTCTAGGCATTGAGATTGACACAGTTGAGTTTTTTGTTTACCTATTGAAACGATTTCAAAATTATTGGATTTGATTGATGGTTTTCTATCGCAGAAAAAAGTGACGTTGGTTCAGATGCAATCTTTTCTGGGTTTGCTGGCTTTTGCATGTAGGGTAATGCCGATGGGCAGAAATTTTTCTCGGCGTTTGGCAATGGCTACATGGGGTGTCAAGCTTCCTCACCACAGGGTTCGTTTGGGCCTTAACTTGTTGGAAGATTTAAGGTTCTGGAGGAGCTTTTTGTTCAAATATAACGGTTGCACCTGTTTTCAAAATGGCGTGAAGTCATGTCAAGAGTTATCATTGTTTGTTGATGCGGCTGGTTCTACAGGTTTTGGGGTCATATTTTGTAGCCAGTGGTGCGCTGACAGTTGGCCAAGGAAATGGGTGAAAAATGAGTGGACAAAAAATGTTACTCTGCTGGAGCTTTTTCCATTGGTTGTGGCTGTGGGTATATGGGGGGAGCAGTTGCGGAACTCTCGCATTTGCTTTTGGACCGACAATGAATCACTTGTCATCTTCCATTCCGGTTATAAAGTTGATTCGGCTCCTTGTATTAAAATGTCTGCATTGGAATATTTGGTTCCGCTCTTGGCACGTGCCAGGTATTGAAAACGCTATGGCTGATGCATTGTCACGTTTTGATTTTCTGAAGTTTCGGGAGCTCGCTCCAGCCGCCAAAAAGGTAGGAACGCGGTGCCCAGGTTACCTTTGGAAAATACCAGAAACCTCCTAATGCCATTGGCACGGGCTTCCGTCAACGTGGAATGCATATGGTAAGGCTTGGCATGATTGGTGGGAATTTGTGGGAAATCTTCCGGTGGGCTCTTCTAGTGAGTCAAGGTTGAAGGCGACTTTGGCTTACATTCAACATTTGCATGCCAATGGTTCGTCTGCAACGCTTGCAAGAAATAGGTTATTAGGTTTGGCTTTTCATTTTAAGCTTCGGGGTTGGGAGGATGTTACAAAATGTTTTATTTTGCAACAAGCCTTAAAAGGTTTGAAAAAATTGTGTGTACCGAATCATGCAAGGCGGCCTATTTCTTTTTCCCTGTTGGCCAGAATTATTGGCGGCACAAATGCAGTCTGTAGCTCTTCTTTTGAATCAACACTGCTTTCAGCGGTGTTTGGTTTGGCCTTTTTTGGGGCTTTGCGCGTCAGTGAGCTGGTGGCCCCGTTGTCCCGGGTACCTGGTGGTTTGCAACACAATGATGTAACCTTGTGCAATGGGGGAGTGCGTATTCGTATTCGGCGGTCAAAAGCTGATCCTATGTGTAGCGGGTTATGGTTTCCACTGTTTTCTATTCCTGGCCCTGTATGCCCCATTGCTTTGGTATTGCGGTACTTGGAAGTAAGGCCAAATAGTCCCTTGTTTTTTGCACATGCTGACGGGTCCCCGTTAACTAGATTTCAGTTCTCAGCCTTGCTGTGTCGTATTCTATTCTTTTTGGGTCTCCCTCCGGGTGACTTTGGTACGCATTCATTCAGAATTGGCGCAGCGACAGAAGCAGCTCATGTGGGCCTTAGAGACGAGGAAATAATGAGAATAGGCAGGTGGCGTTCTGGGTGTTTTTTCCAGTATGTTAGGCCTGAATTGTTAACTGTATAGTAAGTTAAGTGTTATTTAATTCTATCTCTCTTTTCGTTTTAGGTCATTCCAGACCAAGTGTTTGGATCCTGGGACATTCATACGTCTTTTGGGCTGAGCAGAGAGCTGAGTTGCGCCCAGGCGGGAGGTCTTTGGGTTTTTACAATGTGGAAGTAAATTGGAGAGGTATTCGGGGATTGATGTGGTCGCAGATGCTTCTTGAAGTGGTCCAAATATCAAGAGTAGTGGCCTCGCCCATCATCTTAGTAGTGCACGCGGGGGGAAGTGATTTGGGATCAACACAACTAACAGAACTGCTAACATTAATGCGGGCAGATATGGATAAGTTTTCTGGTCTTTTTTCTCGGTTGGTTATAGTTTGGTCTGAGATAATTCCCAGATTGGTGTGGCGTAGGGCGAGAGATTGGGCTGGGATTGAAAGGGCACTTAGAGCCATAAATCAACGAATATCTCATTTTGTGCACTTTAAGGGTGGTATTGTTGTGAGACACAGGTGTCATGATCCAAGGTGGATCTGACAAGTAAATGGACAAAGTGAACTTTTTTTCCTTTGGCTTGGTGCCAAAGTGGGTTGATTGCCCCCGGTGGTCATTAGAATTATTACACGTGGTGTCGTTTGTTCTAAGTTGCCCCGGTGGTGGTGAGTGGTATTACACTTTAGTTTTAATGTGCACGTATTACAAATCAGGTGTGAGGCTCTATAAAAGAGTTTCAGGTGTGTTTGATGATCGTTGGTGATATTGATAGTTCGTCATTTGGGAAGCAAGCCTGGGTGATGAAGGAGCTGAATGAGAGTCCTGGGCAGCTCAGCCAGAGGGGTTGAGTCAGCTATGGAGTCTGCATGGAGTGCTGGCATGGATTGGTGGAGTCCAACGATGTGGTCTGCAAGAAGGGCTGGCATGGCGTGGTGGAGTCGCAGTTTATGGAGACTATGGTGAGAGTTGCACTCAGCATGCTGGACTTGGTTGCTGAAAACTGGACTCAAGCATGCTGGACTTATTGGCAGAAAAGTTGGACTCAAGCATGCTGGACTTTTTGGCAGAAGCTGGACTCATCTTTGGGACTCTGTTTACTGGGCAGCTGCAACTGGTGGTGGACTCTGCTCCAAGGCTGCACTACGGTGATGGATCCGGTTATGGTGATGGATCCGGTTGAAGGAGAAGATGCACGCAGGTGGTGGGCTCTGTTGCTACGCAACAAAGCAAAGCTAAGTGGTTTTCCCCCTGTATTGTCATTTTCCCTTATGTGTGTTTAGTGCAGTGGTGGGATTAGTTTCCGCACCGACCAATTCCCTAGTGAGGGTTTAGGTGCAGGGCGAGTCAGTGTTTGAGGTACACGTGCGTCGCTCGGTGCGGAACAGGCATAGGGAACATTAGGAGTGCAGGGACACTGGCTCAGGGGAGTGCAGGAGGTCTCCACGTCCCTATTCCTATCGCAGGGCCCACCATTGTTATTGTTACCCAAGTTTCCCCTTTATTATTTAAATTCGCCTTACTGGAGGAGGGGTTTCCAGACTACTGTATATATAACGCTCAAGGGGGGGAAATTCAAAGTACAACAAAGGGTCATAATAAAATTGCTTTATTCACAAGTGAGGCAAGGTGAAAGAGGCACAAGTGCAATGCTGTAAAACTATAAAAACATCACCCACAATAAGGGACACAGAGGCCCATGTTAGCAGTACTGCACTCTGATATAATCATGATAATGAGGAATAGTATTATATAGCAAATACACCTAGTAACCCATAATGATAGGTGCAATGCACATAACAAATGGCCAGGCTATGACTAAATAGGTCTAAACTCTAAAACATATACACATAGTATGCTCAATATTAGCTATTACCTGGACACTTGTAGCAGATGGCAAACAGGGGGTCCCTGGGTCCGCCCCAACGCGCATTTCGGAACACCTTCGTCAGGGGACGCAAGGAATAGTGAGAGAGATGCTGTTTAAATAATGGGCATAGACCGGAAATTGGGCAGGGGACGTAACCGGAAGTAGTAATGCGTTGTCATAGTATCCAATGAATCAGAGCGGCGATGTAAGCTGGTGCCTGGGAGATACCCACGCCCCTCTAGGTATGACAGTGAGGAAGTGTGACGCCCAGAACACGCGGGGCCCCGTGAGACTGGACGCCCATAATACCTGACGTCAACATAGGAGGTACTGAGGGAGCCACACAGGCGCAATAGAAAAACTGAGGGAAGCGCCACCATGTTGGAAGCTGGCATAAATACATAAGTCTCCATGGGGCCATAAGGGAAATGGATGGCACATGGAAAAAGGACATTAACCATCCATCATGCGGATAATATAAATAAATCCTATAACTGTGGAATAGATAATCTTAAATACTAAATGTAAAAAAATAATAATTAGAGTCAGTATAATCTATAGAGGACAAATACAATGGAATGATATTCACTACAATTAGCGGGAGTGTACATATAAGAAAGTATATAAGGGATATACAAACTCACAATTTAATAATAAAATACTTGCAATCATGATCAAAATATCACAATATGGTAACAAGAGTATGAATATCCCCATATAATCAGAGTATGAAATATCATTGTATAGGCCTCAATCATGATGGATAATCAATAACCCTCTAATTATGCCATCAACAGAGCAGCAGAAAGGGCTACTCTATGATGTCTGTTATAGCACCATGCAAATATATCAAGTAAAATCATACAACAGATAGGGTCAATAGAGGAAAAATAAAACTCCATAATGCCGCAACAAAGTCCATTAGTCATAGAGTCATATGAATTCCTGGCGCATCCACTGTGAGGGAAGGAGACTTCATATCAATCCTGTCACAATATGCACTCCTGGCACGTCAGCAATAGAAGAGGGGAGCTTCAATTCAGTATACATATACACCAGCCCATCCATCCGGAAGCCCGAATAGTATATGAACAACTAACATCTTTTAGTTGTTCATATACTATTCGGGCTTCCGGATGGATGGTCTGGTGTATATGTATATGCCCCCCTCTTCTATTGCTGACGTGCCAGGAGTGCATATTGTGACTTTCTCACACAGCAATGCCAAAAGTGAGAATAGGGACTATTTTTTTTACAGTGGCGGAGGAATACAGTGCGGAAGGATACCTACCTCCTGTCATTGGATTCCTGGAGCCCCCTAGAGAGCGGTCGCATCAGCTGATGCTGCTGTTCTCCACGGGAGATCGGCGTGGGATACTCGTGGATTTCTGCGGAACAGGGAGTATTTGGTGGTTTGTTTTTTTCATATTTTTTTCACAGATGACACTGGCTTCGGGTAACAATGTTACAAGTAATGGTGAGTATGTACTCTATGTTATATGTACTGTATGTCTATATGTATGTATTGTATGAATGTATGAATGTATTGTATGTAGTATGTAGTATGTATGTAGTATATCTGTAGCATGTTTTATGTATGTATGTATGTAGTATGTATGTATGTAGTATGTATGTAGTATGTATGTATGTTGTATGAATGTAGTATGTATGTAGTATGTATGTATGTTGTATGAATGTTGTATATATGTAGTATGTATGTAGTATGTATGTATGCTGTATGAATGTAGTATATATGTAGTATGTATGTAGTATGTATGTATGTTATATGAATGTAGTATGTATGTAGTATGTATGTAGTATGTATGTTGTATGAATGTTGTATGTATCACTGTCATTGTAGCAGGCATCGCCCGATAGGACTTGTAGTCCCATCGGACGATGCCTGCACACACACACAGACCCCCGGCAGGCCCGTACAGACCGCTGGCAGCCGGCACAGACCCCCCGGCAGCCGGCACAGACCCCCGGCAGGCCCGTACAGACCCCTGGCAGCTGGCACAGACCCCCCGGCAGCCGGCACAGACCCCCGGCAGGCCCGTACAGACCGCCGGCAGCCGGCACAGACCCCCCCGGCAGCCGGCACAGGCCCCTGGCAAGCCCGTACAGACCCCCGGCAGCCGGCACAGGCCCCCGGCAAGCCCGTACAGACCCCCGGCAGCCGGCACAGTCCCCCGGCAGGCCCGTACAGACCACCGGCAGCTGGCACAGACCCCCGGCAGGCCCGTACAGACCCCCGAGAGGCCCGCACAGAGCCCGCCCGCACACACAGACACGCACAGTGTCCGCCCACGCACCGCCCACACTCTTTCCCCCCTCCCGAACTGGATGTACAAGGAAAGAAAGGGTTTTTTTAAATCCGATATTTCTGTCCCATTGACTTGAATGGGACTTCCGGTATCGGAATCGTCGATACCCGATACTTTTTGTGTATTGGGCCGATCCAATCTGATCCGATATTTCTGGTATTTCTGGATATCGGATGGTATCGCTCAACACTAGCTGTGAGTTCTGATATACTATTGAACTTTGGACCTTGCTTTGACTACTTGTTTGTTTTTGCCCCTTTGCTTACATCCGCTATTTCTCTGGTATGTTTGATACAGTCTTAAGAGACTTTAAAGTGTTATACACTTCTTATCAGGGCTATTGTAGTACCTGCGTTTTGCAGTGAATTTATTTGCTGCAAAACTAATTTTGGGGAAAAACTAGCCAAACCTGGTAAATTCAAATGACAAAAGATTTGATCATCTCTAGTTATCACTAAATACAATAAGTAGCCAACAAGGTTTAGAATGCAGTATCTCAGTCTACAGTTCTGCAGCAGTGTTCATGATTTGGGGTTTAACAGTTGCTCCCCTAATTACTACAAAACAGCAAAGCCATGCAGGTGGTATGTGGAGTGAAATACTTTCACCTGAAACATTTCTTGTCAAATTATAACAGACAGCTCTGTCTAACCAACATTAATTCTTTGGGCCACAATAAATGAATTTCACTAAGTATACAGGGTGGGCCATTTCTATGGATACAACTAAATAAAATGGGAATGGTTGGTGATATCAACTTCCTATTTGTGGCACATTAGTATATGGGAGAGAGGAAACTTTTCAAGATGGGTGGGGACAATGGTGGCCATTTTGAAGTCAGCCATTTTGGATCCAACTTTATTTTTTACAATGGGAAGAGGGTCATGTGACACATGAAACTTATTGAGAATTTCAGATATCCAGTGGCGTTGAGGTTTCCTTTGATGAAGAATGGCCCCACTATCTTTGTACCCCATATACCACACCATGCCATCAATTATGGGTGTCAGGTCCGAGCATTCCTACATGAACAGTTTCTTGGAAAGTGGATTGGTTGTCGTGGGCCAGTTGATCTGAAGACAATTGTCTATGCTGTGAAGATACGAAATGTGCAGCATCTGAAACAACGGATACTGGAAGCCTGTGCTAGCATTTCTTCTGCTGTGTTGCTATCTGTGTCAAGAGTGGGAGAAGAGGGTTGCATTGACAATCCAACACAATGGGCAGCACTTTGAACACATTATATAAGTGGTCATAAACTTGTAAATAACTCATGAAAGAATAAAGTTACATTAAAACCAAGCACACCATTGTTTTTCTTGTGAAAATCTCAATAAGTTTGAAGTGTCAAATGACCCTCAAATCACAATAACTGGAATTAAGGTTAATGGACTGGTAATAGTCTCACACATCTCTAACAAAACTCTTTGCGCCTTAAGGGCATGTCATACTAAGCGATATCGCTAGCAATATCGCTATAACGTCACTGGTTTTTGTGACGTTATAGCGATATCGCTAGCGATATCGCTATGTCTGATACTTACCTCCGACCACTCCCCCGCTGGTTATTGCTGATCGCGCGAGAGCGTCCTGGACCGCTTCTCGTCATCAGCTTCCTGCTGCGCTTCCTGCTGTGACGACGAGCGACGTGTGGATGCGGGCGGGAGAACGTCAGGATCGCCTCGTCTGACAGGTAAGTAACGACCCCCGACCCCTGCGATGTCGCTGGTGATATCTGCCTGTGTGGCAGCTCACTAGCGACCACTTAGCGATGGACCAGCGATCCTGACCGTGTCATATCGCTGGTTGGGATCGCTGGTACATTGCTAAGTGTGACAGTACCTTTACACTTTTCTGCAGGGTGAATAGTTATGCACACTGAAGCTTTTGGTTATTTTGTGCTATTTGTTGTTTGCTTCACAAAAACAAAGAAAAAAATGTTCACAGTTGTAGGCATGTTCTTTACATGAACAGATGGAAACCCTAGAAAAAAACTGTGAAATTCCAGGTTGTGAGGTAACAAAACATGAAAAATGCCAAGGGGGAAGGAGGTGAATACTTTCACAAGCCACTGTATATCTTATTCCCACCTTAAACCAATTGAAATTTAGTAAAGTTAAGGAGTCTCAATATGCTAAATTTGCTTGAAACCTTTCACATTCTTGTAATAAATGGTTCTTCCAATCTTTAGAATTGGCTACTTCCCACAGTCCCATAGAGAATGAATGGAGTGGTGCAGTACATGTTCAGCCACCACTGTGTTTTTGTTTAGACAAATTTAGATCTGGTTATTTGGAGACAGATAGATAATTAAAAAGCATATTCATGGATTTATTCATGAAGAATTGTTACAATTCAGGAAAAACATGCGATTCTTCATTCGATAAATGCACATAAATTATTAATAAATAGATATAAAAAATGTGAAATAATTTATTAATAAATTGATAAAAAAGAAACATGTGAAACAAAAAGAATAAGAAGTGGTGAAAATGAAGTAGAAATTTGATTATTTATATCGCATTGTGAATAACCAGCATTGCAATTTATTCTTTCGTGATCTGTTAATAATTTTATTGATCATTGTTATAAATATTTATCTACAAGTAATTCATAACTATTCGTTTTACTTCTCCTTCTCTATACAAATAGTTTGGCCTAATATATAGAAAATAAGACTATAAGAACGTGCAAGAAAATACAAAGATAATTATAAGAAAAAGAAATCAAAGAAAAAGTGTGCGCATATATATGGATAAATGAGAATAACTTTATTAATGTAAAAATATTATATGCATATTGCTAATTATCCTATTTGTACCCTTCAGTTGTTTTTAAATTTATGATTTTCTTCTTTGTGATTTTAAATGTATTTGTACTGCATGTGTTCTCACTTTGTTAATTGTCTAATTATTTTACCGGTGTGTTGACCGGATTCAGCATAAGGCTGGAGTCACACACAACGATTAAAAAATCGGTCCGATTTTTACGGTACGAATTCGCACAAAGATTTCTTGTCCAGGGATCCGTCTGTCATCCGAATTTCCGGCGATGAACCGATTTTATTCGCATCTAAGCATCCGTTTGACATCCAATGCCAATGCCTGATGCTCTTTCCTGTTGACCTGGAGAAGTCTTGCAATTTTATCGCAAGTCACACATGTGGTCCGTTTGTAATCCGATTTTTAATCGCACCCATAGACTTGCATTGGCGAATCCGATCCGAAAATCGGTGACAATAGCAGCATGCTGTGATTGTCTCGGTCCGAGGAAACGTTCCAAAAAAAAATGGGATGATGGGACCAGCACCATAGAATAACATTGGGACGAGTGCAATGCGATTTTTTTATCGCATTGCATTCGTCCGATTTTTTCGCTAGTGTGACTCCAGCCTAAAAGGTCTGTTGGTAACACTTGCTTGATATCATAACTAAGGGTGCGCAGTCACCAGAAACACGTTGATAACGCAAGCAACCTTTGTACTATGCTGGCATTTTACCTCGTCTGTAACATATGAATTGAAGTGAATAAAAGAATAGTTTATTTTCACTACATCGTGGAGCTGGACAATCCCTTCATTTCTGCAGTTCAAGCGCCCTGACATGGCTGCTCCGTGCTCCGATGTTCAAGATGCCTTCTCTGGTGAGCTGGAATTTTTTTATTTACTATATCTTATTCCCACCTTAAACCAGTTGAAATTTAGCAAAGTTAAAGAGTCTCAATATGCTAAATTTGCTTCAAACCTTTCACATTCTTGTAATAAATGGTTCTTCCAATCTTTAGAATTGGCTACTTCCCACAGTCCCATAGAGAATGAATGGAGTGGTGCAGTACATGTTCAGCCACCACCACACCATTCAGAAAGAGCTTATCAGAGTCCAGTTCACAGGCAATCTAGTCAGACTCCCAGCGATCAGTAAGTTATCCTGTATTCTATACCTAGGTCATGGTGATAACTTCTAAAATGTAAATAACCACTTAAAGTGAACCTGACAGCCGATACATGTTGACCGATCCATGGGCAGCATGTATGAGGCACTGGTGGAATAATTTCTCACCACCCGCTGCCCTTAAGGGACAGTACTCCCCCCCTGCGTGCCTATATGGGGAGAGACCTATCACTCCAGGGCAGCGGGTGGAGAGAAGCCACCAGAGATTCACTTGTACAACTAGTCTCCTGAGCAGCATGGTTCCCAGAAGCTATTAAGCTATGTTTTTCGCTGAAACACTGCAGTGTTTCACAGTTAAATATGCTTGGCTGTGTTCATTTCTTAATTTATCTTGGACGTTAAAAGAACCTGATTTTTTTTCGGAACGTTTCCTCGGACCGAGACAATCGCAGCATGCTGCGATTGTCACCGATTTTCGGATCGGATTCGCCAATGCAAGTCTATGGGTGCGATTAAAAATCGGATTACAAACGGACCACAAGTGTGATTTGCGATAAAATTGCAAGACTTCTCCAGGTCAACAGGAAAGAGCATCAGGCATTGGCATTGGATGTCAAACGGATGCTTAGATGCGAATAAAATCGGTTCATCGCCGGAAATTCGGATGACAGACGGATCCCTGGACAAGAAATCTTTGTGCGATTTCATACCGTAAAAATCAAACCGATTTTTTAATCGTTGTATGTGACTCCAGCCTTATGCTGAATCCGGTCAACACACCGGTAAAATAATTAGACAATTAACAAAGTGAGAACACATGCAGTACAAATACATTTAAAATCACAAAGAAGAAAATCATAAATTTAAAAACAACTGAAGAGTACAAATAGGATAATTAGCAATATGCATATAATATTTTAACATTAATAAAGTTATTCTCATTTATCCATATATATGCGCACACTTTTTCTTTGATTTCTTTTTCTTATAATTATCTTTGTATTTTCTTGCATGTTCTTATATTCTTATTTTCTATATATTAAGCCAAATTATTTGTATAGAGAAGGAGAACCTTAGTTCTTTTAACGTCCAAGATAAATTAAGAAATCACTGGCCTGCTAACTTTTTCTTGCTAGAGAATGTGCGTGTAGCCCTAGTTTTACTCTGCAAACATTCCCAATTGCTCCGAATACAGAAGTTGTACTTCTACCTTGTTGAACAAAGCTATCATATTGAGACTCGGTTTTATTGATTTTCTGCCCTGGAAAACAGCTCTTGAGCACTCAGCCTAATCCAGAAGCGGTGGGTTTCTATCTGGCAGGAAAGCAGCCCATCACTTGAACAAGATGACTAATGAGATGTGCTGAAGGACTATGTCCGACATCCCAGAGAGAGTTAAAATGAATAATTTTAGAATAGCCTAGGGCACAGAAAGCATTGTCATTGTTCTATATTATTTTCTGAAAAGATCCAGTTCCTTTTCAGTACATAGTTGATTTTTTTTTTTTCAGTTCAGCAGAGGAAGCAGCTTAGTACCTCAAACTCATGGTAATAAATGCAAATATACAACAGAATGTGGCTCTCTGTGGAAAATGCTTTATAGCCATATGATATGCTGAATATTTATAGAAAATAATGTGACAATAATCCCAAGGTATAAAGAGGACACATTTTAACTTTAACCCCTTCTAGAGTCTGGAACATTCACACATCTTATGTTGACATATTCTCCACCTATTTTGGGGTACTCTCATACCTTTCTATGCAGTCTCTAAGTACACAGATCGAGATTATAGTATATATCTAAAATACAGTGATAGATGGGACAATATAGTGGAATAAAGTGTTAATTCACAATTTCCTCCTGGTATCCAGATGGTGTGCTTGGTATAGTCCGGGAGGTAAAGGTACCTTATACCAGATTCTTTTCTAGATTTTATTTGCTTTGGATGTTAGGTATTTTGCAAGCATTTTCAAATGATCATGCTAATCTCAAGGGATCAACAAGCAAGAGTAAAATCCCGAAAGAGAAACTGATTTGGGTGAATTTATTAGATTGATGTCTACACTGTAGAAGGCCTTTCTGTAAAAGGATGCAGAAAAGTTTTTACATTTTATAATTATTCAGCACATATAAACCAAAACGGGCACAGACGATTTTGGACCGGAGGGCATAAGCACTACTTTTTTTTGTTTTTTTTTCTTGAGATTATATTTTTATAGATAAAATAGTGAATACACCTGAGGCTTCATTTTCTTATTTTTTTATTCCTATTCCTAAAAAAAAATCTACAATTTATTTTTCAAAGTTTTACAATTATGGGGGCACCATATGAGCAAACTTACTGCATTCTGTCATTCAAACCATGTCTAAACAATTTTCTTTTTGTATTTTTGTGACTTTGCTTCCATTAAGTTGCCATTATAATAATTGTATATTACAGATCCACCATCAACATTTTCAGCAGCTCTGTACAATATATGACATGTGCAAAGTTACAATCATTAAGAAAAAGTGACAAAATAATAGGAACAAGGGTATTTGGTGATATTGGCTGCTTCAGTTATGTAACAAAGTCCAAAACCCAGTGTGGTTCTCCACCACTAGAGGTGTCATGAGTGGAAAAATAATAAAGCGAGGAGGCGTTGGAAAAAGCTGTGAGACAGAAAGAGGACAACAAGTTGCATGGGGTATTATGGTTTTGTATGACTTAGGCTAAGTGCACACGTAGCGGAACTCTCGCGGAAATTACCACGAGAATTCCGGAATTCCAGTCCACGGGAAAATCGCATTTTAAATTCCCGCGATTTTCCCGCGGAAAAACTAGCATTTTGCAAGCGGAATTAGCTTGCAAAATGCTAGCGTTTTCCAAGCGATCTGTAGGATCGCTTGGAGAACTGATCGACAGGTTGGTCACACTCGTCAAACACAGTGTTTGACGAGTGTGACCAACTTTTTACTACTGAGGCCGCCTATGCAGCATCAGTAGTAAAAGATAGAATGTAAAAAAAAATAAAAAATGGTGTTATTCTCACCCTCCGACGTCCCGCGCAGCCGTTCCCAGTAATCCTTTGCGAAAATGCCCGCGATGACGTCAGTTCTCGCGGGATCGCGATATCTCGTGGTAATTCGCGATGACGTCGCGCGAATGACCGCGAGACTTCGCGATCCCGCGAGAACGGACGCCATCGCGGGCATTTTCGCAAAGGCTTACTGGGAACGAGAGCGTGAAGAGAAGCGGGAAGGCTGCGCGGGACGTCGGAGGGTGAGAATAACAATATTTTTTATTTTAAATTCTATTTTTTACAGGGATATGGTACCCAAAGCCCGGAGGACAGTCTCCTCTCCTCCGGACTGTGGGTATCATCCGCAATTGTTCTGCTTACTTTCCGCATGGTGGGCACAGCCACATGCGGGAAATAAGCGGAACAATGCATTCCTATGGGTGCGGGATCGCCGCGATTCCGCAAATTAACGAGCATGCTGCGGTTTTTACCGCGAAGCGATTCCGCCGCGGTAAAAACCGCAGCATTAGCACAGCATTGCGGAATCCCATAGGAATGCATGGGATGCTTATTTTTCGCGTTTTCGCGGTAAAATCGCGCGGTTAAAACCGCCGCGGATACGCGAAAAAAACGCCACGTGTGAACTCAGCCTTAAGGTGCTTTCTCATTAGGTTCGTTTGTCTTGTTGAGGCATATTTCTGAAATCCCGGGCAAAACGGGGTCCGGACATATGCACCTAAGGGGCACAAATTACAATGGTGACGGCAGAGCTAACATGTTTTGTGACTTGCCCCATTTTTGGGAGTATACAAGATGTTGATGCCTCTTCCATCACCATTACAGTCTATGGCCCCACCGGTGCATACTTCTGGACCCTGTTTTGCAGGGGATTTTGGACATATGCTCCAACAGAGACACAGAATGCAATGTGAAGGCACCCTTACTATGGAATATTCACTCAATATTCTTTACCTAGTGTGCAAAAAACGTTGTACAATTGTTCAATGTCTACAATTTGTATTGTGACCTGTGTGCATCAATGATAGCAGTCTAAAATAAATTCTCTGTAATCTAAACCTTTAGTCATGCTTTCTTCCATCAGTTCCCCATTGGGTCTCACCAGTTGAGGTGGATTCTTGAAGATCTGGGTCTGGATGAGCAATTCCTGAGCAACACGGACAGGTGAGATTGGCACACCACGTCAGCAGACATGGAGAGAAGTGGTGTTAAAGATTTAAACCACTGAAGAATAGATGTCAAACTGAGCTGAAAAGTGATGTCTAATGTAGAAAAGCTGAAAGAATGATGACTGACGAAGCAGAGCTGGTTCAGTGATGACTGGAATAGCAGGGTTGCAGCAGATGGGGCTAATATAGCAGTGCTGGAACCACACTGGTTGGAACACCAGCCTTGAGGCGATGGTGGCTGATGTAGCAGTGCTGGAACAACAATGTCTAAAATCGAAGAGTTGTTCCAGAGGTGGTAAATATAGCAGTACTGAAACATCAATGACTGAGTTGTGTGTGCAGTGGTGGTATAGCGTAGCTGCAGGAACACCAAATACCAGAACACTCAGGAGGCATCCTGCCACCTGATCCTGACTACTGTGAAAAATGAGATCAATGCACTTGGGTTGTAAGATACCTAATACACAAGTTGGTCTTTTTTTGGTTGGTTGAAGAGGAGATATCACTGAGCTTAGCGGCTCGTGCTGTCAGTGATTGGTTGCAGTGCTGTCAACGTGGCATCACCACTGCAGGTGATTAACAAAGACGAGAGCATTGATGAGAGGTAGCGCTGGACCCCTGTAGGGTGAGTAAAAGCTTATTTTGTTTCTGCCTCCCCAAACCTTTGGAACAATAATATATGAAATGTTACAGACCCTTTAAGGAATACAACCATATGTCTTCATTTCCAAATATCACAATCCATGTCATATTAATGTTGAGGTATTTATCCTAATCAGTGCTTATTGGCCTGTCAATTTAATTATTTTTGTATAAGAAGGAAATTAACCGGTAGCTGTTTTTTTGTTAAGCTCATGACAAAAGTACTAATTACGCTGCTAATAAATCCTGAAGCAACATGAACCCACTGCCACTTTTTAATTTTTTAATGGGTTGTAATTTTCCCTTTCATTATCAAACGGAAATAATTGAATATGTTGGAATTCCAAGCATGACTTCATAAAAGCAGCCCCTATTTTTATTTGCAAAGGTATTAATCAGAATTGTTTCTGTATTGTGCATCAGATGCTCCTATCCATGCGGATCACTTGAGGAGATGAATTTGAAATCTTACGCATTATTATTCACCGAGGAATAAATAGAAGTTATAGTTATTTGCTCAAATTTTCATTTACGCTAATGAAACTTTCGGGTGGATTCACACACTGGAGAGTTTTTTTGTCGACATGTTTCATTCATCTAAATAGAAATAGCAGAAAAACGTGATTACTGAATAAAAAATAACAGTTATAAGTATAGAGCTGACTTAGTTGTAGCAATTTCTGCAACAAAACCTGTAGTGTGAGAATCCACCATTTGTCCTATCGCCACAGAGCGTAAGACCCACTCCCCTCACGCTAGTAAGACCACCACCCCACTTCTTTTTTTGGAGGATAGTAAAAATCTTAGCTTTACTTGGTTAGATGAACAAGAAAGATGCTAATGTCAGAACATGCAATTTTCTTTTTAGAAATAATTCACAATGAAAGATTTCAATGAATAATTTCAGATATTGCATTCACTGCACGCCCTACCATTGATCATTATGAAATCCCATTTTAGTACATATGCATCAAAAAATTGCAGGAAAAACAGTAGCATTGTCAGCAAGTGATAGTATAGTTCTTGTCTTTACCATTCTCCAAATTTTGAGAAACTAAATGATCAAAATATCAAGTAGTGAGTTTAGGAGGTAACTCTACAAAATAAGACTTCTTACCTCTGCACATAGCATTCACTTGGTACGTCACTCAGCTTTCCACAAAGACTTCTTACCTCTGCACATAGCATTTACTTGGTACATCACTCAGCTTTCCACAAAGACTTCTTACCTCTGCACATACAGGAAAGATGTATATCTTTGTACCGTGTTAGCCAGTAGATAGAAAAATATTCAGGATTGAGAGTCCTCAGTAGTCGATACCTTTTAATGGCTAACTGAAAAGATGGTAACACATTGCAAGGAATTTCCTTTTAAAACCTTGTGGGGGCATTACAACACAGAATTAGACCCCAATCAGAGGACCAGAAAACATCCGGACTCCTTATCTATGAACTGGTCCAATGTTTATATTTATGTTTCTCCCTCTCCCATATTGATAGTTCTGCTTCACGTCACTTGTCTTATCTATTGCATTTTTTCTAGGCTGTATTGTGCATAAATATGTGACTTCAGATTTTGTATTAGTTAGCCTGATGAAGAGACCTGAGTAGTCTCGAAAGCTTGCAATGTGTTACCATCTTTTCAGTTAACCATTAAAAGGTATCAACCACTGAGGACTCTCAATCCTGAATATTTTACCTCTGCACATAGCATTCACTTGGTACGTCTCTCAACTAACCCCCTGCTTTACCCCAGTATTATTTATGACCTTGTTTACTTTGGCTTGATCATATGCATCTGGTCCACTCTTAATTATCTGACCAAGAGGAGCACAGACCACTCCTCTCAGCTTCACACCTGAATGCACTTTGTAGCACATATATTGCATAGCACAAGTCTGCCAAGACTTTAGTCTGCAGCGTGTATCCTAGAAGTGTGTATCTTAAAAGTGTGA
The DNA here is from genome assembly GCF_039654945.1 of Dendrobates tinctorius. Classification (NCBI taxonomy): domain Eukaryota; kingdom Metazoa; phylum Chordata; class Amphibia; order Anura; family Dendrobatidae; genus Dendrobates; species Dendrobates tinctorius. Next base: position 68,213,629 of record NW_027361732.1, on the reverse strand, counting down.
AATGATATGAAAATATGAATTAATCCAGAATTGAACCAGAAGGGAACAGAAGGTAACTGGAAAGAGTCACTTTAAACAATGTTTCTGTTTGTTTCCACTCTAACCCCTATAATCCTTCACTTTCTGATAACCCCACTAATCCCTACACCTAGTAAGGAACTGTTCATCTCTTCTTCAATCCTTCCAATCCATCTTGCCTCTTCCTCAGATCTGTTCCTCAACATACAATCCTCTGTCTCCAAACACAGACAGCCCCTCATGCCCTCTCCTGCTCCCACCTGCTAAAACTCTCTCTGCTCCTCCTCACTGCTGGCGATATCTCTCCAAATCCTGGTCCTCCTCACCACATTCCCACAGTCATTTCTACCTCCCATCCACACCCAATCACAACTTTCCGTAACCACTCCAACCTTATACACATTCGCCCAGCCCCAGCTTCCCCAGTCCCACTAACAGGAGCTCTGTGGAACGCTCGCTCTGTCTGCAACAAACTTTCTTTCATCCATGATCTTTTTATTACTAATAAACTTTCCTTCCTCGCCATCACCGAAACCTGACTCACCTCCTCTGACACAGCCTCTCCTGCTGCACTCTCATATGGTGGATTCCACCTTTCCCACACCCCCTGCCCCAACTGCAAGCATGGTGGAGGAGTTGGTTTTCTGCTGTCAGATAACTGCTCCTTCACCCCAATCCCACTGCCGCCCTCTGTTACCCTCCCTTCCTTTGAGGTGCACTCTGTGCGCATCTACTCCCCCTCCAACCTCCAACTAGCTGTCATATACTGCCCTCCAGGGTCAGCCACCACCTTCTTTGACCACTTCACCACCTGGCTACTCCATTTCCTTTCCACTGATATCCCCACTATCATCTTGGGCGACTTCAACATCCTCATTGACACTTCCCTCTCAGCTGCCACTAAACTTCTATCTCTCACTTCCTCCTTCAGCCTCACTCAATGGTCTTCTGCAGCCACTCACAAAGATGGCCACACACTAGACCTCATCTTCACCTGCCTCTGCTCCCTATCTAGCCTCTCTAACTCACCTCTTCCTCTCTCTGACCACAACCTACTTACATTCTCTTCCCTCTCCTCAGGTCCACAATCCCCACCTCAAAAACTCGCACACACTTGCAGAAATCTTCAACACCTCGATCTACACTCACTGTCTGAATCCCTCCTCCCTCTTGCAGACATAAGTTCCCTACACAATGCGGATGCCGCTGCCACTCTATATAACACCACAATAGCTGTAGCTTTGGAATCAGTTGCCCCTCTCAAACTTACCAAAACTCGCAAAATCGACAGACAGCCCTGGCACACCAGTCTGACCAAAGAACTGAGGCGGGCATCCAGGGCTGCTGAGCAGAGATGGAAAAAATCCCACTCCAATGAGAACTTCATCACATTCAAACAGTCCCTCACTACTTTCAAGGCCACACTCGCTGCAGCAAAACAAACCTATTTCTCATCTCTCATATCCTCCCTGTCTCACTACCCTAAACAGTTATTCAACACCTTCAATTCTCTCCTCCGCCCCCAGCACCTCCTCCCTCTCCACTCATCTCAGCTGAAGACTTTGCCTCATTTTTCAAGGAGAAGATTGATAACATCAGAGACAGTTTTGGTCAACAACCCCCAGTGCCCTTCCTCCTACCTGCCCTGCCCTCCTCCCCCAAAACCAACTTCTCCACCATTACAGAAGATCGACTCTCCACTCTACTCTCAAGATCACATCTCACTACCTGTGCACTTGACCCGATCCCATCCCACTTCATCCCAAACATCACCACAGTCTTCATCCAAACCCTATCCCATCTCTTCAACCTATCACTAACAACTGGTATTTTCCCCTCAAGCTTTAAACATGCCTCAATCACACCTATCCTCAAAAAGCCCTCTCTTGACCCATCCTCTGTATCTAGCTATCGCCTTATATCACTTCTCCCCTATGCCTCAAAACTACTGGAACAACACGTCCATCTTGAACTATCCTCCCACCTCTCTTCTTGCTCCCTCCTTGACCACTTGCATTCCAGCTTCCGGCCACACCACTCCACTGAAACTGCCCTAACTAAGGTCACCAATGACCTACTAGCCGCCAAGGCCAAGCGACACTACTCTGTCCTCCTCCTCCTGGACCTGTCCTCTGCCTTTGACACAGTGGACCATTCCCTATTACTACAGACCCTCTCATCTCTTGGTATCACAGACTTGGCCCTATCTTGGATTGCGTCATACCTAGCAGACCGGACATTCAGCGTCTCCCATTCGCACACCACCTCCTCACCGCGCCCCCTATCCGTTGGAGTCCCGCAAGGCTCAGTCCTAGGGCCCCTGCTCTTCTCCGTTTTCACCTTTGGCCTCGGACAGCTCATAGAATCTCATGGCTTTCAGTATCATCTCTATGCTGATGACACACAGATCTACATCTCTGGACCAGATATCACCTCCCTACTAAACAGAATCCCTCAATGTCTGTCTGCTATTTCATCCTTCTTCTCCACTAGATTTCTAAAACTTAATATGGGCAAACAGAATTAATCATCTTTCGCCCATCTCACGTGACCCCCCCAACAGACCTATCCATTAAAGTAAACGGCTGCCCACTCTCTCCAGTCCCACAAGCTCGTTGCCTCGGGGTTATCCTTGACACTGATCTCTCCTTCAAACCACATATCCAAGCCCTTTCGGCTTCCTGCCGACTTCAACTCAAAAATATTTCACGGATACGTACATTCCTCAACCAAGAATCTGCAAAAACCCTAGTCCATGCCCTCATCATCTCCCGCCTTGACTACTGCAACCCCCTGCTCTGTGGCCTCCCCTCTAACACTCTCACACCCCTCCAATCTATTCTTAACTCTGCTGCCCAACTAATCCACCTGTCCCCCCGCTATTCCCCGGCCTCTCCCCTCTGTCAATCCCTGCACTGACTCCCCATTACACCAAAGACTCCAGTTCAAAACCCTAACCATGACATACAAAGCCATTCACAACCTGAGTCCTCCGTACATCTGTGACCTAGTCTCCCGGTACTTACCTGCACGAAACCTCCTATCCTCACAAGATCTCCTTCTGTACTCCCCTCTTATCTCCTCTTCCCACAATCGCATACAAGATTTCTCCCACGCATCCCCTCTACTCTGGAACTCTCTACCACAACATATCAGACTCTTGCCTACCATTGAAACCTTCAAAAAGAACCTGAAGACCTACCTCTCCTGACAAGCCTACAACTTGCAGTAACCACCGATCCACCAAACCGCTGCACGACCAGCTCTACCCTCGCCTACTGTATCCTCACCCATCCCGTTGTAGATTGTGAGCCCTCGCAGGCAGGGTCCTCTCTCATCCTGTACCAGTCGTGACTTGTATTGTTTAAGATTACTGTACTTGTATGTATTATGTATACTCCTCCTCACATGTAAAGTGCCATGGAATAAATGGCGCTGCTATAATAATAATAATAATAATAATGAATCATTAATTTTAAATAGATTTGCTTTTCACGCCCAGTTTGTACAGATTAGGACCTAATGTTGGGTGTAAACATGTCACCTTTATGACTAAACCACAGCATTTATGACGCTAGTCAGCTTGCTTTTATTAAGAATTCACAGATCAATACAACAATAACTTGTGTTTTCATGAATCCAATGCATTATTACAGGTGTACAGTGACATAATTCTTGAATACATTATCAACGTTTCAGTCTTCCTGGACCTTGATCATGGTGATATTCTGTCTGCAAGAGATGAAAAACATGATCTACTGACGCATCCAGTGTCCACATTGCTTAGTGATGGACAAACCTATCTTTTTTTTATTTCTTGCATACAGAGTACCACTGTGATCAAGGTCTCTGAAGACCAAAGCATTGGTGTATTCATGTATTGTGACTCTGTACATCTATAATAATACAAAGGATTCATGAAGACACAGGCTATTTTATAACGTCTTTATAAAAGGAACCTGATGAGTATCATATTAAGTGCCGTGGTTCAAGCCATCATGTTGCCCATGACTGGCTGCACTGTTCACATGTCCTTACAACACGTCCAGTTTTTTCAGTAGTGATCACATACCTGTCTTCTTTCGTAGATTTGGGAGAAGTGAAATTTGGGAGGTGAATGAGCTTTTTATTATTTCATTAGACTGTACTACGTTTTTAATAAAAATCCGGAGTGGAGATCCCCTTTAAGATGATTTATTATTATTATTATTATTATTATTTATTTATAAAGCACCATTGGTTCCATGGTGCTGTACATGAGAAGAGGTTACATACAAATTACAGCTATCACTTACAGCAAACAAACTAACAATCACAGACTGATATAGAGGAGAGAGAGGACCCTGCCCTTTCGGGCTTACATGCTACAGGATGGTGGAGAAGGAGACAGTAGGTTGGGGGATTGCAGCAGCTCCAGTGATGGTGAGGCGGTAGCTCCAGTAGTGTACTACTATTTGCTATTCAGGGACATGTTTTTTGGATTTACTCTTTATTCTGGAAGAGAATAGATTGATCTTAACATTGATCCGAAAAATCATACCCCATTCCTCACTAGTCACCATGGTCATGTGGGTTAAAACACCATACACTCTTAACTTTGGAACTGTGTCTTAGACTCCTTGAGGATGGTTTTAACTACTTTTTTATTGGACCCCGTGATCTCCCGTGTCTATTTTAAAAGAAATATATACATTTTCTTTTTTATTGTTATTGAGTATGTATTCTTATTATATGTGGTTTTAATATATTCTATTAAATACAATTATTTTAATGTATTTTATAACATTGCCTTGCTGATGTGGTAGTTACTTGTCCTGCCCCCTTTTTTTTTTTTTTCCACTTTGGATTGTATATAAACTCCTGCATTGCATGCCTGTATCATGCCCTGATGAAGTGAGCTGGGACAGCTCAGGAAACGCGTAGGCACCAATGAAGTTCCTTGAATTATACCTACAGCAGCACAGTGTATCATTGCACCTTAAAGCCATCTTCATTCACAAGTCTTTGGACCCCGTTCAGACTGCAGCAGCTGTTTCATGCGTTTGTAGGTGTCGTGACCGAAGCTTCACAACCCTATCAGGTGAGTCTCTCCTCGCCTCACCATTGCAATTGTGTTTTAAAGCTTTCACACAGTGGATGCGCCCTGTTTTGTTTCTTTCATTTTTTAGCTAAAAAGATTGAGATTCTTTCTTAGGCTAGTTTCACACTAGCGTTACAGGGCTGTTATGAATGAGTCACCGAGGAGGAAAAACAAAAACAAGCTAAGCCAGAGAAAATCAGAGAGGTTGGTAACTAAGCAGATTGCAGACCTCTGATCCTATACACACAACTAGCAGTAGCCGTGGAGCGTACCTACGATGATCCTAGACACCACGTCACAGCCGGAGTACTAAATAGGCCTAAAGCAAGAAAAGGGGAAATCTAAACTGCCCCGGAGCAGACCCCAAAGCAATAGACAGCCCCCAAACATGTATTGATGGTGAGACAAGATGAAAACACAAACACAGATAGAAAAATAGGCTGAGCAAACGATGGGGCCCACACTAACTAGAAAGGACAGGAAAGGAAAGACGCTGTCTGCAATCACGCACAAAACCCTGCCAAAAAAATGTCCAACACTTTCTGATAACAAAAACCCTGAAGTCGCTAGACTTCAATTCCCTATATCAGCACTCTGGTATATTCTGAAGACAGAGCAAAAGGAGACCAATCTGATCAGGGACAAAAAGCAAACTGGCATAAACAGAGACTTAAGAATGGAACTTCAGCACAGCCCCAGCAAAACCCCCAGTAAACCAGACCAAATCTCATGTGAAAAAATAGCAAAAGGAGACCAATCTGATCAGGGACAAAAAGCAAACTGGCATAAACAGAGACTTAAGAATGGAACTTCAGCACAGCCCCAGCAAAACCCCCAGTAAACCAGACCAAATCTCATGTGAAAAAATAGCAGAGCACACTTAGCTTGAGAAGGCAGGAACAGAACTGGAAACCAGAACCTCAGGGCAGGAAAAAATCACCAGCACAAAATTAGGGAGTTGGCTGTCTTAAATCCAGTCAGAGACTCCTGATGTCCACTCACAGTCCTCCTCCTCAGGTGGCAGGTCTCTGCCATTTAGATTAGCTTCATTACCTACTGTCACCACTAGAGGGAGCCCGGATGAAGAACTCACAACTCCTTTGTCAATACAGCCAGCTCCAGCACCCTCACCAGAAGCCAGAGGTAAACCAGAAAATGAGTTCACAACAGTACCCCCCCTTGAGGAGGGGTCACCGAACCCTCATCATGCCACCAGGCCGATCAGGATAGGCCCGGCGATAAGCATGAACCAATCTATCGGCATGAATGTCAGAGGCAGAGACCCAAGAATTGACCTCCTGGCTATAACCCTTCCACTTGACCAAATACTGGAGTCTCCGTCTAACCAGACGAGAATCCAGTATTTTCTCAACCTCATATTCCACATTACCTTCAACCAACACAGGGTCAGGAGGTGCCGCCATAGGAACCACTGGCTCAACAAACCTCTTCAACAGAGACTTATGAAACACGTTATGGATCTTAAACGTAACTGGAAGAACCAATCGAAAAAAAAACGGGTTAAGAATCTCCAAAATAATTTTTTAGCTAAAAAGATTGAGATTCTTTCTTAGGCTAGTTTCACACTAGCGTTACAGGGCTGTTATGAATGAGTCACCGAGGAGGAAAAACAAAAACAAGCTAAGCCAGAGAAAATCAGAGAGGTTGGTAACTAAGCAGATTGCAGACCCTTGATCCTAGCCACACAACTAGCAGTAGCCATGGAGCGTACCTACGATGATCCTAGATGCCACGTCACAGCCGGAGAACTAAATAAGCCTAAAGCAAGAATAGGGGAAATCTAAACTGCCCCGGAGCAGACCCCAAAGCAATAGACAGCCCCCAAACATGTATTGACGGTGAGACAAGATGAAAACACAAACACAGATAGAAAAATAGGCTGAGCAAATGATGAGGCCCACACTAACTAGAAAGGACAGGAAAGGAAAGACGCTGTCTGCAATCACGCACAAAACCCTGCCAAAAATGGCCAACACTTTCTGATAACAAAAACCCTGAAGTCGCTAGACTTCAATTCCCTATATCAGCACTCTGGTATATTCTGAAGACAGAGCAAAAAGAGACCAATCTGATCAGGGACAAAAAGCAAACTGGCATAAACAGAGACTTAAGCATGGAACTTCAGCACAGCCCCAGCAGGGGCTGGCTGACCACAAAAACTGAGTAAACCAGACCAAATCTCATGTGAAAAAATAGCAGAGCACACTTAGCTTGAAAAGGCAGGAACAGAACTGGAAACCAGAACCTCAGGGCAGGAAAAAATCACCAGCACAAAATTAGGGAGTTGGCTGTCTTAAATCCAGTCAGAGACTCCTGATGTCCACTCACAGTCCTCCTCCTCAGGTGGCAGGTCTCTGCCATTTAGATCAGCTTCATTACCTACTCTCACCACTAGAGGGAGCCCGGATGAAGAACTCACAACTCCTTTGTCAATACAGCCAGCTCCAGCACCCTCACCAGAAGCCAGAGGTAAACCAGAAAATGAGTTCACAACACAGGGCGCAGCGCAGGGCTGCCGCTAAGCCCCGCCACCAGCCGTGCCTCCTCCATTCAGCTCCTCCTCTGATTGCATGACGCTGCATCACGCTGGTCGTGTGCTGGCATACTTTTTGCCAGCGCTTGTGCCGAGCGCACAAAAACACACTCTGTTGCATTTTTGTGCACTCGGAGCAGTGCCAAAAGGGCGGATGCGCCGGCAAAAGTGTGCCAGCGCACGACCAGCATACCCAATGCTAAATATAGGGTACGCTGATTGCATGCAGCCTCATGCGATCAGAGGAGGAGCTGAACAGAGGAGGCGTGGTCGGGGCGGGCTTATCGGCGGCCCTGCGCTGCACCCTGTAACGCTAGTCTGAAAGTAGCCTTACACGTGTGGCTGAGAACAACATGGCTTACATTTTGTAAAAAAATCCTATTTTATGTGGATTGCAAATTGGATATTCTCACTAATGCATCAATATAATTTTTGTCGTTAGACTATCCTCCTCCGTTCGATACTGTTATAACCCTGCTGCACTCGAGCAAAGCCACAATTAAAATACATGACATTCACATTATAGAAAATCTCCGAGTCCAGAAAGCAATGAGCAGAGCTATATATTTCATTCTTTCTGCATCGGTTATACCATTTAAATCTCTCAACCTCAACATATATCCTCCAGCCGTCTTCACTTTCTAGATTTCATTTTATAAGTCCTCTAGGCTGCATCTGTCAAAGCAATATTATGAATTTAAAGTGCTAATGCCTCGAAGACTAGGGAAACATTGAAATATATCTTTTCCTGATTAAATTACCACCTCTAGCTACTCTACATACTTATGTCTAAACAGATTGCTGTTTTCTTGCCAAGTACTGGATCTGTGAGATTGGAAATATGTAATTTCATGTGGAAAAACTGTGTGTATTTCTACAGACAAGTACATTCTACTTAAGTATCCTTCAATTTTATTTAGATATTATATGTGTTATGTGTGTCTGATATTTATAATTTCACCAATTCATTTTCTAAATAATGTCTGGAACAGTGGGTAAGTGATGCCAGTTTGTCAAATAGAAAGTCTCCATGTCACATTTATTTTAAATTAGGGTGTATTTTTTTTAAGAATTTTTATTTTTTTTTGCTGTGGGATTTAGTGATTGGGAGAGGGAAATTCACATGTGAAATCTATTTAAAAACCTTCCATTAATCTTTCAGACGCAAAAGATTAAAATGTGAACATTTACGTGAAGTAGGCGATAATAGGAAATAAGTACATCGAGAAAATAATAAGCTGTGATCTGACACTGCAATTGTATCATGGTGTTGTAATGAAACCTCAACATTTGGAAACTGATTTAAAATAATTTTTTACTAATTCCTTTTTTTTTTAAATATTTGTGCAGTCCACTAAATAAGTTAAGATAGCCAGGGTTCTAAATCATGATGTGAAAGCCATAAGTTTTCCTCCAGCATGATATGTGCTGAGAGCAATCCAATCGCTATATGGGTCCCATTTTCATGGTGGGTAAGATAGAGATGGGCTGGACACCAACCCACCATATATCCACCTCCAAGGTGTGGCTGGAGGGAGTTAAATGTACAGCCAGTTTTTATCTCTGTCTGTGTTGTTTGGAGGAAAGGAAGCCTCCAAACTGAAGCTCCTGCGAGAGGACTTTATATGGACTTTTTTTGGTTTTCATTTGTGCCAGAAAGGCTATTTTCTGCTACTAGTTTGGGCTTTATGGTTTACGAAGCAAAAAACCACCCAGAGACTTTAACCAAACGTGTTCCTGTTTCTACCTTGGGGAGCAGCAAAGTGAGCTGACCTTCTACACTACTCATTAGCGGCACCGTCAGGCTTAGTGCCTGCCTCCTAAAGATGTCCAATAGAGCACAATGTGACTCTGTCTGCATCATTACACTGTGTTCCAAATTAATATGCAAATTGGATTTAAGTGTCATAAAGATTTAATTGTTTTGTTTTTCATAAAAACGCATGGATGGTATTGTGTCTCAGAGCTCTTTGGATCTCTAAAATCAATCTGAAACATGTGATAATTAGCTTTCCAGGTGATTCAAATTAAAGGAAAACTACTTAAAAATGATGTTCCACATTATTAAGCAGCTCACAGGTTTCAAGCAATATGGGAAGTAAAAAGGATATCTCTGCTGCTGAAAAGCATTAAATAGTGCAAATGCCTTGGACAAGGTTTGAAAACATTAGCTATTTCACAAAAACTTAAAAGTGATCATCATAATGTGAAGAGATTTGTGGCTGAAACAGAGTTCATGCAGATAAAGGCATAATGAGGAAGGTGTCTGCCTGACAAATTCATTGGATTAAGAGAGCAGCTGCCAAAATACCATTACAAAGCAGCAAACAGTTATTTGAAGCTGCTGGCGTCTTTGTAGTCCTGTGAACCTCAATGTATAGGATCCTCCAGAAGCTTACAGTGCTCACCAGCAGAGATGGTTGCATTGGACCCAGACATGCATGAGACTAATTTTAAAACAGTCTTGTTTATTGAGGAGTGCCATTTAACACTGGATGGTCCAGATGGATGGCGTGGTGAATGATGGGGGATGGCCACCATGTTCCAACAAGGCTGCAATGTCAGCAAAGAGGTGGCAGATTCATGTTTTGGGTTGCAATCATGGGGAGAAAGCTGGTAGGCCCCTTTAGGATCACTGAAGTTGTGAAAATGACAACGGCAAAGTACATAGAGTTCCTGATGGACCATTCCATTTTCTTCCATAGTACAAAAAGAAGAATCATACTATCCATAACAAAATCATTTTCATGCATGACAATGTACCATCTCATGCTAAAAAGAATACCTCTGAGTCATTGACTGCTATGGGCATAAAAGGAGAGAAACTCATGGTGCTGCCACCATCTTCCCCTGACCTCAACCCTAATGAGAACCTTTGGCGTATCCTCAAGCAAAAGATCTATGAGGGTGGGAGGCTGTTGTGAGCTCATCTGTTCATTCATCTTTTGTGTCCGAGGATCTCCCTCTTCTAGTGAAGGAAGGTAGTGAGGCTGATTACCAAACACCTGATCAGGTGGATGGTGACTGGGTAACGGGAACTTCTGACTGGATATAAGGCAGCAGACGCCCTTCTGAGTCGCTGGTGATTTCTCTGCTGGATTCTTGGAGACCAGTCTGATTCCTGCTTCCCAAAGATAAGTTTTTGCTCTGCTATTGAACTTATTAGTTTTGGTTTTGTTTACCTTGTTTTTTGGAGTTCAGCCATCCCCGGCCGGGGGTGTGCTGAATTCTTTTTCCTTGATCAGTGTTCTCTTTTGCTCTGCTTCCAGAATATTCTGAGTGCTGATATAGGGTTTGAAGTCTAGTGACTTCAGGGTCCTTTTTGCTTATCAGTTGTGTTGGTAATATTTTTAGCAGGGTTTTCTCGGATTGCAGACAGCACCTTTTCTATCCTATCCTTTTTAGTTAGCTTGGGCCCCATCGTTTGCTCAACCTATCTTTCTATTTGTGTTAGTGTTTTCATCTTGCTTCACCGCCATTATATGTTGGGGGCTGCCTATTGCTTTGGGGTCTGCTCTGGGGCAGTCAGTTTTTCCCTTTTCTCTCTTTAGGCTTATGTAGATCTCTGGCTACTGCTAGTTGTGTGATAGGATTAGGGGTCTGCAATCCGCTAGTTTCCAACCTTTCTGATTTTCTGGGCTGAGCTTGTGTTTTGTTTTTTCCTCCTCGGTTACTCAATCATAACAGAATCACCAGCCATACCGCAGATTCTAGGGTACTCAAAAGCAGGAAGGAATTGTTTAAAAAAAAAAAGTGTCAGAATTTTTTTTTGTGTATATTTTTTCCTCTTTTTCTCTGAGGCCGTAGGAGGAATATATATATTTTTTTTCTCTGATGGAGTTTAAGCAATTGTCTGATCGTGTGGAGCAGCTTGCTGCTGAGGTGCGGGGAATTTCCGCCTATCTTGCTCGTTCACACGCTGCTGAACCAAAAATCCCCACTCCTGATGTGTTTTTTGGGGATTGGTCTAAATTTTTGAATTTTAAGAATAATTGTAAATTATTTCTTGCCTTGAAGCCTAACTCATCGGGGAGCTCTGCGCAGCAGGTTAAAATTGTCATCTCCTTGTGCGCGGCGATCCCCAGGATTCGGCGTTTTCTTTAGTACCAGATGATCCTATTCTAACTAATGTGGACGCATTTTTTCCAGCCTTGGGGTTGTTGTATGATGAACCTAATGCGATTGATCAAGCTGAAAAGACCCTGTTGGCATTGAGCCAGGGTCAGTATTCTGCAGAACTGTACTGTCAAAAATTCCGAAAGTGGGCGGTCCTCACCACTTGGAATGATGGTGCCTTGGCAGCTCTCTTTCAGAAGGGTTTGTCAGAAGCCGTAAAGGATACTATGGTGGGATTTCCTGTTCCCTCTGGTCTTGACGATTCTATGTCATTAGCCATTCAGGTTGATCGGCGTTTACGTGAACGTAAAATTATACAGGAAATGCTGCCACCTGTTGAACAAATGTCTGAACCTATGCAATGTGATAGAGTTTTGTCTAGGGTGCAACATCAGGAGTTCAGAAGGCGTAATAAGCTGTGTTTTTTCTGTGGAGATGCCTCTCATGTTATTTCTGTCTGCCCTAAACGAGAGAAACGTTTTGCACACACATTTGCTGTAGGTGGTGTACAACCTAAGTTTCTTCTGGCAATTACTCTGATCTGCTCCCTGTCCACATTTTCTGCTAAAGCCTTTGTGGATTCAGGAGCAGCCTTGAACCTAATGGATTTAGATTTTGCTAAACGTTGTGGTTTCCCTATGACACCCCTGCGGATGCCTATTCCTTTGAGGGGTATTGATGCTACTCCTTTGGCGAAGAATAAACCACAGTTTTGGACCCAGGTGGTAATGCGGGTCGCCCCAGACCGTCAAGAAAATTGCAAATTTTTGGTGTTGCATAATTTGCATGATACCATTGTGCTGGGGTTCCCCTGGTTGCAAATCCATAATCCAGTTTTGGATTGGAAATCTGTGTCTGTGGTGAGTTGGGGTTGTCGGTGTGCTCTTAGTGACACTCCTGTTTTCTCCACCTCTCCCCAGTCGCATGAGGTTCCTGACTATTTGGCTGATTTTTATGATGTGTTTAGTGAGAGTAAGTCTGCGTCCCTGCATCCTCATAGGAGTTATGACTGTGCAATTGAGTTGAGGCCTGGGTGTAAATTTCACAAGGGTCGGCTTTTCAACTTATCTGTACCTGAACACGAGGCTATGCGATCTTATATTAAGGAGCCGTTGGAGAAGGGTCATATTAGACCATCCTCTTCACCCTTGGGTGCTGGGTTTTTTTTTTGTGGCCAAGAAGGATGGTTCATTAAGGCCCTGTATTGACTATCGCTCCCTTAACAAAATTACTGTTAAATATCAGTATCCATTACCCCTGATTTCTGACCTATTTTCTAGAGTTGAAGGTGCTTGCTAGTTTACCAAGCTTGACCTCAGGGGGGCGTATAATCTTATTCGCATTAAGCATGGGGATGAATGGAAGACAGCGTTTAATACTCCGGAGGGACATTTTGAGTACCTGGTGATGCCTTTTGGGCTCACTAACGCCCCTTCTGTCTTCCAGTGCTTCATGAATGATATTTTCCGGGACTTTGTGGATAAGTTTCTGATCATCTATTTGGATTATATTTTGATCTTTTCCAGAGATTGGGACTCTCATGTGGAACATGTTCGACCTGTGTTCCAGATTTTGAGGGAAAACTCCCTGTATGTCAAGGTATCGAAATGTCTTTTTGGTGTACAGAGGATTTCATTTTTGGGATTTATTTTGTCTCCGTCAACTATTGAAATGGACCCGGCCAAGGTACAGGCCATTTATGATTGGGTTCAGCCCACTTCTTTGAAGGCTCTCCAGAAGGTTTTGGGTTTTGCTAATTTTTATCGTAAGTTTATAGCCAGTTTTTCTGTTATTGCCAAACCATTGACTGATTTGACTAAAAGGGCGCTGATTTGCTGAATTGGTCTCCAGAGGCTGTTTCTTCTTTTCAGGAGCTGAAGTGGAGGTTCACTTCTTCTCCGGTTTTGCGACAACCCGATGTCTCACTTCCATTTCAGGTGGAGGTGGATGCTTCAGAGACTGGTGCAGGAGCTGTTTTGTCCTAAAAAGATCCTGTAACATCTAAAATGAACCCCTGTGCCTTCTTTTCCCAAAAGTTCTCTCCTTCGGAACGCAACTATGATGTGGGGAATCGAGAACTGTTGGCCATGAAGTGGGCATTTGAGGAGTGGAGACATTGGTTGGAGGGAGCTAGACATCAAGTTGGGGTCCTCACTGACCACAAGAATTTGATCTACCTTGAATCGGCTAAATGCTTGAATCTGAGACAGGCCAGGTGGGCCTTGTATTTCACACGTTTTGATTTTGTGGTCTCCTTTCTCCCGGGCTCTAAGAACGTTAAGGCTGATGCCCTGTCTAGGAGTTTTTTGGCCGATTCTCCTATTGTGACCAAGCCTGCTACCATCTTAGGTGAGGGGGTGGTTCTTTCTGCCATCTCACCTGATTTGAGACATGCTCTGGAGAAGTTTCAGGAGGATAATCCTGAGCGTTGTCCCAGTGGTAGGTTGTATGTGCTAGGTGTCGGATTCCTGGCACTGCACAGCGGGAATCCAGAGCCAGATATCCTGCGGTCTCCCATTCTTCTCCGACCGCTCGGACTCCTGCTCAGCAATCTCGGCGAACCAGGCATTCCCCGCAGACTCGTTCTGTGAGCCTGGATTTTGCTGCCACCTCTGGTGCAGCAATGATAACGCAACCTGCTTTGCAGGGAACTGCTCTAGAGGCTAAGTCCTCGCGCCGTGCGACTGGGCATGCCCGCAACTTGTCCTCTCAGTGGAGAGCAGGGGTCACATGTGAAGGTCCTATGTCGGATCTGATTGGTCCTTCCTATAGTACTGGAAGGTCCCGGAAGCGCATGGCTATAAAAAGCCTGCATGGCGGCTCGGCCATGCGCTAGTGTAGCATATTATGCTGTGTGTGTATGGTGATGGATGCATGGACTGGTGTCTGACTTATTATGAAACCCCTTCCCTCGGATATTACGAATGGTGACAGTATGTTGGGTTAGTCAGCTCCAGATTGTGGCAGGCTACACGCCACTGAGCCTTCCTCACCTACACTAGCATCCGTCGGTGCCCGGCTCCTCCGGCATCGTCGCTTAGCGGCTTCAGTTACGGCCGCGCTGCAGTAGTAGCAGCTTTTGGTGTTCGCGGCTGCGACGCCACACGCCGGCTGACCTGTGCAGCTAACAGGTTCAGCCTTTACGTCTAGTTCATACTTTGGCGTCTCTGTGACTAAACAGAGTCCGCTCTCAGGCTCTCGGGTGACGTTAACCCGAGCGCTGTATCGCACTTCTAGCGTATCTGCCATTGTCCAGCAGCGGTCTTGTCATCTACCGCACGGTGGACCCCGGGCGGCGAACGCGCCTTCCATTATTTATATCTGGTGCGTTCCGCCGACCCTAACAGTATGTTCCTGACCAGTGGAGGAGGAAAGTAATGTCTGAGGTTCATTGCTCCACGTTGGCTGGTCATCCAGGTATTTTTGGTACTAGAGATTTGGTGAGTCGGTCTTTTTGGTGGCCTGCCTTGTCTCGTGATGTCAGAAATTTTGTGCAGTCCTGTGGGACTTGCTCCCGATCTAAGCCTTGTTCTCGTTGGTTGTTGATGCCTTTGCCGGTACGCAGGAGGCCATGGATCCATATTTCAATGGATTTTATTTCTGATCTGCCTGTCTCTCAGAGGATGACTGTTATCTGGGTGATTTGTGATAGATCCTCTAAGATGGTCCATCTTGTACCACTCCCTAAGTTGCCATCTTCCTCAGAGTTGGTGCCCTTGTTTATGCAACAGGTGGTTCGCTTGCATGGGATTCCTGAGAACATTGTATCGGACAGAGGAGTTCAGTTTGTCTCTAGATTCTGGAGGACCTTTTGTTCCAATTTGGGAAATCAGTTGTCCTTCTCCTCTGCATTTCACCCTCAGACCAATGGGCAGACGGAGAGAACAAACCAGACTTTGGAGGCTTATTTGAGATGTTTTATATCTGCTGATCAGGATGATTGGGTCTCATTTTTACCCTTGGCCGAATTTGCTTTAAATAATAGAGCTAGTTCTGCCACTTTGATGTCACCCTTTTTCTGTAACTTTGGGTTTCATCCTCGATTTTCTTCTGGGCAGGTGGAGTCTTCAGCTTGTCCCGGGGTAGACACTGTGGTGGAAAGAATGCAGCAGATTTGGGACCAAGTGGTGGATAAGTTGTCTCTTTCCCAGGAAAAGGCCCTGCGGTTTTCTAACCAGCATAGGACCATTGGTCCCCGGTTTAAGGTGGGTGATATGGTCTGGTTGTCATCAAAGAATATCTCTATGAAAGTGGCTTCTCCAAAGTTTAAACCTAGATTTATTGGACCTTACAAGATTTTGGAGATTATTAATCCGGTCTCTTTTCGGTTGGCTCTTCCTGTCACATTTAAGATTCATAATGTGTTTCATAAGTCCTTGTTGAAGAGGTTTGTTGAACCAGTGGTTCCTATGGCGGCACCTCCTGACCCTGTGTTGGTTGAAGGTAACATGGAATATGAGGTAGAGAAGATACTGGATTCCCGACTGGCTAGACGGAAACTCCAGTATTTGGTTAAGTGGAAGGGTTATGGTCAGGAGGCTAATTCCTGGGTCTCTGCCTCGGATATTCATGCTGAAAGATTGGTGCGTGCTTTTCATCGAGCTCATCCTGATCGGCCTGGTGGCTTGGATGAGGGTTCGGTGACCCCCTCCTCAAGGGGGAGGTACTGTTGTGAGCTCATCTGTTCATTCATCCTTTGTGTCCAAGGATCTCCCTCTTCTGGTGAAGGAAGGTAGTGAGGCTGATTACCAAACACCTGATCAGGTGGATGGTGACTGGGTAACGGGAACTTCTGACTGGATATAAGGCAGCCGACGCCCTTCTGAGTCGCTGGTGATTTCTCTGCTGGATTCTTGGAGACCAGTCTGATTCCTGCTTCCTGATCACTGGGTTTTGGCCGTTGCAGCTGAAAAGAGGAAATCGGAAAACCAGGGGAAGAGTCTTGAGGAGATCATTTGCATATTCCCAGTGCCTTCTGGGATAAGTGAAGAGTCTCCGCGAGCTCAACGATCACTGGGTTTTGGCCGTTGCAGCTGAAAAGAGGAAATCGGAAAACCAGGGGAAGAGTCTTGAGGAGATCATTTGCATATTCCCAGTGCCTTCTGGGATAAGTGAAGAGTCTCCGCGAGCTCAACGATCACTGGGTTTTGGCCGTTGCAGCTGAAAAGAGGAAATCGGAAAAACCGCGCACGAATTTTGGCTCATCTTTCATCGTTTTTAAGAAATCTCAAGATGGAAGAGGCCAGGAGCCATTTGGTGAGCTGCATTTCTTGCTACATGTTCACAGATTTACCAGTGGAAAAGCCAAACTTCACATGCCACAAATGCAAGCTTGTGACCCTGTTGGAGGAAAAGTTGCAAAATCTCGAAGAGAGGTTAGCTACGTTGAAGATCATTAAGGAAGGTGAAGAGTTCTTGGACAGAGCAGAATTATCTCTTCATGATACAGAAAGAGAAGAAATTCGAAGTGCACCTGAAGAAAGAGAGGAATGGAGACATGTGACCCAGAGAAGCAGGAGGATCAGGAGGCAGTCAGCACCCATACTGCTCAGGAACCAGTACCAGGCTCTCACGCAGGAAAACGATGAAGAAATACATCAGGATAAGACTTTGCCAACAAACAGCAACCTTGTACGCCTTCAGAGTCCTCCTGGATGGAGAAAGAAAAATGTTGTGAAGAAGAAACGGAGAGTGGTGGTCATGGGGGATTCCCTGTTGAGAGGAACAGAGGCCGCTATCTGCAGACCGGATATAACTTCAAGAGAAATGTGCTGTCTTCCAGGTGCAAAAATTAAAGATGTGTCTGACAGGATATCAGGACTCTTCAGACCTACAGATGACTACCCATTCCTGCTACTACATGTGGGGACAAATGACACCGCAAGAAACGACCTGGAAACCATCTGCAGAGACTTTGAAGACTTAGGCAAGAAAGTGAAAGAACTGGGAGCGCAGGTGGTCTTCTCTTCCATCCTCCCAGTGGATGGCCATGGAACAAGGAGGTGGAATAAGATTCTGCAGGTGAACAACTGGCTACGTCGATGGTGCCGTCAGCAACGATTTGGATTTCTGGATCACGGAGTGAACTACTTATACGATGGACTACTTGCTAGAGATGGGGTGCACCTTACGAAGACTGGAAAGCATGTATTTGGAAGTCGCCTTGCTACACTTGTAAGGAGAGCTTTAAACTAGAACAACATGGGAAGGGAAGCAAAAGACCAGAAAAAGCCATACACCTGACAAATGCTATTGAGAACTCTGCTATTAGAAGTGGAAAGGAAGAACAAAGACGAAAGAATCTAATTAATAAAAATATTGGAGAAAGAGAAACCAATCACAAACTAAAATGTTTATATACTAATGCACAAAGCATGGGCAACAAACAAGGAGAATTGGAACTACTAACACAGGAAAAGAAATATGATGTCATTGGAATCACTGAAACTTGGTGGGACAATACACATGATTGGAATACAAGACTAGAAGGATACAACTTATTTGCAAGAAACAGACTTGATAAACGAGGAGGGGGTGTCGCATTGTATGTTAGAAATGCGTATATCTGCACAGAGATTGAAGCTTCAGAGACTGGGAGTTCTGTGGAAACTGTTTGGGTAAGAATACAAGGACAGAACAATGGAAAGGACACCATTGTAGGCATTTACTACAGGCCGCCTGTGCAAGCTGAAGATATGGATGAACTCTTTATGCATCAAATGGCCAAGTTCTCCAAAAAATATGACATAGTTGTCATGGGAGATTTCAACTATCCAGACATTTGTTGGGAATCTCTCTCAGGCAAAACTAACAGGTCAAGGAAATTCTTATCCTCTCTTGCTGACAACTTTATCTTCCAAAAGGTAAAGGAGAAAACAAGGGGAACTGCTACCTTGGATCTAATCCTTATAAACAGGGAGGAAATGGTTGAGGAGGTAAAAGTGGCTGGGACCCTAGGAGGTAGCGACCATGCTATTTTAGAATTTTGGATAACTAGAGGCGGAAGACCTGTGAAGACTCAGACGTCAAGGTTAGATTTCAGAAAGGCAGATTTTAAGGGATTCAGAAAGAGAATTGGAGGGATCCAATGGCTGGATATCCTTAAAGACAAAAATGTCCAGGAAGGATGGGAAATCTTGAAAAATGAAATTCTCAAAGCACAGTTGTTAACAATTCCGAAAAGAGGGAAGAATAGGAAGCATTTAAGGAAACCAGGATGGATGAACACAGAACTTAAGCACATGCTAAAAAGGAAGAAAAAAATGTTTATAAAATGGAAAGAGGGAGGCATATCTAAAGAAGAATATAATGCTGTCTGCAGAACCTGCAGGGCACAAATCAGATTATCTAAAGCTGAAAATGAATTGAGGCTTGCAAGAGATGTCAAAAGCAATAATAAAGGATTTTGGGGATATGTCAAAAGTAAAAGAAAAGTCAAAGATGCTATAGGATTTTTACAGGATGAAAATGATGAAATGGTAAGACAGGATGTTGAGAAGGCTGAACTTTTAAATTCCTATTTTGCATCTGTTTTCTCTCAGAAAGGAAATGTAACATCAACTGTTATTCACTGTCCTATTAAGGGAATAGAAGAATCCAGGATATCTATAAACAGAAAGATAGTGAGGAAACACTTAGCTAACCTAAATGAATTCAAGTCTCCAGGTCCAGATGAATTACACCCCAGAGTACTGAAGGAGATAGCAGAAGAAATTTTTGAACCCCTCTCCATAATCTTTGAAAATTCTTGGAGAACAGGAGAAGTGCCAGAAGACTGGAGAAGAGCAAATGTTGTTCCTATCTTCAAAAAGGGGAAGAAGGTGGACCCAGGCAACTATAGGCCGGTGAGTCTGACTTCTATACCAGGAAAGATCTTTGAACAAATTATTAAACAACATGTATGTCAATACCTGGATAAGAATGAAGTGATTAAACAGAGTCAGCATGGGTTTGTAACTAATAAGTCATGTCAGACTAATTTAATTTCCTTCTATGACGGTATTACTGATTGGGTGGATCAAGGAAATGCTGTAGATATAGTATATCTTGACTTCAGCAAAGCATTTGACAAAGTCTCTCATACAATCCTTATTGAAAAAATGACTAAGTATGGAATGGACAAGGCAACTGTTAGGTGGATTCATAACTGGCTTAGTGATCGGACCCAAAGAGTGGTCGTAAATGGCTGCACATCCAGTTGGAAGAATGTCTCAAGTGGGGTACCACAGGGCTCTGTCCTGGGCCCTGTATTGTTCAACATCTTTATCAACGATTTAGATGAAGGAATTGAGGGTAAACTGATTAAATTTGCTGATGACACAAAGCTAGGAGGGATAGCTAATACTAGAGAAGAGAGAGAGAGGATTCATAAAGATTTAAATAAACTGGAGAAGTGGGCAGCAACTAACAGAATGGTTTTTAACAGGGAGAAATGCAAAGTACTACATCTGGGCAATAAAAATGAAAAAAGCATATATAGAATGGGAGGAATAGGGCTAAGTGACAGCACATGTGAAAAAGACTTGGGTATACTAATAGATCACAGACTGAATATGAGTCAACAGTGTGATGCAGCAGCAAAAAAGGCAAATGCAATTCTAGGATGTATTAACAGAAGCATACAGTCTAGATCACGTGAAGTAATTATTTCCCTCTACTCCTCTTTGGTCAGACCTCATCTGGAATATTGTGTCCAATTTTGGGCACCACATTTTAAAAAAGACATCAACAAACTGGAGCAAGTTCAGAAAAGAGCGACCAGAATGGTGACCGGTCTGCAAACCCTGTCTTATGAGGAAAGGTTGCAGGATTTGGGAATGTTTAGTTTGCAAAAGAGAAGACTGAGAGGAGACTTAATAGCTGTCTACAAATATCTAAAGGGCTGTCACATTGTAGAAGGATCAACTTTATTCTCATTTGCACAAGGAAAGACTAGAAGCAATGGGATGAAGCTGAATGGGAGGAGACACAGATTAGATATTAGAAAAAACTTTTTGACAGTTAGAGTGATCAATGAGTGGAACAGGCTGCCACGAGAAGTGGTGAGTTCTCCTTCAATGGAAGTCTTCAAACAGAGGCTGGACAGACATCTAACTGGGATGATTTAGCGAATCCTGCTTTGAGCAGGGGGTTGGACCAGATGGCCCAGGAGGTCCCTTCCAACTTTACCATTCTATGATTCTATGATTCTATGATTCCCAAAGATAAGTTTTTGCTCTGCTATTGAACTTATTAGTTTTGGTTTTGTTTACCTTGTTTTTTGGAGTTCAGCCATCCCCGGCCGGGGGTGTGCTGGATTCTTTTTCCTTGATCAGTGTTCTCTTTTGCTCTGCTTCCAGAATATTCTGAGTGCTGATATAGGGTTTGAAGTCTAGTGACTTCAGGGTCCTTTTTGCTTATCAGTTGTGTTGGTAATATTTTTAGCAGGGTTTTCTCGGATTGCAGACAGCAGCTTTTCTATCCTGTCCTTTTTAGTTAGCTTGGGCCCCATCGTTTGCTCAACCTATCTTTCTATCTGTGTTAGTGTTTTCATCTTGCTTCACCGTCATTATATGTTGGGGGCTGCCTATTGCTTTGGGGTCTGCTCTGGAGCAGTCAGTTTTTCCCTTTTCTCTCTTTAGGCTTATGTAGATCTCCGGCTGTGATGAGGTGTCTAGGATCACCGTAGGAACACTCCACGGCTACTGCTAGTTGTGTGATAGGATTAGGGGTCTGCAATCCGCTAGTTTCCAACCTCTCTGATTTTCTGGGCTGAGCTTGTGTTTTGTTTTTTCCTCCTCGGTGACTCAATCATAACAAGAGGCAGTTCACATCAAAACAGCAGCTCTGGGAGGCTATTATCATATCTTGCAAAGAAATTTAAACAGAAACTATCCAAAATTCCACAACTTCAATGGATGCGAGAATTGTGAAGGCGATCTCAAAAAAGAGGTCCTATGTTAACATGTAACTTGGCCTGTGAAGTTGTTTTTGATTGAAAAAGCTTTTGATTTTAGGAAATGTGAATTCTTAATACAATAAATTCAACAAATATCCATTTCCAGTTCTTTACAACCTATAAAATGTTTGGAAACTCTGTTGTGCATAATAATTGGGAACAGTGCATTTTGAGGGTTTTTTAGATTTGAAAAAATACTTTTAACAAAATTTGATTTATACACAATTTGATCATCATACTGACTTATTTGCATCGACCATTTGGGAAAATCAGAGAAAAATAGCATTTACATGTGACAACATAGGCTAACATTTTAGCCACGGATATTGTTGGTCACTAAGCCAATAAGTTAGAGAAAAGTATCTAGAGATGCACTAGATGTGTCACCCAGTATGAGCTAATATGATATATTTGGCACACTTTAACACGTGTAGTCTAAAAGTACGCTATCTACATATTTGACAAAATTAGTAAATGTGCCCCAATGTCTGAAATAATTTGGTACTGATCTTCTGGCAGGAGAGGTAATATCTATTTACAGGTACATCTCATATATATGGACAAGATATCAGCAAAGATCCCCATATTTGATGTGAATGAATACCCCCATCTCCAACAGAGCCAAAACCTTTGAATTACAAACGGTTGAGGTTAAAGGTGCGCTTACACCTGATGATTAGCGGCACTAAACAGTCGCCCATCAGCAACTTGTTTACACAGGAAGACCGCACTTTCTGATGTGCAGTAAATGATCTGTAATAGATCTGCTGTCATTCAGTGAGCATAGGCTGCCATTACTATAAATAGCACAAATCCCTTTTAAGCAGGGCGATGGGCTGCCAAGTACGACGATCTTTTGTGCAGCACAAAGGATCATGTCACCCGTCAAACAGGCGTTTTACACATTCATCGAGTGAGCGACAGCCTGCTGGAACTTCAAATTTGACATGATATAAGCAGGCTTTTGAATCTGATCTATGCCAAAGTGGCGAGTATTTTTATCGGTACATTTTTGTGCTACATTTAAAAGAACCAGAAATAATGCAGTTAACCTACAGATATGCCGTTAATCTGCAGGTTAACAGCATTATTATGCTGCCGGGATCTGCACACAGCTGAATGCAGCTGGGAGAAAATTAACTTTATTCCTGCCAGCACTCGGTTTCAGTCAATGGGGAGGGGGCACCGCCGGTTCTGTCACAACTCTGTCACTGCTCTGAGTATACAGAGCACTGGCTGTAACCATGTCCTCAGCGCTGACTGACAGCCAGCCTCAATGTGGAGCCAGTGGCAGTCAGGGTTGGGGGTGTGGTTACAGCGGTGAACCGATGCCGTGCCTGTGACTGAAACCGATTGTTGGCGGGGATAATAAAGTTCATTTAACAGTGCAATTTATTTGACAGTTGAATAAAATGATGTCACAGTAAGTGCATGCAGCGACTATGCTCGTTGCATGGACACTGTTGATGGTGTATTTGAATACTTCACAAAAATGGAAGAGTCTCTGTCACGATCCATTTTTGGATCCATGTCAGATCTAGGATTCTCATATATAAACTTTTTCCTTTCACGCTATCGGGGGTTAACATCAGTTTTTCCCCCCGGTGGCCACTGGTGTAATTGCATTGCTAGGTGAGTTTGCTGATGCAGGTGGTGACCACTCCCACAATCCTTTAAAAGGTCACCTGAGGCTTCAGCTAACTGTTGGTCATACACTTCCTCCTTGGAGACCAACAAAGTAGGAGTCAGGAGCTGGCTGAGTGCAGTGGAACTTCAGCTATTACTCTGAACTGGTACCTAACTCTGCTGTGCGGTGCATTGCAGCAGAGAACGCTAAGTGTTGTTTGTCTTACCTTGTCTGTTATATTTTCCCTTGGTGTTGTATTAGTGCAGCAGTGGGACCAGTGTCCACACTTGCCAATTCTCTACTGAGGGATAGGTGCAGGACAAGTGAGGGCTAAGGTATCCTGCTTGGCGATGGTTTGAAAGAAGCCGTATAGGGACATCAGGATAGACCAGGGCACAGCCTCAGGAGAGTTCAGGAGGTGTCCATTTCCCCGTTCCCTATTGCAGGGCCTACCATTGTAATTGTGTCCCCAGTGTTCTCTTGTTTGTTTGCTGTTTGGCGACCGACCGATTGCTGGGTCATGTCGCACAGGGCCAGTCAGTTCATGACAGTCTCTCTATGTCTATCTCTATCTCTCTCTACCTCTATGTCTATCTCACTCTATCTCACTCTTTCTCTCTAAGTCTTTCTCTATCCTCTTTTCCGGCCGGTGAAGAAGCTGCAGCTCCAACTGACATCCTGGCATGAGCCTGATGCTTCGGACAGACGGACAGATCTGCGGTTACATTATAGATATCCATACAATACTTGTGAAGAGCAGAAGCAAACATAGAATCATGTAGTTATATTGGAAATGCTCCTTAGTGATTATCAATATGGTGTTGGCACCGACCATGACTGCTTAACCCCTTATATGCTGCTGTCAATAGTGACTATGGTATTGAGACAGTTAACAGATTGTGGGGGCTCCCTCTTTAACCTCATCAGCTCCCAGAGATCATGATTGCGTGGTACTGATGGTTGCCATGGCAATTCACGGTCAAATAACAGCAATAGAGTCTGCCAGATATAGTGACCTGTTCAGAAGTTAGCAACATTAAGGTGATAAAAATAGCATATTTTTCGCTGTCATGCCACTTTGCATTATTTCCTGAAAGAACTTGAAGAATTAATAAACTACCTGACAGCATTTTTTAATATGCTTTTATGACGGCATCACTTTTGATGGGGCTTTCAATACATAGGTCCTCCAAAGTCACTTCAATACTGAATATGTCCCTAAAAAAATAAGTTTTGTAAACTTCCTTGAAAAAATGAAAAATTACTGCTACTAAAGCTTCTAACATCCTATCAAAAATGGTTGATGCTGATGTAAAGCAGATATGAGGGAAATGTTATTTATTAACTATTTTATGTGGTATTGCTATCTATTAAATGGATAATCATTCAAAGTTTGAAAAATGCTAGTTTTTAGAATTTTTTGTCAAATTTCTGATATTTTTCTAAAAAAAGGCAAAACATATCAACCAATTTTAAAATATAATGTATCATGAAAAACAATTTCAAAATCACTGGGATATGTTGAAACATACCAGAGTTATTGCCACATAACGTGACACATGTCAGATTTAAAAAATGGGGCTTGGTCATTAAGGGGTTGAGCGGAGGATTTATGGGTTTTTGGCTGAAAATGGTAATGGTCAAAAGGTAATAATACTTTAGAGCTCCTTTTCTTTGGTTGGGAAGGAAGCACCAAAACTGTGTAAGGCTGTGTGCCCACATTGCATTTTTAAAGCGTTTCCGCCGCGTTTTTACCGCTGTGGAAATGCTTAAAAAACGCTTAAAAACACTTAAAAAAGCATTCCCATGCAATCCTATGGGATTCTGCAGTTGACGTGCCTATACTGTGGATTTTATCACTGCGAAATCGCATAGCGGTAAAATCTGCAGCATGTCCATTATTTCTGCGGAAATGCTCACCTTACACATGTGGCTATGCCCACTATGTGTAAAGTGAGCACTTCATGTGAGGATGGTACCTAGGGTCTGGAGGACAAGAGACTCTCCTCCATGCCCTGGGTATCATATTCCTGTAAAAAGTAGAATTAAAATAAAAAATAGGCATATACTTACCCTCTGTTGGCCCTCGGAGTCCTTGCCGCCCTCATTGGCGCTGGCAGCAGCTTCCATTCCCAGGGATACATTGCGCGAATGACCGCTACGTCATCAGAGGAAGGACTCCGGGGACCAACAGAGGGTAAGTATATCCCTATTCTTAATTTTTTAAAATTATTTTTAACATTCCATCTATTACTATTGATGCTGCATAGGCAGCATCAATAGTATAAAGTTGGTCACACTTGTCAAACACTATGCTTGACAAGTGTGACCAACCTGTCAATCACTTTTCCAAGCGATGCTTCAAATCGCTTGGAAAAGCGCAAGCATTCTGCAAGCTAAAAACGCTTGTGTTTTGCGGAAAAACGCATACGAATTCCGCATGCGTTTTACCCGTGGCGGGGAGTGGCGGAAATGCTGCGGACATTTCCGCAGCATTTCAACAATGTGGGCACATGGCCTAAAAGTTTGAATTTTCATTGTTGGCCCAATATAATTAAAAGGGATTGGCCTCTTTATTTTTATTTACCTAAATGTAATGAAGAAAGCACATATAGTCTCTCTATAATATAATATTATTAGATGATAATTGCCAATATCTTGAATAGGGCCTCTCCTTCTTTAGACCAATATTCATAATTGACTTTAAAGTATTCCAGTCCCAAAACAGTCACTGATTAAGGTAAAAGTGACTAGACTTATTCATCTGAAGCCTCCAAGAAATAACATTGGGCACGGCAGGGAAAACTACCATATGCGCAGTTCCAGGTGCAGTGTTATTCAATGTAGGTCAGTGATGGATGGTCCAGTCACACATGTTACCATCAGTGACCATGTTAGGACAACAGTTTCCTTAGAGTCAGTGATGAGAATTGGACAAGACAAGGGGGCGGCAGTATACAAATAAAGTCATCGGTGCAGACCATTTAACAATATTATATTAGTGGGTGACTTTATATGTTGTTTTCAGGACATTTGGGAAATAAACACAAAGTGGCCAATCCTTTATCGACCTGTGTGGTACATTACAGGTGATATATAGAGCAACCTAACATACAAATAGAATGTTTTTTTTGCAAGGTTCTACATTTTTTTAACAACTAAAATACAAAAAAAACTTAGAAATCTGGCATCTATAATTGGAGAATTACATTGTCCACTCTTGTTTGCTAAATGCAAAACAAAATCCAAGTCGTAAAGCAAAATCCAAATTACAATGACAGAATTCCACTTTTTTCACAATGTCATCCACTTTGGATTTTACTTCCTATTTTTCATAAGATTTTTTGTAAAATCAATTGAATCACTTAAAAGTACATCTCATCCTACTTAAAACAAGCCTTCATTTGGCCAAATCGATAGAAAAATAAAAAAAAAGGAGAGAAAAACACAAAAGAGCAATAAAAAACAAAAATCGCCATAATTGAAAGGGTTAAAAAATAATAACGATGTTTGTAAATATACATAATATTTCATTGATAATTTTATAACTTATAACTGAAAGACAGGAACAGATAATAGGAGGTTCACCGGCAATCCCAGTATTGTGTTAGAAACTATACAGTTTTTGGCTTAAAATATTTTTTGAAACCTTCTAATGGTTCTTTATAGCAGAGAAAATCTCAATCTCAGATTATAGTAAAAGGGATTTGCATAGCCATTAGCATGAATCATTCAATTAAATATGTACTAACCTTGAATCTCAATATCCTACAATTATGACAATTAACTAACCTTGTAAGTGTCTGTACTTAATAATAAATGACAAAAGTACTCCTACACTGCAAGAGTGATATATGGTGTATAAATGCCAAATACGTCAGATCAGCGAAGAACATAAACAAGATATATAGTAAAGAATGCATTGCTTGTGTACATGAACAGACATAAAACTTGATTTTAAGATGAGTACAAAACAATATGTACCAGAGGGTCAGGAAAACAATTTTCATATGCTCAATAGCATAGCATTTAAAGTCTACCAATAATTTTTATATTAAACTGTCATATATGCAAAGCCGGTGTTAGCAGAGTAGGCAATAGGGCAATTGGTCAAGGAATTTATATCCAAGGTGGCCCCTGTGACTGACTTACTGTGACTGTACATGACTAGGAAAAGGGGCCCTGCATTGTCCCTAGGGGTGGGACCCTAACTATCACTGCTCCCAAAGGTACCTCTGAAGGTGAGGAGGATTGGGCCACCAGCCTTACTGTTCTCTTGTTATACCTTAAGCTGTCCCCTCCCTTTTCCCCAGGAGGCCTGGGACACAAATGCTAGTGTATAAACATGTAAAACAAACAGAGATTAGGGATGAGCGAGTATACTCGTTAGGATTCGGTACTCGGCAAGTAATGAGGTACTTGCGGTACTCGAATCCTAGCGAGTAAATTTCACTACTCGACTCGCAATATTCAGATCTCCCGCCCGGCATGTGTTAGCCAATCACAGTAAAGCCGGTGCCTTCTTTGCTGTGGCATTACTGTGATTGGCTGGCTGCGCAGTGCCACTGTATCTCTGGAGCCCCTAGAGAGCGGTTGCATCAGCTGATGCGACGTGGGATCCTCGTTATTAATGGGATTACGGCGGAAAGGTGAGTATAGGTTGCTTTATTTTTTTAATTTTTTTGCAGGTGATCGATGGCTTCGGGGAATTAGGTGTGTGTGGTGAGTATGTACTCTATGTTATGTGTTGTATGCTATGTGTATGTACTGTATGTTATATGTTGTATGTTCTGTATGTCTTTTTTTTTTTTTTTTTACATTCACCACATTAGCCGGATTATGGGAATACTACTTTCCCATCATCCGCTAATGCTGACACTGTTGTGGGCATAGCCGGATGGGACAAGTAGTCCCATCGGACGATGCCGGCACAGCACCGGTACAGCCCGCACAGGCGCTGCACAGCACCAGCAGAGGCCAGAGCAGCCCTGCACAGGTCAGGCAGAGCCCGGCACAGCCCTGCACACATGAACACAGCCCCACAGACCCCAGCATACATTCTCCACACACACATAGTCTCTGCCCATACACAATCTCTGCACATTACGCTACTCGCTCATCCCTAACAGGAATAACAAAAAGCAAGTAACAGACAAAACACTGACAAAGGAAGAATGTGTATATAGGGAAGGATAAGAATGTACAAACCAAATGGGAATAGGAAAATGGGGAAAGCATACACCGAAAAACAGCATACAACAATCTCCAGCAGCAAAAACGATCTCCAACTCCGCACTGCAACTCCAGGGAACCAAGATGTAAACATTCACTTGTGAGGTAGAGAATGTCTGGCCAGACTTTATATAGATAGGAAATAACCTGGTCAGGAAAAGTTGTGAGGTGGCACTGCATGTTTATAACCAGCATAGAAAGGGTTGTTAAACTCTTCAGCACCAAAGGAAACAAAATCCATTTAATATGGAACACAAAACACGCAGACCAAATGGAAGACCTGTGATTAACTAAACGTAATGATTTTCTAACCCCATATTTCCAAGGAGGAAGTGACAGCGACACCCTACAGAGCTGGAAATTTGAGCTGAGGCCATGTAAACCAACAAGGAACTATGGAGGAGAAGACCCTACATGTGGTGATACGAGTGGGGTCTGCTCCTCCATAGTTCCTTGTTGGTTTACATGGCCTCAGCTGCAGTCCTCTCAGTTTGATACCAGCAGGTCTGATTTCTGACCGTTTCCCGCAGATGCAATTAACTGTATTTATTTCAATTTTTTTTTTTGCTAACATGCTTAGTCGTGTATCTCTTTATTTGTTTGGGTCATTTGACTCAGTAATGTGATTCATCTATAGCAGCTGCACATATGCACTTTATGGTTATTATATGTTCTAAACCTTATATTGCCACCTAACTAGGTGTCAGGTTATAGCATATTGCTTTGAATAGGGGTTATCATTGCTATAGGCTGCCTGTATAAGTCTTTATCCTTTAGTCCTTTATATTGTGCATAAATGGATTCAAGATACACTACTTGAGCAGGGTTGCATCCAAATGTTTCGGTTGGTGTTCTGTGTGTTTTTTGGTGTATTGGTGTTTTGACCATTCCATGAGAGCCATGTACAGTTGTTCTCAAAAGTTTACATACACTGGCAGAATTTTTGCTTTCTTGTCCTTTTTTTCAAAGAATATGAATGATAACACCAAAACTTTTTCTCCACTCGTGGTTAGTGGTTGGGTGAAGCCATTTATTGTCAAACTACTGTGTTTTCTCTTTTTAAGTCATAATGACAACTCAAAACATCCAAATGACCCTGATCAAAAGTTTACATACCCCATTTCTTAATACTGTATATTGCCCCCTCTAACATTAATGACAGCTTGAAGTCTTTTGTGGTAGTTGTGGATGAGGTTCTTTATTTTCTCAGATGGAAAACCTGCACACTCTTCTTGGCAAAAAGCCTCCAGTTCCTGTAAATTCCTGGGCTGTCTAGTATGAACTGTGCGCTTGAGATCTCCCCACAGTGGCTCAATAAAGAAAAGGGGGAGACAGGGCGCTTCCAATGCGTAGGTCTGTATGGAAAGTAGATGAGTGCACAGCAAATGTTAGGCTCACCTGATAGGGTTGTGAGAGTCACAACACCTATAATCGCATAAAACAGCTGCAGCAGTCTGCACGAGGTCCAAGGACTCGGTACAAAGAGAAGGCTGGTAGTGCAATAAGAGACTGCGCTGCTGTGGTAGAATTCAAGATATCTTTATTGCCAACGCGTTTCCTGAGCCAGTCCCAGCTCACTTCATCAGGGCATGTTACAGAAGATCATTGCAGGGGTATATGAGAGGAGGCACCAAGAATAGTGGGGTGACACGTCAGCATGTATACATATACATGAATCATACAAAACAATAAAACTTTATTACAACCATATTAAAAACGATGTTTAGAATGCCATAAAAAGACTGTTAGTATAAAAAACGTGATTAAAAAAAAAAAAAAAAGGAGACACGGGGGGGATCACGAGGTAAAGGATTAAAAAATGGCTCTCGAGTCCTGGGGTGGATTAGAACTTGCCTCAGAGGATATAACTCATGGTATTAGTCCACTATGCTACATGTGAGACTGAAAAGTAAGAGAAAATAGTTAAAATCATGTATAAATAGCTAAAACTAGTCTCAAATATCTTTTTCTAGGTGGAGAAAAGAGAAGAACAACAAGAAGAAACTCTCTGAAATAGGTAATATAAAAATGGTTAAAAATTGAGTGTTGAGACTTAATAAAAAAAAAAAAAAAAAAAAAAAATTTTGAGGAATAATTGATGAAAATAAATACCTAATGTCTAAGACCATAAATATATATATATATAAAAATATAAAAAAACAAAAACATTTTTTCTTTAAAAACTAAGATGATGATATAAAAGAAATGAAAAAATAAGATATTAAAACACAGGGTCAAAATAAAATCAATAAAAAACATCATTGATGATATTAAGACCATTGGGCTCAATAGATTTGCGTTTATAGATCAAAAAAACTTCCTTTCTGCATAGTGATTGAAACCTGTTAGGGATGTGGTCTGGTATGTGATCAATGGGATAAATGGTGGCTTTACTGAAATCTCTGGAGTGTGTGGTGTCGAAGTGTCGTGAAAGTCCATGTTTTTGGAAGCCAACTTTAATATTGTGACGGTGTGAATTCATGCGACAATGTAGTGCTTGTGTAGTGCGACCTACATACAATCTGGGACAAGGACAGGAAATGACATATATAACATAAGAGGAATGACAAGTGAGGTGGAATTTGTGGGGAAATTTTTCAAGTGTAATGGGGTGGACAAAAACAGACGTGCAATGTGAAATGGTATGACAGCAAACACAATTTGGACGGTGACACTTATAAATCCCTGGTGATGAAATGGTTTGGGTAGTAGGCTTCTGAGGTAGAAGTCTACTTGGAGCCAGAATATTCTTTAATGACCTGGCCTTTCAGAAGGTGATAGCAGGTTTGTCTGGAAGGACCCCATTAAGTATC
Source organism: Dendrobates tinctorius (assembly GCF_039654945.1). Taxonomy (NCBI): domain Eukaryota; kingdom Metazoa; phylum Chordata; class Amphibia; order Anura; family Dendrobatidae; genus Dendrobates; species Dendrobates tinctorius. Next base: position 68,182,252 of record NW_027361732.1, on the reverse strand, counting down.
GGGTCCTTCTTAATGATGGGCCATAAATTATTTAGAACATCTCTTATCCTGTTCTGTTGTGAACTGAATGTTGTAATAAAATTTGCTCTAAAGAGTTCAGCATCATCTTTCTTTTGTTTAGTCAGAGATTTGATGAGGAGAATATTCTGGTTAAAATTTTTAAAAACATTATCACATGTAGAGCTAATGAGTTTTTTGGGATACCTCTGAGCAAGGAACCTTTCCCTCAGGACCTCGGATTGTGTGTTAAAATCCTCATCATTAGTGCAGTTCTTTCTTATCCTTTGGAACTGATTGTGAGGAATATTAAAAAGCCATTTTTTGTAGTGTCCACTCTTAAAATGTACATAACTATTAGAATCCACTTCTTTAAAAAACGTCTGCAAATCTTGGAATCCCTGATAAAAAATGTGATGTCTAAAAAATCCATGGACTGATTATTAACATGTGGGGTAAAAGTCAAGCCCCATGGATTATTCTGGATGGAACAAATAAGAACACCCATATCTAAAACGTCATTGTCCCAGATTAAGAACAGGTCATCAGTGTATCTTCTGTATAAAATGATGCCTTTATTAAAAGTCTCATTGGTGATAAAATTTTGTTCAAAGACCCCCATGAAGAGATTTGCATACGTTGGTGCTACTCGTGATCCCATAGCGGTCCCACGTGTCTGGTGATAAAATTCCCCCAGAAAAGTAAAAAAGTTATTATGCAAAATGAAATCCATCCCTTTGTAGATAAAAGCTTTTTGTGCAACAGATAAACGAATGTCTGATAAGAGGAACCTGTTAAAACATTCAAGACCCAACTCATGTTCAATGTTTGTATATAAAGCAGATACATCAAATGAAATAAAATAATAAGAGTCTTTCCATAACACATCATGAACCAGATTAATCAATTCAGTGAAGTCCTTCAGTTGGCTGGGTAACAAGAGAACATGATGTTGCATTATTCGGTCAATAAAAAGGGACAAGTTACTTGTAAGGGACCCTATGCCAGAAATTATTTATTTATTTATTTTTTAAATCACATTTTTTATGCTAACACTCTTTTTATGGCATTCTAAACATCGTTTTTAATATGGTTGTAATAAAGTTTTATTGTTTTGTATGATTCATGTATATGTATCCATGCTGACGTGTCACCCCACTATTCTTGGTGCCTCCCCTTTTTTTTCTCTTCTTTTTTTTTTTGTATATATACCCTTGCAATGATCTTCTGTAACATGCCCTGATGCTGAGCTGGGCTGAGCTGGGACTGGCTCAGGAAACGCGTTGGCAATAAAGATATCTTGAATTCTACCACAGCAGCGCAGTCTCTTATTGCACTATCAGCCTTCTCTTTGTACACAGTGGCTCAATGATATTGAGGTCAGGAGACTGAGATAGCTACTCCAGAACCTTCACTTTGTTCTGCTGTAGCCAATGACAGGTCAACTTGGCCTTGTGTTCTGGATTGTTGCCATGGTGGAACGTCCAAGTATGTCCCATGCGCAGCAGTATTTGGTAATAATGTGCTGCATTCATCTTTCCTTCAACTTTGACCAAGTTTCCTGTGCCTTTGTAGCTAACACCCCCCCAAACCATCAGCGATCCATCTTCTTCCTTTACAGTAGAAATGGTGTTCCTTTCATCACCATTGTTGACCTCTCTCAAAATGCAACGTTTATGGTTGTGGCCAAAAAGTTCAATTTTGATCTCATCACTCAAAATTACCTTGTTCCAGAAATTTTGAGACTTGTCTCTGTGCTGTTTTGCATATTATAGGCAAGATATTTTGTGGCATTTGTGCAGTAATGGCTTTGTTCCGGCGACTCAACCATGCAGCCCATTTTTCTTCAAGTGCCTCCTTATTGTGCATCTTGAAACAGCCACACTGCTAGCTTTCAGAGAGTCCAGTATTTCAGCTGATGTTATTTGTGGGTTTTTCTTTACATCTCGAACAATTTTCCTGGCAGTTGTGGACAAAATGTTTGTTGGTCTAACTGACGGTGGTTTTGTTTTTACAAAGCCCCTGACTTTCCATTGTTAATCACAGTTTTAATGCTGCTGACTGGCATAATATTTTTGTATTCCTTTCCTGTTTTATACAGTTCAACTACATTTTCCCGTAGATCCATTGACAATTCTTTTGACTCACAATCCAGAAACATCAGTGGCTGGATGAAAGATGCAAGAGTCTGTCTGGATCCCAGAAATTCACTCAGCTTTTATGCACACACAGATTACAAGCAAACAGGTTACAGATGAGGATGTTACCTTTAGTAGCCAGTCAAACCCATATGTGTCAACTTTTATGCATGCTAGCAGGCCAAAATCGCCAGGGTATGTAAACTTTTGATCAGGGTCATTTGTCTGTTTTGGGTTGTCATTATGATTTAAAAAGAGAAAACGCAATAGTTTGACAATAAATGGCTTCACCCAACCACTTAACTATGAGTGGAGAAAAAGTTTTGGTGTTATCATTCATATTCGCTGAAAAAAAGGCAGAGAATGCTAAAATTCTGCCTGTGTATGTAAACATTTGAGTACAACTGTATTATCTATTTGCCAAACGTAACTAGTGGAGGATTGTTATTGCCATATTGTGGGCATAACTTGACATTTAACCATGCTTTGTTTTTTTAAATGTTTTAATTGTCCATTTGCATGTGTTGTTACCAACTTACCATTAATAAAATTTATTTTTTGCCATATATTGGTGATCCCTGTCTTTTAGCATGCATCTCTTTGTCTTCAGTTGTCAAACCATATTGCCAGTCAGCATACTTTAGGATATCCCCTTCACTTTTACCTATATTTGATGGCGCCCTCCCTTTGCATCTAACCCCTACATTATCAGTGCAGTTTCTGAGATTGGAAGGGAAAAAGGGTCTTCGGTGACATCATGGTCACATGACCAAATTCCTTCAACCTGCAGCATGTTGAGTAACAGAAGAGGAGATGTCTTTAACTCTCCATGTGTAAATAGTACAGACTATACATATAAGCATACATTTTACATTAATTGTGTATACAGTGGGTACGGAAAGTATTCAGGCCCCTTTAAATGTTTTACTCTTTGTTTCATTGCAGCCATTTGGTAAATTCAAAAAAGGTCATTTTTTCCCATTAATGTTCACTCTGCACCCCATCTTGATTGAAAAAAAATCAGAAATGTAGAAACTTTTGCAAATTTATTAAAAAAGGAAAACTGAAATATCACAAGGTCATAAGTATTCAGACCTTTTGATCAGTATTACATAGAAGCACCCTTTTGAGCTAGTTCAGCCATGTGTGTCTACAGAACATGTTTTCCAATATTATGGTCTGCTTTATTGACACACAAACATCCATTTGCATGCAGATCTGAGAGCAACAAGACCATAGATGAAGACACGTTCTGAGAGAATGCTGACTGCCGGGCATGATAAAATCTTCACAGTGTAAGAGGTGAGCTCAGGCCACTCAACCATTTTTGAAGACCAAAATGTGAAACGGTCCAAACCCTCCCTGATGGTATTGATATTCAGTTCTAGATACTCCTGCACCATCCTCTCCATTTGTTCACCATGTGTCAGACTTGGACTCTGTTGTGCACGAGCTGGTTTAAAAAATGTGTCAAAGGACTCACAGAAATTGCTTCTGCCACTTACATTACTGATGTTGCTGCTGCTGCTGATGTTTTTGCATTGACAAATTGATGTGACCCCTGTCTTGGGGAAAACCTCTCTTTAGGTTGTGTGAGCTTGCCTTGGCATTGGACCACCACCAGCTTTGCACCATTATCGGACAGAGCCTTCCCTTGATGCAGGTTCAGCGGAGAAAGCGATTGCTCAAACTCGGCCTGTAGAGCTGTCCACAACTCTTCAGTTATACTGCATAACTGCAATCTCCAAGGTATATTAATTGCCTGATTGCGGTGAGACCTGGCTGCGCAGTACAGAGGTGGTGGGGATTCACTCTGCACTGTTAGAATACGTGTCTCATTAAGGCAGAAGTTGAGGGCGCAGGTGGAGAACCTAGAAGAAGTGGAAGAGGCAAAAGCAGTTGAGGAAGTTTGAAATACAGAGATTTGTCCTGCAAGTTTTGGGGATTCCCACACTTGTGGAGCAGCACCTTCCCCACCTGGCCCAATAGCCACCAGAGTCACCCAGTTCCCAGTCAGCAAGATGTAATGCTCTTTATTCCTGCTTACTCGTTCAAGTGTCTGTGGTGAAATGCTCCCTGGCAGACATAGATTTAGTCAAGGAACGGGTGATGTTGTCTGCGACATGCTGGTGTAGCACAGGCACAGCTTTCTTAGAGAAGTAATGGTGACAGGACAACTGGTACTGGGGGACTGCGATGGCCATCAGCTTTCAGAAACTGTCTATCTACCAGGCAGAAAGGCAGAATTTCTGTGGCCAACAGATTGGAGATGGTGGAGTTCAACTTCTTAGGTTTGTCATGTGTAGGATGAAACAATCTTTTACGTGACCACAACTGCGGGACTGTGGGTCTGTTGCAGTGCTGAGAGAGGGCAGAGTACGGTGAACCAGACAAATTGCTGTAGTGCAATTTCTCCTGAGAGTGCAGATACCCAATATGTGGAGGAAAATAACTGTTTGGGCGCACAGCAGGGCAAGAAAGGGAAATAGTGCCATTTGACTTTTTGAATGTAAAATTTGTTGGAGTAATTAGAGGACACCATGTCAGGTTTGGAGAGCCCCTGATATGCCTAAACAGTAGAAACCCCCAACAAGTGAAACAATTTTGGAAACTAGACCCCTCTGGGAGCTTATCTAGATGTCTATTGAGCACCTTGAACCTGCAGGTGCTTCACAGAAGTTTATAACGTTAAGCTGTGAAAATAAAAAAAATCTAATTTTTCCCTCAAAAATCTTTGTTAGCTCCAAATTATATTTTGTATTTTCAGAAGGGTAACAGAAGAAAATTGACCCCAAAATTTGTTTTGCAATTTGTTTTGCAATTTGTTTCTCCTGAGTTCACCGATACCCCATATGTGGACGAAAACTTCTTTTGAGGCACAGTGCAAAGCTCAGAAGGGAATTAACGCCATATTACAGTGCAGATTTTGCTGCACTGGTTTGAGGGTGCAGCAAAATATGCAACCCAAAATTTGTTTTGCAATTTCTACTGAGTTCACCGGTACCTCATATATGGTAAAAAACTACTTTTGAGATACAGTGCAAAGCTCAGAAGGGAAGCAGCGCCATATTACAGTGCAGATTTTGCCTCACTGGATTGAGGGTGCCATGTCACATTGGCAGAGCCCCTGAGGTGTGTGAGATAGCGCTCCCTGAGTGCGTTGGGGGACACTCGCTTGGAAACGGGATAGAGCACACAGGAATGGTTTCTCACAAAAAAGTCTATTTGGTTTATTAACTCCGCATAAACACCATAATATAAAGTCCAGGGGAAGAGTCTTGAGGAGATCATTTGCATATTCCCAGTGCCTTCTGGGATAAGTGAAGAGTCTCCACGAGCTCAACGATCCCTGGGTTTTGGCTGTTGCAGCTGAGAAGAGGAAATCGGAAAAAATTTTGGCTCATCTTTCATCGTTTTTAAGAAATCTCAAGATGGAAGAGGCCAGGAGCCATTTGGTGAGCTGTATTTCTTGCTACATGTTCACAGATTTACCAGTGGAAAAGCCAAACTTCACATGCCACAAATGCAAGCTTGTGTCCCTGTTGGAGGAAAAGTTGCAAAATCTCGAAGAGAGGTTAGCTACGTTGAAGATCATTAAGGAAGGTGAAGAGTTCTTGGACAGAGCAGAATTATCTCTTCATGATACAGAAAGTGAAGAAATTCGAAGTGCACCTGAAGAAACAGAGGAATGGAGACATGTGACCCAGAGAAGCAGGAGGATCAGGAGGCAGTCAGCACCCATACTGCTCAGAAACCAGTACCAGGCTTTCACGCAGGAAAACGATGAAGAAATACATCAGGATAAGAATTTGCCAACAAACAGCAACCTTGTATGCCTTCAGAGTCCTCCTGGATGGAGAAAGAAAAATGTTGTGAAGAAGAAACGGAGAGTGGTGGTCATGGGGGATTCCCTGTTGAGAGGAACAGAGGCCGCTATCTGCAGACCAGATATAACTTCAAGAGAAATGTGCTGTCTTCCAGGTGCAAGAATTAAAGATGTGTCTGACAGGATATCAGGACTCTTCAGACCTACAGATGACTACCCATTCCTGCTACTACATGTGGGGACAAATGACACTGCAAGAAACGACCTGGAAACCATCTGCAGAGACTTTGAAGACTTAGGCAAGAAAGTGAAAGAACTGGGAGCGCAGGTGGTCTTCTCTTCCATCCTCCCAGTGGATGGCCATGGAACAAGGAGGTGGAATAAGATTCTGCAGGTGAACAACTGGCTACGTCGATGGTGCCGTCAGCAACGATTTGGATTTCTGGATCACGGAGTGAACTACTTATACGATGGACTACTTGCTAGAGATGGGGTGCACCTTACGAAGACTGGAAAGCATGTATTTGGAAGTCGCCTTGCTACACTTGTAAGGAGAGCTTTAAACTAGAACAACATGGGAAGGGAAGCAAAAGACCAGAAAAAGCCATACACCTGACAAATGCTATTGAGAACTCTGCTATTAGAAGTGGAAAGGAAGAACAAAGACGAAAGAATCTAATTAATAAAAATATTGGAGAAAGAGAAACCAATCACAAACTAAAATGTTTCTATACTAATGCACAAGGCATGGGCAACAAACAAGGAGAATTGGAACTACTAACACAGGAAAAGAAATATGATGTCATTGGAATCACTGAAACTTGGTCGGATAATACACATGATTGGAATACAAGACTAGAAGGATACAACTTATTTGCAAGAAACAGACTTGATAAACGAGGAGGGGGTGTCGCATTGTATGTTAGAAACGCGTATATCTGCACAGAGATTGAAGCTTCAGAGACTGGGAGTTCTGTAGAAACTGTTTGGGTAAGAATACAAGGACAGAACAATGGAAAGGACACCATTGTAGGCATTTACTACAGGCCGCCTGTGCAAGCTGAAGATATGGATGAACTCTTTATGCATCAAATGGCCAAGTTCTCCAAAAAATATGACATAGTTGTCATGGGAGATTTCAACTATCCAGACATTTGTTGGGAATCTCTCTCAGGCAAAACTAACAGGTCAAGGAAATTCTTATCCTCTCTTGCTGACAACTTTATCTTCCAAAAGGTAAGGGAGAAAACAAGGGGAACTGCTACCTTGGATCTAATCCTTATAAACAGGGAGGAAATGGTTGAGGAGGTAAAAGTGGCTGGGACCCTAGGAGGTAGCGACCATGCTATTTTAGAATTTTGGATAACTAGAGGAGGAAGACCTGTGAAGACTCAGACGTCAAGGTTAGATTTAAGAAAGGCAGATTTTAAGGGATTCAGAAAGAGAATTGGAGGGATCCAATGGCTGGATATCCTTAAAGACAAAAATGTCCAGGAAGGATGGGAAATCTTGAAAAATGAAATTCTCAAAGCACAGTTGTTAACAATTCCGAAAAGAGGGAAGAATAGGAAGCATTTAAGGAAACCAGGATGGATGAACACACATGCAAAAAAGGAAGAAAGAAATGTTTATAAAAGGGAAAAAGGGAGGCATATCTAAAGAAGAATATAATGCTGTCTGCAGAACCTGCAGGGCACAAATCAGATTATCTAAAGCTGAAAATGAATTGAGGCTTGCAAGAGATGTCAAAAGCAATAATAAAGGATTTTGGGGATATGTCAAAAGTAAAAGAAAAGTCAAAGATGCTATAGGATTTTTACAGGATGAAAATGATGAAATGGTAAGACAGGATGTTGAGAAGGCTGAACTTTTAAATTCCTATTTTGCATCTGTTTTCTCTCAGAAAGGAAATGTGACATCAACTGTTCTTCACTGTCCTATTAAGGGAATAGAAGAATCCAGGATATCTATAAACAGAAAGATAGTGAGGAAACACTTAGCTAACCTAAATGAATTCAAGTCTCCAGGTCCAGATGAATTACACCCCAGAGTACTGAAGGAGATAGCAGAAGAAATTTTTGAACCCCTCTCCATAATCTTTGAAAATTCTTGGAGAACAGGAGAAGTGCCAGAAGACTGGAGAAGAGCAAATGTTGTTCCTATCTTCAAAAAGGGGAAGAAGGTGGACCCAGGCAACTATAGGCCGGTGAGTCTGACTTCTATACCAGGAAAGATCTTTGAACAAATTATTAAACAACATGTATGTCAATACCTGGATAAGAATGAAGTGATTAAACAGAGTCAGCATGGGTTTGTAACTAATAAGTCATGTCAGACTAACTTAATTTCCTTCTATGACGGTATCACTGATTGGGTGGATCAAGGAAATGCTGTAGATATAGTATATCTTGACTTCAGCAAAGCATTTGACAAAGTCTCTCATGCAATCCTTATTGAAAAAATGACTAAGTATGGAATGGACAAGGCAACTGTTAGGTGGATTCATAACTGGCTTAATGATCGGACCCAAAGAGTGGTCGTAAATGGCTGCACATCCAGTTGGAAGAATGTCTCAAGTGGGGTACCACAGGGCTCTGTCCTGGGCCCTGTATTGTTCAACATCTTTATCAACGATTTAGATGAAGGAATTGAGGGTAAACTGATTAAATTTGCTGATGACACAAAGCTAGGAGGGATAGCTAATACTAGAGAAGAGAGAGGATTCAAAAAGATTTAAATAAACTGGAGAAGTGGGCAGCAACTAACAGAATGGTTTTTAACAGGGAGAAATGCAAAGTACTACATCTGGGCAATAAAAATGAAAAAAGCATATATAGAATGGGAGGAATAGGGCTAAGTGACAGCACATGTGAAAAAGACTTGGGTATACTAATAGATCACAGACTGAATATGAGTCAACAGTGTGATGCAGCAGCAAAAAAGGCAAATGCAATTCTAGGATGTATTAACAGAAGCATACAGTCTAGATCACGTGAAGTCATTATTTCCCTCTACTCCTCTTTGGTCAGACCTCATCTGGAATATTGTGTCCAGTTTTGGGCACCACATTTTAAAAAAGACATCAACAAACTGGAGCAAGTTCAGAAAAGAGCGACCAGAATGGTGACCGGTCTGCAAACCCTGTCTTATGAGGAAAGGTTGCAGGATTTGGGAATGTTTAGTTTGCAAAAGAGAAGACTGAGAGGAGACTTAATAGCTGTCTACAAATATCTAAAGGGCTGTCACATTGTAGAAGGATCAACTTTATTCTCATTTGCACAAGGAAAGACTAGAAGCAATGGGATGAAACTGAATGGGAGGAGACACAGATTAGATATTAGAAAAAACTTTTTGACAGTTAGAGTGATCAATGAGTGGAACAGGCTGCCACGAGAAGTGGTGAGTTCTCCTTCAATGGAAGTCTTCAAACAGAGGCTGGACAGACATCTGACTGGGATGATTTAGCGAATCCTGCTTTGAGCAGGGGGTTGGACCAGATGGCCCAGGAGGTCCCTTCCAACTCTACGATTCTATGATTCATTACATCCACGAACATATCATTACCACCAGTCTGTTCATGCAGCAGATAAACCTCTCTGCTGTATATTACAACTCCCTTAACTGAGGTTACCTTCCAGGAGCTCCGCTCCTCACACTGACTCCTTATCAGTCCTGGCTTCCAGAGAAGCTGCCTTACTAGGATCACTGTCCTGTGACTTGCTCTGCAAAGTCCCACCCAATAGTCCAGACCCTTAGAAGGACAGTAGCTTCCCCAACACAGTAGCCATCACAGGCTCTGCAGGTACACGGTCTCACCACGAGCTATTCAGGAAGTCTGTCTTCTTGCAGGACCTTCCAACACAGACCATGTGACCACACCACAGTCTCATTATATCGCCCATAACCGCACCCACAGGTGAGGTACCTATCACATGGGCTGATCACGTGATCAAGACATTACTGCAGGTCCTCAACCTTAGGGAAAATTCAGGTCACATTGTAACCTGGTGGGAGAAATATATCTTCTGTCCATCAATACCACTTTCACTGCACCACATACCTCCCCCTTTGTTCAACCCTATGGGGTGGACACATTTCATAAACCAGGGGCCACGAGACTGGCACCCTTGTCACCTTGCTCTACCAGTAGAGAGGGCCTTCTCATTCGGTTTTGGGCATCCCCGAAACATAGTCCATCACTGTCACTAAATTCCTGTCTGTGAACAAGGCACTGCCAGATTCTGTCGCCTCATGTTTCAAAGTCATAACTTTGTTAGGGCTTTCCTGCCCCCAGCGGTCAGTATGCAGGTACAATTCCCTTTTAGTCACCACGTCTCTCAAGTATGCTTCTTTACCAGAACTTTCTCTCCATGACCGCCTCCAACGGTTTGTGGCCGTGAGACTCACATACAGTAAAGCCCAATGTCTGGTCTGAATCTGACCCATCTAGTATGCTACAGGGTCTCCCGCCCAGGTCACTCAGCACTGAACCAACAAAGGAGTCACTACTTCTAAGTCCTCCATTCTTTAGAGAATCCCTTCATTTCTCCAGACCTCAGGTTGAAAGTGGCCACCATCTTTTTTCCATTTCCTACAGACGTTTATTAATCTGCAGTCTGTCATGTCTTAGCTGCTCTATCTCCCTTAGGTATGCCACCCGATACTCCAGCAGAGTCTGTATATCTCTAAGACTCTCCCTGGGTATCTGGTCTCCATGGTCACCTGGAATTCCCAATCTCACCACTCCAGACTTATTCACCATCTCTTGCATGGCTCGACCATCTCTTCCAATGACTTTCCTCACCATAGGAAAGGGCACATGAACGATGTCTTTCACAAGACTCTGAGCTTCCCTCAACTGCTCCAGTTGCCTCTCAGCATCTTCATTCCTCAATCGGATCATCCACTACATGCAAACACATCTCAAGTACATTTCACTCAGGATAGCTACTCTCCTCTCTGTGACATCATTTCTGGATACTACCACTAACTGCTTAGTTTCCGGGGTACAGCACACCTTACACACCCCCACAGCCTTCTTTAATTCTTCATGCACAGACTCCCTGGCACACGCCTCTCTCAGGTCTTCAGGAACGTCTAGCAAGCATTTAAACATAGAAGTCTCCTTCCCTCCTGCTTTCAAAAGACAACCATCTTGTTCAGCTTTCAGAGCCATCTTCCTCTGAATGTCACTGGCTTCCACATGTTTGGCCAGGTTAGACACCTGTTGCTCCATCTTCTCCCAGGCTGCCTTATTCATTGACTGGCTTTCTGCCAGGCGACCTCTGAGTTCGGAGACTTACTTCTCCAGCTCATCCACTCTGAGCTCAGCCACTCGTCTCAGGACTTTTTCCCGTTCTACATGCTCTTTTACTGTCTCTTTAAGCATCTCTATTTCGTGATCCTGTTCCCTTTGGCTAGCACGTGTCGTACCATAACTTCTTTAATTATATTTTCAGATGGGGCAGCTTGCACACCCACACTCTGCCGCATCAGAGTTCTACCTGTTCCTTCATCAACAGGTTCAGCTTTCTCTTGGGTCTTCCCTCCATCACCTTTGACTGCCTCTAGGGTCTCTGCTGAGCTCTCTCAAGAATCACTGTTCTTGCTCTCAGACTCTAAAGCTGCAATTTCTTCAGACTTCTGTTCTTTGTGACTGTTCTGCCTTCATACATGTTGACACGGTGTGCAATCTAGAATACAGCATAAACCACCTTCTATCTTCCAAAATAAGCAGACTGTTCTCTGTAGTCTAACTTGTTTACTGGTGAAGAGTATAGGACATGCGGTAAAACTACAAAGAATACAAACGACGTGGGTAAGTATTGGGCAGATGATCACACAGCTAACACAATTACAGGAAGAATACAGTGTGATGCAAACTTTACATAGAAATACACAGGTGTCTAATTACATCTGCTGTGCGCTGGCTGCAATACAGTTAATAACATCTCTGAACAAAACTGCATTGCAACAAAAGATATTAATCTAACCAGATATGCTTTACCCGGATAACGTACTCAAGTAGGGAAGTTACAGGAGGACAGATAAACACGTATATGTCCTTATGAAATACACAGAAGAAAAATGGCATCTTCCTCATCCCAGAATACATTGCTTCATTCCCACATGCATTGCTTCAATCCCACAGTGCAACACTTCTGTTAAAGACACAGGCTGTAAATGTTATTTAAGACACAGTTATAAACTCAGCCACCACAAAATGATGGTGCTATAACTAAACCAGCACATAATACAAACATATTTGGCCTATTCAGAGGGCAGAACACTCCCCGCTTGGCATCAACTGATGCCACTTCATTTTCAAGGTTTGGAGCAGTAAAGGCGTGTTGGCAGTGGTGCCAACCTTTACAAGACTTCTGACTGGTGGGTGATGTTGACTTGTAAGACTGAGCCACATGAATTAAACAAGCAATGGCACGAACAAGCGTGTTCCAGGTTGAAAACCAGCTGAAATGGTGGGATTTGAGGTGATTGTCTGAAGTCACCGTACTTAGAGCAGATACCTGAGGACGGATTTCTTCTTCTACCAGTTCAAAGGTGTCTGATTCGTCACTGTAAGGTGTTGAACGGTATAGGAATGCAGGGCCCGTAAACCAGATCGTATCCTTAAGGTGTCTAGATTCAACATATCTAGTTGCGTGGTCCACAGGATTGTGGTGTGTGGACACATAGCGCCATTGTTTAGGGCAAGTGTACCTCCTGATCCTTAGCACCCAATTGATGACGTAAACATAAAAGCGTAGAGATTCGTTGCAAATGTACCCAAGTACTACCTTGCTGTCTGAGTAGAACTCAACATCCTTGATTTCCAGGTCAATTTCTGTCGAGATAAGTTCAGCTAACTCTACTGATAACACAGCCGCACAGAGTTCCAGTTTGGGTATTGTGTTCTCCTGGACTGGTGCTAGTTTTGTCCGGCTCATAACAAGCCTTACATGGCATTGTTCCTTGATGTCAGTAGTTTTCAGATATGCTACTGCTGCAATCGCTTTGGTTGAGGCATTGCAGAAGATACAGAGCCTTTGCGTCTTGTGTTGTGAGTTCATTTTCCCCTTCACCATTGAGGTCTGATGAACTCCCTCTTCTGGTGAAGGAAGGTAGTGAGGCTGATTATAAAGCACCTGAGCAGAATGATGATGACTGGGTGACTGGAATTGCTGACTGGATATAAGGCAGCCGACGCCCTTCTGCCTTGCGGGTGATTTTTTTGAGGGATTCTAGGAGACCAGTCTGATTCCTGCTCCTCAAAAGCTAAGTTTTCTGCTCTGCTTTTTGCATTTGTGTTTTGGTTTTGTTTTGCCTTGTTTTTCTGGATTTCTGCCTTCCCCTGCTGGGTGAGCTGAATTCCTTTTTGCTCTGTCTTCAGAAAATATCTGAGTACTGATGTAGTCTTTTTGAAGCCTAGCGTCTTCAGGGCTTTTTTCCCTATCAGTCTGTTGGCTCTTGTTTTGAGAGGGTTTTGGCGGATTGCAGACAGCAGCTTTTCTATCCTGTCCTATTTAGTTAGCGTGGGCCCCATCATTTGCTCAGCCTATGTTTCTATCTGTGTGAGTGTTTTTTCATCTTGCTTCACCGTCATTATATGTTGGGGGCTGCCTATTGCTTTGGGGTCTGCTCTGGGGCAGTTTAGATTTCCCTTTCTGTCTTTAGGCTATGTAGTTCTCCGGCTGTGATCGAGGGGTCTAGGGCACCGTAGGAACCCCCCACAGCTACTGCTAGTTGTTGTTGTTAGGTTCAGGGGTCTGCAATCCGATAGCTGCCAACTTCTCTGGTTTTCTGGACTTAGCTAGTATTTCTGTTTTTGCCTCCTACGGTGTCTCATTCATAACAGAATCACCCGCCATACCGCAGATCCTAGGGTACTCAATAGCAGGAAAGAATTGTAAAAAAAAAAAAAAAAGTGTGTATATTTTTTCCTCTATATCTCTGAGGCCGTAGGGGGAATTTTTTTTTTTTCTCTCAATGGAGATAAAGCAATTGTCTGATCGTGTGGAGCAGCTCGCTGCGGAAGTGCGGGGAATTTCCGCCTACCTTGCTCATTCACATGCTGCTGAACCAAAGATTCCTACACCTGATGTGTTTTTTGGGGATCGGTCTAAATTTTTGAATTTCAAAAATAATTGTAAATTATTTTTTGCCTTGAAGCCTAACTCGTCAGGGAGCTCCGCGCAGCAGGTTAAAATTGTCATCTCTTTGCTGCGTGGCGATCCCCAGGATTGGGCGTTTTCTTTGAAACCAGATGATCCTATTCTGACTAATGTGAATGCATTTTTTCAAGCCTTGGGGTTGTTGTATGACGAACCTAATGCTATTGATCAGGCTGAAAAGACCCTGTTGGCATTGAGCCAGGGTCGAGATTCTGCAGAATTGTACTGTCAAAAATTCCGAAAGTGGGCGGTCCTTACTACCTGGAATGATAATGCCTTGGCAGCTCTCTTTCGGAAGGGTTTGTCAGAAGCCGTAAAAGATACTATGGTGGGATTTCCTGTTCCCTCTGGTCTTGACGATTCTATGTCATTAGCCATTCAGGTTGATCGGCATTTACGTGAACGCAGGACTGCACGAGAGGTGTTGCCGCCTGTTGAACAAGTGTCTGAAAGTATGCAATGTGATAGAGTTTTGTCCAGGGAGCAACGTCAGGAGTTCAGAAGGCGTAATAAGCTATGCTTTTTTTGTGGAGATGCCTCGCATATTATTTCTGTCTGTCCTAAACGAGAGAAACGTTTTGCACACACGTTTTCCGTGGGTGGTGTTCAACCTAAGTTTCTTCTGGCAATTACTCTGATCTGCTCCCTGTCCACATTTTCCGCCAAGGCTTTTGTGGATTCGGGAGCAGCCCTGAACCTAATGGACTTGGATTTTGCTAAACGCTGTGGATTTCCGATGACACCTCTGCGGACGCCTATTCCTTTGAGGGGGATTGATACTACTCCTTTGGCGAAAAATAAACCTCAGTTTTGGACCCAGGTGGTAATGCGGGTCGCCCCAGACCACCAAGAAAATTGCAGATTTTTGGTGTTGCATAATTTGCATGATACCATTGTTCTGGGGTTTCCCTGGTTGCAAATTCATAATCCAATTTTTGTATTGGAAATCTGTGTCTGTGGTGAGTTGGGGTTGTCGGTGTGCCCTTAGTGAGGCTCCGGTTTTTTCCACCTCTCCTCAGTCGCATGATGTTCCTGACTATTTGGCGGACTTTTATGATGTATTTAGTGAGAATGAGTCTGCGTCTATGCCTCCTCATAGGAGTTATGACTGTGCAATTGAACTGAGCCCGGGGTGTAAATTTCCCAAGGGTCGGCTCTTCAATTTATCTGTACCCGAGCACGAGGCTATGCGATCCTATATTAAGGAGGCGTTGGAGAAGGGTCATATTAGACCATCCTCTTCACCCTTAGGTGCCTTTTTTTTTTCGTGGCCAAAAAGGATGGTTCACTAAGGCCTTGTATTGATTATCATGCCCTCAACAAAATTACTATTAAATATCAGTATCCGTTACCCCTGATTTCGGATCTATTCTCCAGAGTTAAAGGTGCTTGCTGGTTTACCAAGCTTGACCTCAGGGGGGCGTATAATCTTATCTGCATTAAGCATGGGGATGAATGGAAGACGGCGTTTAATACTCCGGAGGGACATTTTGAGTACCTGGAGATGCCTTTTGGGCTCACTAATGCCCCTTCTGTCTGTCTTCCAGTGCTTCATGAACGACATTTTCCAAGACTTTGTGGATAAATTTTTGATTATCTATCGGGATGATATTTTGATCTTCTCCAAGGATTGGGATTCTCATGTGGAACATGTTCGGACTGTGTTCCGGATCTTGAGGGAGAATTCCCTGTATGTCAAATGATCGAAATGCCTTTTTGGGGTACAGAGGATTTCATTTTTGGGATTTATTTTGTCTCCGTCAACTATTGAAATGGACCCGGCAAGGTACAGGCCATTTATGATTGGGTTCAGCCCACTTCTTTGAAGGCCCTCCAGAAGTTTTTGGGTTTTGCTAATTTTTATCGGAAATTTAGAGCAAAATTTTCTAGTATTGCCAAGCCATTGACTGATCTGACTAAGAAGGGTGCTGATGTGTTGAATTGGTCTCCGGAGGCTGTTTCTTCCTTTCAGGAGCTGAAGCGAAGATTCACTTCTGCCCCAGTTTTGCGGCAACCTGATGTCTCACTCCCGTTCCAGGTAGAGGTGGACGATTCTGAGATTGGTGCAGGAGCTGTTTTGTCCCACAAGGATCCTGTAACATCTAAAATGAATCCCTGTGCTTTCTTTTCCCGAAAGTTCTCTCCATCTGAACGTAACTATGATGTGGGGAATCGGGAACTGTTAGCCATGAAATGGGCATTTGAGGAGTGGAGACATTGGTTGGAGGGAGATAAACATCAAGTCGTGGTCCTCACTGACCACAAGAATTTGATTTACCTGGAGTCGGCCAAACGCTTGAACCCTAGACAGGCTAGGTGGGCCTTGTTTTTAACACGTTTAGATTTTGTGGTCTCTTTTCTTCCTGGCGCTAAGAATGTCAAGGCAGATGCCCTCTCTAGGAGCTTCTTTGCTGATTCTCCTGTGGTGACCAAGCCTGCTACCATCTTAGGCGAAGGGGTAGTTCTTTCTGCCATCTCGCCCGATTTGAGACGTGCTCTGGAAGAGTTCCAGGAGGACAAACCTGAGCGTTGTCCCAGTGGAAAGTTGTATGTTCCTGACCAGTGGAAGAAGAGAGTGATGTCTGAAGTTCATTGCTCTGCATTGGCTGGTCATCCTGGTATTTTTGGTACTAGAGATCTGGTGATTCGGTCTTTTTGGTGGCCCGCCTTGTCTCGTGATGTCAGGAATTTTGTGCAGTCCTGTGGGACTAGCTCCTGGTCTAAACCTTGTTCTCGCTCTAGTGGGTTGTTAATGCCTTTGCCGGTCCCCAGGAGGCCATGGACCCATATTTCAATGGATTTCATCTCTGATATGCCTGTCTCTCAGAGAATGACTGTTATTTGGGTGATTTGTGATAGGTTCTCTAAGATGGTTCATCTTGTACCACTCCCTAAGTTGCCATCTTCCTCTGAGTTGGTGCCCCTGTTTTTGCAACAGGTGGTTCGCTTGCACGGGATTCCTGAGAACATTGTATCTGACAGAGGAGTTCAGTTTGTGTCTAGATTTTGGAGGACTTTCTTTTCCAAGCTGGGAATTAAGTTGTCCTTCTCCTCTGCTTTTCACCCTCAGATCAATGGGCAGACGGAGAGAACAAACCAGACCTTGGAGTCATATTTGAGATGTTTTATTTCCGCTGATCAGGATGATTGGGTTTCATTTTTGCCCTTGGCCGAATTTGCTTTAAATAATAGAGCTAGTTCTGCCACTTTGATGTCACCTTTTTGTAATTTTGGGTTTCATCCTCGATTTTCTTCAGGGTAGGTGGAGCCTTCTGCCTGCCCAGGTGTTGACACTGTGGTGGAGAGAATGCACCAGGTCTGGGACCAAGTGGTGGATAAGTTACCTCTCTCCCAGGAAAAGGCCCAGCGGTTTTCCAACCGACATAGGACCATTGGTCCCCAGTTTAAGGTTGGTGATATGGTTTGGTTATCATCAAAAATATCGCTATGAAGGTGGCTTCTCCTAAGTTTAAGCCTAGATTTATTGTGCCTTACAAGATTTTGGAGATTATTAATCCGGTCTCTTTTCGTTTGGCTCTTCCTGTCACATTTAAAATTCATAATGTGTTTCATAAGTCCTTGTTGAAGAGGTTTGTTGAACCAGTTGTTCCTGGGGTGACACCTCCGGACCCTGTATTATTTGAAGGTAACATGGAATATGAGGTAGAGAAGATACTGGATTCCCGTCTGGCTAGACGGAGACTCCAGTATTTGGTTAAGTGGAAGGGTTATGGTCAGGAGGATAATTCCTGGGTCTCTGCCTCTG
Source organism: Dendrobates tinctorius (assembly GCF_039654945.1). Classification (NCBI taxonomy): domain Eukaryota; kingdom Metazoa; phylum Chordata; class Amphibia; order Anura; family Dendrobatidae; genus Dendrobates; species Dendrobates tinctorius. Next base: position 68,164,354 of record NW_027361732.1, on the reverse strand, counting down.
ATATTCATGCCAAAAGATTGGTGCGTGCCTTTCATCGGGCTCACCCTGATCGCCCTGGTGGCGTGGATGAGGGTTCGGTGACCCCTCCTCAAGGGGGAGGTACTGTTGTGAGTTCATTTTCCCCTTCACCATTGAGGTCTGATGAACTCCCTCTTTTGGTGAAGGAAGGTAGTGAGGCTGATTACAAAGCACCTGAGCAGAATGATGATGACTGGGTGACTGGAATTGCTGACTGGATATAAGGCAGTCGACGCCCTTCTGCCTTGCGGGTGATTTCTCTGAGGGATTCTAGGAGACCAGTCTGATTCCTGCTCCTCAAAAGCTAAGTTTTCTGCTCTGCTTTTTGCATTTGTGTTTTGGTTTTGTTTTGCCTTGTTTTTCTGGATTTCTGCCTTCCCCTGCTGGGTGAGCTGAATTCCTTTTTGCTCTGTTTTCAGAAAATACCTGAGTACTGATATAGTCTTTTTGAAGCCTAGCGTCTTCAGGGCTTTTTTCCCTATCAGTCCGATGGCTCTTGTTTTGAGAGGGTTTTGGCAGATTGCAGACAGCAGCTTTTCTATCCTGTCCTATTTAGTTAGCGTGGGCCCCATCATTTGCTCAGCCTATGTTTCTATCTGTGTGAGTGTTTTTTCATCTTGCTTCACCGTCATTATATGTTGGGAGCTGCCTATTGCTTTGGGGTCTGCTCTGGGGCAGTTTAGATTTCCCTTTCTGTCTTTAGGCTATGTAGTTCTCCGGCTGTGATTGAGGGGTCTAGGGCACCGTAGGAACCCCCCACGGCTACTGCTAGTTGTTGTTGTTAGGTTCAGGGGTCTGCAATCCGATAGCTGCCAACTTCTCTGGTTTTCTGGACTTAGCTAGTATTTCTGTTTTTGCCTCCTACGGTGTCTCATTCATAACAGTCTTGACTGCTGTTGATTGCACAGAAGCGTATGGTCGTGCCATGTAGAGATCTAACAAGGCTTCTAAAGATTTCTTCCATCTTACCCACAGATCTCTCTTTTCCATGGGAAGTGGATCATCCCATTCAGACATCTCTTGGGTGAAGTCTCTCAATATCATTTTACCTTGGATAGGTACTGGGGTTACAAATCCTAGAGGATCATACAGGCTGTTTATCACAGACAGGACGCCTCTACGTGTGAAAGGTTTTTCTTCTTCGTTGATCCGAAAGATAAAGTATCTCTCTAAGTTGAGTGCCTAGTTTTTTATTATATACTCTTTAGGAGACTGACTGCGGATTCATCTGTGGGTGTGGATTTCAAGCAGTCATCTACGTAGAAATCCTTCTCCACAAACGATCTAACATCTGACCCGTACTTTGCTTCGCTCTCTCTGGCTGAATTTCTAAGACCATAGATGGCGACAGCAGGGGAATGGCCATTCCTGAAGATGTGTACATTCATCCGATACTCCACGATGTCTTTGTAGGGGCATTTTGGTGGTACCAGAAAAACCTCAAATAGTTTCTATGTTCTTTTTTGACAAGGAAACAATGAAACATCTGTTGTATGTCAGCCATGAATGCCACTGCATCTTTGCGGAAGCGAAGAAGTACTCCTAGAAGTCTGTTGTTGAGATTTGGGCAAGACAAAAAGACATTGATTAGCGAGACACCTTCATATCTGGCGCTTGAGTCAAATGCTACTCTTATCTGACCAGGTTTCTTAGGATGATACACGCCAAAAATGGGTAGATACCAACATTCCTCGGAATCTTGGAGTACACGTGCAATTTCTGCATGGCCATTCTGAAGTATTTTCTCCATGAAGGCAAAGAAGTGCTCTCTCATTTCAGGTGTCTTCTGAAATTTGCATTTGAGGGAGACAAATCGACCGTAGACAGGTTCTCTGTTATTGAGTAAACGTTGCCTCTGAGGTTTAAATTGTAGAGGGGCCATCCAACTCTTTGACTCATCTCTTACCATCTCTCAATCCATGATGTCCAAAAACAGTCTGTCTTCTATGGACATTGCTACCTTGTTGTCTTCTCTTGTTCTGTGGAAAATGATGCACCCTATGTGATCTTGGTCGCCATCACATGTGTGGTCTTCACAGGAAGGATCAGCTGACGGACAAGGTAGAGGAGCATTGTGTGGCAACTCTTTTACCAGGAAGCTACTCTTACATGGCTGGAAGAGAGACGGATGTCCATTTTCAAGAATATTGGTAAGCATGCTGTCGACTAAGGCCGGCTTGTGGGCTCCTCCTAGGCAGACATCTGTTGTGAAATCCCTTTCTGGTCTACCTCTGGTTACTAGTGAAGCCAGTGGAGCTGGTTATATTGACAGAGGGGTCGCAAGTTCTCTTTCTGGGCTCCCTCTGGTGGTTACTGGTGGTAATAGAGCTGATTTGATTAACAGAGGCTTGCCACCTGATAATGAGGTGGATGGAGATCTGGAGTTTCTGACTGGATTTAAGACAGCCGACTCCCTCTATCCCTGCTGGTGATTTTTTTCCTGCCTCCTGAGGTCTTAGTTTCCAGCTCAGTCCCTGCATGCTCAGCTAAGTGTTCTTTTGCTATTTTTCACATTTGATCTGGTTATGTCTATTTCAGTTTTGTGTGGTCAGCCAGCTCTGGCTGGGGCTGTGCTGAATCTCCATCCATATGTTACTGCTTGTGCCAGTTTGTTTTTGTCCCTTATTAGATTGGCCTCTTTTTGCTCTGCTTTCAGAATATACCAGAGTGCTGATATAGTGGGCGAAGTCGTGCGACTTCAGTATTTTTCTATCAGAAGTGTTGGACATTTTTTGCAGGGTTTTTTGTGTGATTGCAGTGTCTTTCCTTTCATGTCCTGTCTAGTTAGTGTGGGCCCCATCATTTGCTCAGTCTATTTGCCTACCTGCGTTTGTGGTTTCATCTTGTCTCACCGACAATATATGTTTGGGGGCTATCTATTCCTTTGGGGTCTGCTCTGGGGCAGTTTAGATTTCCCCTTCCTTGCTTTAGGCTAATTTAGCTCTCTGGCTGTGTCGAGGTGCCTAGGATCATCGTAGGTATGCTCCACGGCTACTGCTAGTTGTGTGGATAGGATCAGGGGTCTGCAATCTGCTTAGTTACCAACCTCTCTGGTTTTCTGTGGCTTAGCTTGGTTTTGCTCTCCTCCTCGGTGACCCAATCATAACAGAATAACAAGCCTAAACCGCAGATTCTAGGGTGCTCAAAAGCAGGAAAGAATTGTAAAAAAAAAGTGTCAGAATTTTTTTTTTATATATTTTTTTCCTCTTTTTCTCAGGGCCCGTAGGACAATTTATTTTCTTCAATGTGATTAAGCAATTGTCTGATCATGTTGAGCAGTTTGCTGCTGAAGTGCGGGGAATTTCCGTCTATCTCGCTCAATCATCTGCTGTTGACCCAAAAATCCCTAATCCTGATGTGGTTTTTGGGGATCGGTCTAAATTTTTGAATTTTAAGAATAATTGCAAACTATTTCTTGCCTTGAAGCCTAACTCATCGGGAGCTCTGTGCAGCAGGTTAAAATTGTCATCTCCTTGCTGCGCGGCGATCCCCAGGATTGGGCTTTTTCTCTGACACCTGGAGATCCTATTCTGACTAATGAGGATGCATTTTTTCAAGCCTTGGGGTTGTTGTATGATGAACCTAATGCTATTGATCAAGCTGAGAAAACCTTATTGGCATTGAACCAGGGTCAGGATTCTGCAGAGTTATACTGTCAAAAATTCCAAAAGCGTGCGGTCCTTACTAAATGGAGTGACGATGCCCTAGCAGCTCTCTTTCGGAAGGGTTTGGCAGAAACCGTAAAAGATGTTATGGTGGGATTTCTTGTTCCCTCTGGTCTTGACGATTCTATGTCATTAGCCATTCAAGTTGATCGGCGTTTATGTGAACGTAAAACTACACGAGAGGCATTGCCGCTGTCACGGTCACGAGTGTCTGGACGCAGATGTTACCGCAAGGTGAACCCATAACACACGTGACCCTGGATACAGCGCCTCCGGTGGCGAATTTAAATAATAATACATGCAGATGGATACACCACCTCCACCTGGCGAATTTAGGTATTACACGTTAATATAAATTCTGGAAACCCCGCCTCCTGTCTGGCGGATATAAATAAGGGGGACCTGGGAAACATTAACAATGGTGGGCCCTGCAATAGGGAATGGGGACATGGAGACCTCCTGCACTCCCCTGAGCCAGTGTCCCTGCACTCCTCACATTCCCTGTACAGGCTCCGCACCTGTCGCCGCACGCGAATCTTAAACCCTTGCTCGCCCTGACCCTAAACCCTCACTAGGGAATTGGGCGGTGCGGATACTAATCCCACCACTGCACTAATAACACACATGAGGGAAAGACAATACAGGGGGACACCACTTAGCTTTATGCTCTGTGCTTATGCTCCTGCAACAGAGCCCTCCACCTGCGTGCATCTTCTCCTCCACCCGGATCCATCACCATAACAGGATCCTTCACCATAGTGCAGCCTTGGAGCAGAGTCCACCACCAGTTGCTGCTGCTTAGTAACAGAGTCCCAAAGATGAGTTCAGCTTCTGCCACGAAGGCAAGCATGCTTGAGTCAAGCTCAGCAGCCAAGTCCCACATGGTGAGTGCCACTCTCCATAGTCGCCACTCCACCAGTCCATGCAGACACTTCCTGCTGACACCATCACTGCGACCCCACCACGCCATGCCAGCCCTTCGTCCAGACACCATAGCTGACACACGTCCCCCCTGGCTAAGCTGCGCAGGACTCCTCCTCAGCTCCATCCTTCCACCAGGCTCTCACCAACTCAGAAACAATGAATGAATATCACCACCAGTGATTACACACCCTGAGACTCATTTATAGAGCCCCACACCTGATTCATAATTATGTGTGCATTAAACCTAAAGTGCGATACCACTAACCACCACTGGGGACAGTCAAGTCACTTTGGCAACTTGCCAAAAGGAAAAAAAGTTCACTCTGTGCTTTTACAACTGTCAGATCAAATTCAGATCATGACAGCCACCTTTTTTAACGAACATCTGAACCCATGCAATGCGACGGGGTTTTGTCTAGGGCACAACATCAGGAGTTTAGAAGGCGTAATAAGCTGTGTTTTTTCTGTGGAGATGTCTTTCATACTATTTCTGTCTGCCCTAAATGAGAAAAAAGTTTTGCTCACACATTTACCGTGGGCAGTGTACAGCCTAAGTTCCTTCTGGCAATTACCCTGATCTGCTCCTTGTCTACATTTTCCGCTAAGGCTTTTGTAGATTCAGGAGCAGCTTTGAATCTGATGGATTTAGACTTGGCTAAACGTTGTGATTTTCCCATGATACCCCTGCGGACTCCTATCCCTTTGAGGGGTATTGATGCTACTCCTTTGGCAGAGAATAAACCCCAGTTTTGGACCCAGGTGATAATGCGGGTCACCCAGGACCACCAAGAAAATTGTAAATTTTTGGTGTTGCACAATTAGCATGATACTATTGTTCTGGGTTTTCCCTGGTTGCAAACTCATAATCCTGTTTTGGATTGGAAATCTGTGTCTGTGGTGAGTTGGGGTTGTCAGTGTGTTCTTAGTGACACTCCTGTTTTCTTCACCTCTCCCCAGTGTCATGATATTCCTAATTATTTGGCTGATTTTTCTGATGTATTTAGGGAGAGTAAGTCTGCGTCTTTGCCTCCTCAATTGAGTTAATGCCCGGGTGAAAATTTCCCAAGGGTCGGCTTTTCAACTTATCGGTACCCGAACATGATGCTATGCGATCTTATATCAAGGAGTCGTTGGAGAAGGGTCATAGTTAGAGTTGAGCGATACCGTCCGATACTTCAAAGTATCGGATTGGAATGGATCGGCCGATCTTAAAAAAAAGTATCGGTATCGCCGATTCCGATACCGGAAGTCCCATTCAAGTCTATGGGACTTCCGGTATCGGAATAAGAAAAATCCTGTTTTTCCCTTTTACAGCCACTCTGGGGTCTGTACGGGCCTTTCAGGGGGCTGTGCCGGCCTGCCAGGGGGTCTGTGCAGGCTCCGGTGGGCTGTGCCGGCCTGCCGGGGGGCTGTGCCGGCCTGCCAGGGGGGCTGTGCAGGCTCCGGTGGTCTGTGCCGGCCTGCCGGGGGGCTGTGCAGGCTCCGGTGGGCTGTGCCGGCCTGCCAGGGGGTCTGTGCAGGCTCCGGTGGGCTGTGCCGGCCTGCCGGGGGGCTGTGCCGGCCTGCCAGGGGGGCTGTGCAGGCTCCGGTGGGCTGTGCCGGCCTGCCGGGGGGCTGTGCCGGCCTCACGGGGGGCTGTGCAGGCATCGTCCGATGGGACTACAAGTCCCATCGGGCGATGCCTGCTACCATGACAGTGATTGACACATTAGCCAATGATGGGACAGTAGTAGTCCCATCATCCGGCTAATGTGTTGAATGTAAAAAAAAATAAAAAAAAAATTACATGCTACATACATACAACATGCATACTACATACATGCTACATTCATACTACATACTACATACATGCTACATTCATACTACATATATACTACATGCAACATACATACTACATACATACTACATGCAACATACATACTACATATATACTACATGCATGCTACATACATACTACATGCTACATACATACTACATATATACTACATGCATGCTACATACATACTACATATATACTACATGCATGCTACATACATACTACATACATACTACATATATGCTACATACATACTACATGCTACATACATACTACATATATACTACATGCATGCTACATACATACTACATGCTACATACATACTACATATATACTACATACATACTACATGCTACATACATATTACATATATACTACATGCATGCTACATACATACTACATGCTACATACATACTACATATATACTACATACATACCACATACATACTACATACATACTACATGCTACATACATACTACATATATACTACATGCATGCTACATACATACTACATGCTACATACATACTACATATATACTACATACATACTACATACATACTACATACATACTACATGCTACATACATACTACATATATACTACATGCATGCTACATACATACTACATGCTACATACATACTACATATATACTACATACATACTACATACATACTACATGCATGCTACATACATACTACATGCTACATACATACTACATATATACTACATGCATGCTACATACATACTACATGCTACATACATACTACATATATACTACATGCATGCTACATACATACTGCATGCTACATGCATGCTACATACATACTACATACATACTACATGCTACATACATACCACATATATACTACATACATACTACATACAATACATTCATACAATACATACATAGACATACAGTACATATAACATAGAGTAACATACTTACCAATACTTGTCACATTGTTCCCCGAAGCCATTGTCTTTTACGGAATAAATATTAACATAACAAACCACAAAAATACTCACCCACGATCCGAAGCAGTCCACGAGTGTGTCCCACGACGATCTTGGGTAGAGAACTGCAGCATCATCTCTACCCAAGATCGTCGTGGGACACACTCGTCGACTGCTTCGGATCGTGGGTGAGTATTTTTGTGGTTTGTTATGTTAATATTTATTCCGTAAAAGACAATGGCTTCGGGGAACAATGTGACAAGTATTGGTAAGTATGTTACTCTATGTTATATGTACTGTATGTCTATGTATGTATTGTATGAATGTATTGTATGTAGTATGTATGTAGTATATATGTGGTATGTATGTAGCATGTAGTATGTATGTAGTATGTATGTAGCATGCATGTAGCATGCAGTATGTATGTAGCATGCATGTAGTATATATGTAGTATGTATGTAGCATGTAGTATATATGTAGTATGCATGTTGCATGCATGTAGTATATATGTAGTATGTATGTAGCATGTAGTATGTATGTAGTATGTATGTAGTATGTATGTAGTATATATGTGTTATGTATGTAGTATGTATGTAGTATATATGTGGTATGTATGTAGTATGTATGTAGTATGTATGTAGTATGTATGTAGCATGTAGTATGTATGTAGCATGCATGTAGTATGTATGTAGTATGTATGTAGTATGTATGTAGCATGTAGTATGTATGTAGCATGCATGTAGTATATATGTAGTATGTATGTAGCATGTAGTATGTATGTAGCATGCATGTAGTATATATGTAGTATGTATGTAGTATGTATGTAGTATATATGTGTTATGTATGTAGTATATATGTGTTATGTATGTAGTATGTATGTAGTATATATGTGGTATGTATGTAGTATGTATGTAGTATGTATGTAGTATGTATGTAGCATGTAGTATGTATGTAGCATGCATGTAGTATGTATGTAGTATTTTTTTTTTTTTTTTTTTGTAACATTTAACACATTAGCCGGATGATGGGACTACTACTGTCCCATCATTGGCTAATGTGTCAATCACTGTCATGGTAGCAGGCATCGCCAGATGGGACTTGTAGTCCCATCGGACGATGCTTGCACAGACCCCCGGACATCAGCACAGCCCCCCGGCAGGCCGGCACAGCCCCCCGGCAGGCCGGTACAGACCCCCACAGGGTGCACAGACCACCGGCAGGCCGGCACAGCCCCCCGGCAGGCCGGTACAGACCCCCACAGGGTGCACAGACCACCGGCAGGCCGGCACAGCCCCCCCGGCAGGCCGGTACAGACCCCGGGCAGTCCACACAGCCCCCCGGCAGGCCGGCAGAGACCCCCGGAAGGCCCGAAATGACGGCGCATCATGATGCGCACACACCGCGCATCATGATGACGTCAGGCTGTCAATCAACTTTGAACTTCCGATTCCGATGCCGACTTCCGATATTGAAAAAATATCGGAAGTCGGTATCGGAATTCCGATACAGCAAGTATCGGCCGATACCCGATACTTGCGGTATCGGAATGCTCAACACTAGTCATAGTACACCATCCTCTTCAACTTTAGGTGCTGGGGTTTTTTTTGTGGCCAAGAAAGATGGTTCATTAAGGCCTTGTATTGACTATCGTTCCCTTAACAAAATCACTGTTAAATATCAGTACCCGTTACCCCTGATTTCTGATTTATTTTCCAGAGTTAAAAGTGCCTGCTGGTTTGCCAAGCCTGACTTCAGGGGGCATATAATCTTATTCGCATCAAGCATGGGGATGAATGGAAGATGGCGTTTAATACTCCGGAGGGACATTTCGAGTACCTGGTGATGCCTTTTGGGCTCACTAATGCCCCTTCTGTCTTCCAATCTTTTATGAATGATATTTTCCGGGGCTTTGTAGATAAGTTTTTGATAATTTAGCTGGATGATATTTTGATCTTTTCCAGTGATTGGGATTCTCATGTGGAACATGTCCGGACTGTGTTCCAGATTCTGAGGGAAAATTGCCTGTATGTTAAGGGATCGAAGTGCCTCTTTGGTGTACAGAGGATTTCATTTTTGGGATTCATTTTGTCCCCGTCGGCTATTGAAATGGACCCGGCCAAGGTACAGGCCATTTATGATTGGGTTCAGCCCACTTCTTTGAAGGCTCTCCAGAAGTTTTTGAGTTTTGCTAATTTCTATCGTAAATTTATAAGTAATTTTTCTGGTATTGTCAAACCACTGACTGATCTGACCAAAAAGGGCGCTGATGTGGTGAATTGGTCTCCAGAGGCAGTCTCAGCGTTTCAGGAGCTTAAGTGGAGATTCACTTCTGCTCCGGTTCTACAGCAACCTGATGTCTCACTCCCATTTCAGGTGGAGGTAGATGCTTCTGAGATTGGCGCAGGAGCCGTTTTGTCCCAAAAAGATCCGGTGACTTCTAAAATGAATCCCTATACCTTCTTCTCTCGAAAATTCTCCCCATCTGAACGTAACTATGACGTGGGGAATTGGTAATTGTTGGCCATGAAATGGGCATTTGAAGAGTGGAGACATTGGTTGGAGGGAGCTAGACATCAAGTTGTGGTCCTCACCGACCACAAGAATTTGATTTATCTTGAATCAGCCAAACGCTTGAATCCTAGACAGGCTAGGTGGGCCATGTTTTTCACGTGTTTTAATTTTGTGGTCTCTTTTCTTCCGGGCACTAAGAATGATAAGGCGGACGCCCTTTCTCGGAGTTTCTTTGCAGATTCTCTTATTGTAACCGAGCCTACTACCATTCTAAATAAGGGGGTAGTTCTTTCTGCCATCTCACCCGATTTGAGACGTGCCCTAGAGGAATTTCAGGAGGACAAACCTCATCGTTGCCCTATGGGAAAATTGTATGGCCCTGACCAGTGGAGGAAGAGAGTAATGTCTGAAATTCATTGCTCCGCGTTGGCTGGTCATCCAGGTATTTTTGATACCAGAGATTTGGTGAGTCGGTCTTTTTGGTGGCCTGCCTTCTCTCGTGATGTCAGGAATTTTGTGCAGTCCTGTGGGACTTGTTCTCGGTCCAAACCCTGTTCTCGTTCTAGTGGGTTGTTGATGCCCCGCCGGTGCCCAAGAGGCCATGGACCCATATCTCAATGGATTTTATTTCCGATCTTCCTGTCTCTCGGAGAATGACTGTTATCTGGGTGATTTGTGATAGATTTTCTAAGATGATCCATCTTGTACCACTCCCAAAGTTGCCATCTTCTTCAGAGTTGGTACCCTTGTTTTTACAACAGGTGGTTCGGTTGCACGGGATTCCTGAGAACATTGTGTCGGACCAATGGGTAGACTGAGAGAACAAACCAGACTTTGGAGTCCTATTTGAGATGTTTTATATCTGCTGATCAGGATGACAGGGTCTCATTTTTGCCCTTGGCCGAATTCGCCCTAAATAATAGAGCTAGTTCTGCCACTTTGATGTCGCCCTTTTTCTGTAACTTTGGGTTCCATCCTCGATTTTCTTCAGGGCAAGTGGAATCTTCGACCTGCCCAAGTGTGGACACTGTGGTAGAGAGAATGCAGCAGATTTGGGACCAAGTAGTGGATAAGTTGTCCCTCTCAGGAAAAAGCCCAACGGTTTTCCAACTGGCATAGGACCATTGGTCCCCGGTTTAAAGTGGGTGATATGGTTTGATTGTCATCAAAAAATATTCCTATGAAGGTTGCGTCTCCAAAGTTCAAGCCAAAATTCATTGGACCTTATAAGAGTTTGAAGAGTCTTAATCCTGTTTCGTTTCGATTGGCTCTTCCAGTTACGTTTAAGATCCATAACGTGTTTCATAAATCTCTGTTGAAGAGGTTTGTGGAGCCAGTAGTTCCTATGGCGGCACCTCCTGACCCTGTATTGTTTAATAGCAATGTGGAATATGAGGTAGAGAAAATATTGGATTCTCGTTTGGCTAGACGGAGACTCCAGTACTTGGTCAAATGGAAGGGTTGTGGCCAGGAGGATAATTCTTGGGTCTCTGCTTCTGACATTCATGCCGATAGATTGGTTCATGCTTTTCACCAGGCCCATCCTGATCGGCCTGGTAGCATGGATATGGGTTCGGTGACCCCTCCTCAAGGGGGGGTACTGTTGTGAATTCGCTTTCTGGCCTACCTCTGGTTACTAGTGGAGGTAGTGGAGCTGGTTATATTGACAGAGGGGTCGCAAGTTCTCTTTCTGGGCTCCCTCTGGTGGTTACTGGAGGTAATGTAGCTGATCTGATCAACAGAAGCTTGCCACCTGATAATGAGGAGGACGACGATTGAAGATCTGGAGTTTCTGACTGGATTTAAGACAGCCAACTCCCTCTATCCCTGCTGGTGTTTTTTTCCTGCCTCCTGAGGTCTTATTTTCCAGCTCAGTCCCTGCATGCTCAGCTAAGTGTTCTTTTGCTATTGTTCACATTTGATCTGGTTTTGTCTATTTCAGTTTTGTGTGGTCAGCCAGCTCCGGCTGGGCCTGTGCTGAATCTCCATCCATATGTTACTGCTTGTGCCAGTTTGCTTTTGTCCCTTATTAGATTGGTCTCTTTTTGCTATGCTTTCAGAATATACCAGAGTGCTGATATAGTGGGCGAAGTCGTGCAACTTCAGTATTTTTCTATCAGATGTGTTGGACATTTTTTGCAGGTTTTTTTGCATGATTGCAGACAGTGTCTTTCCTTTCCTGTCCTGTCTAGTAAGTGTGGGCCCCGTCGTTTTCTCAGTCTATTTTCCTACCTGCATTTGTGTTTTCATCTTGTCTTACCGACAATATATGTTTGGGGGCTATCTGTTCCTTTGGGGTCTGCTCTGGGGCAGTTTAAATTTCCCCTTTCTTGCTTTAGGCTTATTTAGCTCTCTGGCTGTGTAGAGGCGTCTAGGATCATCATAGGTATGCGCCACGGCTACTGCTAGTTGTGTGGTTAGGATCAGGGGTCTGCAATCCACTTAGTTACCAACCTCTCTGGTTTTCTGTGGCTTAGCTTGGTTTTGCTCTCCTCCTTGGTGACCCAATCATAACAGACATCTCCTATGATGTCCCATCCAAGGTCATGCCTCTGTGCATACGGAGCATTCCTGGAGCCGTTTATACATTCTCTAGCATTGTGGACTTGAAGTATATCTCTTCCCAGAAGTAGAGCTTTTGGGGTTCCTGGATCCATCTCAGATATCAGGTGGGCTATATGCTTTAGATGGGGTGATGTGTCACCACCTCCCGTGAAGGTATTTCTGACCTTTTGTCAGGAATCTGGTTGCACTCCAGGATGGTCGCTAACGATAGGCAGGTTTAGCCATCTATGGGACTCCACCTTGTATCCGGTAGCTTTTCTCCCCGACGTCTCAACAGTACCTGGACACGTCCTCAGGGTGTAGAGAGAACCAGGGCCTACATTGCAGAAGTTGTCAAAGAAGATGGACCTGGCTAGGGACCTGTTACTTTGGTCATCCAGGATTGCGTATATCTTGAGGGCTTTGTCCTTGTGGCCTGCAGGATAGACTCAGACAAGGCAGATTTTTGAACAGGACCTTACTCCTGTGAGTCCCTTACAGATCTCCATACATTTAGAGCTGACCTCAGGGGTATCTTCGTCGGTGTCTTTCTGCTTCTCATCATGCTCCTCTGCTTGTGACAACACTCGTGGAGTTGATCCAGGGTGTATGGCTGTATTGTGATCCGTGCTGCGCATTCTGCACATTTCACGCTAGCTTCACAGTTCCTGGCGAAGTGATAGGTTGTGGCACAACATTTGAAGCAGATGTTGTTCTCCTTGAGGAAACCTTTGCGATTCTCTAAAGACTTCTCCCTGATGGCTCTGCATTTTAGTAGAGGATGTGGTTTCTTGTGTAGAGGACAATGTTTACTGATATCCTGAGGCTTGCTCTCATCCAGAGGAGGTTTATTCACGTTGTGAGGAGGGCCTGTGGAAACAATGTTAGTTTTGTGGACTGGAGTAACACCAGAAGCACCAAAAAAAAAAAATAACCCCTAAAATTTAGCTTTTAATTCAATGACTAAAAACATTAGTGAAAATGACTAAAAGAAGGAGTAGTAGAGGACAAAAAATGAAGGGAAAAAAACTGTTTTAGTTCTCTTCAGTAATCACATAATGGGCCACCGGCTAAATTGCCCTAGTCAGCCCTAATTTCACCCTTCCTAACCGCGGAGGTTGGCACCCTAGTTGTAGACGATATGGCGCCCTCGCTTAACGTCGGTATCCCTAATAACCCCTACGTCTCCCTACATATACAAAAAGGGACACAAAAAAGGAACACACACACACTTATAGTACCGAAAAAATATATAAAGAGACTTGAATAGTCTCATAGATAATACTAAATTGCTATGAACTTATCTCGTAGTATTTCTAATAGTATGAGAACCCCAAAAGGAACTTATCTCGGAGTCAAAAAAATGATAGATGGGGTTAATATCCGGCAGCTTAGGGAAGGACTTATCTCGTAGTCACAAAAATGCTAATAAGCTGCAAATGGCAGACCCAATTACCAGATAGCAAAATTAAAAAACGGCTACAAGAAAATTCAATGAAAAGCACATAAACTAATATATTTGTACGGAACCCCGGACACACATTGGAAAATAGTACAAAAATTGTACATTAGAGGCAGTGAAAAAAGCAGCCTATATAGCACATGCGGCAGCCATTACCTTGCAAGTGAGGGTAAAAATCACCCTAATTCACAGGAATACAATAAAAAATAAGGCTACCATATTCATCTCTGATTATACAGTGTGGTACACCAATATTCAAGTAGCAATGCATACAGAGTCACATAGCATAATTGCTCAGTAGATTAAATCTAAATAGATAGTACCACCGAGGGATCTGCCAAAAATAATGTACAACATTATACTTATCAGCCACTTGATGCATATGGAAACCCGACGCGTTTCCCCCTCTTAATCCGCTGAGGGTTCATCAGGGGTCAAAAAGTGGGGTCTCATTACCCCTGGCCGAGAGAGCAATACAGTGTGCGGCTTTAGTTTTGTGGACTGGCATGGGTATCCTACTGGGTTTGACACCGGGGGCAGTGGAACACGACAGAGTAAAGTCAGAACTAGGGTCATTTCTAATCCTAGATTGTTTGGTGACAAAATCAACAAATACAGTGAAAGGAGGGAATGATACATTATGATTTTGTCTATACTCTGAACCACACGTAATCCACTTTTCTTGTAGGTTGTAAGGACGTTTCTGTACTATCGGATTGACACCCTTAGCGGTGTCTAAGTAGGCCAATCCGGGCAAATCTCCTTCCTCCTGGGCAACCTGTAATTCAATCAATAAATCACTCAGATCTCTAAGCTTTTGATAACCTTTAGATCCTATCTTAGGAAAATCATCAATTCTTTTATTTAAAGCATTCTCTATGACTTCTACTGTCCCATAGCATTCATCAAGCCTTTCCCACACTTTACGTAGACCTGTGCGGGGATGCTTTACATTAATGTCCCTCAGTCTTTTGGCATGTTCGTCCGACTCACTTCCGAGCCACTTTACTAGAAGATCTAACTCCTCACTACAAGAAAGGTCCAGACCATGAATTGCATTCCAGAATGAGGCTCGCCATGACCGATAGTTCTCGGGTTTGTCAGTGAACTTTACAAGTCCTTTTGTAACCATTTCTTGGTGGGCAAAGAACTTTGCAAAGTCCATGGTGGCTCGGTCAGTGCTGGAATGAGCCGGTGTATTATAGTCATGTCTAGTGTGTGGTGTATCACCATACCTGTAAGACTCTTCTGACACCGGATAGTCTGTGCGGTACCTTGTCGGTGAAGAAGGTGTCTCTTTAAGGCGGGATGGGAGCTGTACCTTCTTCTCAGTGGAACGGTAGCTGTTGTTGACATCTCTGTGCTGGACGTCTCCTCGTCTATGGTAGTGAGGTTCGGATTTGGATCGCTGGTAATCGGCATGGGCTGATCGATATGATGCATCAGGGCTGTAATCCATGCCGGAATGTTGATGGACGTACTCTGCGACACTTTGCACTGGATCTTGCTGCTTTAGATCTGGTCCGAGAATGCTGCTGCGTCTCTCATAATCAGGATTCTTCATGGCTTCCAAATACTCAGCCTTAGCTATTGCAGCTGCTGTCTCTTTGTCTGCTGCAAGTCTTTCTAGCTCTGCCTGCAAACGTGCAGTTCCAGCTTGCAGGTGTGCAGTTTCTGCCTCTCTTTCCGCCTTTAAACATGTGGTCTCGGCTTGCAGGCGTGCAATTTCGGCTTGCAGACGTGCAGCTTCCGTATCTTGATCTGCTTGTGTCAGCTTTTGATGCATCTCTCATTCAGCGAAGGAAGATCTTGCTTTGGCTGCCTCATCTTCAGCACGAGCGACAGCAGCGAGCTCTGCTAATGATGGCCTGCTTGTGTTGGAACTTGCTTGTGACATCGTTTTTAGCGAGGATGTGCTGTTTCGAGACATTGTGCATTTAGCTGCGTACTGCTGAGGGTATTGGCTGGAAACAGTCTATGCGTAGGCTTCCGTACTGCTGAGGGTATTGGCTAGAAACAGTCTATGCGTAGGCTTCCGTGTGGCGGGAAAGATGTAGCGCTTGATGGCGTGCTGCACTCTCTGTATTTGTGACTTTATGGCGGCCGCTGCAGTATCCACAGGCAGTGTGTTGTGGGTACAAGCGGCTCCTTAAGTCGTATTTACTATCGCAGGCATCTAGCATCTGTTTTACTGTTCTGCCTTCATACACGTTGACACGGTGTGCAATCTAGCATACAGCATAAACCACCTTCTATCTTCCAAAATAAGCAGACTGTTCTCTGTAGTCTAATTTGTTTATTTGTGAAGAGTATAGAACATGCGGTAAAACTACAAAGAATACAAACGACATGGGTAAGTATTGGGCAGATGATCACACAGCTAATACAATTACAGGAAGTATACAGTGTGATGCAAACTTTACATAGAAATACACAGGTGACTAATTACATCTGCTGTGCACTGGCTGCCATGCAGTTAATATCATCTCTGAACAAAACTGCATTGCAAGAAAGATACTAAGCTTAGCAGATATGCTTTACCAGGATAACGAACTCAAGTAGGGAAGTTACAGGAGGACAGATAAACACGTGTGTCCTTATGAAATACACTGAAGAAAAATGGCTCTTCCTCATCCCAGAATACATTGCTTCATTCCCACATGCATTGCTTCAATCCCACAGTGCAACACTTCTGTTAAAGGCACAGGCTGTAAATGCTATTTAAGACACAGCTATAAATTCAGCCACCACTAGATGGTGCTATAACTAAACCAGCGCATAATACAAACATATTTGCCCTATTCAGAGGGCAGAAAAGTGACCTTCATAGATTCTCGCTCCACCAGCGCTCTCTGCAAATGGATCTCAAGGACATTAAGCTGGTTTGCACCTGACCCTGTCTCTTCCTCAAACCCTCTGAGGAACAGACAGGGTCAGGTGCAAACCAGCTTAATGTCCTTGATAAGGAGGTCACATTGCTGCTGACAAACTCCAGCACACAGGTAGTCGATGACGTGGGGAAAATGAAACTGACACACTGTGACGGTGGAGATCCATCTGCAGAGAGCGCTGGTGGAGCGAGAATCTATGAAGGTCACTGTTCTGTCCTCTGAATAGGGCAAATATGTTTGTATTATGTGCCAGAAAAGGTGTCTGACACCTGTTTAATTGGGGACTTGTTGTGTCAGGGTGATAGGGTAAGTAGTGGTGACTCCCATTCAGACTGTGACACTAACGCAAGGGAAAGAAAGTGCGGTAAGGAGGACACGAGTAAAAATGGCAAGTCCTCCTCTCATCACTGGAGACACGGCGGCCGCAGAAAGGTACACATAATACCACTGTCCCTGGCAACAGTCTGTCTGCGCCACCCCTTTGTCCTCGGGATGCTCTGACCTCCCTTGAGTAACCACCACTTTCTGTGACTCCACCCTCTTTTGGGCCTCCACCCCCTTTTGGGACGCCACCTTTTTTGGGAAACCATTCCTGTGTTGGTCACTGCCCCCTTTTGAAACTCCACCCCTTTTAGGGACACCACCCCTCTCTGAGGACTCCCCACGGCCCTCTCAGGCCCCAGTACGCACAGTACACCGTTATCTCTCTGGTCTTGCAACGGCCCTCCAAGAGTCTGCATGACCTGGACCACCAGCTTCCCTTCATGGCACCTCACTAGCTTCTGATGACACTGCCACAGCTCCTTCTGCCGTCACTGGCTCTCCTGGCACCTCCTGCTGCCGATCACATGCCGCTGATGCTGCTCCTACAGCTGCTCCACAAGGCTCCGCACCACTCTGCCAGTCTATGTCCGCCTCCGCAAGGCTCTGCACGGATCTGTACAGTGAAGCTCTGCACCGCTCTGTCAAGCTCTGCATGGCTCCGCAGAGTTTTGCACCTCTCTGCACGGATCCATACTCTCCATACTGCTCTGCAGACCTCCAGACGGCTCTGCGGACCTCCAAACGGCTCTGCGGACCTCCCAACAGCTCCAGCCAACTTCACAACCCCACCAAGTTACCATCAGAAGCTTTCCATCTTTGTGGCCCTGTTGAGACACAGCAAGCTGTCTTGAAAAATTTTTTCATGGACCCGCTGATCCACAGCAAACACCTCCACACGTGTTTCCTGGTCCTTTGCCATATTCTCCACGATATGTGAGATAGCGCTCCCTGAGTGTGTTGGGGACACTCACTTGGCAATAGGATTAAGGCACACAGGAATGATTTCTCACAAAAAAAGTCTATTTGGTTTATTAACTCCTCATAAACCACATGACGGAAAGTCCATTTCATTACATCCACGAACATATCACGACTACCAGTCTGTTCATGTAGCAGATAAACCTCTCTGCTGCATATTATAACATCCTTGTCTGGGGTTACCTTCCAGGATCTGCGCTCCTCATGCTGACTCCATGTCAGTCCTGGCTTCCAGAGAAGCTGCTTTACTAGGATTACTGTCACGTGAATAGCTCCACAACGTCCCACCTGACAGTCCAGACCCTTAGGAGGACAGTAGTTTCCCCAAAACACAGTAGCCATAACAGGCTCTGCAGTACACAGTCTCACCACGTGCTATTCAGGAAGTTGGTCCTCTCGCAGGACCTTCCACAGACTATGTGACCACACCACAGTCTCATATCACCAATAACCGCACCCACATGGGCTGATCACGTGATCGTGACATCACTGCAGGTCCTCAACCTTAGGGAAAATTCAGGTCAAATCTTATCCTAGTGGAAGAAATATATTTTACGTCCAGCACTACCCCTTTCACTGCACCACAGGTGCCAGAACAGCAGAACGCCCGTAAGTGACCGCATTTTACAAACTAAACCTCTCAATTAATTGATCTAGGGGTGCAGGATTATGTTGACACCACAGGTGTGTCACAGAATTTTACACAAAAATTGTGTTTTTGCCCCAAATATTACATTTTCATACTGGGAAAATGGTAAAAATGGCACCAAAATTTGTTCCACAGTTTCTGCTTTATGTTGAAATATCCCATATGTTGCTGTGAAGTACTGCTTAGCCATACCATGCGGAGAGACTCGGGAGGGATGGAGCGCTATTTTCCTCCTGGAGTGCACATTTTCCTACAGTAAATTGCAGACTCCATATACAGAGCCCCTGAGTGCTAAAAAAGCAGAATGCCCCTCAAGTGACCCCATTTTGGAAATTATACCCCTTTGGTAATTTATCTATAGGTATAGTGATAATTTTGACTCCATGGGTGTTTTCCAGAAATAAGCAGTAGTAGATGTTGCTGACTGAAAATTGCAAACTGCTGTTGTAGTGACCAGTATGCTGTAGTGACCAACACGTTGCAGTCACCAGTACATTATTCTCAGCCTGTGCTTCTGGAGACATGCAGCCGTAAATTAGGTGGGGTCTCCTCTCAAAAGAACTGCCAAACATGTTGGCCCAATATGTGGTTTAGACACATTGGGGCTCAGAAGAAAGGGCGGCATTTGGATTTGAGAGTGCAGAATTTGCTGATTTACTGATTTCTTTTTGGAGGGTGAGGGCCATTACGCTTTTCAAGAACCTTTTTACTACCAGTAACGTGTAAGCCCCTTTTATTTCCATTAACAGATGACAGACCTGACTGGGGACTTGCTTTTTTTGTGGATTGAGTTGAAGCTTTTATTGGGAACATTTTATATAACATTTTGGATCACATTTATCTGCCGCTCTACCCTGAGCATTTACTTTATGACATCATTCAGATGAAACCCTGAGGGATCCAGTCACTATAATGAGGCAGCAGGATTACTCTGCACTCCATCTGGCCTCTGTTCAGCGTTGTCCTTTTCAGAAGTGTACAAAACTGTGGCCGACGGCACTTTTATGCAATCTTTAAAAGATGGAGACCGCTGGATCACAGGTCCTATGACATCCACAGTGCCTCCATTTGCCACATTATAGGAAATCTTCCACTGGGGGGGTTCCATCTGAATCATGTATTTCAGAGATTTACACGGAAACCCAGGTGTAGGCGATCAGCGCATAGCGCAGGATAAATTTGCGCCGAGCCTTGCTGCGATCTTTGGGAGGCAGAATGAAGAAACTATTAGCAGGTGTAGAATTGGTTATATTTTTTTCTAGAGCTCTAGAATCACTGCGTTGAGAAACATGTGATGGTGTCTCCGCAGTGTTGGATGTTGATCTCCATGAGTTCATTCATCCTCATTTTTCACAGTCTTCTACTAGACATTGCGCTCCTACTGGCCAGTTTCCTACTCCACACTGATGAGGGGCCATACCCCGAAACAGCTGTCTGTGGATGGATACCTTGTTTTGGCATAGGTGGTTTCCTTCATTGGAGACTGCCCTTTTGCGTGGTTGTTCCTTCCCGGGAAAAGACCTGGCTAGTCATTGCTTGCGTTGAGAAACATGTGATGGTGTCTCCGCAGCTTGTGTTTTGCATATTTTTACATATTTCCCATAAGGGATGGGGCTTTGCTCTAGAATCACTGTGTTGAGAAACATGTGATGGTGTCTCCGCAGTGTTGGATGTTGATCTCCATGAGTTCATTCATCCTCATTTTTCACAGGGACAAGATCATAGACCTACACAAAGCTGGAATGGGCTACAAAACCATACGTAAGACGTTGGGTGAGAAGGAGACAACTGTTGGTTGAATAGTAAGAAAATGGAAGAAATACAAAATGACTGTCAATCGACATCAATCTGGGGCACCATGCAAAATCTCACCTCATAAGGTTATCCTTGATCATGAGGAAGGTGAAAGATCACACTAAAACTACATGGGGGGGGGAACTTTTTAATGATCTCAAGGCAACTGGGACCACAGTCACCAAGAAAATCATTGACAACACGTTACGTTGTAAAGGTTTAAAATCCTCCAGTGTCCACAATTTCCCCCTGCTTAAGAAGGCACATGTGCAGGCCCATCTGAAGTTTGCCAATGAACACCTGAATGATTCTGTGAGTAATTGGGAGAAGGTGCTGTGGTCAGATGAGACAAAAATATTGAGCTCTTTGGCATTAACTGAATTTGCCAATTTTGGAGGAAAAGAAATGCTGCCTATGACCCAAAGAACACCCTCCCCACTGTCAAGCATGGCGGTGGAAACATTATGTTTTAGGGGTGTTTCTCTGCTAAGGACACAGGACTTCTTCACCACATCAATTGGAGAATGGATGGAGCTATGTACCATAAAATCCTGAGTGACAACCTCCTTCCCTCTGCCAGGACATTAAAAATGGGTCGTGGATGGGTCTTCCAGCAAGAAAATGACCCAAAACATACAGACAAGGCAACAAAGGAGTGGCTCAAAAAGAAGCACATTAAGGTTGATATAGAAGGGTTAATGATTTGCCTTTAATTTTTCATTTGCCTTTTGCCTTTCATTTATTCTTATGACACTGCAGTTTTGCCTGTCTCCTCTTCAAGGGAAAAATGCTTCTTATCATATATGTTCTCAATAGTCAGCCACAACGTGTTCAGGATTCATTGTAAACAAGGTATGACCCTGAGGTGATGATGGGGGCTACATGAGCTACATAGAGTTACATATTGTTGTAAATGGTATAAAAGATTGCCCTGTGCTTCATTACGTCAGATAAAGTGATTTGCCCACGACGTGTGTGTGCAGTCTCCTTTGTCTCCAAGCGCTTGTAAATTTAGGGCGTAAACTCCTAATTTGGCCTCACTGGTGATCTGGCAGACCTGACTTTGGTCAGAACGAAAACAGCTACAACAATTTTGGCGCCCGAACGAGGGATCATGGAAACCAGCCTATTCAGGAATCCATATGTGGGAGCTTCCTGGGAGGTTGAACATGCAAAATCCAGCAGCTGAATAAAAAATGAATCTGAACTTAGAAAGTAAGTTAATGTGTATGCACAATGTAAGTGCTTATTAACACATGACCATTAATCAGAGAAAACAAAAAGCAAGAAACACAAATATCCTGAACTAAAAAGTAAAAAATAAACTGCAAATAATGCATAAAGGTAATAATAATAAGGGTATTTAGTAAACATAATTTTGATCAAAATAATGTACAAGGAAGGTATCCCGCCATGTCACGGCAACCCTTGTGGGACAGTCCCTACTCTAGTATTTAAAACCTTTTCACTAGCCAAGTGACATGAATGTGAACAAGGATCGAGCAGCTGAACCACTAGTAAAAGCTTAGACCAGACAGGATGGTTTTCCCAGCTCAGAAAGAGGGCAGTCACACCCATATATGCACTGAATGCACAATGAAATGAATACAAAACAAATATGAACTGAGAAAGTAAGTTAATGTGTATGCACAATGTAAGTGCATATTAACACATGACCATTAATCAGAGAAAACAAAAAGCAAGAAACACAAATATCCTGAACTAAAAAGTAAAAAATAAACTGCAAATAATGCATAAAGGTAATAATAATAAGGGTATTTAGTAAACATAATTTTGATCAAAATAATGTACAAGGAAGGTATCCCGCCATGTCACGGCAACCCTTGTGGGACAGTCCCTACTCTAGTATTTAAAACCTTTTCACTAGCCAAGTGACATGAATGTGAACAAGGATCGAGCAGCTGAACCACTAGTAAAAGCTTAGACCAGACAGGATGGTTTTCCCAGCTCAGAAAGAGGGCAGTCACACCCATATATGCACTGAATGCACAATGAAATGAATACAAAACAAATATGAACTGAGAAAGTAAGTTAATGTGTATGCACAATGTAAGTGCATATTAACACATGACCATTAATCAGGGAAAATAAAAAGCAAAAAACACAAATATCCTCAACTAAAAAGTAAAAATAAAACTGCAAAAAACGCATAAAGGTAATAATAATAATAACGGTATTTAGTAAACATAATTTTTATCAAAATAATGCACAAGCCATCCCGCCACTTCACAGCAACCATTGTGGGACAGTCCCTACTCTAGTATTTAAAACCTTTTCAGTTGCCAAGTGACGTGAATGTGAAAAAGGATCGAGCAGCTGAACCACTAGTAAATGCTTAGGCCAGACAGGATGGTTTTCCCAGCTCAGAAAGAGGGCGGTCACACCCATATATGCACTGAATGCACAATGAAATGAATAAAAAACAAATCTGAACTGAGAAAGTAAGTTAATGTGTAAGCACAATGTAAGTGCATATTAACACATGACCATTAATCAGAGAAAACAAAAAGCAAAAAACACAAATATCCTGAACTAAAAAGTAAAAAATAAACTGCAAATAATGCGTAAAGGTGATAATATTAATAATAAGGGTATTTAGTAAACATAATTTTGATCAAAATAATGTACAAGCCATCCCGCCACATCACGGTAACCCTTGTGCAGTTTATTTTTTACTTTTAGTTCAGGATATTTGTGTTTTTTGCTTTTTGTTTTCCCTGATTAATGGTCACGTGTTAATATGCACTTACATTGTGCATACACATTAACTTACTTTCTCAGTTCAGATTCGTTTTTTATTCATTTCATTGTGCATTCAGTGCATATATGGGTGTGACTGCCCTCTTTCTGAGCTGGGAAAAAATCCTGTCTTGCCTAAGCTTTTACTAGTGGTTCAGCTGCTCGATCCTTGTTCACATTCATGTCACTTGGCAAGTGAAAAGGTTTTAAATACTAGAGTAGGGACTGTCCCACAAGGGTTGCCGTGACGTGGCGGGATGGCTTGTACATTATTTTGATCAAAACTATGTTTACTAAATACCCTTATTATTATTATTACCTTTATGCATTATTTGCAGTTTATTTTTTACTTTTTAGTTCAGGATATTTGTGTTTTTTGCATTTTGTTTTCTCTGATTAATGGTCATGTGTTAATATGCACTTACATTGTGCATACACATTAACTTACTTTCTCAGTTCAGATTCGTTTTGTATTCATTTCATTGTGCATTCAGTGCATACAGTGGGGCAAAAAAGTATTTAGTCAGTCAGCAATAGTGCAAGTTCCACCACTTAAAAAGATGAGAGGCATCTGTAATTTATATCATAGGTAGACCTCAACTATGGGAGACAAACTGAGAAAAAAAAATCCAGAACATCACATTGTCTGTTTTTTTTTCATTTTATTTGCATATTATGGTGGAAAATAAGTATTTGGTCAGAAACAAAATTTCATCTCAATACTTTGTGATATATCCTTTGTTGGCAATGACAGAGTTCAAACGTTTTCTGTAAGTCTTCACAAGGTTGCCACACACTGTTGTTGGTATGTTGGCCCATTCCTCCATGCAGATCTCCTCTAGAGCAGTGATGTTTTTGGCTTTTCGCTTGGCAACACGGACTTTCAACTCCCTCCAAAGGTTTTCTATAGGGTTGAGATCTGGAGACTGGCTAGGCCACTCCAGGACCTTGAAATGCTTCTTACGAAGCCACTCCTTCGTTGCCCTGGCGGTGTGCTTTGGATCATTGTCATGTTGAAAGACCCAGCCACGTTTCATATTCAATGCCCTTGCTGATGGAAGGAGGTTTGCACTCAAAATCTCACAATACATGGCCCCATTCATTCTTTCATGTACCCGGATCAGTCGTCCTGGCCCCTTTGCAGAGAAACAGCCCCAAAGCATGTTGTTTCCACCACCATGCTTTACAGTAGGTATGGTGTTTGATAGATGCAACTCAGCATTCTTTTTCCTCCAAACACGACAAGTTGTGTTTCTACCAAACAGTTCCAGTTTGGTTTCATCAGACCATAGGACATTCTCCCAAAACTCCTCTGGATCATCCAAATGCTCTCTAGCAAACTTCAGACGGGCCCGGACATGTACAGGCTTAAGCAGTGGGACACGTCTGGCACTGCAGGATCTGAGTCCATGGTGGCGTAGTGTGTTACTTATGGTAGGCCTTGTTACATTGGTCCCAGCTCTCTGCAGTTCATTCACTAGGTCCCCCCGCGTGGTTCTGGGATTTTTGCTCACCGTTCTTGTGATCATTCTGACCCCACGGGGTGGGATTTTGCGTGGAGCACCAGATCGAGGGAGATTATCAGTGGTCTTGTATGTCTTCCATTTTCTAATTATTGCTCCAACAGTTGATTTCTTCACTCCAAGCTGGTTGGCTATTGCAGATTCAGTCTTCCCAGCCTGGTGCAGGGCTACAATTTTGTTTCTGGTGTCCTTTGACAGCTCTTTGGTCTTCACCATAGTGGAGTTTGGAGTCAGACTGTTTGAGGGTGTGCACAGGTGTCTTTTTATACTGATAACAAGTTTAAACAGGTGCCATTACTACAGGTAATGAGTGGAGGAAAGAGGAGACTCTTAAAGAAGAAGTTACAGGTCTGTGAGAGCCAGAAATCTTGATTGCTTGTTTCTGACCAAATACTTATTTTCCACCATAATATGCAAATAAAATGAAAAAAAAACAGACAATGTGATTTTCTGGATTTTTTTTTCTCAGTTTGTCTCCCATAGTTGAGGTCTACCTATGATGTAAATTACAGACGCCTCTCATCTTTTTAAGTGGTGGAACTTGCACTATTGCTGACTGACTAAATACTTTTTTGCCCCACTGTATATGTGTTTGACCGCCCTCTTTCTAAGCTGGGAAAACCATCCTGTCTGGCCTAAGCTTCTACTAGTGGTTCAGCTGCTCGATCCTTGTTCACATTCACGTCACTTAGCAAGTAAAAAGGGTTTAAATACTAGAGTAGGGACTGTCCCTCAAGGGTTGCCGTGATGTGGCGGGATGGCTTGTACATTATTTTGATCAAAATTATGTTTACTAAATACCCTTATTGCTATTATTACCTTTATGCATTATTTGCAGCTTATTTTTTACTTTTTAGATCAGGATATTTGTGTTTTTTTGCTTTTTGTTTCCCCCAAAATCCAGCAGCTGCAGCAGGTGAGAAAATTGTATTCTTACATAGATTTTGCATTGGCAATCTTTCTCTGGATCTCTACATATCTCTGGGTAAGGCTGTACAAAACAGTTCAAAAGAACCTACATCACCAGTGAGCAGTGAGTATGTCCGTATGAGAGTTGAATAATAGAGTAATAAGATAATAATTTTCATCTGTATTATCTGTCAAACTGTTCTGGCAATATACTAATATACTAACTGGTTGTGTACTGGTGTACTGTGTAGCACAGAGCTGGGATACTCCATGCAGTGTTGTTATTTTGGTCATTTTTGATTGGCAGTAAATCATATGAGGCTGTATTTTGTATAGGGCTGTGGTTTTTGGTTGTTGTTGATTCTTGTTGTTTACTGTAAGAAGTTGGCTTTGGTGCTCTCAGAGTGTCAGTGGACACTGCTTTAGTTTCATAAGGTGTTAATTCCAAAGTGCAAAATAGGCAGGTGAGTCCTTGTATGTATGTCTATGAGAACCTCTGAATGAGCTGAGAGATGAGTAATTGAGTATAAGGGATATAAATAAATCCCTGATGGATGAGGGGTTCTGTTATCAGTGGTCCTCTGTATGTGACAGAGGACATTATTCAACTCACTTTGAGCTGAATTAGGTGGCTAGATTGAGATAAGGGATTTTTGTTATCTTCTCTTTGCAAAATCAAATGACCACTGAAAAGTGAAAGGGAAAAAAAAAATCCCTGAATGAGCACGTATGAATGAATCATCACCATTCTGTGAAGATTGCAGAGGAGTTCTAGAGGTACTGAGTCAAGGGGCAGAGCCCTACAGAATTTTTTCTTGGACTCCTAATATTGTTACCTTTCCAGTTCTTGTGGAAGGTCCAGGACGGGTACGTTACAGATATTTCAATCTACATCTGAAATTGAATGAATTGAGAAATGATATAGCTCGTGTTATATGGGGCATTACATTGTAAAGGTTCCTGGATGCATTTGGCCAGAAAAGGGCAAGGCTCGGTTACTCACATTATACAGTTACCTGCTCTTATAGTGAAATCCTGTGATTTTGAGAGTTTTGCAGAGATTGATTTTGATTAAGTCTAAAAGAACTACTGCCTTCTGTTACTGTGTGAAGGACACTACATTTCTAAAATTCTGATGGGAGGGGGGAATGAAAAGGCTGCGTGGTTCTCCTCTCCCCTCCGTTCTTATCGCCGCTGAGTGTCTAATGGGAGGATTCACGTAGCTGCGCTCAAAATTCTCTGTATTTCTGTCCTTGGTGTAATACTCGCTAGGAGATTTGTGCATTTTAAAGCAACAGTACTTAATTGAAGTGGAATGAAATTTTGTAAGTTGAAAGTACAATACGGTGCCTAATTTAGAAGGAGATTGTAAGTGATTGTTTGGTCATTAATGTGCTTGAACCTGCTTCTATTTGTGTGATTGATTTATAGCAAATTGAGAATCAGCAGAAGGAGGTAGCCAACTGCACAGCTGATAAAGTAGGTTAGAGGCCTATCACATCTGGGCCTTCTTACTTTAGTCAGCAGGTTTTTTTGTTGTGAGTGAGAGGCGAAGGCAAGGAGCCTTCTGGCTACACCTTGGCAGGCTCATTCTGACTTGCTATGTGTGGCCCGTAGACAAGGTCTAGGCACACTGAGAGGGCATTTCAGAATAAAGGTGAGCTGTCTAAGTTGATGCAGCCTTCCCACGTTCCATGGAGCTGGGCTGGAAGGAAAAAATCCTATTCCTATTCTAGCCAGCTGATCTAACGGGTGAGAGGCAGAGAGCCTTCTCGTTACATCCTGTAGGTCTACCGGGTGAGAGGCAAGGAGCCTTCCCGCTACACCTTGGCAGGCTCGTTCTGACTTGCTATGTGTGGCCGCCCGTAGATAAGGTCCAGGCACACTAGAGGGGCATTTCAGAATAAAGGTGAGCTGTCAGGAGAAAAAGTTGAAGCCATGGGCAACTTTTTCTGTGTGCAGTCAGGGCCTCCCAATGGGATTCCACCGCTATGCAGATTGTAAAAGACAGAGAAGAAAGGAAGCAGCAAAACAAGTGGGACCATTATTGAAAAAGGCAAAAATACCAGAGTGTGAATGTTTGGATGTACAAAAATGCACAGACAAGGGAAGAAAATAGCAAGTGAATAAATGATGTTTGAGAATGTGCAACAGTATGGAGGGTGTATTATGAATGTTTTGATTGACAAAGTTTAACCAGAGACCCAGACAAAACAGATGGACTTGTAAATACTGTGGTCAGACTCAGACAAACCCAGACTGAATAGCTACTTGTGTGACCTGTGCTACTGACCTAAGCGAATTGCGCTAAATCCTGTCCAGACAAGATCATATGTAGTGACGTAAGAAGCTGACAAAATAGTATAGGTAGTGGGGACATTGACCTTTGAGGAGTAAGCTGGCAATAGACATCAGACGACCACCCACATCAGGACCTAGAAGGGCGACTAGAATAAGAAAGATGCAGGTGTATTATCCCTGGAGCGCCTCTGACCAGCTAGCTTGTCACGTCCGCCATGTCCGCCATGTCTGTTTTGCCTCATGAACCCCTGGAGCAGTGTGCACGCGCACCTTGTGTCTGCTATCCTGCTTGTTCCCTAGAGCAGTGTGCACACTCACCTCATGTCTGCTGAGCTGCAAGATGCTTGCGTTTCTGCTTTGCCTTCTGTGATCTTCTCGTCATGTCTAGAATCCCTGATCATGTGATGTTTCCTAGGATCCTGCACGGTCTGGTTCTGCAATCATCTCGTCATGTCTGAAACCTTGATCATGTGATGTTTCCTAAGGTCCTGCACTGTCTGGTTCTGCAATCATCTTGTCATGTCTGAAACTCTGATCATGTGACCTTTCCTAGGATCCTGCACTGTCTGGTTCTGCAATCATCTCGTCATGTCTAGAATCCCTGATTATGTGTCCTTCCTAGGATCCTGCACTGTCTGGTTCGGTGATCATCTCATCATGTCTGAAACCCTGATCATGTGACTGCGCTCTGTGATCCTGGAGCATCTGAACTAGGAAGTTCTCCCCTGGTCCTGACCCGGAAGAGAAGCTGTGCCCTATATCAGACCACCCCTTCCTTTGCTCAGGGGCTGATTTGTGTTGCTTCCCTGCATGGCTCTTGGTCTGTGGGGTTGCTCCCTCTATTCTGTGCCCTTGCACTTTGCTCTGTAGTGCGTCTCTGCACACGCTCCGTGCTCGTATTCCGTCTCTTGTCTTGTGCCATGTCTTGTGTTGTCTCTCGTGCCGTGTTTGTCTTTGCCTTGCTTTGCCTTGTAGTCCTTCCGCTGTTCTCTGCTTTAGTCTGTTTTGCTATGTCTCGCCTTAGCTATTCTTTGACTGGTAGTTCCTTCCTCTGTTCTCTGCCTTGCCTGTTTCCCCATGTCTGTTCTTTGCTATTCTGAGCCTTATAGTACTTCTCATGTTCTTGTCTCAGCCTGGTTTTCCACACTCTGTCCTCTGGTGCTCTCTTGCACATTTCTAAGTCTAGTCCCAAGGTTCTCCCTTGGCCCGGCTCTGGGTTTTGGCCTACGCTCCGCTGCTAGACTCTGTCCTTGCTCTGACCTGGCTCTGTTTCTGTCTATGTTCCGCTCCGTGTTCCGTACCTTGTTTCTTGCCTGGTCTTGCCTTGTTCCTTGCCTTGTCCTTGCCTTGAACCCCGGCGTGGGTTCCCCTTGGCCATCTCCTGTGCCGTGGTAAGTGCCTCGTGTTTGTGTACAGCCGTGTGCACTGGCCAGTGTGGCGTGCCTCCTGCGTGGCTCCTAGCATGCAGCCCTTCCTTGAACCCTGGCGTGGCTCCTAGCACGCACCCTGCATTGAACCCTGGTGTGGCTCCTTGCATGCACCCTGCCCTGAACCTGGCGTGGCTCCTGGCACGCACCCTGCCCTGAACCTGGCGTGGCTCCTAGCACGAAGGTTCCTTTGCCTGCCTCCTGTGCCAAGGTCGTGCTTCGTGCTGGCGTTAGAGCCGTGTGCACTGACCAGTGAGGTGTGCATCCCGCGTGGCTCCTAGAACGCGCCCTGCTCTGAACCCTGGAGTGGCTCCTAGCACGCACCCTGCCTTGAACCCTGGCGTGGCTCCTAGCACGCACCCTGCCTTGAACCCTGGCGTGGCTCCTAGCACGCACCCTGCCTTGAACCCTGGCGTGGCTCCTAGCACGCACCCTCCCTTGAACCCTGACCTTGGCGTGTCTACACACGCACTCTGCCTTCTACCTTGTGCTTTGGTGTGTCTCTACACACGCACTCTGTCTTGTACCTTGTACCTTGTGCTCTGGCGTGTCTTTACACACGCACCCTTTCTCGCTTTGAACCCTGGCGTGTCCCCTACACACGCACCTCGCTTTGATCCCTGGCATGTCCCTTACACACGCACCTTGCTTTGCACCTCGCTGTGAACCCTGGCGTGTCCCCTACACACGCACCTTGCCTTGCACCTAGCCTTGGACCTTGGCGTGTTCCCTAACGCGCACCGTGCCTGGATATCTGTCTTGCCTCCTTGCCTGAACCCTGGTTTGCCTGCCGGATGCCCGGAACCTGCCGATCGCTGCCAGAGATCGTAAGCTGGATGACTGCGGCCTGATGTCCGGAGCTGATGTTCGCAGCCTGATGCCTTGATCATGTCGATCGTCGCCAGCGGTCCGGAGTCCAATGCCATTGTGCCTTTACCTGTACCTAGGCGTGCCACCTGGCACGTACTATGCTATGGACCTTGGCGTGCCCACGCACGCACCTTGCACGTTTTGCTTGTTTTCACGTTTGCACTGAATGTGATCCTGAAGATCTTAATAAAGATACCTTGCACTTACCTCTTGTCTTGTCTTGCTTCCTGCTTGTCTCTGGTCATCAGACACTCCCATAGTGTCCCCTTGAGCCGGCCGTCTGGTCCCAGCAGTCATGGTGGCTCACCCCCTTGGTCTTGCCCCTGACACTCCCTGTATAGGGGTGGATTCTCACAAGGTCAGCTCGCCCTCAGTGGGTGGGTGCCATGACCCAGAGGGTCCACTCAAAAAATGGGCTCAGCAGGAGCTGAGTCCATCACAGTTAATCAGGCCCTGGACTCCGCTGGTACCTCGGCTACTCTTCTGATGAAGAATCTGACCTGATCTATGTCCTCTGAACTCACTTGGAAAATGGCGGTACCCCGGCCACTCTTCTGATGTGAATCAGACCCGGCCCATGTCCTCTGAACTCGCTTGGAAAATGGCAGTACCCCGGCCACTCTTCTGATGTGAATCAGACCCGGCCCTTGTCCTCTGAACTCATTTGGAAATGATGGCAGTCAGAGTAAGAAGACTTTCCTGTCTACCCACAGTCCTCTCCACTGGATCTCCATGTCTCGTCTGCGACTCCTGTATCTTGACCGGTGCAGGTGCTCGTTTCAGATGTCGGATCAACGTTGTTTGGAGTGTTTGTATTAAAATCTGGTTTCTGCCGAAGGGAAATTTTTTTTCCTTCTTTCCAGCCCCGGTAAGAGGGGGCTTAAAGAGGGGGGTACTGTCACGTCCGCCATGTCCGCCATGTCTGTTTTGCCTCATGAACCCCTGGAGCGGTGTGCACGCGCACCTTGTGTCTGCTATCCTGCTTGTTCCCTAGAGCAGTGTGCACACTCACCTCATGTCTGCTGAGTTGCAAGATGCTTGCGTTTCTGCTTTGCCTTCTGTGATCTTCTCATCATGTCTAGAATCCCTGATCATGTGACATTTCCTAAGGTCCTGCACTGTCTGGTTCTGCAATCATCTCGTCATGTCTGAAACTCTGATCATGTGACCTTTCCTAGGATCCTGCACTGTCTGGTTCTGCAATCATCTCGTCATGTCTAGAATCTCTGATTATGTGTCCTTCCTAGGATGCTGCACTGTCTGGTTCGGTGATCATCTCATCATGTCTGAAACCCTGATCATGTGACTGCGCTCTGTGATCCTGGAGCATCTGAACTAGGAAGTTCTCCCCTGGTCCTGACCCGGAAGAGGAGAAGCTATGCCCTATATCAGACCACCCCTTCCTTTGCTCAGGGCCTGATTTGTGTTGCTTCCCTGCACGGCTCTTGGTCTGTGGGGTTGCTCCCCCTATTCTGTGCCCTTGCACTTTGCTCTGTAGTGTGTAAGAGAATGGTCAGCCATGATATACAGAGCGGCCATGTTGTCTCTAGCAGCCATTTTGTCAGAATTACACAAGTTGTAAAGGAATCTACTTCTACAAAAGAACTAATAGATGGAGGATAGCAAAATGAGATCATGTCTCCTAGCAACCTCAGCCGATGTGCGTAGAGGAAGATTGGATCGATCAATAGGGTCACAGGTTACCAAATATATGGTCAGTATGCTTATACGTGATAGTGTGGTAGCGAAGAGTAGAGTAGTTAAAATGTCAGGATGTAAGAATTTAGGGACCTAGACTGGAGACAATGATAAGATTTTAGGACAGTAGCCATAGATACCAATGACTTATGGGTTTTAGTGTTGCTTGGAGAAATGTTAATTAATATCTTCGTATTATGTCATTATATTCTCTTTTCTAAACCACGTTTCTGTAGATTACCATGAAAACGCCTTAGAATTATAATGTTAACGCCCTCTGCGGCAAAATGCAGCTTTCTTTGTTCTGATAATGTATAAGAAGCCCCTGTTACTGTCGATCGGGGCCATTCCATCGCCATCATGCCACTGTGCCTCACCATGGCCAGGGCACAGAGCCTTATCATCGCCAGACTTCCTAGCGAATCTCTGCCTGTCTGTATTCCTGTTTTTGCCCGCATATTCCAGCTCCTCTGTTATTCTGTATCTGTTTTGCCGTGTATCTCCGAATAAACCTTCAACCTCAGCTTGATAAGAGATCGTCTGTGGAACTTCTTCCCAACTCTTCCAGCTCTCAGTAGGACTTTTTCTTACAAGTGGCGATTGCCAGCCAGGAGGAGCAGCTCCGGAGAGCTGCCTCCAGAAGAACCACCGGAAGAGGCTACAGATGAGGGCTTGGAGGTGGGAAGAGGAAGAGAAAAAATAAAAGAAACGCGTGTGGCCACACGTGAAACCGATCAAAGTTAGCCAGCGTGAAGGAGAACCTCTCATGATCGCTCCGAGATCGCCTGCCCGATTTTTTTATAAAAAAACCACGGACAAAGAAAAAGACTATAAAAAGATGAGTAACTAAGAAGAAGCTATCTACAAGGACGTGAGAATTTTTTTGTGCCCGGTAGCAAGAAGCTTTAAAAGGGCGTGGGGAGACGCCTGGCAAGCTAACGAGTGAGGCTGAAATCACGGCTGCACCTCTTTTGATATCTGGTCGACCCCCAAACAGCCGGCAGGAGGTCTTCCATTTGAGAGAGGTGTGAGTATCTAACTTTGCTTAAATTGCATTTGTTGATACTAGGACAGAGTAAAATTCATCCTTGTAGACCACTGTAAATATGGAGTGGTTACGGAAGCAGGCAGAGAAATATGCTGGCACACCCCAGCTGGAGGGGGTTAATGTGGAAACCACGTGGTTAAATTGTATGCGATGGTTTACCACAGAAAACAGGGAACTAGATAGAAAGAATTCGCTAGGGAGAAATAACAGCCAGGTATCGGCTTTGTGTAAGACAGTCATAACCTTTGATCAGGCTCTTGATAAACAGTCTACACCACAGTATGTATATGGGGTCACCCGGGCAGGGGCAGTGTATGGGGAGAGATTAGAACAGCTGAATGAGACATTGAGACGAGCAGAGGAAACACAAAAGGAGGGGGTTGAGTTGGAGCCTTTGACAGCACTTATAGCACAGATGGAGTCTGCAGTGGGGAAGTGCGGGGCTGACGTAGACACAGTCTCAGAATGGAAGTCAATGTTAGGAGACTGGATTAGAGAATATACCACTACACAGGATAGGTTGTCCCGGCAGCTTCAACTTATGCAGGCACAGTTAAGTAAAGAATTGATCGAGGAAGGGGATGATTCATCACAGGTAGATTTTAAATTTAACGATGACACTGCCTCTACCCCAAGAAAAACCCCTACCCAAATGTCTCTGGTCCATCTTAAATTTATCAAAAATTTGCCTAATTGGGAGGAAAGTAAGGGAGTATTTCGTAATGTCCTTGGCTTTGAATCATGGCTAGATAAATTTCAAATTAAATCTAAGGAAGATGCTTCCCGTTATTTCATGTCTTTTGTGCCCCCTGAGTTCATGTCCCATCTGAAAGCCCAGCAAGCGAAGGGTGTTCAGTGTGAATTGACAGAGCCGCAGGGAAGAATGAAGTTTGTGATTTCACAGAAGTTAGGGGGGAGAAAGCCCTTCCCGGCATTGTTAGATTCCTTTAAAATTAAAAAGGGGAGTGATCTCAGGATTGAGGCAGATAAATGGGTTGCAGCCTGGTGCGTTGTGTTTGATAAGACCTTAGATAGGATGGACCAGGGTGATAAATTTGCCATGATGGAACAATTTATAAAAAAGGTGCCCCTGGAAGGAGTTTTTAAATCGGGAGTTTTGCAAAATGCGGGATCATTTGAGGACGTGGTGGAGGCTTTATTAACCAATGTTAGAACGATGCAATCCGAGGTGAAGGGTGATGAGTCTAATGTTTTTGCGTACCATTCACCTCGGGGTGTATCTGCTGATTCCGGGAGGCCAGGAGTTCCGGGGGGGTACGGCCAGCTGCCGAGAATGGGCAGGTCCCGTTCGGCAGAGCCCCCAAGGGATCCCACGAGAGGTCCTCCCGTGTGTTATCTTTGCGGGCAGTTGGGACACTTTAAACGGTTTTGTCCCCTCTTTGTGCCAGGGATTATTCCCCAAGAACCCCGGGCACCATTTAATCCCCAACAGACCCGGGAGTTCTTTAGACCACCTGTCGGAGTTAGACCTCCGTACCCAGCAGTGAATGACCCTAGGCAGTATCAGCAGTACAACGGTCTTCAAATGGTTAACCCAGTCTCACAGGAGCCTTCTGCTCCTGCTCCCTCCCCAATAGCTTTCACTCATCCGCGCCCGGAGGTCCATGCTATTCAGGGAGGGGTCACTCCTCCTCGTCCCTATGCTCCGCTGATTAAGGAGCTACGGGAACATGAGGACCGGACCCTGACTAAGGATCTCTTTGGGGCGGAGGTGGCAGCTGTTGGACGGAAGCCGTGCCCAGATGGGGATGATGGATTTTTCGGGCTTCCCACGGCAGGTAACACTGATTGATGGAGTGTTCCCCCTGTTCCCCTCACCCTCCTTGCTCCCCTTTCCCTGGGCAGGGACGGTAGACCTTATGTCAGAGGGAGAATAGAGGGGCTGCCTTGGGAAGACATCCTCATCGATACAGTAGCCTCAGTTTCAATAACACGACACAAATTGCAGTCACCCCCTGGACTGCCTGAGACCACAACATTAGTGGGATTCGAAGGTTCCTGTATTGAAGCAGTAAAAAGTCGTCCAGTAAACCTGAGATTTCAGGACACAGGGGGATCGAAGCAAAGGGGTCTTCAATGTGCTTTTTGGGTAAACCCACAGTTACGGTACACTATTTTGGGAACTGATGTTTTGGGAGCAATGGGAATTGTTGTTGATTTATGTAACAAAGTCTTGTGGCGGAACAAAGAAGCCACTATCTGTTCTGTAATTGTCCCTGTAGAGGAGGAGGAGGAGGAGAGTCATAAATTACCCATTGCTAGTTTCGGAGCATGTACTGGTGAAAATGATGAAAATGCTGACAATGATGCTTTAAAGAATGAATTGAAGCAAAAGTTCCCTGAATTGTGGATCTCAAAGAAAACTGATTGTGGGTTAATGCAAACTCAGGTTAAAATTGATGGTGAAAAACTGCCACCTTTCCAGCGTCAGTACCGTATTCCTGAGGACGCCATCCCTTACATAAGGGTTGCAGTCAGTGAATTGGAGAAACAAGGTGTTGTTGTGAAAGGAAATTCTCCATGTAACAGTCCTATTTTACCTGTAAAAAAGGAAGATGGCAGTTTTCGAATGGTAGTAGACCTGAGACTTGTAAATAAGTACACTCCCTCAGCTGCTCACCTTGTTGCATCTGTCCCTGAAGTTATGTCGCAGCTGAGGAGTGATTGTAAAGTATTTTCTTGTTTGGATATTGCAAATGGCTTTTTCTCCGTACCCCTAACACCTGAATCTGCACTCCGCTTCGCATTCACTTTTGAAAATGTGCAATACTTGTTCACGCGGCTGCCCATGGGATTTCACAGTTCTCCTGTGTATTTCCATCAGGCATTGGCTCAGATGTTAGAACCCCTGGGGTATGGAGACAAAGTCTTACAGTATGTGGATGATTTGTTGATTCAAACTGTCGATGAAGGTGAACACAGAGAAACCCTTGAAAATGTTTGTCAGGCTTTACAAAATGCAGGACTCAAAATGAGTCTAGATAAAGTACAATTGATGAAATCAGAGGTTAAATTTCTGGGTGTGTCTGTCTCAGCAGAAGGAAAGAAGCCCATGCATGATAGGGTTAAAGCTATTCAGGCTGTCCCCATACCAACTAACATTACTGAACTCAGAAAATTTTTGGGTCTTATTAATTTTTCCAGAGAATTCATTGAAGATTTTGCTTATTTGGCTAAACCACTGTATGATTTATTGAAAAATGTTGATAATGACTTTGACCCTGTTAATGTAGAGGGAACCGCCTTACAGGCTTTTGAGGGATTGAAGAGCGCCCTTACGGCAGCTGCTGCATTGATTAACCCTGACCCTTCCCAGCCTTTCTACATTCAGACTCACACTAGTGATATCTCTATTTCTTCAGTGCTCCTACAAAAATGGCCCAAAGAAAGCCCGGAGGTATCTAGTCAGTTGTATGCCTTAGGTTATTATTCTAGGTTGCTTACTCCCGTGGAAAAAGGATTCACTCAGTGCATGAAGCACCTACTGGGCGTGCACTGGACTAT
Source organism: Dendrobates tinctorius (assembly GCF_039654945.1). Lineage (NCBI taxonomy): Eukaryota > Metazoa > Chordata > Amphibia > Anura > Dendrobatidae > Dendrobates > Dendrobates tinctorius. The sequence goes on along the minus strand of NW_027361732.1, from coordinate 68,127,762 downwards.
GAATCAAGTGAAGCATATAGTGGGATTTGCTCCCTTAATTCTACAGACCCCACATGTCACTTTAAAAACTTTGCTGAAAGGAAAAGCTTCAGGTATCAATTCACAGAGAATGGCCCAATGGATCATTGATTTTGAGACTAGAGACTTACAAGTCGAAGTAGGTGAGAAATATCACTTAGCCCAGATGATGCAATATGCAGGAAAAAGTCACGATTGTCAAATTGAACAGGATAATGTTACTCCCTCTCCCTTACGAGCAAACTTTCAAGAGGGAATCCCCTGTGCCTATATTGACGGAGCTCGCTATTGGCATGAGGGGCATTACGTCACAGGCTTCGCTGTGTGGTTTCCAGCTAAGCCATTGCTGCTGCAGTATAAACTCCCAGGTCATTTCTCCGCTCAAAGAGCTGAGTTGGAAGCAGCTTTACAGGTCATTCTCGTGTGTACAGAACCAATGAATATTTTTAGTGATAGCGCATATGTCGTGTCGTCACTCACTCTATATCTTAATGTATGGGCCCTTAGGGGGATGGTTGATTCTCAGAACAAGCCCTTGCAGCATGCAGACATTCTAAAACAAATTGAGCAACGGGGTAAAGAAGTCCCAAAATTATGGTCCTTCTGTAAAATCAAAGGACACCAGAGGTTGATTCCTGACCCCCACATCCTTGGCAATGCATATGTAGATCACGCGGCCAAGGAGGCTGCACTCACAGGCGATGACAAATATCCTCAAGAAGTCATCGCTGTAGTCACTGAGAAACCCCAAGAGCCCCCCTTGTCTTTTCTCCTCTGCAATATCTCATAAAGGCACAGGAGAAGGATGGAGACTCATCCCTGTTCAATTCCCTCGAGTCCCTGCCCATTGAGGGGGAGTGCTTGTATTACAAACGAGTTAATGATAGACTTGTGCCTTACATCCCAACAACAATGATTAAGTCTTTGCTCAAATTTTCACTCTAGAAAGGTGATTAAAATGGTTCATATCAATCAGTGTAGACTTCTTAATTATTTTACTGAGATTTCTGGTAAGGACTGATACTCCACTCTTTTTTTCTATTTCCTCCAGGTCCGCTGAAGATTTTCATATTCGACTCCTGGGACCATGAACCTAGTGGATGATCAAGAGAAGATGTTTCACACTATACAGTGGGACTCTGATAGTGTGAGAGGGGGAGAAGATCAGGAAAATCCAGAAGACAAAGAATGAGAAGAAAAAGACCAAAAGACTTGACTATTGTGCAACTTATTTTTTTCGGGACTATTTGAATTATTTTTTTATTATGTGTTTGTTCTATTTTTAGGGACTTTTGCCTTACACACACGTGCATAAAGCACTGAATTACCCCAATATTCTTATTTTCAATAATTCACCCATGAATATTGCAGTACTGTATGTTGTACTCTGAATAGAGTACAAGAGGGGGACTTGTAAGAGAATGGTCAGCCATGATATACAGAGCGGCCATGTTGTCTCTAGCAGCCATTTTGTCAGAATTACACAAGTTGTAAAGGAATCTACTTCTACAAAAGAACTAATAGATGGAGGATAGCAAAATGAGATCATGTCTCCTAGCAACCTCAGCCGATGTGCGTAGAGGAAGATTGGATCGATCAATAGGGTCACAGGTTACCAAATATATGGTCAGTATGCTTATACGTGATAGTGTGGTAGCGAAGAGTAGAGTAGTTAAAATGTCAGGATGTAAGAATTTAGGGACCTAGACTGGAGACAATGATAAGATTTTAGGACAGTAGCCATAGATACCAATGACTTATGGGTTTTAGTGTTGCTTGGAGAAATGTTAATTAATATCTTCGTATTATGTCATTATATTCTCTTTTCTAAACCACGTTTCTGTAGATTACCATGAAAACGCCTTAGAATTATAATGTTAACGCCCTCTGTGGCAAAATGCAGCTTTCTTTGTTCTGATAATGTATAAGAAGCCCCTGTTACTGTCGATCGGGGCCATTCCATCGCCATCATGCCACTGTGCCTCACCATGGCCAGGGCACAGAGCCTTATCATCGCCAGACTTCCTAGCGAATCTCTGCCTGTCTGTATTCCTGTTTTTGCCCGCATATTCCAGCTCCTCTGTTATTCTGTATCTGTTTTGCCGTGTATCTCCGAATAAACCTTCAACCTCAGCTTGATAAGAGATCGTCTGTGGAACTTCTTCCCGACTCTTACAGCTCTCAGTAGGACTTTTTCTTACATAGTGCGTCTCTGCACACGCTCCGTGCTCGTATTCCGTCTCTTGTCTTGTGCCATGTCTTGTGTTGTCTCTCGTGCTGTGCTTGTCTTTGCCTTGCTTTGCCTTGTAGTCCTTCCGCTGTTCTCTGCTTTAGTCTGTTTTGCTATGTCTCGCCTTAGCTATTCTTTGACTGGTAGTTCCTTCCTCTGTTCTCTGTCTTGCCTGTTTCGCCATGTCTGGTCTTTGCTATTCTGAGCCTTATAGTACTTCTCATGTTCTTGTCTCAGCCTGGTTTTCCACACTCTGTCCTCTGATGCTCTCTTGCACATTTCCAAGTCTAGTCCCAAGGTTCTCCCTTGGCCCGACTCTGGGTTTCGGCCTGCGCTCCGCTGCTAGACTCTGTCCTCGCTCTGACCTGGCTCTGTTTCTGCCTATGTTCCGCTCCGTGTTCCGTACCTTGTTTCTTGCCTAGTCTTGCCTTGTTCCTTGCCTTGTCCTTGCCTTGAACCCCGGCGTGGGTTCCCCTTGGCCGTCTCCTGTGCCGTGGTAAGTGCCTCGTGTTTGTGTACAGCCGTGTGCACTGGCCAGTGTGGCGTGCCTCCTGCGTGGCTCCTAGCACGCAGCCCTTCCTTGAACCTTGGCGTGGCTCCTAGCACGCACCCTGCCCTGAACCTGGCGTGGCTCCTGGCACGCACCCTGCCCTGAACCTGGCGTGGCTCCTAGCACAAAGGTTCCTTTGCCTGCCTCCTGTGCCAAGGTCGTGCCTCGTGCTGGCGTTACAGCCGTGGGCACTGGCCAGTGAGGTGTGCATCCCGCGTGGCTCCTAGCAGTGTCTCTACACACGTACTCTGTCTTGTACCTTGTACCTTGTGCTTTGGCGTGTCTCTACACTAGTACTCTGTCTTGTACCTTGTGCTTTGGCGTGTCTCTACACACGCACTCTGTCTTGTACCTTGTACCTTGTGCTCTGGCGTGTCTTTACACACGCACCCTTTCTCGCTTTGAACCCTGGCGTGTCCCCTACACACACACCTCGCTTTGAACCCTGGCGTGTCCCTTACACATGCACCTTGCTTTGCACCTCGCTTTGAACCCTGGCGTGTCCCCTACACACGCACCTTGCCTTGCACCTAGCCTTGGACCTTGGCGTGTTCCCTAACACGCACCATGCCTGGATATCTGTTGTGCCTCCTTGCCTGAACCCTGGTTTGCCTGCCGGATGCCCGGAACCTGCCGATTGCTGCCAGAGATCGTAAGCTGGATGACTGCGGGCTGATGTCCGGAGCTGATGTTCGCAGCCTGATGCCTTGATCATGTCGATCGTCGCCAGCGGTCCGGAGTCCGATGCCATTGTGCCTTTACCTGTACCTAGGCATGCCACCTGGCACGTACTATGCTATGGACCTTGTCGTTTTGCTTGTTTTCACGTTTGCACTGAATGTGATCCTGAAGATCTTAATGAAGATACCTTGCACTTACCTCTTGTCTTGTCTTGCTTCCTGCTTGTCTCTGGTCATCAGACACTCCCATAGTGTCCCCTTGAGCCGGCCGTCTGGTCCCAGCAGTCATGGTGGCTCACCCCCTTGGTCTTGCCACTGACACTCCCTGTATAGGGGGTGGATTCTCACAAGGTCAGCTCGCCCTCGGTGGGTGGGTGCCATGACCCAGAGGGTCCACTCAAAAAATGGGCTCAGCAGGAGCTGAGTCCGTCACATAGCTTTGCTGAAGCAGCTGCCTGACCCTGAAAACCAACCATTCCCGTTTTTCAGACACATAAAGGAAATACAGGAGACATATAAGTGTACCTGGGCAGTCCTAGAGAGATTGATTAGTTTAAAGGCAGGTGATGCACTAGGACATATAATTAAGACACATACAGATGTGGCAAAGAATCAGGCTTGGGGCATGGATGATAAATCTGCATGGTCTGGGGAGACGTACTGTGAGTCACTAAAACAATGGGCTGCAGTGGAACAATCAGAGCAGTCTGTACTCCTGACTAACGTGACACAGCTAAAAGGAGAGAGTGTAGAGATGTACTTTGGATGGTTACAACTGAAATGGGCAGACATGGGGTAAATTTGCATAAACCCACTTGATGTTAGAATACTGGTGAATGCATTCATTGACGGTATGAACAAAGACTTACGAGTCACAGTACAGACAGCCAGACCTAAATTGAGATAGGAAGATCTGAAAGACCTCCTCAAGGTAGCTAAGGTAGTTGAGCAAACAAGGACGATAAGACAACCTGTCATGTATGCTGGAGCACAAGGAAAGCAGTGGAGACGTAATAGGGGACCAAGGGACCTAGAAACAGTGATCTGCTGGAATTGTGGTGCTTACAAAACTTATTGTTAGTGACAATACCCCTATGAAATTACTGTCATGATTAAATTGGAAAAAAAAGAGAGGAAACACTCCTCCTTGTTTAAAGCAATACCCCTTGAGCCTAGCCAAATCAATGGCCCAGAGCAGGGATATTAAAGAGTATGTTAAGACAGGGGTTCTGGTGCAAAGATCTTCCAGCTGCAACACCCCTTTATATCCCATTATGAAAAAAAGGACCTAAGGGTTCCCCGGACACAGAATGGTTCATGACTTAAGGGCTATTAATGATGTTACAGAGAGTATAACCTCAATTGTCCCTGATCCACACACATCTGTCACAGATCCCAGTGATGTCAAAATGGTTCACAGTCATTGATTTAGCGGGTGCATTTTTCTCTGTACCCCTGCACCCTGGCTGTCAGTATTTTTTTCCTTTACTCATAAAGGTAAACAATATTGTTGGACAGTCCTCCCACAAAGGAGGAAAGAAATCCCCTGCCATTTATTCAGCAGTGATGGCAGGGATCCATGAGTAGTGGCAATCAACTCATCCGCAGATTGTACTATTACAGTACGTGGATGACCTCTTACTCTTCTGCCTGGACCAGAGGTCCTGCAGGGAAGCCACAGCTTCCTTTTTTTTTCGTTTTTTTTTTTTTATGCAGAAAAGGGTTGCAAGGTCTCACGTGACAAATTACAGTATTTCAATCAAAAGGTGACATTTTTGGGACATTGTATTGCCGAAGGTACAAGACACCTGACTGAAGACAGGAAACAGGCAATTCAATATCTCCGTCTACCCAGGTCACATAAGCATCTACGCACTCTCCTAGGCTTGGTGACCTACTGTAGGCCTTGGATAAGGTCTGATTCACAAATGATGCAACCACTTTATGACTGCTTGTCCTCATACCCCTATGATCTCACTCAAGAAGCAATTGATTCCTTCCATTCTCTCAAACTGCTAATTGTGTCAGCCCCGGCCTTAGGCATTTCAAACTATGACCAGCCATTTTTCTTGTTTTGCACAGAGCAGGGAGGACATGCTACCGCAGTACTGACACAACAACATGGAGGGAAACAGAGACCAATAGCCTACTACTCAGCACAATTAGACCCAGTGATCAGAAGGCCACCTACGTGTGTCCGTGCGGTAGGAGCAGCTGCACTACTACTAGGAAAGGTATGTGAGATCACGCCAACTTTTCCATTGACAATTTATTCCCCACATGACATCCATTCCATACTCGTACAAGTTCAACCAAAACATTTGTCTATGGCCAGACAGCTCTGACTTGAATGCGCTCTACTAATTCCTGAGTAGTCACCCTCAAAAGATGTAACATTCTGAATCCAGCCACCCTCCTGCCTGTGGATTCAGAAAAGGGGGAATTGGTGACTGTATTAGCAAGTGAGGAAGAATACTTTGACATGACGCATGAACATGACTGCATAGAACTGATGAGTCAGGAGACAGTGGGTTTTGCACACGTTCATGAAAAACCTGTTCCTAATGCAGATTTTGAGTTTTTTTTGTAGATGGCTCCAGATACCACCAGGATGGGCAATTCTACACTGGATATGCAGCAGTATCCTCACATGAGGTAATCCGAGCTGAACCACTCCCTCCTCACATGTCGGCACAGGAGGCAGAGTTGAAGGCACTCACTGAGGCGTGTAGAGCCACTGCAGGTAAAGTCTCTAATATTTACACTGATTCGAATTATGCATGGGGAATAGCCCATGATTATGGCCCTATCTGGAGGAGCAGAGCGTTTCTTACATCAGCTGGTAAGCCCATTAAAAATGCAAAGCTGGTGAAACAATTGATGGAGGCATTGATGTTACCAGTCTAGGATGGCATTGTCAAGGTAAAAGCATACATAAAAGGTGACTCCGTGGAGGTAGAGGGCAACAGAAGGGCGGACAAGGCTGCTAAAGTAGCAGCAAGGCGGCCTATGGAGCAGTGGACAGTGGTGGGGAGTCAGCGTATTCCAGCCACACTGAGCCTAGATGTTCTGAAATCCCTCCAACAACAGGCTGCCCAAACAGAGAAGGTACACTGGGAGAGACTGGGAGCTGAGCTGAACTCAAATGGAGTATGGGAGAGTAAGGATAAATTGTGCCTACCGAAGTCCCTGTTCCCAATCATGGCGCAAGCAACACATGGCCCCACTTACGTCTCAAAAAGTCACATGTGTGCCATGGTAGATGCCTTCTGGATCACTCCTGGTATCAGTTACGCAGCCGCAAAATTTGTACAATCATGCCTCATCTGTGCACAGCACAACCCAGGTAAAACAGTCCCTAAGAAAGTGACACCTAGGCCTCTCTACCCGTTTCAGAGACTGCAGATTGACTACATAAAGCTACCAAGGTAGGAATGTATGCAAATATCCTAGTATGTGTAGATCTCTTCTCTGGTTGGCCGGAAGCCTATCCGGTAAAATATGAAAATGCTAAAACGACTGCAGACAAACTGATGAAAGAACTGATCTGCAGGTATGGTGTCCCAGAAACTGTAGAAACCGATAGGGGTACACACTTCATGGGAGAAATAATGAGGGAAGTCATGCAGGCCCTGGGTGTACAGCAAGCATTTCATACACCATATAGACCACAAAGTAGTGGGAAAGTGGAAAGACTAAATGGGACACTTAAACTTAAAATTCAAAAGGCCATGGCAGACACAGGAAAGAGCTGGGTAGAGTGCGTGCCTCTTGCACTCTTTGCAGTCAGACACACTCCAAATAGAAACACAGGCTTGTCTCCTTTTGAAGTCCTGTTTGGTAGTGCACCAAAGACTGTTCTGTACTTCCCACAGGTGCTAAAAAATGCAACACGGTGTTAGGACAGCCTATGTCCAGGCCTTGCAGAAAAGACTTAATGTGGTGCATAAACATGTGTTCTCATCCATTCCAGATCCTAATGAAAGTGCAGATGTGCATCAGCTGAATCCAGATGATTGGATGGTTATACGCAGACACATGAGAAGGAGCCTAGACCCACGATTTGACGGCCCCTTCCAAATCCAGCTGACCACATCGACCTCAGTAAAACTTGATCCACGCCAATCACTGCAAGAAGGTCCTTTCAACAGCAGAATGACTGTTCTCCTAATCACCTTGCTGGCAGTGGCAGGGTTACTGCACTCTACAGAGACACAGGACAAACTCTTAAATGTTGACTGGGACAACAAACTTATTCGGCATCATGCTCTTCTCATAAAGGACATGGAAGGACAGAAACCGAAAGACTGTTGGATCTGTACACAAAGCCCAGTATCTGCAAGGACTATTCCATACTTAGCCTTACCTCTGGAGCCGTGGAAGGTATTAACCCCACACTGCATACACAATGAGACTTGGACTCAATCTAGGTTTTGGGGAAAAGATGTGCCCCGTGATATATCTGCCTCATTGGCTATAATCGGATGGGCCGCTAATCCCTGGTTTCAGTTTAACATAACGCGGCCTAAGGTACAAATGTGAAGGAGGAATGTGTCAAATAATTGGTCCCACCTGTTGAAATTACTGTATATCGACCCTGCTGGCAATCTCCAGATCAGGGCCAGTATGGACAAAATAGGTGAACTTAGAGACCAATGGTTAAAACAACACAGTGCAAACAGAGACTCCTGGTGAGGTAACACATTCTTTTTTTTAAATCCACCAAATTGGTTTAATGGCCTAGCAAGATGGATTTTTGGCATTGTACAGACTTGTATGCAAATTTTGTTGTATTACTTATTGTTGTATGTAGCAGTAAAAGCGCTAATATATGTATTACTTAAGCTACTGAAGAATGTATGCGTGAAAAAAGAATCTAAGGCTGAACCTTCTGTAGTGTATCATAGACCCCAGATAGCCATTGCTGATGGGGAAAGTTAGTGTCCACACTGAGGGTGGATGGGCGAAGCAGGTAGGAAGCTCCCTTATGGGTACTAGACCCATGAGACAGTAGCTCCTTTGTGGACATCAGCTAACCCTGTGGCAAAGGTTATTCCTTTTACAAAAGGGGAAATTGATATAGAAGGGTTAATGATTTGCCTTTAAATGCCTAACTGCCTTTAATTCTTCATTTGCCTTTTGCCTTTCATTTATTCTTATGACACTGCAGTTTTGCCTGTCTCCTCTTCAAGGGAAAAATGCTTCTTATCATATATGTTCTCAATAGTCAGCCACAACGTGTTCTGGGTACATTGTAAACAAGGTATGACCCTGAGGTGATGATGGGGGCTACATGAGCTACATAGAGTTACACATTGTTGTAAATCGTATAAAAGATTGCCTTGTCTTTCATTACGTCAGATAAAGTGATTTGCCCATGACGTGTGTGTGCAGTCTCCTTTGTCTCCAAGCGCATGTAAAATAAGGGCATAAACTCCTAATTTGGCCTCACTGGTGATCTGGCTGACCTGACTTTGGTCAGAACTTTTGGTCAGAACTTTTGGTCAGAACGAAAACAGCTACGACAAGGTCATGGAGTGGCGTAGGCAGTCTCCAGACCTTAATCCCATAGAAAACTTATGGAGGGAGTTGAAGCTCTGAGTTGCCAAGCGACAGTCTCAAAATCTTAATGATTTAAAAATGATCTGAAAAGAGGAGTAGACCAAAATTCCTCCTGACATGTGCACAATACTCATCATCAACTACAAAAAATGTCTGTGCTTGTCAACAAGGGTTTTACCACCAAGTATTAAGCCTTGTTTGCCATAGAGATCAAATACTTATTTCTCGCTGCAAAATGCAAATAAATTTACATAATTTATACAATGTGATTTTCTGGAATTTATTTTTGATATTCTATCTCTCAATGTTAAAATTAACCTACACTTAAAATTATAGACTGCTCATGTCTTTGTCATTGGGCAAACTTACAAAATCAGCTAATAGTAAGGTGCTGTGTATATTTATAGTGTAGACATGTGTATATAATATGGTGCTGTGTGTTAGGTAGTGTGGACTCTATACTGTGTGCACAGGCACATCTCTACACTGTATAATATATACACTGCTCCATACCAGGCTTTATCACACAGTATCTGTTACGACTAAGGCTCTTGCAGAAACCAGTTACTGACTACCCTGATGTGATTTTTTTAAATTATTTTCAAATAAAAACAAGGATATTTTCAATTTAAGGTTCCAGCATCAGGGTATGTTTCCACATTAAGGATTTGGTAAGTATTTGATGTGGATTGGACCCTGCGTACAGCCGCAGCATCCAATCCGCAGAGACCAGATGTTACAGCATAGTGGAGGGGATTTTATGAAATCCCATCTCCTCTATTCGTGCAGGGCCACAACCGGTGGCCCAGCATAACCGGACATGCAGCGCATCTTTCAAGACTGCAGCATGTCTATTTATCTTGCCGAGACGCTCCGTCTCTGCAAGATAAATAACCCAGTCTATGAATACGATGCGGTGAACCTGCATATGTTCAATGAACACATCCGGAATCACCACATGTACAACAGGGGGCGGCGCTTTGGACGGAGCGGGGTATCTACTGCATCCAAAGTGCAGGGATTACGCTCCGTGGAGACATAGCCTTACCTTTTTTTCTCTTTGGAAATATTTATGCACCCAGCCGACAGGTGGCTGTGTTTCTTATTTGCATGGATCGGTCAGGTCAAAGGACTTTCTGGTGAGCAACATACCCTCTACTGATTTTTACTCTATGGTGTGGAGCTCTGTATATGGTGTGGACTCCCCACTACAAATTACAAACTCAGGGGCAGTGCCCACTAAATAACTATATCACAGTTCAGTACACACATGTAGCAAATAGTGTGGAGCCACTACACACCCACACACAGATACACACTATGCACAGTACCACTTCTCCTGTCCTGTAAACTTGGTATAATTCTCAGTATTTGCATACCTCCCAACTTTTGAAGAAGGGAAAGAGGGACAAAGGTTGCAAATTTAAGGCCACGCCCTGACCACACCCATTTTGTGACTAGTCACACTGATGTCCACGCCCAACCGCACCCATTTAGAACTTCTGATCACACTGACTGGTACTGGGGGCATATTGGCTGGCACTGTGGTCACACTGACTGGTACTAAGGAAAAGAAAGAAAACAGAGAGAGAAAAAAGAAAATAGAGAGAGAGAAAGAAAGAACAGAGAGAGAAAGAACAGAGAGAAGAAAGAACAGAGAGAGATAGAAGAAAGAACAGGAGAGAACGAAAGAGGGGAAAGAAAGAACAGAGAGCGAAAGAAAGAACAGAGAGAGAGAAAGAAAGAGGGGAAAGAAAGAAAGAACAGAGAGAGAAAGAAAGGGGAAAGAAAGAAAGAACAGAGAAAAATAAAGAGGGGAAAGAAAGAACAGAGAAAAAGAAAGAAAGAGAAAGAAAGAGGGGACAGAAAAAAAGAACAGAGATGGAAAGAAAGAGGGGAAAGAAGAACAGAGAGAGAAAAGATAGAAAGAACAGAAAGAGACAGAAAAAAAGGGGAAAGAAAGAACAGAGAGAAAGAAAGAGGGGAAAGAAAAAAAAGAAAGAACAGAGAGAGAGAAAGAAAGAGGGGAAAGAAAGAACAGAGAGAGAAAGAGGGGACAGAAGAAAAGAACAGAGGGAGAGAGAAAGAAAGAGGGGAAAGAAAGAAAGAATAGAGAGAGAAATAGAAAGAGAGAAAAGAAGAAAGAAAGAACAGAGAGAAAAAGAAAGAGGGGAAAGAAAGAACAGAGAGATAGAGAGAAAGAATGAGGAGAAAGAAAGAACAGAGAGAGACAGAGAAAGAACAGAGAGAGAGAAAGAAAGAAGTAAACAAAGAAATAAAGAACAGATAGAAAGAAGGAAAGAGGAAATAAAGAAAGAAATAGGGGAAGAAAGAACAGAGAGAGAAAGAAAGAACAGAGAAAGATAAAAAGAAAGATTAGAGAGAGAAAGAAAGAACAGAGAGAGAAAGAAAGAACAGAGAGAGAAAGAAAGAAAAAAAGATTAGAGAGAGAAAGAAAGAACAGAGAGAGAGAGAGAAAGAAAACGAGAGGGAATGACAGAACAGAGAATGAGAAAGAAACAGAGAAAGAATGAAACAGAGAGAGAAAGAAAGAAATAAAGAAAGATTCTATAAAGATACTATAGCAGCCCAGCTCCCATTGTAATGCCCACCTGATCCTCCCAATGCAGGACATATCATAATCCGCTCACATGGCCGGCATCCCTGATTCCAAGGCAATCCTGCTGTCCGCGCTGTCGGAGGAGGACATGGGGATGGATCTGAAGCATTCCTGGTTCCGTCACAATCTCCTCATGAAATTACCTCATTTTCGGTCAGATTCCAGCACATCACTTCCAGTGGAACGTCATGTGCAAGTTTTAAAGTGCTTCTCGGGGCTCCGCCGCGTACTCCTGTGTCAGTGGTAAAAGCCCACTTTGTATGCCTCGTACAAACTTGGCTCCACTCCATACATCCAGTACACATATGGCTCCACTCCATACACACACGGCTCCACTCCATACACCAAGTACACACACAACTCCGCTCCGTACACCTCGTACACACACGGCTCTGCTCCGTACACCTCGTATATGCGCGTCTCCGCTCCATACACCTCGTACACGCGCGGCTCTGCTCCATACACCTCGTACACAGATGACTCCGCTCCGTGCACCTCGTACACGAGTGGCTCTGCTCTGTACACCTCGTACACGCGCGGCTCCGCTCCATACACCTCGTACACACGCGGCTCTGCCCCGAAAACCTCGTACACACAGCTCCGCTCCGTCCACCTCGTACATGCATGGCTCCGCTCTGTACACCTCGAACACACACGGCTCGCAACATCCACACTGTAAACCCCTCCTGACACCACACAGAAACTTTACCTCATCCAGCACCATGACAACCAGCACAGCAGAGTCCTGCAGAGTGCAGACAGACATGAGGCCCCTGATCATGTGACCCCTGACTCCTCCCCTCTCACAGGTCCTGTGCGCACAGAACACACAGCCCAGCCACATCATTGCAGGCTGCGGTCGGTGCATGGGGGGGGCATGGCGGCTCAGTGCAATGCGGGAAAAATAGCGTCCTGGGTGGGACGCGGGAGGGGGATGTCAAAAACGGGACTGTCCCATGGGAATGGGGACGCTTGGGAGCTATGGTATTTCGATTAAGGCCATAATCACACATTCAGTATTTGGTGAGTTTTTTACTTCAGTATTTATAAGCCAAAACCAGGAGTGAGACAATCAGAGACAAAGTATAATAGAATCACGTCACAACTTCTGCATTTATCACCCACTCCTGGTTTTGGCTTACAAAATACTGAGGTAAAATACTGAACGTGTGAACGTGGCCTTATTCTGTATATATACACTTCTCTTGTCTTGTTGTTGGAGAGGCTGTATTGCACTTCTGGATTGTCATTACTGGTTTGTTTTTAATTTTCCTAATGCTAAACAAAAATATATCTTGGAAAACCTGTTTAAATGAGTTACCCCAGGTAATCCCTTCTCCTCAAGATATAGGATAACTTGCCAATTGCTGGAACCCCCATAATCCCGAAAACAGGAGCTCTGGAGAGCTCCATGTAAATAGAGCTGTGGTCGATCCTGTGCACTGCGGCCCCATACATATACTGTATGGCTCCTCAAATAACTCCTTTAATGCACCACTCCAGCATTTTTTTCATTGCACCAGTGGAGTGGTACTTTAAATGCAAGTCCGCTGCTCTCTGTCTCACACTCACCTTCCACTGCCTTCATTGGTTTCCAGTGTTGCTTCAGTTCGTCTCCTGTGAAAAGTGACCTACCGACAGCTCTAGCATTTCCTGGAGCGGCGCGGAGGTTACATTACAGTACAAGTCTATAAGAGCCTCGTCCTGGCTCTCATAACCTAATTTTAAGAGCTGTCAGAAGTTGCACTTACGAAATGGTCCTGTGGGACGGAAGCGGTGCTGAAAAGCGGGTAAGGCGCCGGAGGTTGAGGATATCATTGGAGCTAAGGGGCTTACACTTAAAGCACCACTCCAGCGCTGATGAAAAAAACAAACCACTGGAGTAAGTAAATAAAAACTCACTGCTCAGGGGTGGGATGTGTTATAGCATGTGGGCTGGTGGAATTTGTGTGGCAGGACAGCTTATTTGTCCCAGTCCGGCCCTGCCTTTAGTTGTCAATAAATGTTGCTGTTTTTCAAATGTACTAATAAATGTGAAATTTTATCAACAACTACACCTAACTTTGCTGGAGAATTCTTTTTTCTGCTTTACCTACACGACCCGGACAAGGACTGTTCCGTGCGGTGACTTTTTTCTCAACAAGGTGCATCTGAATTCAGTAAACTGACTATCCCTTTCCCTGTTCCCTCCTTGTAAAACAGTTTTTCTTCTCTGAAGTTGCATTTGCTTACCCTGGAGATTGTCACCACATAGCATCTTCAGCTTTGAAAAGTTCAGTATTCTATGGCTTATTATTTTGCATTATATTATAAACGTATGAATTCATTAGCTACTCAAGGTTTACTGGAATTTTCAGCGCTAGACCCATGAATTGCAGATCACCTTGAATATGAAGATGACACAGACATGATAAGAGTCAGGGCAACCTTGGTCTGACTTTTTTCCTTTCACCAAAACATGAATGCAGATACTGAGCAGTTATTCATTTTCCGCCTCCTATAAGTAATATTTCTAAATGGCAGCATTGTGTTTGTTTTAATGGCAGATGTTAATTTTTCGCGACTATTTTGTAGCCGTACAACAGACTGAATACATCATATCAAATATAAAATGTTATATATATGTGTAGGTGGGCACCACAAACAATATAACATAAATGCAGGGGCTGGGTGCAACACCAAGGAGATTAAATGAAAAAAAAGGAGAAAAGAGACACAGGATAACATGCACACAACAGCAGAATGTCCATGTGAAAAAAGGCTTTTATTTGACATACAATAGCCAGGAAGGTCTAAGTGTACAATAAAAACAATTAAAAAACACTACTAGTCACTTGAATAATGAGGAAAATACACAATTAGTGACAAATGGTAGGTATATGAACAATCCAAATGATTACCATGCAAGCCCATGGATGAGGGAAAGCTCATTATTCAAGTGACTAATAGGTTGATTTTACTGTTGCAATTTGTCCATATCTTCATACTAAATATTCTATGTATATTATATGGTGATAGAGGGCATTGTTGTGAATGCGTACTTGAAATATGTAATGATATAATTATTTCTCTTTCTGTATACTGCATGACCTCTTCACCTGCCCACTTTTGTTCTATTTGTGGTTTTTAATTGTTTTTATTGTACACTTGGACCTTCCTGGCTATTGTATGTCAAATAAAAGCCTTTTTTCACATGGACATTCTGCTGTTGTGTGCATGTTATCCTGTCTCTTTTCTCCTTTTTTTTTCAAATATAAAATGTTCCTACCATCGGCAATCAATTTGTAAAGATGAAATTGTCAGACATGCACCATAAATTACTAATATTAACCAAACATGTACTGTATAGCGTTTACTTCTATGAACTGTAATATATCAGCAGTTGTAAGGTTGGCTTTACTTGTATCATTTTCCTTCGCCCAGTGGATTTATGCCTTAGCCAAATATATCTAATAACCTATTTATACACTTTTTCACTTTGAAAGGGAGACATTATTACTAGTTATGAGCGAGTATACTTGTTGCTTGGGTTTTCCCAAGCATGCTCGGGTGTCCTCAGAGTATTTTGGCGTGCTCGGGGATTTAGTTTCTGTCGACGCAGCTGCATGATTTGTGGCTGCTGGACAGGCTGAATACATGTGAGGAATGCCTGTTTATTAGGGAATTCCCACATGTGTTCAGTCTGTCTAGCAGCTACAAATCATGCAGGTGCTTCGACAAAAAATAAATCTCCAAGGATGCCAAAATACTCAGAGGACAGCCAAGCAACGAGTATACTCGCTCATCACTAATTATTACAACTGATGCAAAGAAAACTTTCACAGGAAAACGTAGAATCGGTATGTGTACGATGCCCAAGAAAAACAAAGCTGGATTGCCGGCTATAGCACTGTATATACGGTAATAGTTATATAGCGGATTCTGAAATATTTCTAGTAATAAGTTCTGTCCACATCTGTGCTGGAAGTTGTGTTAGGAGGCTTCATTGCAGATTACATTAAAACTTAGCATGGCATGCTGCACTATTTTCCCCGGTAAAATCATGGACACCAATATGGAAATCCGGCAGACACAATTATAGTCAAAGGGTTCCACTGGGCGGCATTTGAGTTGTTACAGGTGCTTGTAACAAAATTAGAATATCATCAAAAAGTTAATTTATTTCAGTTCTTCAATACAAAAAGTGAAACTCATATATTATATAGCGTCATTACAGAGCGATCTATTTCATGTGTTTACTTCTGTTATTGTTGATGATTATGGCTTACAGCCAATGAAAACTGTGATAAAACACTCCGGGATTGCCTTTCCTGGGGTCAAAGGTCACGTACGTTTAGCATGAAACTCAGGCGCACAAGCCAGGGTCCGGGTATAACTGACACTGGGTCAGGTTTATTAACCCATTTCTGCCAGCAGACGTACTATCCCATCCATGTGCCCTGGGACTTAATCCCCAGGGATGGGATAGTACGTGATAGCGATCAGCGGCGCCCACGTGGTGAGCGCCGCTGATCGCGGCCAGGTGTCAGCTGATTATCACAGCTGACACCCGGCACAATGTGTCAGGGGCTGTCACGGACCTCCCCCGACACGTTAACCCCTTGTACACCGCGATCAAACACGATCGCAGTGTACCGGGGGTTAAAGGGAAGCATCGGCAGGGAGGGGGCTCCCTCCGTGCTTCCCTGAGCCCTCCACGGCAGCGCAATGTACAGCGCTGCTGCGGGGGGCTCTTTCCCTACAGGCCCCCGGATCCAAGATGGTGACGGGGACCTTCAGGGGCCTGTAGGGAGCTGACTTCCTCACTGCCTGCAAAGCACAGGCATGAGGAAGTCTGCAGCAGTGCCTGTGACAGATCGCTGATCTCTCACAGTGATCTGTGATGTGACAACTCAGCGATCTGTCACAGGACAGTGATGTCCCACCTGGGACAATGTAATAAAGTTTAAAAAAAAAAAAAAAAGTGTAAAAATAATTTTTAAAAAATCGCTAAATAAATTAGTAAAAAAAAAATATTCCCCAATAAATTCTTTTTTTGAAAAAAAAAAACACTAAAAGTACACATATTTGGTATCGCCGCATCCGTAACGACCCGCCCTATAAAGCTGTCCCATTAGTTAACCCCTTTAATGAACCCCTTAAAAAATAGAAATAAAAAACTAAGCAAAAGATAAAGATTTAATATCATACCACCGAACAAAAAGTGCCTTAACGCACGATCAAAAAGACACATATAAATATCCATGGTACCGCTGAAAACATCAGCTTGTCCTGCAAAAAATGAGCTGCCATACAGCATCATCCGCAAAAAAATAAAAAAGTTATAGCTCGCAGAATAAAGCGATGCAAAAATAATTATTTTTTATGTAAAATAGTTTTCATTGCATAAAACTGACAAAACATAAAAAAAGACCTAAATGAGGTATCGCTGTAACCGTACTGACCCAAAGAATAAAACCGCTTTATCAATTTTACCGCACGCGGAACGGTGTAAACGCACCCCCCCAAAAGAAATTCATGAAACGCAGGTTTTAGTTCATTCTGCGTCCCAAAAATCGGAATAAAAAGCGATCAAAAAATGTCACGTGCCCAAAAATGGTACCAATAAAAACGTCAACTCGTCCCGCAAAAAATAAGACCTCAAATGACTCAGTGGGTCAAAAGACGAAAAAAATTATAGCTCTCAATATGTGGTGATGCAAAAACTATTTTTACAATAAAAAGCATCTTTTAGTGTGCGACAGCTGCCAAACATAAAAACCGCCATAAATAGTAAATCAAACCCCCCGTTATCACCCCCTTAGCTAGGGAAAAATAATAAAATAAAAAAATGTATTTATTTCCATTTTCCCAATAGGGTTAGGGCTAGGCTTATGGTTAGGGCTAGGGTTAGGGTTAGGGCTAGGGTTAGGGCTGAGATTAGGGTTAGGGGTGTGTTGGGGTTATGGTTGGAGTTATAATTGGGGGGTTTCCACTGTTTGGGCACATCAGGTGCTCTCCAAATGCAACATGGCGTCTGATCTCAATTCCAGCCAATTCTGCGTTGAAAAAGTCAAATGGTGCTCCTTCCCTTCCAAGCTCTGCCATGCGCCCAAGCAGTGTTTTACCCCCACATATAGGGTATCAGCATACTCAGGACAAATTGCAAAACAACTTTTGGGGTCCAATTTCTCCTGTTACCCTTAGGAAAATAAAAAATTGGAGGCAAAAATATCATTTTTGTGGAAAAAAAGTGATTTTTTTATTTTCACGCCCAGGCGTTATAAACTTCTATGAAGCACTTGGGGGTTCAAAGTGCTCACCACACATCTAGATAAGTTCCGTGGGGGGTCTAGTTTCCAAAATGGGGTCACTTGTGGGGAGTGTCAATAGTTTAGGTACATCAGGGCCTCTCCAAACGCACATGACACCCGCAGACCAATCCATCAATGTCTGCATTCCAAAACGTCACTACTTCCCTTCCGAGCCCTGACGTGTGCCCATACAGTAGTTTTCTCCCACATATAAGGAATCAGCGTACTCAGGACAAATTGGACAACAACTTTTGCGGTCCAATTTCTCCTGTTACCCTTGGGAAAATAAAAAAATTGGAGACTAATTGATCATGTTTGAGGAAAAAACATGATTTTTTTATTTTCATGCTGGGCATTATAAACTTCTGTGAAGCCCTTGGGGGTTTAAAGTGCTCACCACACATCTAGATAAGTTCCTTAGGGGGTCTAGTTTCCAAAATGGGGTGATTTGTGGGGGGTTTCCACTGTTTAGGTACACTAGGAGCTCTCCAAAGGCAACATGACACCTGCAGACCATTCCATCAAAGTCTACATTCCAAAACGTCACTACTTCCCTTCCAAGCCCCGACGTGTGCCCATACAGTAGTTTTCTCCCACATATGGAGTGTCAGTGTACTCAGGACAAATTGGACAACAACTTTTGGGGTCCAATTTCTCCTGTTACCCTTGGGAAAATAAAAAAAGGGGACTAAAAGATGATGTTTGTTGAAAAAATACGATATTTTTATTTTCACGCCCGGTCGTTATAAACTTCTGTGAAGCACTGGGGGGTTCAAAGTGCTCACCACACATCTAGATAAGTTCCTTAGGGGGTCTAGTTTCCAAAATGGGATCACTTGTGGGGGGTTTCCACTGTTTAGGTACATCAGGGGCTCTCCAAAAGCAACATGACACCAGCAGACCATTCCATCAAAGTCTGCATTCCAAAACGTCACTACTTCCCTTCCGAGCCCCGACGTGTGCCCATACAGTAGTTTTCTCCCACATATGGGGTATCAGCGTACTCAGGACAAATTGGACAACAACTTTTGCGGTCCAATTTCTCCTTGTAGCCTTGGGAAAATAAAAAAATTGGTGACTAAAAGATCATGTTTGTGGAAAAAATGCGATTTTTTTATTTTCACGCCTGGGCGTTATAATCTTCTGTGAAGCACTGGGGGGTTCAAAGTGCTCACCACACATCTAGATAAGTTCCTTGGGAGGTCTAGTTTCCAAAATGGTGTCATTTGTGGGGGGTTTCTACTGTTTTGGTACATCAGGGGCTTTCCAAGCGCGACATGGTGTCCGATCTCAATTCCAGCCAAAAACGTCAAATGGCGCTGCTTCCCTTCTGAGCTCTGCCATGCGCCCAAATAGTGGTTTACCCCCACATGTGGGGTATCAGCGCACTCAGGACAAATTGCACAATATCTTTTAGGGTCCTGTTACCCTTGGAAAAATAAGAATTGAGGGTGAAAAGATCATTTTTGTGGAAAAAATATGATTTTTTAATTGTACGGCTGTATGTTATAAACTTCTGTGAAGCCCTTGGGGGTTTCAAAGTTCTCACCACACATCTAGATAAGTTCCTTGGGGGGGTCTAGTTTCCAAAATGGTGTCATTTGTGTGGGGTTTCCACTGTTTTGGTACATCAGGGGTTTTCCAATCGCGACATGGTGTCCGATCTCAATTCCAGCCAAAAACGTCGAATGGCGCTGCTTCCCTTCCGAGCTCTGCCATGCGCCCAAATAGTGGTTTACCCCCACATGTGGGGTATCAGCGCACTCAGGACAAATTGCACAATATCTTTTAGGGTCCTGTTACCCTTTGAAAAATAATAATTGAGGGTGAAACGATAATTTTTGTGGAAAAAATATGATTTTTTTAATTGTACGGCTGTATGTTATAAACTTCTGTGAAGCCCTTGGGGGTTCAAAGTTCTCACCACACATCTAGAAAAGTTCTTTGGGGGGTCTAGTTTCCAAAATGGTGTCATTTGTGGGGGGTTTCCACTGTTTTGGTACATCAGGGGTTTTCCAATCGCGACATGGTGTCCGATCTCAATTCCAGCCAAAAACGTCAAATGGCGCTGCTTCCCTTCTGAGCTCTGCCATGCACCCAAATAGTCATTTACACCCACATATGGGGTTTCAGCGAACAAAGGACAAATTGCACAATAACTTTTAGGGACCGGTTACCCTTGAAAAAATAAAAATTGGGGGTGAAAAGATCATTTTTTTGGAAAAAATATGATTTTTTATTTGTACTGCTGTACGTTATAAACTTCTGTGAAGCCCTTGTGGGTTCAAAGTTCTCACCACATATCTAGATAAGTTCCTTGGGGGGTCTAGTTTCCAAAATCAAGTCACTTGTGGGGGGTTTCCACTGTTTAGGTACATCAGGGGCTCTCCAAACGCGACATGGCGTCCGATCTGAATTCCAGCCTATTTTGCATTGAAAAAGTCAAACGGCGCTCCTTCCCTTTTGAGGTCTGCCATGCGCCGAAACAGTGGTTCCTCCCACATATCAGGTATCAGCGTACTCAGGACAAATTGCACAATAACTTTTGCAGTCCAATTTCTCCTGTTACCCTTGGTAAAATAAAAAAAATTGAACCTGAAGTATTTTTTTTGTGAAAAAAAGTTAAATGTTCATTTTTTTTTAAATATTCAAAAAATTCCTGTGACGCACGTAAAGGGTTAATAAACTTCTTGAATGTGGTTTTGAGCACCTTAAGGGGTGCAGTTTTTAGAATGGTGTCACTTTTGGGTATTTTCTATCATATAGACCCCTCAAAGTGGCTTCAAATGTGATGTGGGCTGTAAAAATAAAATGGTGTTGCAAAAATTAGAAATCGCTGGTCAATTTTTAACCCTTATAACTTCCTAACGAAAAAAAAATTTGGTTCCAAAATTGTGGTGATGTAAAGTAAACATGTGGGAAATGTTATTTATTAAGGTGTTTTGTGTGCCGTATCTCTGTGATTTAAGGGCATAAAAATTCAAATTTGGAAAATTGCAAAATTTTCAAAATTTTCGCCAAATTTCTGTTTTTTTCACAAATAAACGCAAGATATATGAATGAAATTTTACCAATTACATGAAGTACAATATGTCATGAGAAAACAATGTCAGAATCACCGGGATCCATGGAAGCGTTTCAGAGTTATAACCTCATAAAGGGACAGTGGTCAGAATTGTAAAAATTGGCCCGGTCATGAACGTGCAAACCACCCTTGGGGCTTAAGGGGTTAAAGGTGAAAGCAATGCATAAAGGAAATAAAACATAAAACAAATCCTTGCCTGTCTGGCACTAACTAAACAAGATCCGACCTAATTACCAACTGGTGGGCTTCTCCCATCCAGCCAAACCACAGTTACAGTGGGCACTGCTTCCACTCACGTGTGTCTCTCACACAGACAGACTGTGTCCCCAGGCTGAGACACTCACACAACCATCTGGCATCCTTTTATATCCGCCTCCCATTATTCATTAGTAACCAGGTGCGATACTGACCAGACTAGGCCACATAGGAAAGGTATCTGGGTGAGATATACCTGCCCTCATCCACTATTCCCACATGATTCTCACATATCCCCCCCCTCTACTCAGACCACTCTGGTCGAGCAATGACATCCGCCAAACAGTGCACTCGGGACAGGGCATCTGCATTCCCCATCTGTACCCCTGGGCAGTGCTCCACCGTAAAAGTGTAGGCCTGCAGGGCAAGGAACCACCGGGTCACCCGGCTATTCCGTTCCTTGTGCAAGTGCATCCACTTGAGAGGGGCATGGTCAGTGATCAGCCTGAACTTTCAGCCCACCAGGTAATATTTGAGGGCCTCTAGAGCCCACTTAATGACTAGGCACTCTTTTTCTACAACTTCATACTTTTGCTCATGTTTATTCAGCTTCCTGCTGAGATAGAGGACTGGGTGTTCCACTCCGTCCCTCACTTGTGACAGTACGGCCCCGATACTGGTATCAGAGGCATCCGTTTGTACCACAAACTCGCTGCGGAAGTCCGGAGTCACCAGTACGGGTTGAGAGCAAAGTGCCCGTTTTAGCCTATGGAAGGCTTCTTCAGCCGCTAAATTCCATTTAATCATGACGGAGTCTTTCCCTTTGGTAAGATCCGTCAGGGGGGTAGCGATGGCTGCAAAATTGGGTATGAATCGGCGATAATAGCCGGCGATCCCCAGAAAGGCTTGCACCTGCTTCTTGTTGACAGGTTGCGGCCAGTCCTGAACTGCTTGAATCTTATCGACCTGGGGTTTAACAATACCCCTCCTAATTACATACTCCAAATACCGGGCTTCTTCTAGCCCGATGGGACATTTCTTGGGGTTTGTGGTTAGACCTGCCTCCCACAGGTCATCAATCACAGATTGTACTTTCTGGAGATGAGTCTCCCAGTCCAAGCTGTAAAAGACAATGTCATCCAAATAGGCTGAAGCGTACTGCCTATGTGGCCTCAGGACTCGATCCATCAGACTCTGGAAGGTCGCCGGTGCTCCGTGCAGTCCAAACAGCATATATACATACTGAAATAAACCTTCCGGCATAGCAAATTGCGTCTTTTCTCTGGCCGCCTCCGCCAGAGGGATCTGCCAATACCCCTTTGTTAGGTCTAGGGTCGTAATATACCGGGCTTTTCCTAACCAATCTATTAACTCGTCAACCCGGGGCATAGGGTAGGCATCAAATTTTGAGACCGCATTCAGTTTCCTGAAGTCATTGCAGAACCGGATGGTGCCGTCCGGTTTAGGAATTAGCACAATCGGGCTGGACCAAGCACTGTGCGATTCCTCAATGACTCCTAACTCTAACATTGCCTTCACTTCTCGGGAAGCGGCTTCACGGCGCGCTTCTGGGATTTGGTAGGGTTTTACGTGAACTGTGACACCAGGTTCCGTTACGATGTCATGTTTCATTAGCGTAGTCTGCCCGGGTTTTTCTGAGAAAAACTGTCAGGACTCTGAACATTTTTTACCCTTTTGCATTACTGCCCTTTTCCAAGATGGTGTCTTTGGTCTCATGTGCATTGTGTCCTCCCAGAGGCGTATCTAGGCTTTCTGGCACCCGGGGCAAGAATTCGGTTTGGCGCCCGCCCAAGTACATATGCGACTTGCACACTTAGCCATGTACCTACGAGCTGCTCTTCCTAATGCTCTCAATGTTCAGTAAAAAACTGAGAGAAGCAGGAAGAGAAGCTCGTTGTCACAGGACCATACCTATGAAAATCGCATATGAGTGAAGTGTCCATGTGATGACTACTGCAACCTGCAGAGCTGAATCCTGACATTGCAGCTTCTGAATTCTCACAACGAATGCACTGCACACTTTTAGGATTCTCCCTTGCCGATGTACAGTCATGTCAGCCCAGGTATGTGATTTATATACTTCTGGCCACATTCCGACTAGACGTGCCCGGCCTCACTCTGTTCATTTTCATTGAGTGAGGCCACACATGTCTAGTCAGCATGTGACCGCATATGTAAATTACCGTCACGAGAGAATCCTGACAGCGTTCAGTGCGCACTGTGAGAATTCAGAAGTCTGCAGTCATATAGAATGACTGCAGACTCAGCACAAACTTGGACAACCCCTTTAATGTTCCTAACAAATAAAAACATGAGAATAAGTCAGTGTCACAAATAACATTTACATCCAGGTACCTTATAGATGACGTCGTCTCTGCAATCAGTCACCTTTTCTTCTACCCCATGATGAGTTTTCTCATCCACATCTCGTCTCTGCAGACTTCCATCTTCTCCGGTCTTTTGCAGCAAATCTCCACACGATCCCCTTAAAGATAGAAGTGTCATTATAATGCCCCTAAATAAAAATATCTGCAATATACTGTCGCCTCACACTATTCCCCTCTAGCATCCCACCTGTTCACCATACTGTCTCCTCATATATTTACCCCCTCACTCTCTATACTGTCTGCTCACACATATCCCTGACTCCCCATACTGTGTCCACTTACATTAACCCATTCGCTCCCCATACTGTCTGCACCAATCCCCCATACTATTTCCTCATACATACTCTTTATTTTGTGTCCTCAAATCTCCCCACACATGAAATCCCCCCATCCCCAATCCCCCACACACATTAAGTACCCCCCATCCCCATTCCAAATCCCCCCACACATTAAATAACCCCCCATCCCCACTCCAAATCCCCCCACACATTAACCCAATCCCCACTCATTAACCCCCATCAGCACTCCAAATCCCCCCACTCCAAATACCCCCACACATTAACCCCAACCCCACTCATTAACGCCCCCACACATTAACCCCCATCCCCATTCATTAACCCCCGCACACATTAACCCAATCCCCACTCATTAACCCCATCACCACTCCAAATCCCCCTACACATTAAATAACCATCTCCACTCCAAATACCCCCACACATTAACCCCCATCCCTATTCATTAACCCCAAAACACATTAACCCCCATCCCCACTCATTAACCCCCATCCCCACTCATTATCACCCAAACACATTAACCCCCATCCCCACATTAACACCCCCACACATTAACCCCCATCCCCATTCACTAACCCCCGCACACATTAACCCAATCCCCACTCATTAACCCCCATCACATTAAATAACCCTCCATCTCCACTCCAAATCCCCCCACACATTAACCCCATGGCATCCCCACTCATTAACCCCCACACACATTAACCCCCATCCCCACCCTAAATACCCCCACACTTTAACCGCCATCCCCTCTACAAATCCCCCCATCTCCACTCATTAACTCCCCCTCATCTCCCATCTTCGGTGGTTCTTCAGCTCCACAGAGGAGCACACTTACCACCAGCGTTTGCTTTGGGCGCCGGGGAGTGACGTCAGCAGCGTGATCACATGACCTGATCACGATGCTGACGTCGCTCTGGCCCGGCGGTCAGAGCTTCATTTGTACTGGCGTCTGTATAGACGCCAGTACAATTGTTCCCTGGGAGCCGGCATGCGCTCCTTCTCTGCGCCGGCTGTCAGCTTGACAGCTGACACAGAGAACCGCCGACTCTCAGGCCGGGGGGGCGGCAGAACGCATCCGCCAAGGAGGACACTGCGGACCGCTGCATTAGGCGGCCCGACTGCGCCCCCCTGCTGGCTGCGCCCGGGGCAACTGCCCCGGCTGCCCCCCCTAGATACGCCACTGTGTCCTCCTGCTATAAAACTCCACCCCAGCCTTCAGTCTGTGCTTGAGTATTCTGCCTTGCATCCAGCTCCTGACCTCTGATTGCTCCCTGGCCATATACCGGCTCCTGTGAACCTGTGTGGTGATCCTGCTACTCTGCTCTGAGTTCCTGCTGCATTCTCCAGTCTCCAGTAACTCCTTCTTCCTCTGCTGCTCGTGTTCACTTCCATCTGCATTTGCTGGACATGTAAGCTGTTGCTGCTCTGCAAGAGCCTGAGACTATTTTCCAGGCCTCCCTGGTCAAGCTAAGATATGATTTGAACTGCCTTTTAAGTTTATCTATCTGTGTTTGGACTGAGACAAGGATTTATTCGTGTCAAGTATCCTCAAGAATAACTGTGCTTCATAGACGTTTCGCTTGATTGCATTTTCCTCTGAAGTTCCTATAGACTGCTAAGCTGCGTCTTATATTTACACTAAGTGTTGTGGACTTGAGTTTCTTTCTGCATCCATTTGTATCACCGTGTGTTAATATAGACTTTACCACTCTTAAAGCTGTGTCCTGTAGTCATCTTGTTCCACGCACAGAGTCTCTTGAGTTATCCCCTATAATTATTGCAAAAACTTTTGGTTGTGAAGTAGAAACTGCCTGACCTCAGGCTTTTGCCGCTCTGAGAGAGTCTCTGCAACCCGTACCTCCCGTACGGCATGCAAGCAGACGGGACGGGCCAGCTCCGCTGACAAGGCAGACCGATCTTTCCAGGGTTTTATCAGATTTACATGATAAATCTGTTCAGGTTTCGTTTACCTGCCTGATATACTTTGCAGTTTACTTCACCAACTCTTTCCTTAATCTCAAAGGGGCCCTGCCACTTTGCCAGGAACTTACTGTCAACCGTGGGGACCAGGATCACACCCTATCTCCGTGTGCAAACGTACGGATCTTGGCGCCCCTATCATAGATTCTTTTTTGGGCTCCTTGAGCCTGCATCATGTGTTCTTTGACGATAGGCATAACAGCCGCAATACGGTCCTGCATTTGTGTTACGTGATCTATCACCGTTTTAAACGGAGTGACCTGACCCTCCCAGGTTTCTTTTGCGACGTCTAACAGTCCGCGAGGACGTCGGGCGTACAATAACTCGAAAGGCGAGAATCCCGTGGAAGACTGGGGTACTTCCCTGATGGCAAAAAGCAAATACGGAAGTAAATAGTCCCAGTTCTTCCCATCCTTGTCTATCACCTTTCTCAGCATCTGCTTCAGAGTTTAATTGAACCGTTCGACCAACCTGTCTGTTTGAGGGTGATACACGGATGTGCGTAACGGTTCTATTTGTGACAACCGGCAGAGCTCCTTCATTACCCTGGACATAAAGGGGGTCCCCTGGTCGGTGAGTATTTGTTTTGGTATACCGACCCGACTAAACACATGCACCAGTTCCTTGGCAATCGTCTTGGTGGCCGTGTTATGCAAAGGGATGGCCTCCGGGTAACGAGTGGCATAATCCAAGATGACCAGGATATGTTGGTGTCCACATGCAGACCGTGGAAAGGGCCCAACTAAATCCATCCCAATCCTCTCAAACGGGACTTCAATAATAGGTAGGGGTACCAAAGGGCTACAGAACCGGGGCTTAGGTGCAGAGGCTTGGCAGTCAGGACAAGACTCACAATATACACGAATATCGTGATGCATGCCTGGCCAAACAAAACAGTGTAATATCCTTTCGGTGGTTTTCTGGACTCCCAGGTGACCTCCCATCACATATACGTGGGCCAGGTCAGCACTTGCCACCAATAGGGTTTTGGCACGACTAACAGTTGCACCGTGTCTTCCCCCTTTTTCTCTATCTGATATAGCAAATCATTCTCCAGGACCATGTAAGGATATGCCAGCCTAGAGCCAGGTTCTACAGGTACCCCATTTATCACTTTTACATTTGTCCTAGCCTGAGAAAGGGAGTTCCAAATCTGGCAAACGGGGAGGTGGACGGCTGTCGGCCTCCTCCTCTTCCCTGGTCTCCTCCGTATCACCCGCCAAGACTGAAAACGGGAACTGCAGGTCATTTCCAGCAGACTCTCCCCCCAAGTCTTCCTGGGGGACCTCTTCCAGGGGTTCAGGTCCCACACGCGCCCTGGGAGAAGAGTCACGTACCCTGCTACCCTGGGGCATCAACCGATTCTCCCACAACTGCCAGAAGTGGGGAAAATCCCGGCCCAAGATAACATCATGTAATAACGCAGGGACGAGTCCCACTTTATGTTGCACAGACCCATAGGAAGTAGTAATGCATATGACCGTGGTGAGGTACAAACAGGTGTCTCCATGCACACACGTTACAGAAAATTTGTCTGATGGTCCAGTCGGGGCTGACACCAGACTAGCCTTCACCAGAGTCACCACACTTCCCGAGTCTAACATTGCCACCACATTTTTGCCATCAACAATTAAATCACGCAAGTGTTTTTCCACATCCCTTTGACCGGCATTCACACTCACTACCCGTGCAACCATAGACATGCGGTTTTTAGAGTCTGTGACGTCGCACTGCATGGGTTCAGTAGTGACCGGACAGTTCGCAGCAATGTGGCCCATCTCTTGGCAGCGGAAGCAGCTAACGAGCCCCTTGCTTAGACCATAGTTCGTTACTCTCGGCCTTGCAGTGCGGGCAGTCCCGTTTTCCTCCCTCACTGTCTTAGGGATTTCTCCTTCTCTCCTACTCCCTGGAACAGTCTTACCGGTTCCACGTGGAAATGATGAAGAACGAGGTGGGGTAGCATCGTCTCGGAGTCATTCCGGCACGGAGTAACGTTCAACCAGATCCACCAGTTGATCTGCCGTCATGGGATTTCCATGGCTTACCCACTTCCTCAGGGCTGGCGGTAGAGCTCTCAGGTACTTGTCCATGACGACTCTCTGGATTATCTCTGGCGCTGTCAGCACCTCGGGTTGTAGCCACTTCTTCGTCACGTGGATCAGGTCGAACATCTGTGACCGCGGTGGTTTATCCGGTTGATAAGTCCATTGATGCACTCTCTGTGCACGGACAGCGGTCGTCAATCCCAGCCGGGCCAAGATCTCGGCTTTCAGTTTGTCAAAGTCCTGCGCGGCTTCAGGTTCTAAGTCATAATAAGCCTTTTGGGCCTCACCGGAAAGAAACGGGGCAATCAGGCCGGCCCATTGTGCCTTCGCCCATTTTTCTCGCACCGCCGTCCATTCAAACGTGGTCAGGTATGCCTCGACGTCATCTTCGGTCGTCATCTTCTGCCAGTACCGACTCACATGAATCACTCTCGACTCGGCTTCCAGGTTAACCTCAGGTAAGCTTGCCAGGCGCTGCGCCACCTGCTGGAGAAGCGAATGATTGGTAGCTGTCATGTCCACCAACTCCTTCAGCTGGGCCATCATCACCCGATTAGCTTCGTGCTGGACGGTGGTGGACTGTACCAGCACTTTCACCACGTCCTCCATTCTCATGCTTCCAACGTGATACCCGCGTTCTCCACCACAATGTGATAAAACATTCCGGGATCGCCTTTGCTGGGGTCAAAGGTCACGTGCGTTTAGCATGAAACTCAGGCGCACAAGCCGGGGTCCGGGTATAACTGACACTGGGTCAGGTTTATTAAAGGTGAAAGCAATGCATAAAGGAAATAAAACATAAAACAAATCCTTGCCTGTCCGGCACTAACTAAAGAAGATCCGACCTAATTACCAACTGGTGGGCTTCTCCCATCCAGCCAAACCACAGTTACAGTGGGCGCTGCTTCCAATCACGTGTGTCTCTCACACAGACAGACTCTCTGTGTCCCCAGGCTGAGACACTCACACAACCACCTGGCATCCTTTTATATCCGCCTCCCATTATTCATTTGTAACCAGGTGCGATACTGACCAGACTAGGCCACATAGGAAAGGTATCTGGGTGAGATATACCTGCCCTTATCCACTATTCCCACATGATTCTCACAAAACCCAAATGTCATTATCTCGGTAAATTAGAATACTTCAGCTTGAAAAATGATGTTAAAATCTTAAATGTTGGCCTACTGAAATGTATGTTCAGTAAATGCACTCAATTCACTGACTTTGGTCTTGATAAAACACAGTGTACCTACTCCAGTAGATGACATGGCTCCCCAAACCATCACTGATTATGGAAACCTTACACTAGACCTTGGAAATCAAGGTCCCAGAGTCTGGCGGAGGAGTGGAGAGACAGACAATCCAGACGAGCTGAAGGCTGCTATCAAAGCAACCTAGGCCTCCATAACATCTCAGCAGTGCCACAGGCTGATCGGCTCCATGCCTCGCCGCATTGATGCAGTAATTGATGCAAAAGGAGCCCTGACCAAGTATTGAGTGCATTTACTGAACATACATTTCAGTAGGCCAACATTTCGGATTTTAAAATCCTTTTTTCAAGCTGGTGCTATATAAACTATTCTAATTTACTGAGATAATGACTTTTGGGTTTTCATTTGCTGTAAGCCATAATCATCAACATTAACAGAAATAAACACTTGAAATACATCACTCTGTTTGTAATGACTCTATATAATATGAGTTTCACTTTTGTGTTAAAGAACTGAAATAAATTAACTTTTTGATTTTGTGGGAAACACCTGCATATGATGGTCCATCTCCTTCGTGAACTCCGTTTTCCTGTAACATGGTAAAAAGAAGGAATTCCTAATGCAGAAAAAAACCTTAAACTAAGAAGCAATTCTTGCAGAATAGTAGCAGGATAATTGTTTTCATGTATTGCCAAAAGAAACTAAGAGAAATACAACAGCAATTACATAATTACTTATTGCAACATTCTGCTCATAATGTTTTGCTTTATTTTAAACAAACGCTTGCTTTTCCAGAGTCTTAAGGGGGTTTTACACATAGCGATATCGCTAGCGATATCGCTATAACGTCACCAATTTTGTGACGTTATAGCGATATTGCTAGCGATATCGCTATGTGTGATACTTACCTCCGACCGGCTCCCCTGCTGTCCATCGCTGATCGCGCGAGAATGTCCGGCTCCATTTCTCATCGTCAGCTTCCTGCTGGGCTTCCTGCTGTGACAACGAGCGATGCGTGGACGCGGGCGGGAGGACGTCAGGATCGCTGTGTGTGAAAGGTGAGTATTGTGCGCTGCGCCGCTGCTGCATCGCTGTGAGGTCTGCCTGTGTGACAGCTCACTAGCGATCATTTAGCGATGCACCAGCGATCCTGACCGGGTCAGATGGCTGGTCGGATCGCTGGTACATCGCTAAATGTAAAAGGGCCTTTAGAGGGTTTCTCCCATCTCTGACTTTCACCACCGAGTTGGGAATAACCACTTCTAGCTTCCATGCTGGCTTCCAAAAACAGCACTACTCTGAAGTGAATGGGAGTTAATGGAAACAGTGCAGCAAATAATGGTACGCTGTTGGCGTAATGCTGAGTACTGTAATTTCCAAGGGAGGCACAGTGCATCAGGTGGCTGGGGGCTAGAAGCAGCTATTCCTTCCTTCAACTTTAAATGGCAGAGACAGGAATAACCCTTTAATTATCTTACTTTTTTCATTCATTAACTGTAATGCAATATTGAAAACTAAACAAGAAAGCCCACAAAGACTGCAGCGTCTGACATTTTTCTAAAATTCTACTTCAAATGATGGCTGCACTTTTAGGCAACTTGATCTCATCTGATAATTAATAATCTGCAAAATAATTTGGCCTCAATTCAACAAGACCGGTTTGAACTGTGTCAGCCTTGATGAGGACGCACGTTGGTGTCAGAAGTGCTTTATTCAATGAGAGGTGGGCTCGTTTTAATGAATCAGGTATGTCTGAAAAGTGAGGTGCGTCTTCATGTGCCTCGGCTCAAGTCTTATTCCAGTTAGCGACTGGAGCAACATTTCTGGAATAAGGTGGGCATCTCCACTCCCTTGTCCCATGAATGTCTACCCCAGCTCTTACCATTTGGGAGGAGCTGGTCAAAATAATTGTGTAAACTCCAAAAGTTGCAAAATTTTTCCACAAGTTTTACAACATAACAAAGTGTTTTATGCCAGAACTCTGGCAAAAGCACTGATAAATCAGGGTTCTTCATTTAGAATTTATGTTGTGTTAACTTTAAAAAACCATACCAAATCATCCTGATGAATTAACAAGATCTAAATTATGATGGCTAGTAACTGGGCACTTCTAAAACACATGTCTTGTTGTGTATTTATGGCAAACAGCAAATTGTATCTGTAAAAAGAAGTTCCGAGAAAAGCAAGAGTTGGGTCATGGGCATCTAAGACATATTGATGCATGTGAGCAGGGAAGCTCCAAATATACAGAAGAGCTACTGACTCACAAAAAAAAGTGTCAGAGCATGCAGTGAATCGTGAACTTTGTCCACAAACAATAGCGCTTAGATTGGCAATGTGGGCAGCAGAAGAAGACCATGAAGCAGTGGAAAATTGTGGCCTTTCTGATAAATTATTTTTTTTAATGTGGATGTCTTAGCACATATATTTTTACACATACCACCTACATAAACATTGAGATGTAGGTATTCTTTAAAAGCAGCTGTGATCCCCTGCTGTCCTTTCTGTATACTCTTTTGCTTCCCCCCTACCCAGTAGATGTGGTAAGATCAGACCGTGTTCCTGCACCGTCAGACACAGCCATTACACAGTACACAGGAGGGGCACATTTATAAGATTATCTCAGCACAGGAACATTTTTGTTAACACATCTAATTGTGGTAATTATTATTATTCCAAGATCTATTGATTAAAATATACTTTTTTCATGGGACAACACCTTGAAGTCTTGTTGCTAGAGACCATAGGACACCTTCAGAGATCCTGTAAAGTCATCGATATGCATCGACATGTCAGGGATCTTGGTTAACAGAAAGGGGTTTATTGAAGAAGATAAAGGCTTTTAAACAGTAGCTATCAACTCGGGCAGGAAAAATCTGTTTCTTTGAACAGCAGTGATAAATGCTTTACAAATGCATTTTAGGAACAAGACACGTGTTCCACATGTTTGTATTCTGGGATATGGACAAGCTTTTTTGGTATGTTAACACGCAATTTTGTTTTAGAAATTTCTGTGATTAAATAATCTACTCCATACAGTACATCTGAATGAAATTCTTTCTGCAACATGTGCATGGAGTTTTGCAATCATAATAACATGAATAGAACAGACACAGACATTTTTATAACGATTTATCACGTGTACATAAGAATTTTCCTTCGTGGCACTCTGAAAATTGTGCCTTATACCTATCTCAGATTTTAAACCACAAAGGCCCAATCTACTTCTGGCCAAAAATGTATCAAACATTCATAAAAAGGTCATCAATCATGTAAAAAAATCATGTCACGTCATATAAAAAGATAGAAATACAGAAGATCAAAATGTTGCCAGTTATCTTTGTCATGGGGTTACCGCCACAGAGCGGAGCCAGAAGACCGTAATGTCTGATTGCTCCTATTCCTGTGCTGAATAGAAGCACTTCACCTTCTTTATAAAAGGTGTAAATTTCTTTTGGCAGTACAGGGGTTAATCTGCTATGTTGAGAGCTTTGGGAGCTAGGGCTCTCAGCTGAGCACACTTAGCCACTCCTATCCCCTATATAATCAGGGTCCTGACTGACACACATCGTCAGGACTAGCTTTTGTTGCATGGCTAGTAGGATAGTAGTTAGTGGTTATATGAGTAGGCATTTGGTGGATTTATCTGTGACTGTTACTTTTTTTAGTGAGTGTGATAATTCCCTTTCTTCTCCTACTTTGGTTTTACCCCATCCTCAACTCCCCAGTGCATTCTTCTGTTATATGTGAGTGGAATGACTGCTATTGTAATTTGCCCTGTTTTTGCTACCCTATTCGTCTAGTTCTGTACTACGGTGCACTATTACTCCCCTCTTCCCTGGGTGGGGAAAGGGTACACAGGGTGGATTCAGACGATAAGTCAAGGTACATGGCTCCAGCATCTTCACCTTCAGAAGTAGCTCAGGGAACAGGGTGAGCTAAGGCGCCCCCCTAGTGTTAGGGACAGGGAAGGAGCCCTTGGTCCCTGGGCACCCAACAACAAAGTCATGACAATCTATCATTGGTTTGTTTTTTCTGCATGAAAGATTTTGGCCGACAATTAAAAAAAGTGTTTAGCTGGTCCGGCTAAAAATGATGGGTTTGGCTGTTATTCATCTAATAAGTATTGCCAGCCTCAGAGAGCTGTTGGCTGAATGCTAGCTTCACTGATTACATCTATTTCTCCCACATCCCCCATGCATGGTCAAGTGTGCTTGAATTTGACATTAGCTGGTTACGTCCATGCACACTAAAAGGTAATGGTAAGCCTAGCCCACCAAAATTGGTGGATGTGGTGAACAATTACTTAATACAAGTAGGCACCTTAAGACATGCCATTTTTCCTAGTAAAATGGAAGAACACTTGTCAGAGAAGAGCTAGTTTGCTCTCATTAGTCTCTGGCCACGGACAGGAGCTGCGTAAACTTCTTGAACATTTTCATTCCTTGGCACAGCATTTTATTTGCCGGCCTGGCATGAGATCATCTGTGCCCCACAGGTGACTTCTCACCAGCCCGGCTAATCATATGCCTAACCTGGAATCCCAGTAGGTAAGTAGATTCATGCAGATCCTCTCCATGGCCAGAAAGCACTGACCTGAACCATTGACTGGGGTTTCAGGAAGCATTTTGCTCATTTCTTGTTGTCATTTGTGCTCACAGTCTATTACATGTTTACCCCACACAAAGCTCAAAAGTTTTCTTGATGTTCACGTTAGTATAATCATTTTTAAGTAGAGCATATGTCCATACTATGAAGAGTCTTCATCCTTCATCAGGGTACGTTAGAGGATCATAGTGAAGTGTTTAACATGAAATTGAAAAAAAAAATAAAACTCTACAGAGGCCGTAAAACACTTAAAACAATGAGAAGAATCCAGATGGTGATGAGGGTCCTACAAGGCTAAGAAGATACATGGATATGAAGTGAATTTTTCATATCTTTACATTTTGAGATTTGAATGTTGCAGCGTTTTTGCTATCACAAAAACAGGTCTTTTACCTACAAAACCCTGATTTTATCTCTCATAATTTTATGAGCTAAAGTATGGTATGTATTTTGGATGATTTTTAAGGTTCTTCAACAAATCCTTATCTTGTTGAGAAAGAGCCAAGATCAAGGTATTTACTAGTATTGTATCAAATTGTAAGTAGAGGAAAATAGCGTGTTTTTGCTCGCATTGCTTAATATACAAGTTGTGGCCACTTGGCCATATAAATCTTATTTTCTGGAGTGGATGTGTTTAAATGGAGATTATCAATGGTGAGATAATATTTGAAGGATCTCAGTGGAAGTGACTCTGCTTTACTCGGATTACACCTAAGGATGGTCATGTCCTTGAAGAAGAAACAGCAGAGTGAGGAACTGAAGGCGCAGGACTTGCTGGGCTTTGAAATCTTCTATTTAACGCAACAATCCTCTTGTAGGACTGAACCACAGCGGGCGAGTCACAATGCCGAGAAAAAAATGACACAATGCTGGATAAACATTTTCTTTTAGGCTAAGAAGAGAGAGAATAGGAGACATATAAAGTGCACATAATACATATAAAGAACCAAATCAAAAGGCAATAAAAGGGAGAGAAAGTGAACAAAAGGCGGGAAGGGAGAAAAGAGAAATGCAAATGGAAGAGACAAAAAAAAGAAAGAAGAAAGGAGAACAAGAGGGGGGGAAAGAAGTAATATTTCCTTGATAAAAATGCACAAAAGGGAAGATGAACTTTGTTCTTTTCCCCCTCTCTTTCTACTTTCCTCTCTTTCTGCTCCTCGCCTCGCAGCACGCCAGCCTAAGCTGAGAGCTGTAATGTCATTAAATTGCAAATGCTTTTTCATTTCCGACACACACTGTTTACTTATCTGGCAAAAACATATGTTGGAAGGAATCCGTTAAATTCTGCCCATTGCCTTGGGTAAAAGTGCAATAGAAACGGCCCCAGTGAGCTGCCTCTTTCTTCTCCCAGCACTACTCTTATCAGGAAGACTGCCTGGCAGAAACTGGCTAGCTGAATGAAAAACGAAGATACAGACGCAGATTACGGAAGAACACTGAGCACAAAATTCCTGGAGAGAGGGTCACTCCATAGCGAATGATTTCACTGCTCTAGATCTGCATAAATTACTATTTTTAAGGCATCTCCAAAGTCTGTATATTTTTCTCACTCTGTCAAACATTTAATTTCACGCCCCATGTTCTGAATATGCTAAAATGCATATCTCCGATGCACCTTTAAGCCAGAAAAACGAATGCAAAATTGAAGATAAAACGATGCGATTTGCACTACAAGCCTATTACTTGAAGTATTTACATATAGTTTACCTCTGCAGTTCTGAAAAACATTTTTTTTTCTTAAAAATATATCTGGATTAAGGTTGTTATAAATATGTATAAAGCTTTTGTTTAGAAAACAGATTTGCTAGTTAAAGTATATTAAAAAAAAAAAAAGAACAGAACGGACCGAATAGCTCTAGACCACCGCAGAGGAGACTTTCTGAGGGAATAAGAAAAATCTCGATTAATAGACACTTGTCCTTATTCAAAGTAAAAAAATGAAATCTTCTTAAACAGTTTAAAACATGGACATGTGTAACATTTCAGACAGAACAGACAATTTAAATAAATCCAACTTTCATGTATTTTCAAGCACGGCTAAGGCATATTAGCATTCTAATTGAAGTTTATCAGTGACCGACTAAGCCTTATATATGGAGTCAGACAATAAGTGCGGGAAAATGACAAAAAATGTGAAATTCAAAACTACACATAACGGTGGATGTTTTGGGTTATTTCTAGTTGTGTTTAGGCATGAGCGTTTTAGAGTTTTAATGTATAGAACGTACTGGCCCAAATAGTGAAATTGTCCAATTTATCAATAGAATAAGAATAGATATATGGAATCAATGGTGCTATATCAATAAATAATAATAATAAATAATAAGAATTTATTGGGCTGAGATGTTGCGCACTCTCGGGCTGCTCTTCTCTCCGACCTCGTGCTGTATGTCATTGATCTCTTTCATAGGAGAAAGGTCGTATATGACGGGATGTGATTTCCAGCCGCTCGGACACAGGCAGTTAATTGCACATGACTGGTGGTGAATATATTAATTGTAGCATGCTGTGACAAAGTCACAGTCATTTTATAGAGCCGCCGGACTGGGATCATTTACTGTAGCCTTCCACATATATGGTCGATCAGTCGTGTGACCCGGACCCAGCGCGATTCGGTCATGTAACCACTTATGTAGTTTGTGTGTACTCTTCACATGGACTATATAAAAAAAGACTTAAATGAATATATAGATATAAAGTACGTTAATGATTGAAAAATGAGTTTATTTGTTCTCCTTATTTTCTTCAAATGAAAACAAACTTTCTCCCCATACAAATAATAATAATACCTATATTCTATTAAATATAGATATGTCGACCCATAAGGGTATGTGCATATGTTAGATGTTTGGTGCAGAAATTTCAGCTCCATTTCTTCATTTCTAGGCACAGGCTTTTTACTTACATTATTGGTTCAGATTTTTCCCCACTCATTAGAATGGGTGAAATCAGCAGCAAAAACGCTGAAAGAATTGACACAAATAAGAAAGAAATAAGCAACATGTGCACGAGACTGAAGGAACATCATTCTATTTGATGACATTGGGGAAAAATGTTGAGGTTTTGCGACAAATATGCAGAGCAAAAAACGCAACGTGTGCACACAGCCTTATGGATTATTCGGTTTCATCTTGTATGTCCCTTATGTTTTGAGGAAGATTACGCAATATTTTATTAAGATATCCTGCGCTACTGAAACATCTGATAAGCACAGTATATGGATTTATTTGTAATTTCTCAATTATTACATCCACATCTGTGCTAGAGAACAAATACACTCCTCTTGAGTTGCTAAATTCATTGGAAGAAAATGATAGAATTAGTGGGATCCTTTGACATGTTAGGTTCCGCCTTTGTTGGAGAAGGATGGGATTTAAGTCTTTGTCAATAAGAAACAGTGAAATTGCCGGCAGATCTGCTGCCCTACACCCCCCTCTAGTGGCCGCTTCACAGCGCAGGCGGCGTACCCAAACTGCATGAGTAAGGACTGAGACTCAGGATGAAAATGCAGGAAAACTCTCACATTTATCATTTTTTTCTATAGTTATAGGAATGTTATATATTACTCAATTGTACAAATAAATTTGTTTTGCAATTTTTTTAACCACAAAATGGGTAAATCTACTATATAATCGTCTAATTCTGTCTGTAATGGAAATCCCGCGTCGCTGATTGGTCGCGCCCAGTCGGCTGCGACCAATCAGCAGCAGGCGCAGTCCGACTGCAAATTGGCTCAGCATTCGAACGAAGCACGCCACTGCTACCGTCGGGAGATTTGCGGCGCTAGCCACTGATCTCCCGACGGTTGTCGCGGGTCATCTCCTGCCACACGGAGGTCAGCGGCAACGCAGCCGGCAGATAACCTGCGAAGCGCTAAATGTGCAGATGGTACCCAGGGCCCAGAGGAGAGGAGACTCTCCTCCAGGCCCTGGGTACCATAAACCTGTAAAAAATAGAATTAAAATATAAAATAGTGATATACTCACCTTCCGACGACCCACGGACTCTTTCCCTTCTCTCACCACGCGCCCGGCATCTTCCGGTCCCAGTAATGCTTTGCGCGAAAGACTGCTGATGACGTTGCGCTCTTGAGAGAGTGACGTCATCTCCAGTCCTTCGCGCTAAGCATTACTGGGACTGGAAGATGCCGGGACCGTGGAGAGGAGATCGGGGGCCGTCGGAAGGTGAGAATAGCCTATTTTTTTTTATCTGGAATACACCATCTAATATATATATATAAATGTACAGTGTTTCAATTGTATTCATTTGTATTCTCGGGGGGGGGGGGGGGGAATAAAAAAATTGTGCTGCAGTTTTTTTATTTCTTTTAACAGGAAAGAGATTACCATAAACGATGCTATAAAATTAATAGAGTCATAGATAAGATAGCACCAAGTATGTGTCTGTTATTGTACAGTCATATGTTAACGTTTGGGCACCCCTATTAATGTTAACCTTTTTTCTTTATAACAATTTTGGTTTTTGCAACAGCTATTTCAGTTTCATATATCTAGTAACTGATGGACTCAGTTATATTTCTGGATTCAAATGAGGTTTATTGTACTAACAGAAAATGTGCAATCTGCATTTAAACAAAATTTGACCGGTGCAAAAGTATGGGCACCCTTATCATTTTCTTGATTTGAACACTCCTAACTACATTTTACTGACTTCCTGAAGCACTAAATTGGGTTTGTAACCTCATTGAGCTTTGAACTTCATAGCCAGGTGTATCAAATCATGAGAAAAGGTATTTAAGGTGGCCACTTGCAAGTAGTTCTCCTATTTGAATCTCCTATGAAGAGCGGCATCATGGGCTCCTCAAAACAACTCTCAAATGATCTGAAAACAAAGATTATTCAACATAGCTTTTCAGGGGAAGGATACAAAAAGTTGTCTCAGAGATTTAACCTGTCAGTTTCCACTGTGAGGAACATAGTAAGGAAATGGAAGAACACAGGTACAGTTCTTGTTAAGCTCAGAAGTGGCAGGCCAAGAAAAATATCAGAAAGGCAGAGAAGAAGAATGGTGAGAACAGTCAAGGACAATCCACAGACCACCTCCAAAGACCTGCAGCATCATCTTGCTGCAGATGGTGTCACTGTGCATCGGTCAACAATACAGCGCACTTTGCACAAGGAGAAGCTGTATGGGAGAGTGATGCGAAAGAAGCCGTTTCTGCAAGCACGCCACAAACAGAGTCGCCTGAGGTATGCAAAAGCACATTTGGACAAGCCAGTTACATTTTGGAAGAAGGTCCTGTGGACTGATGAAACAAAGATTGAGTTGTTTGGTCATACAAAAAGGCGTTATGCATGGAGGCTAAAAAACACAGCATTCCAAGAAAAACACTTGCTACCCACAGTAAAATTTGGTGGAGGTTCCATCATGCTTTGGGGCTGTGTGGCCAATGCCGGCACCGGCAATCTTGTTAAAGTTGAGGGTCGCATGGATTCAACTCAATATCAGCAGATTCTTGACAATAATGTGCAAGAATCAGTGACGAAGTTGAAGTTACGCAGGGGATGGATATTTCAGCAAGACAATGATCCAAAACACCGCTCGAAATCTACTCAGGCATTCATGCAGAGGAACAATTACAATGTTCTGGAATGGCCATCCCATTACCCAGACCTGAATATCATTGAACATCTGTGGGATGATTTGAAGCGGGCTGTCCATGCTAGGCGACCATCAAACTTAACTGAACTGGAATTGTTTTGTAAACAGGAATGGTCACAAATACCTTCACCCAGGATCCAGGAACTCATGAATAGCTACAGGAAGTGACTAGAGACTGTTATTTTTTGCAAAAGGAGGATCTATGAAATATTAATGTCACTTTTATGTTGAGGTGCCCATACTTTTGCACCGGTCAAATTTTGTTAAAATGCAGATTGCACATTTTCTGTTAGCACAATAAACCTCATTTGAATCCAGAAATATAACTGAGTCCATCAGTTATTAGATATATGAAACTGAAATAGCAGCTGCAAAAACCAAAATTGTTATAAAGAAAAAAGGTTAACATTAATAGGGGTGCCCAAACTTTAACATATGACTGTATGTATTTAGACTTATATTTATAACGTTTATTGTACAAAGTATGTTTTTATTAACTGCATAAATTTTGTTTTTAATATTGAGTTTTAGTTTTTAAAGGGAATGTGCCATCAAAACATATTTTTTTTCCCCAACAACTGAAGAAATGTAAACATGTTTTATTAAAAAAATGACCTTTCTAATGGTATGAAAAATAAAAAAAATTATTTATAAAGGTTTGGTATTTCCACTTTTAAACAGTAGGGGGAGCAGCTGCTGAAATTTGCCATGAAAACCTAGTGTACAACCAGCTCACATTACGACTGCAGTAAATGTGGGCGGGATCTGATCACATGCGTGATGTCTCCTCTCCTCCCCTTCTGGGTGTTTGTAAAAGGATGAAAGAGGATGAAGTTTAGGATCACAGTGAGGAGCCATTTTGTCCCTGGCTGCAAAGTGATACTGAAATGTGGACAGTGTCGGACGGACGGCAGCACCGATTGTGTTAGTTGGTGCTGCTCAATGTATCCCATGATGGGATTAGATACATTGACTGTATCCTGAACAGGGATTAGATACATGGACTGTATACTGCACTGGGATTAGATACATGGACTGTATCATGCACTGGGATTAGATACATGGGCTGTATTCTGCACTGGGATTAGATACATGGACTGTATCCATGTTTGATTTGATGCGAGGACTGTGTGAAATGCTGGGACATGGACTGTATTAGATACGCAGGCCTCATCATCATGTTTAACATAGTGGGATTAGGTGCTAGGCTCAGCAGAGTATATAACACAGTATGGATGAGATGATGATGGGCATTAGATACATGGCTTGGTGGGCTGTATCATACATGATGTGCATTAGACATGCGACTGCGTGCCATAACAAATATGCTGGGATTGGATGTGTGGTTCTGTAGGCTGTATAACAAATGATGGGATTAGATACAGTGGCATGTAAAAGTTTGGGCACCCCTGATCAAAATTACTGTTATTGTGAAAAGTTAAGCAAGTTGAAGATGAAATGATTTCTAAAAGGCCTAAAGTTAAAGATGACGCATTGCCTTTGTATTTTAGGAAAAAAATATTGTCATTTTTTACATTTTAAAAATTATAAAAAGGAAAATGGGCCGATGCAAAAGTTTGGCACTCCGCATGGTTAGTACCTAGTAGCAGGGCTGCCATTGGGAATTTCGGGGCCCCATACTTGCAAAATTTTCGGGGCCCCCCTTGAGACTCCGCCGAGGCTCCAACCCAGCCCTGCCTCCACCCCTCAAACTGTCCACAGTCCCACTACCCACTCTTGGAAAAACTCCATTTCTATACCACATCCTCACCAATTACACATTAACAGTTCCATCAGCAGATCACATACATAGCCAGCAGCTTTTGCTTTGGCCAAAAGATTTTTTAATCCGCCATCAAGACCAGGTCGACTCTTGGCCAAGCCCTGCTCTACTCTATCCTATTAATCATTTGTTAAAATATTCAATACAATTTAGGCATATTTTTAGTTATTTTTCAATGTTTAAAATGACCAATAATATCACAATAATACCACATACAAGGGACAAATACCACCGCACCATGACCAGACAACA
Organism: Dendrobates tinctorius; assembly: GCF_039654945.1. Taxonomy (NCBI): domain Eukaryota; kingdom Metazoa; phylum Chordata; class Amphibia; order Anura; family Dendrobatidae; genus Dendrobates; species Dendrobates tinctorius. The sequence goes on along the minus strand of NW_027361732.1, from coordinate 68,086,321 downwards.
TATAACCACCAAAGTGACTGAATAATACTACATACAAGTAATAAATACCGCCACACCATGACCAGATCACATATTACCACCACATAGTGATCTATAATACCACATACAAGGAACAAATACTGCCACTCCATGGCCTCTACCACATATTACCACCACATAGTGACCGAATACTACATTATTGATCATTAACAAAAAAAGACAATACTAATATCACAATAAGTGCCATTATATACAGGAGATCTGTACCTAGTATGCAGTGTCTGTGAACAGGTAATACAGTGATTAGTGACATTATACAAAAGGGCTCTGTATACAGTGTTAGTGTCCAGGTAATATAGTGACCCACCTATGACATTGTACACAGGAGCTCTGTATATAGTGTCATTGTACAGGTAATACATTGATCACTGGTGACATTATACACAGAGCTCTGTATATAGTGTCAGTGTACAGGTAATACAGTGATCACTGGTGACAGTGTACACAGGAACTCTATAATAATACAGTGTATAGTGTCAGTGTACATGTAACACACTGACTCACCAGTGACATCTCTAGGTGAAGTCCTTCATCTTCACTTTTCATGTTCATCCAGCACAGACCGCCATCACTTCTTCCAGCCAGGGCTTGTTTCTGCAGGAAATAACACAGTTATCTAGAGCACTGCTTGCAGAACACATTAATTATTTTTTCCCAAATTCTACACTACACCATATGAAGGAGAAAAGCAACATAGTGTCGCTCTGCACAGTAACAGAGCCCCCCATTGAAAACAGTATCCTCAAAAAATAAAATACATGACTGCAGTAATAATATCCCTTAATTAGCCCCTAGGGTAATATTATCCCCTATCCTGGCCCCCTTGTGTAGCATTCCTGGATCCATCCATATGTTCTCCCACCCTGCCTTCATGAGTATCCATTCTCCCCATGTGATGTGCCATCCCACTCCATATGATCTCCCCGTCCTGCCCCATATGATCTCCCCATCCTATCCCATTTGTCTCCATTCTTCCCCATCTATTTCCATCCTGCTCCATCTGTCCCATGATCCTGCTCCATCTGTCCCATGATCCTGCCACATCTGTCCCATAATTCAGCCTTATGTGTGCCATGATCCTGCCCCAGCTTTCTCCATTGTATTCATCCTGCCCCATGATCCTGAACCATGCGTCTACATCTTGCCACATGATCCTGCACTATCCGTCTCCATCCTGCCCCATGATCCTGCCCCATCTGTCTCCATCCTGCCTCATGATCCTTCCCCATCTGTCTCCATCCTGCCCTATCTGTCTCCAACTGGCCCTGTAATCCTGCCCCATCTGTCTCCATCCTGCCCCTTGATCCTGCCCCATATGTCTCCATCCTGCCCCAAGATCCTGCACCATCTGTGTCTATCCTGCCCCATGTGTCTCCATCCTGTCCCATGATCCTTCACCATGTATTTCCATCCTGCCCCATCTATCTCCATCCTATCCCATCTGTTTCCATACCTCCCTATCTGTCTCCATACCTCCATATCTGTCTTCATCCTGCCCATGATCCTGCACCTTGTGTCTGCATCCTGCAACATATCTACATCCTGCCCCATGATACTGCACCATGTGTCTCCATCCTGCCCCATATTCCTTTCACATCTGTCTCCATCCTTCTCTATCTGTCTCTATCCTGCCCCATGTCTCCATCCTGCACCATGTGTCTCCATCATGCTCTATCTGTCTCCATCCTGCCCTATGTTCCTTCCCTATCTGTCTCCATCCTGCGCCATGTCTCCAGCCTGCCCATGATCCTGCAACATCTGTCTCCATCCTGCCCCATGTCTCCATCCTGCCCCATGTCTCCATCCTGCACCATGAGTCTCCATCATGCCCCATCTGTCTCCATCCTGCCCCATGATCCTAAACCACGTGTCTCTTACCTGGCCACGGTCCAGCGCTGACGTCCACCCCAGTTATTTCAAGCGCATACTCGCTAGCGAATGACAATGACGTTATAAGCCTGCACGGTCAGACACAGCCATTACACAGTACACAGCATGGGCACATTTATAAGAATATCTCAGCACAAGAACATTTTATTTAAACACATCCTATTGTGGAAATTATTATTATTCCAAGATACAGTATATTGATTAAAGTCAACTTTTGTTCCTGGGAAAACCCCTTTAACTAAGAAACTTATTTTCAGTTTTTAAAAATCTCAGCTGCAGTACATCAGTGTAAAATATTGAGATGCGCAGTCTTGGTCCCTCTTTTTGTACTGTATATAAAGATAGTAGTCAGCCAGATGCTGGCACGTAGTACAACTGACTCTTCTACAGGTCAACAAACATGCGTGAGCAGTCAGGTCAAGTGTGTATTGTTATTCCAGAACAGTGGATTAGACATGTTGATCCTCATGTTAGACATTAGATTGCCATTATTCAGTGTAAATGTACAGCAAATAAAGTGTAAATCTTTGTTCACCACCCCTTGCCACAGAAAAAATATGCTACTTAGCATATATGCATATTGTCTAAAAATGTTTGGTAGTAAGTAACCGGTGGACATACGATGGATGGGTTTGCCATTATTGTAGCAAAATATTTACAGGAAAGTGTCCAAAATGAAGTCCACTATAAAACCATAGGTGACTTATTCACCTAATACAGAATTTAATACAGAAGTTACGTAGTTTGCACTTCCAATGTCAATGTGTGCTCCTAAGCACTAAAAAAATGCAGATTTCAAGAATATATGTGATTACTAACAGGCTCTTCAGTGACCACATTGTTGTAAGTTCCACAACATTCATATTCTTTTAATTTAAATGCAAAATCAAGAATACATTAAAATCAAAATACATTGTGAGAGCACAAAAGGCAAATGAGAGGTCCAAGCAGAATTTGATTCCTAGCATTAAAGCGTTGCCCTTGCTTCCAGGCTTGTTAGAAATGTGCATTCAAACGCACAGCGTGTGGAGACAACATTAATGGCACGTTTATCAGTCCTGACTGTGCTTTAAAAAGGAGTTACACCTCAGTGCTTCCTATAATAATAAACAGGGGTGTGTGGGAGCTGTGATTGGCATGTCTGGAGCCAGCCGGCATTGATAAAGGGTCAGAACTGCTGGTCAAAGAGTTATCTCCTTGCTAAAGGAGTGTGTGCGTTCTTTTTTAACTAAGATGAAAATGTATTGTGCGCAAAAGATAATGTCTCTTCAAGTGAACTTTGGTCATTTTGGTGCTATTCTTTTCTTCTTAGAACATTTCTATTGTTTCTTAGAACATATTACTGCATTTTTTTATTATAAAATATATGGTTTTCTTTGTACTGAATATCATAACATTTGAGTTCAGAATAGGATAAGCTCTACGCACATTCTGTCTTAACGCTATTGTCTGCATGTTCGCTGAAAAGGTTCCTGGAGCACAGAACAAATAGGGCCCATTGACCTGACATACGGCAAGACTGCCTTCTAGTGTTCATACACCGGTATGTCTGTATTCCTTTTTTACTGCTAAAAAACAGGACAGTTGCGCAAACTATTCAAAATGGAAGCATAAGGTTAAAAAAGTGTCACATGCAACATATGGAAACCTACAGCTGACGTTTGCCACCAAATACACTGTGACTAGAAACCCATTATCTTCCACTGCTGTCATATTTCTGAACTGCGGCCTTCCGGAACCACCAGTGAACAAGACATATAAGTTGAACGTCAAGATTGGGTTGAGAAGGGGAGCATGGCCTAGAGCGGCATAGAGTAGGACGCAGCACTGAAGGCTCCCGCTCTATACTTGTGATATTATCCTGATACTCGCTCTGCTACACTTACCGAACACTGGGAGAAGGGGAGTGAACATCTCTGTTGGCTGCAGACTTATCTTCCAGAGCACAATGACCCATAGGAGGCAGAAAGATTCGGGGCAGCGGTAAGCGCACATGGCCAAGATGGCACCATAGCAGAGACAGAACTAGTAAGTAGGCCTGGCAGGGAGATTCGAAGACGTGGCAAAACTAGAGCTGTTTGCCTGTCTGGAAAACGAGACTACAAGTACTCATTTTATTGACACAATACATCATGACCCTGCTGTCAAAAATTTGTGAGGAGAAGAAGTGGAGGAACAACAGATAACAGAAAAACATGCAGTGAGAGCTCTTCAGGGGAGGAGGATGAAGAGGGTGAGGATTACCATGAGTCAAGAATCAAAGATATGTTTTCTGTGGTGTCTTTTTGCAAGTCCACATTAACTACACTGACCCAATAGATGGGTAGTTTAAAAAAGGACATGTCTAATATTAAGTCTGAGATGAAGGACATTATTGAGAGAATGAGGATGATATCTTGAATGTGAAAAGAGTCCAAACTAGGTCAGTCAAATGTATTTCTGAACTGTTTGTTAAGACAGATGAACTAGAAAACCGAATGAGAATGAATAGCCTAAGAATAATAGAAATCCTGGAAAAAAAACAGAAGGTAATTTTCCAATTGAATTTATGGAAAACTGGCTTAAAAATAAGTTTGGGACTGTTGTTCTTATACCCTTATTTGCTATTGAACAAGCATACCAGGTTCCATACCCTTACCCATGGACACCCCCCACATCCAATGTTAACCAGGATTCTGCACTACAGAGATTGTGATACCATTTTATGACTTGCGAGAGACATACAGGAACAGTCCATAAACAGAAGCAAAATATTAATTTACCCCGATTTCTCCACAGAAGTTCAAAACAGAGGATGACATTTACAGAAGTGAAAAGGCGATTGAGGAACCTAAGCCTGTCTTATTCTGTGATGTATCTGCCTCGACTGAAAGTTGTTGCTTTAGATGGATCACACTTCTTTTCGGGAGCAGAGGAGGCCATGAAATGGCCAGTTCGGCACAGAAGACAGCTGTATATGGTAGCCACGTAACTTCTATAGATCAGTAAAAGAAAGAAGATTGCCAGAATAGTATATAATGACCCTGCGAGGGAGGGGAAGAGGGGGTGCTTTTTCTTTTTAGTGGGGAAATTTCTTCACTTGTGAATTTAGCAAAATGCTGGAATGCGGATTTAATTGCGCTATTGTTCAGTTTCTGGTTATTATAGGATGATTAGTCATCTTGTAGAAATATAAATGTTCATTTGTTCTAAATGTAATGTAACACTCCTTGATAAGATAGTAGAACAGGGAGAATGTAAGAATGGGAAGCCTTCGTGTACACTTTTGATATACAGTGCGATGGGAATGTTTTCATCCGCACTGGGAGCAGATTCGCCCGCTCTCTCAGCGAGAGAGGGAAATTGTACTCCTTGCACTTTTATGTGAAGTAGGGGAGGGAGGGAGTTATGGGGACCTTGTTTTGTCCCACCCTTTATTGTCATATTTCGTTACAAAATATTGAAGTTTAAATTCAGAAAATGTACTAAACAGTTTAATAGCTTGTAGGATCCTGGGTAAATCTTTTGACGTGAGGCATAATGTCTGGAACAATTGACATTTTATGTTGGAATGTTAGATGTCTCCTGGACGGGGTGAAAACAGCAGCAATTTTTCAGTATATTCAATCCTATAACCCTTCTATAATGTCTTCATTAAACACATCTTACAAAAGAGAGAACATCCTTGGTTGGATTAGAGGTGGATGCAGGCAAGTTACACTCTATATTCTCGTCATATTCTAGAGTAGCATCTGTTTTGATTCACTGGCAGTCCCATTTGAGCTAATATATCTTAATGTAGATATTTAAGGGCAATTTGTATATCTAACATATAGGGGTTTTTTTAACGTAAATTTTTACTAAGGTCTTTCAAATTTTAACAAATGGGCGTGAGTCTGAACAAACAAATGCATTCAAAAACATCATACAAAAAGAAATAAAGAGAGGGTTAGAAAGGTTACAAAGACCTGTGAGGTGAAATAAAGAGAAATACTCCCTCTAGTGGTATAACATCCAATTATAAAATGAAACATTGAATACTAATTTTTCAAGTATACATAGAACATGTATTCCTGGACCCTCTATTAGCTAGAATCAGTCATTAGTATTCAGAAAAATAAAATAAGAAAATTAACTTGGATAATACATAAATGTACCTTACATAAACGGACAAAAGGACAAGACTCACACATAGAGGGTAGGGAAAGGGAAATATATAGGTTCCAAAAGAAGCAAAACCGGAGTAAAAAAAGCCAAACCGTTTCTTTGAGCCCAGGAATAATCCCAGGGGACCTAAACAATCAAATCCATCTACTCTCGCTCACATAAGAGCCGTCATATTGTGACGAGCGTCAGCTTACACTGAGTCGTTTTTCCTTTTAGAGTGGACCCTCTTGGCCGTGGCACCCACCC